>NC_139534.1:102441427-103041427 GCF_965153285.1 Podarcis tiliguerta
GGAGCGGATTCTCTGCTTCGGCTGTGTAGCCGTTTCTTTTGCGCGGTGGTTGAAGCCCTTTCTGTCTGTACAATTCTCACCCCATTATTTTCACTTTTTTCTCTCTCTCTCTGGGTTCCTGCGCCCTTCACCCTTGCAGATATAAATATATTGGATATATCAAGCCAAGCTAGGATTACGTATCCGGCCAGGGCTCCTAAGCAGAGAATGATTAAACTCTTTTGCTGATCATTATCCAGAGATGCCCGTAGACCGGCTGTTTGCAGCGCGATCAGCCGAGAGCTTCACGTGGGCTCTGCCTCGCAGGCTGCTTTGGGTTTGGGTTTGTTCCTCCCCTGCCTACAACTCTCTGATGTCCGATGGGCAGAAAGCCGCTTTACTTAGATGTAAAGTATTTTCGTTTTGCTCTCCCGCCCCCTCCCTGGAAGCTCCTTTTCTGAGCGCCGCCTGTTTCTTGGCTCGTGACGTCGTGACTTCTTCTACCGGCTTAAAACAACGGGAAAGTTATACAACTGTTCTCAGTTCGCAGCCACCGACAAATCTACCTGGCCTGAATATTGTGCCCTCTCCCAATAAGTCGAACAAATGTTGAAAATCGGAAAGGGAGGGCGATATATATATATGCATATGCGTATACACACACACATATATATCTCAGACACCCCCCAATACACTTTGTGTGTGTGCGCGCGCACTTCAAGGTTAATTCAATTTACACGATACACCTCGTGCACAATAAACTATCGTTTTATTTTGATTATAAATAAGATGACTGTACTTTCCTTAAAATACAATTACATAGGAAACCTTTGTAGAAATGGTGTTTTTACAAGTTAATAAATCTGGACGCTCTTTACAAAGACTTGATATCCACCACCCCCCAACCCTGTTAGTACGCTCCTCGTTAGCTTCCTTTCCCTGCATTAACAGCATCTTAAAAGCACCCTTTTGGGATTTCGATTAGTGGGTCTGCAAATATTGTCTTTCCTCTGCGAATGACGCCACTTGGATTTCCTTGTCTCCGTGCCTTGCTACTTATCTCGGGCAGGACTCCCTGTCCTCGTATTCTCTAGTTAATAGGGAATATAATATACGAATCGATGCTATATCTGTATGTGCTGACCAGTTTCCCCGAAACGTGGACCCGATCGTCCTTCCTGGGCCGCTTTCCCCGCTGAATTCAACGGGCCTTGGGAAGGAAGCTTACACGGCGCAAATTCGGCTCCCGAATTGCATTTTTTTCTTTTTCTTTTTGGAGGTGAGAGGAAGGTTGGGGAAATAGCAAAGGGCAATAAGAAAGATAAGTGATCTTTATAATTTATTAGAAGCTCCTCAGGAAGTATATTTAAAGCCAAATATATCTACATAAGTTACAAGGGGCGGAGAGAGAGAAAGAAAGATAAACGTGCGCCAAATAATTTCACCGATCTGTGGACATCCATATATATTTTTTAAAAAGTGGGTTTTCCTATTTTATTTTATTTTTTAAAAGTTTTGATTTGTTTGGTAGATCGTTGCTTGATAATCAACAAAATAGTCAGGATACTAAAAACTATGGGTTTAGTCCAACGTTTTTGACAGCATTATACAGCTACAGGTTCACATCGAACATAAGGGGGAAGGGGAAGCTAAGCCGTGATAGCACCCGCGTTTCCATCCACCGTCTGGGCTGGAGGCCAGCGAAGGTTCTCCGTCTGTGAATTGTTTTTGAAGAGTGTGTGTTTGTGGGGGAGGAGGGGGGACGCTAAAGTTTTTGGGGGGCGGTGAGGGAGGGGAGAAAACACCCACCCTTCGCCCCGAGGGTGTTTTTTTGTTTTTCTTATCTGTACATACAAGCGTCCACTGGAGATCCACCTCACGCCGCGGGCACACGGTCCATCGTGGGTCTCAGGGGCCACCAAACTCCTCCAGGCAACGCTCGCGGGCCTTCAGCAACACGGCAGCCATTTCACAACTTAAGAAGTCTGCTTCTGGTCCTCTCGTCTGTCCCAAGGACACAACACCCCACCCCACAGTTCTGATATTTTCTTTTTAAAAACAAAAACAAAAGCAGAAAAAAGGAGAAGAAGGGAAGAAGTCAAAGGAGGAGGAGGAGGGTGCGTGTATTTGTGTGTGTTTCTGTGTGCGTGTGTGTGTGTGCGTGTGAAAAAGAAAAGGAAGGGGTCAGCCCGTCGGACAAGGACGAGGTGGTGGGCCCCGTCGGGGCGGCCCCTTTCACCAGGTCCTCCCATATAGCAAGGTGGAGCAAGACATGGCCGTCCCATAGTCCGAGCTGGACGAGTTCAGGTGGGACAGAGCCGACACCTGGCTCTGGAGGGACGAGGGGCTGCTTCCCGCGTGCTGGCCCAAGTCTGGCGACTGGCCGGCGCTGCTGGCTTGGTGGCTCTGGTGCTGTCCCAGGCTGGCGCCGTTGGAGGCCACGGTGATGGCGGTGGCCGCAGCCTGCTGCTGGTGGTGGCCCTGGAGCGCCGCCGCGGCCGTGGGCGTGTTGGAGCCCGCCTGACAGGGCTTGCCGTCCTTGACCAGGACCGGGACGGCCACCCGTCGGGGCGAGTGCTGCTGTTGCTGCTGCTGCTGCTGGCAAGAGGCGCCGTCCTGCTGCATCTGTTGCTGCGCCGCCTTGTCCTTGGCCTGCCGCTTCATCTTGTAGCGGTGGTTCTGGAACCAGATCTTGACCTGCGTGGGCGTCAGGTGGATCATGCTGGCCAGGTGCTCCCGCTCGGGCGCCGACAGGTACTTCTGCTGCTTGAAGCGCCTCTCCAGCTCGTACACCTGCGCCTGCGAGAAGAGCACGCGGCGCTTCCGACGGGGCGTGCTCTGCAGCGGGGCCATGCTCTTGCTCACGTCGCCCAGCGAGCTCAGGCTGCCCATGCCGCCCATGTTCATCCCCGACGACGGGCCCATGAAGCGGGAGACTGTGGGAGGGAGGGAAGGAGGGAGGGAGAAACAGCGGGGGAAGGAGCGTTAATCAGCGGAACCAAGCGCAAAGCCTAGGAGGAGAGACTCCGGCAGACCCGCGGGTAGCGGGCTCGGCCCGCGCGCCGGGAGGCCGAATCCGGTTATCGGGATCAAGATCCACAAAGGGGGGGAAAAGGCCATGGTTGACACGTCCCTAGACATGATAATAATAACAACAACAACAACCATAATAAATGCTAAACAATAACATCTGGTCAAATCCCCACAACACTAACACCAGTTTACATTGATACCGGTGAAAATGTCAACGCGCAAGATGCTGAAAAATCAGCAGAAATCCGTTTCTAAATCGGATTTGAAACGGATAATGTATCTGGTGGCTTTGTAGAGTACGTTCTCCACCCTGTAACCCGCCCCCCCGGCCTAAAACAAGAACAAAAAAATATTCTCCTGGAGAAGTGGCTAGAAACGGCCAGCGAGGAGAATTCAAATTTAGGAAAGGGGACATTTTGCTGGGGTGTACATTCCAGCGTTTTCATGCGTATCTGTCTATCTACCTCACACATACATTCCTGCATACATTAAGAAAGGATAATCTAAGGATAATCTAAGAACCATATACTCCACTTTTGCAACGCTGTTTTACACCTTGTAATTTGTCAAAAAAATAATAACCTGTCAAAAAATAATAAACGTTACTTCCCTTCCCTTTTCACATCCTTTATGGGTTAACTAGTTCTTTCCGTTTATTAATTCCCTTAGATATAGTCCAGAGCCTGCCTTCGTACTTCTAAAGCAGATCCAATTCATTTCGCACCTGTTCAATTTTTATTCACACTTTAAAGGGCCACTGGACCCTCATCGTCTTCACGGACTCTCGCCTTAGGGTTTTATTTGAACAATTTGTTTGGCGTCCAAACATTTTATTATTTCCTATATCCAAGCGCGCTCCCTCACACGGTTTCTTTTCTTCTGGGCGCGCATTATTCTTTATTCGTAAGTCCCTTCCTTCCCTCCTGGTCTCAGCCACCCACATTTGTCCAATAAAACGCTTCTCCTCTCTTTGTGAATGCGCTTAGCCGCTGAGATTAATCATAAGGCGCAAGAGATGCCCCTGACTCCCCCCAGCCAAAGCCAGGAGCAGACCAGAGCCCAGGAGTCCAGGACAAGGTCAGAAACCGGTTGCAATTTTTGTCGTTATTATTATTAATACACAAAAATTGGGGGAGTGGGCGGGGGGAGCAACATCCAGACCAGCTTCATGCCCAATGCTCCCCCTCGCGCGCACCTCCGCTCTAACTGCTGCCCCACACTCCCCCGTCTGCCTGGGACCGCGCGACCGCGCCACGGGGAAAGGTGGAGAGAGAAGGAGAAGGGGGGGAAAGCTCCGAGCACTTACTTGTGGAGAAGCGGGGGTCCGGATTCGCCCCGTACCAGCCGGTGGCGGAAGCGCTGTTCCTCATGGTGTCCTGGTAAGGTGGAAGGTCTCCCATGTTGCCATTGCAGTAGCCCCCCATGGCGGTGTGCGAGAGCTGAGGGACCCCGGCGGCTGTCATGTGGTAGGCAGCGGTGACCGTCCCGTTGTGGCCCATGGGGTGCTGCTGCATGGCCGGCTGCGCCACCTGCGACTGCCTGTAAGCTGCCAGAGGAGCGCCCAAGTTACTCCCCTCCATGGCCACTTTCTTGTAGCTTTCCTCCAAGGGGCTCAAGATGTCAGACACTGAGAAAGGAGTCGTATGCTTTGGGCTCATCGACATGATTCGGCGGCTGGGGGGAGAGGAGGGAAAAAAAGGGAAAGGGGAGGCAAAACTCTCTCTCTCACTCTCTCTCTCTCTCACTCACTCTCTCTCCTTTTTTTTTTTTTTTTTTTTTTGCCAAATATTCTGGTGTGTTGCCTCCACGCCGATCTTGTTGGATGAACACGTAACCGAGTGGACCAAGTCCGCCTTAATTGGATTGAGTGGAGGCTCAGAGCTGCCTTTCGTTTGTTTTAGCCAGACGCCAGGTTTTAGGCTGCCACCAGAGGCGGGGCATAGGCACTAAAGCAACAAGACAATAGAACCCCACATCTTGCCCGAGATAATTAGCGTACATGCTGATGACAAGGTAAACACCTTTTAAGTTTTTCCCCCCTCCTTTACTTCTCAGGCTTTCCCACCCGAACCACCTGCCCACTCAGCCTTTATTTTTTATTATTTTTAATATATATATATATAATTTGTATATATCATAAGCCTTAAAAAAATTAAAAATGCAACGGTTGAAAGGGAAAGTCCTGCCTTCTCCCCTCCCCCGAATCAATCGGTTTATGGATTTATTGTTCGGGAGGGGTGTGAATCGAACCCTAAGGCTGGAGATGGGGCTCTAAAGAGGTTCCAATATGGAGAAAGGAGGATTGGGAGAGGCGCGCTGGGGGGGGGGGGAGCTTTATTCCTTCCCCCGCCCCGCCCGTGGGCGAGTTTCACAAAAAGGAAGCCCGTTCGGATCCTAAGCCCTCTTTACCCACTACCACCCAACTACCCACCCACCGCCCCACACGCTCCCCCCATTCACCCCCCACACCTCCTCCTCTTCCTCCTCCTCCTCCTACCTCAGTCTGAACGAGGAAGGTCAGGACTGAAGGACTGGATTTAGCCACCACCAAGCACCACCATCACCCGCCCCCGCCTCCCTTTCGTAAGCACCCGAGGAAGAAAAGAACAGTCTCTGTGTGAAATAGCACCGGGATGGAGCGTTCCTACATCGCCAAGTTGGCAGGAATCCGCTCTCTGGCCAGACATTGGACGGAGCCTCGAGAGAGGCGCGGAGGGTTGTCTAGAGCAAACTACTTGTGCCTTATCAGCGCTGCTTAGGAGGCATAAGCTATAGAGCCTATAGGAAGCTTATCTGTCCGAGGCTCCGAGCGCATCCCCTCCCCGCCCGCGCCGCCCGCGCCTCGCCAAATATATGTTCTCTGTACATGCAATCATCTGATCGTTTTGTCTAGCTCGTTACTCCGCAGGCAGATGGAAGCTGGAACTTTGGGGTGGGGGTGGGGGATGTTGCGCGGGGTGGGTGGGGGGATAGAAATGTGTGTAAAGCAATTGTATAAGGATGATGGGCTGCTGGAAAACACATTAAAGCTAAGAGCCCGTTTGTTATTTTCCAATAGGAACCGTGTCACGCACTCCTCCGGGCCACGTCTAAAGCTTAAAAGCAGCTTCTCGGGTTATTTATGAATCAGAGGCGCCAGGGATGGAAAAGACCTGTTAGGTCATCACCCTGCCAGTGGAGAATTGTGTCTTTCATTTCCTAATATTCCGCTCAGCCTAATTGCGGCCACCTCGGTGTCAAGAGAAATCGAGAGCTGCCTGGGGGACGGAGGCTTGAAGGCGGCTCCACCACGATCCACAAGCCGGTTAAGGCGCGCTGCTGCTGGGGGGGAGGGGGAAGGGAGCCTCGAGGGGCACGATCCCACGCCCCGCTCAAGCGGGTGGAGGATTTCCCCGGTTGATTTTAATGGGCATGCGTGGGTGTGTCAGATCTGCCTCTTCAGAATGGCTCCGTTCCAAAGAGGTCTGCTTAGGCGGCTCGTGGATCCAGGGGCGCGCGCCTTTGCTCCAAGCGATATTTAACACGCGCAAGTTCCGCAGGGAAGGGAGGGAAGAATCCCATCGTTAGAAGGGAAGGCGAAAGGCGGTGGGCGGGCAAAGAAGAAAAGGAAAATAACGCGAAGTAGGGAGGGGAAACTCAGCCCCTTCCTCACCCAGGCCTAGAGCGTTGGCACCTAATTTAATAAAGCGATTCTTTCAAGCTGAAGGAAATAGCACGGCAAGGGAGGGGGGCAATTAACCTGGTAGGATTTTTGTTTTTTGTTTTAAATAATAATAATAATAATAAGAGAGTCTCAAATAACAGTTAGGTCCTAACAGTTAAGTAATTGCCCCTGGTAAATATGTTGGCGTCTCTCGGCTGGGGTTGTGCTTTTAAAACAAATAAATAAATAAAGGCGAAAGTGCACTTGCAGCTACCCGGGAATAACTAAATATCTTTGTCTAAAGTGGCGGCGTAAATGGCCAGTCGCTTTGTCACTGGCTCGATATTAGTGCCTAAGGATCATTTCCCTTCAATTGGGAGCCTCTCGTTGAGGAGGCAAGAAAGCGCTTAGGAGAAAAGTAGGTGCCCACAGAGGAGACTTCACAGCCTTCAAGTCGAAGCCTGCGCGGTGATTATACTTTGCCGCTCGGCAAGAGGTGAGCTTCTCCACGCCAATATAATTGCAGCAACTCCCCCCCCCCCCCATCAGCCCCTCCGTTTCCCCCTCGACTTCTCCGGCGCCAAGTTACAGATAGCCGCCGCCTTAACGCTGCAGTCCCAAGCGCGCTCGGAAGTCGATGCCGTGGAAATGAATGGGACGGACCCACACCCCACGTTGAGGTGTATAGGGCCAGGGATGCTTTAGGCTAAGATCTGACGCGGCGCTTACGGTGGAAACAACTTTCACGTGTGTCAACCGGGTACAAGTAACGCACCGCCCTAAATAGATTTCCTGGGAGGAAACCAAAGGAAACTTCGTTCCCAAGAAGTTTTCTTCGCATCGGAGAGAGTATCTGTTTTTGGGTTCCGGGGAGTTTCTGGATTCGTGAAGAAAAGGGGAAACTTTAAAACTTAGAAATCTGGGCACTTCTGAGCCCTGTTTTGACGCAAATGCTGGGAAGGGGAAAGGGGGCCGTTCTGCTCGCCTCTGAGTTAATGCGCCATTTCTTTCTTTGCTTTTTGGGGGAAATCTATTCACCGAAGTGATTAAAATAACATAGTTACTGGGGAATCGAAAGTTATCTTTCCCTTCCCAAATGTATTTTTTTAGAAGTGATTGGTGATTTCATGACTGTTCGGCTAATAATTATAAGGAGAATGCAAAACACATAGTAACACCAAAACTAGTTAGAAGGTCACAAAACAGTATGCTAAAATACTGAGGGGTGAATTTCAATATCTGCTACGGTCATAAATTCAAGCTGTAGTACAAAGACTTTATAATATTTGGTTGTACTAATGACTCTTTTGATTTCTTGAAAATATCTCATCTCAACTTTTTAATAAATACGTTATATAGATACAGGATAAAGGCTTTTAGATTCCGCCCTCCTTTTCCTACTTTTATATACTCAATAACTTGATCATTTTAAGGAACTGAACTCAGTTCACTCTACTCATCCAAATTGTTTACCATTTTATATATATTAAAAAATGTCTAGCAGCAGCTCAAACCATTAGGATTGTTCAGTAAACATTTTAGGGTGCATTAGAGACAGAGGATACGCACACGCACATACGATGTACTCACGCACAAATACACATTACTAGAAAATATGGATCTCGAAGGCTTCCTTACAATTAAACGAATCTGCCAACGTGTACTGCAAGGTAGTTCCTTCTTGAGCAGGAGAAGATGCGTCTGTTGTTTTGTGATATATACAACCTGCATGCACTGATATTATTTGTTTTCTCGTTTATTTCTTGTAAGGAGTGTGGATTTCATCATCTTCTAAAGCCCACGCCCGCTCGACTCCAATATTTTCTTGGGAGTGTCTCTTGGGGTGGAAAGGTGGATATTTCGTATGTGCTCCCCTTTAGGTGTGCGCTCTTAAGTTTTTTTTTTTTTTTTTTTTAATGTGACCATCTTCTTGATGAGGAAAAGGGAATACCTGTCCACGGTGGGACTTGGCTATTCCAGATAGGGATGGTTTGATCATTCTATCTTCACGTGAGTGTCATGCGGGAATTTTGTCATAGAATTAAATGGGAATTTTGCAATGGAACTAAACAGGAGGTGGATCGCCCCCTGAGGGAAGATTTTCAATGATACACCCTGAGCCCCAAACCAGTTGAGCCGAGGCTTTGAACCGAGGCCGATTTACGGGGCCCCGTTATATTTCCACCCCGTTCCTGAGCAGCTTTACTTGGTATTGGAAGTAGTTTCCCTTGAAAAAAAAACAAAACTGACCTCCAGCATCAGGGAACTTTGATTTTGCACCATGGAACATTTCCGCAGATCGATTCGTTACAATGCCCATAATAAGGTGGACCGACTCCTTAGCAATTTCGTGGACTCGGATTGGACTACTCTGGAGTAAACGGGTGGCACTAACCTTTACTCCAGAGTAGCCCTGGTAAAATTTATTTGACCTGTGGGGATTGAGCGGAGAGCGGCTTGTTCTTAATTTTAATTCGGATTTGGAAAGCCGGGCGTGTCTTCATAGCCTGCCTCTTAAACCGAATTAAGTTCCGCTAAAGTGAATCGGGTTTACTTCCCGAAGTACCAGGCGCTGTCAGAGGCAAGCCCTTTCACGCTCCTCCGGATCGGCTATCTGCTTTCCCACAGCTAATCAATCCAATTTAATCTCTCCTCCTCGAGGAGGAGGAAAGTTTCCTTTGGAAATCTCCCTTTCCAGCTAAATTTGGAGGGAGCCTGTCTTTGCACAAACCACTGACGCCTTCCTTCTCGGTGCTCACTGCTACTAGCCTAATCACACCGTATCCTTTCACCTGGCTGAATTAGCACCAATCAGTCAATAAAAAGAAGAAGCGGAATGCAAAAGTAAAGAGAAAGGAGGAGAAAAATGCAATGCCTTTGGCCTGCTTAAAGGATTTCCCCCTCGGCCCATGCCCGAGTCACTGTCTCCCAAACCTCCTCCCCCCCCCCCCACTCCCGGTGTCTGCGAAATGCTTTTGATTTACTGTCCGACGGCTTCAATAGTTTGACCCCACAGAATCCGACTGATAACTCTCCACGTTGGGTGGAAAGGGGGCGGGTGGGGAGGAGAAGAGGGGACGACTTCCTTACTCAAACGGTGCCAACCTCAACGCGGACGGCGCCCCCCGAACCTGCAGCGTCTTCCAGGCTCCTCCACACCAGATGGCGGGGACTCAGAGGAGTCGTTTCTCGAAAGGAGCTCACCGGGGCTCTCCGGAGAAAGCTCACCTCCCACCTCCCGCCCCCCCCCCCCAGGCTCCCCTTGCCGCCCTTCAGTGTAGCTGCCAAGCGCTTTCCAAGTGAATGGAGAAAACTGGCCATTAAAAGCGGGGGCGGAGAGGGGCTGCTTGAAATGGGCAAGCTCTGACTAAATTGTAAATTGTGGATTCTACTGACAAGGCCGTTTGGGGGCTGCCGCGTGAAGGACCCCCTGAAGGAAGGAGCCACAATGACCGGGGGGGAGTGGATGAGAAAGTGGTATTTCTACAAAGGTTTGGGAGGAATGGAGGCGCTTCTCTGTGCTAGGAAGGAAGGAAGGAAGATAAATAAAGAGAGAAAAGCCTTAATAAAACAAGGTATCTCTTAGAAGTCGCAACGCAGTAGGTTGGCTTTAATTTTTTCCCCGGCCGCACCCGAAATAGAAACAGGACCAAGGTCTTGCTGTTCAGCAGGCCTCAATGAGGCGCTTAATTCAGACCCCCGACAGATGATTTCTTGGCTAGAGGTCAACCCCTCCTTAGGAAACTTTCCTTCCAAAGTGAGTGTGCTTAAGATGGCGTTCTTCGCTGTGAATGCTAGAGACGCTCTTGCTTAAATTAAGCACCCGCTTAGGCACTTAATGAATAACGCCCTTAAACCAGAGTGGTCTCGCCTAACGTCTTCCCAAGACATTTATTTCCTTTCAGCTGGGAGGGTTCAGGAACACTTTATCAATTCTCCCCGATTGTGCAGAGGCTGGATTTCAAGAAGCGCCCCCCCCCCCGCGCCCCCTCCGCCTTTCCAACAGGTTTCTTCACAAAGCAAGCCAACCTTGTTGGACTTCGGCTGAGGAGCAGCCACCACGTTTAAACACACGGAGGTTGGACTTCACCCATCCCTTCAGGCTCCCCCCCCCCCAAGGGTTCTCTGTTTCATGGGAGCAAACAGTTTAGGGTGGATGTCAGTCTCATATGATTCCTAGACTCTGGACAATCTGAAGCCGGCCTTCATCTTTTGATGCTGAACTCTGTGTGTTTCCAGACGTCGCTCCAAAACGACCCAAGACTGCCTTCAGGGAACCTGCTGCTCAGTCTGCTGAATGGGGGCCTAGGCTTCTGCCCGGAAGTTCTGCGCTGACAGTTCCCTGAGCGCCACTGAAACAGGGAGAACGAATTCCGATTCTGAGCTCTTTTTAGAACCACTCGTTCAAATAAATGGGCTGGGGAAGCGGGTTTAAGTGGAAGAGTCCTGACCAAATTGCAAACTGAGGATTCTATTGAGGCTGCAGTCTTAACGACCGCTGGCGGGAGTAGCCACAATGGACTGAGCCGGACTTATTGTGGAATGAGTGCCACCCTCACTTTCCCAAAAGATCTGTGGCTTAGCATTGATTTTGGAAGAAGCGGGCTTTGTTTGACCTCAACTGATAGTCTCTTCCACTGAAAATCCATGTGATTGCTTCCACATACGTTTATAGGGGGTCTTGGTCTTCCCCCTATTATATTAAGGTTTCGATGTGATTTGCCTCATTCGAGGTACCTGGAACCGGAAGTGGAGAAAGAGTTTCTCTAGTTCTCATACGCTTCTCTGGTGCAGTGGCGTACTTTGGCAAATTTAGACTCTGCTCTTTAATGGTGTTGTTTTATTATCTCGATGGTTAAGTTAACGGCAATTACTTCACTTAATGGTATTATCGCTACCCGCTATTTTTATGGGTACAACTTCACTTGCTTCAAAATGTGGTAAACGGATTGTGAGTTTGGGGAGCGAGGGTCTTCCTGCTTGTTCGCTTATTCTATCGAGTGGGTTTTTGCCTGGTCCAGTTTTGCCCTAAATCTGCCACTGCTCCGGTTGTGAAATCCACATACCTGATACCCTTGTACTCAAGTAGAGATTCTGAGCTTGTACTCCATGAGTAAACTTTTCAGAGAAAAAATGAGGTTGGAACTCCTCACTTCTGGAATCTGGGACAGTCCCAATAAAGCAATGGGCTGCATTTGAGAGAATTAAAGTCGGAATCAAGGCTGCAAGCACCATTAACATTCCACTTCAAAACGCCTTAGTGGAAAATATGTCCGCATTGAACGGAAGACTATAGGAAGAAGAACCCTGATGACTCATATCCAAGGTCTATCTTGTCCAGCATCGTGTTCTCATGGTACCCTATGAGAAGCTCACAAAGAAGGACGTGAGTGCAATAGCAGCTGTTCCCCAGCAGCTAACACTCTGAGGCATCTCACCTTGGATACTGGAGGTGGTGCACAGCTATCATGATGGGACCTCTTCCTTCTAAGTAATCTTTTAAAGATTGCAATGTCATTCAGGTTACTGTGGCAAGAACTTTCAAACGCACCTGCGTCCTGCTCCTATGGCATCTCGTATTAATTCATCAGGACTGTCATCGTGGGCCAATAGGCTTGTCCTGTTTAGATTGTTCGTCTTTGGATATAAGCAACCTAAGTAACCTGGAGCTGCATGTTATGTTGAAACCAAAAGGGTGGTCTGAGCTTTCTGAAGGCCATGAAAGACACATTCAGCAGGCTCTTCTTATTGTGTTCTCATACATCTAATTAATACATAGTTAACGCTCCAGAAAGCAGCATGCTTCTGTATCTCTCTCTGCTAGTTCTCAGTTTGGGCTGAAGTAACACAGCCCAGGAACAGGTGTATCACCTCACCTGTTTATGCGAACTTCAGCTCAGAGCGTCTCTATACCCATACCACTGCTTCACCCATCCAACGAAATAGGCTGCTGCTGCCTGCAGTAGCTCGTTTCATGGCTAAAGAATCAGGCAATACCAAAGCCAGAAAATGAAGAGAAAAGAAAAGGGAGAGGGAGAGAAATGGGGAGAGTTTTTAAAGCATAAAAATGCATTATAGACAAGCTTGTTCTGGATCCCGGAAGGATGTAGTTCATTGCGAAAAATTATATTTATTTATTCCAGCGAATAATAAAGCAGAGATATTAATTTTGGCCTCCACCTTCCTACACCCACAGTGCTATACCAAGGGCAGTTCCTGCATTTTACGAAATGGGCTGCAGTCCGCAGAAGCTTCAGTCTCAATGCACCTGTTGGATGCCAGAAGAAGGCTTTAAAAAGAAGAAAGGAAAAAGATGGCGGGGAGGCTACTCCGTAAGAATGAAGGCACAACTAAGTCCGCCTTGAAGCTCTTGGGGGTGGTGAACGCTCCAGCCGGCGAAGCAGGATGCTCTATGGTCAGTATAACTCTCCCCCACATTTGCGTTCAAAATAAGTCACTTTATTATTTCATTATTATTATTATTATTTATTAAATTTCTATACCGCCCTCCACCCGAGTATCACAGGGCGCTTTACAATGCAAAAAACACAAAAATGCATACCATAGTAACAAACAAAAACAATACCCCCCCCCACAGCAATTTAAAAGATCATAGATGGTTTAATTAGCCAAAGGCCTGGGAGAAGAGAAATGTTTTCGCCTGGAGTCTAAAGTAGGACCTTTTCGGAAAGTTAACAGCTAAAACTCTCCCGGCAAGATAGTGAAATCTTCAGCGCGCACGCACACACGAACAAAACACCGCTTTTCCTTGTCTGTCAGTCCTAGATATGACTACATTCCTGAGGCACCAAAGAGAAAACAATCGAAGGAAGCAGAGAAGAGGCTGAGGTGCTGCTTGCTGCCGCGCAGCAGAAGGTTGGCCAAGAGCTCTCTCGGGCTAGGGACCTGCCCAGAAAGATTGAGGAAGAGCCGTGGTTCAGTGATGGGGCACATGAGCTGCATTCCAGGTCCCAGGTCCCCAGCATCTCCACATTCGGCTGGGACAGTCTCCTGTCACCTCCAGATGAGCTAGATGAGCCCATGGTCTGACTCTGCATGCGGGGGATAGTTGGGTTGTCCTTGTTTTTATTTTTGTTGTGTATTTTGTGTTTTTATGTTGTGAACCGCCCTGAGATCTGTGGGTTTAGGGCCGTGTACAAATTGGGACGCGGTGGCGCTGTGGGTTAAACCACTGAGCCTAGGACTTGCCGATCAGAAGGTCGGAGGTTAGAATCCGGCGAAGGGGTGAGCTCCCTTTGCTCCGTCCCTGCTCCTGCCAACCTAACAGTTCAAAAGCACGTCAAAGTGCAAGTAGATAAATAGGTACCGCTCTGGCAGGAAGGTAAATGGTGTTTCCATGCACTGCTCTGGTTCGCCAGAAGCAGCTTAGTCATGCTGGCCACGTGACCAGGAAGCTGTAGGCCGGCTCCCTTGGCCAATAAAGCGAGATGAGCGCTGTAACCCCAGAGTCGGTCACGACTGGACCTAATGGTCAGGGGTCCCTTTACTTTTACCTTTACAAATTTAATAAATAATAATAATAATTTTCCAGGGTCTCTCAGGAAACATGCGCTTCCAGCAAGCACTGTCTCCTTGAGCAAAAGTCAGCCAGCAAAACAAAGCAAGAAAAACCCAACAGGACCACAGGGAAACAGCCTTTTTCTGCAGAATACCACCAACTACTTAACAGAGCCAGCACGGTGTAGTGGTTATAATGCCAGACTAGGCCCTGGGAAACCTGGGTTCAAATTTCCCCACTCGACGGTGAAATTCACAGGATGACCATGGACCAGTCACTGCCTCTGAGCCTAACCAACATCATAGGGTTGTTGTAGGGATCAAATGAGGAGTAGGAGAACCATGGACACAACTTTGAGCTCGGAGAAAAATGTGAGCTATAAATGCAATAAATACACTATATGGCATTGAAGTCAGTGGCTGCTTCCCCGGGGTGAACAGTCAAAATGTGGTTGTGAACACTTTCCTTGGGAATGGGTCTAACTGGGTTTATGGGCTGTAGTTCTAAAGATAGCTAAGTCTCATTGGTCAGATTTTAATACTGGGTTCCTGTTTCGTTTAGGGGCTGGTTCACACATACATTGCACATCCACGTGATTTCTCTGTACGTGATACCGGAGACGAATACAGCCTCCTCATGCTGCTGCAAAAAAGAGAATGGAACCGAATATGGAACCGAAAGGGTTAATATAGATGTATATTATCCGTTTCTATGAAATAAAGCCCACTTCACCAGATGCGTGGGGCACATACGTACATATGCAGGGCTAGAGAGGAAATAATTCAGTGGAAATAATTCATGCAAGAGGTAGAGAGGTCTGTTAGGTCTCTATGCAAAGCTCAAACGAATACAAGGTGAGCGACTCTTCCCCGCTGCAGTTCATTAACTGTAGCTGCGCACTTACTGGGGAGCGCAATGTGTGACCCCACACTCGCTCCACTGACAGCCATTGCTCCAGGTCAGATGACCTGCCACCTGCGCTCTAGTGATGAAGCAGTAACATCGGGGCGTCAGTTGCAGTCAATAAGTTATGGGGCGCCATACGTGTGAAGGAGACCATGACACAGTGACCAGTGAAGGAGACCATGACACTGAGGCACAGTGCGGTCCCCGTGCTCCAGTTGCCTTCTTGGCATCGCCTTCTCCTTCGGAAAGTAGGTGACTAGCGTTGCCCCTGGACGACTCGCGGGCAAGTGCCCAGCAGGCAGGGCTTTCAAAGGACTACGAGCTCAAGTCCTTCAGGCTCGGAGGCCCTTATCTTATTCCTTCCATCCACCCTTTCTTCCCGACCCACACCTGACGAGCGCCACCATGGCTTCACGTTGCATCTCCACCCCATCCCGTGGAACTTTATCCGGGAAGTATGCAGCAACTCAGTGGCGAAGTGGGAAAAGCACTCTGCACATGGCCAGTCACTTTGGCAACATTTCATATCGCTCGGAGTAGGGACTCTTTCAAAGTAAGTTTGTTGAGTGAGCTCTGGGCACAAATTGATCGAAGGAACAATGGGGCGCAGTTCTTTACAGCTAGTCCGTCACTTCTTTGGTTTCCAACTGCTTTGCCTGCTCACCAGCCCCTCAGCTACTCTGTGTCCCTTTCCTGCTCCAGATATATCTATAGCTACCCTACCCTTCCTCTATGGCCCATTCCTGCCATTCTTTCCTACCTGGCAGTCTACAGAGAGGCAGGCTTAAGAAGGAGCTGCAAAGGTGTGTCTGGCGCTTGTGCCACCAGATAACAATATTTATTGCCCCTTTCCAGTCTTCTGTGATCTCATTTTCGCCTCAGATATACTAGATCTTTGTCTCAAACACAGAAGATCCCAATGGTCCTCTTTTAAAGCGGCGGGTTTGGATTGGATCCTGTTATCTCCAGTTCCTTTTCCCTCTTCCTGCAAACTTAAGCGCGCTTTACAATATGCAAAGCACCGATTTCTTCTTCAGTGTATCAGTTTATCATTCGGCTGTCGGATTTTTGTTGTTTAGTCGTTTAGTCGTGTCCGACTCTTCGTGACCCCATGGACCAGAGCACGCCAGGCACTTCTGTCTTCCACTGCCTCCCGCAGTTTAGTCAAACTCGTGCTGGTAACTTCGAGAACACTGTCCAACCATCTCGTCCTCTGTCGTCCCCTTCTCCTTGTGCCCTCCATCTGTCCCAACATCAGGGTCTTTTCCAGGGAGTCTTCTCTTCTTATGAGGTGGCCAAAGTATTGGAGCCTCAGCTTCAGGATCTGTCCTTCCAGTGAGCACTCAGGGCTGATTTCCTTAAGAATGGAGAGGTTTGATCTTCTTGCAGTCCATGGGACTCCCAAGAGTCTCCTCCAACACCATAATTCAAAAGCATAAATTCTTCGGCGATCAGCCTTCTTTATGGCTGTCGGATTACACAGAAGCAAACTGGAGAAGGGGAGGCCTTTCTGCTACTTCTGCCCAATGCCTATTTCAGACAGAAGAATAGCAAGGCTCCTGCCTAAGTTGCCGACGATCTTTCCCCCTAAATGGCTCCAGCGCATTTGGAACACAGCTAGACTTAGGCTACCGACGGTAACTGGATGCATATTCCAGACAAACCAGTCTGTGGAGAACCTGTGATCCTCCGGATACGGCTGGACTCCAGCACCCATCGTCCCTAACCAGCATGGTGAGGGATAATGGCGCTGTAGCCCAGCAACATTTGGAGAACCACAGGTTCCCCACCCCTGGAAGTGACTGTTCCAGCTTACTGTGGGCGAGCGTTCCGCAGACAACAGTGCGTGGTTTTTAAGAACCTGCTACTAGTTTATTTCGCAGTTTATACCCACCTCCTCGATTAATCTACAGCAGGCTTAAAATAAAATACAATATTCCTCCGCTACCTTCTGTGTAGGTGTTGGCATCTATTCAGTATGTGTTGGGTGTGTAGGCAGGCTGAATTAAATCTGAAAGCCCCAGATAATCTGCAGACTACGACCACTTTCCAGCAGCTCCACAGGACTGTAAGACTCAGCACCTTGAAATTAGTCACCCTAATAGCCTAGTAAATACTATGAGACTAAGGGGTTGGTGCTCAGAAGATTCCATTAAAAGAGGTAGTTGTAGGATGGGTGTGTGTGACTCAGTTTTTACCTCGATTTAAATGTCATGGTTCCTCCTCTTCTCCCAACTTGGAGAATTGTCCTGTAGTGAATCTGCAGCACACTCTTAGTTTAAGACGATCAATCCCTGAGTTCATGGACTGGGAACCAACTTGACAGGACTGACGTCTTAGCAAGGAAGGTCTAAATCTTTCTGCAGCTACGCTCTCTCCAGGAAACCCGCCTTCCTAATACGAAAATTATTCTACTGGCCTAATTTAGAGGGTTGTGATCAGGTTTCCTGGGATAATGTAGCCGTTTCCAGAGAGGTAGTTATTTTAGATTGTTTCAACAAAAAACAAGGAGTCTTGTGACACCTCAAAGACGAACACATTTCCCTACTTAAAATTTATCTGCTACATTTCCATCTCAGCTTTCCTCCAAGGAGTCTAAGGCGGCATACATGGTTCTCCTCCACCTGTTTATCCTCACAACAGCCCTGTGAGGTAGGTTAGGTTGAGGGACGGTGACTAGCTTAAGGTCACCCAATTAGCTTCACCTCTGAGTGGACATCTGAACCGTGGTCTCCCAGGTCCTCGTCTGACACTCTAACCATTACACTGCATTGGCTTTTGTATACTGTACATGCGATCCTCAGTTCTCAAGTGCGTGGGTGTAAAAGGGGCAGGGCGAGTAAATGGCAATAGGATACCAAAGTAGCCTGTGATAATTCAGAGGGTATGTAAGCATGCTTCTAAGTTCTCGTTGAATTGCATCCCTTTGGTTTTTAACTCCAACCTTTCGCATTTCTTTCCTCCCCACCCACGTATGTGCTTGTGACAACTGAAGATCACACTCCACGTGTGGGCAGTTTCTAACGCAGTGTTTCCCAAACTTGGGTCGCCAACCCAGTTGGACTATAACTCCCATCATCCCTGATCACTGGTCCTGCTAGCTAGGGATGATGGGAGTTGTGGTCCAACAACGGCTGGAGACCCTCTAAACCCCAAACACCGCGCCTCGGCCCCCCCCCCCCGGCGTTCTCTGCCCACCTATATCAGAAACCAACAGTTTCAAGGCTACGTGTTAATTTCTCTTAGTTCTGTCTTTGCTTTGTGGAAACGAATGCGTCCCTCCTCGTCTGAAAACCCCAAACAGACAATCCAACATACAAACAAACCGCCTCCCGCATCAATTACCACGCAATTTGTTTAATCAAATAAATTATGGAATGATTTATGGAGGAATTTGGTTGTTCTTATTTATTCGTTTCTACCCACAACAGAAGCGTGATCCCTGCCTTGAAGGCGACGGAGGAGACGCAAGGACCCACCAGCTGCTCAGTTGCCTTGTCCGTTGGTCACTTGGAGTCACTCAGCAAAGGAGGGGGGGAATCCCTGTTAAATATATCGATGGCGTGTTCGGTCGATCCTGGGGAGTGGTGGTACCGGTAGTGGGAGGACGAGAAGCTGTGCTGTGGGTGTGTTGGGGTGTCAGTGTGCGCGTAATTCACTGATGGAGCAAAAACTATAAGTCCTAGTTCACTTTTACTTGCCCATGCGAAGCGTGACCCGTGGAACAAGAACCCAAGACATTTAGTGGAGGAGGGAAATCCTGCAATCTGCCACTGAGTCGTTAAACTCAGAAGACGCCTTTTCTATTTAAGTGGCATCGAGGCGCCCTGTGGGTAGCAAAGGTTATTGCTAACTCCGGGGACTCGCGCTTCTTCCTTAAGGCGCGTTCGCTTTGGCTTGAGGCGATCTGCAGTAGCCTCTACCGGGCGCTGCGAGAACCGCAAGCCGGGAGCGCCGGAGAGAAGCCGAGCGTCGATCCCCCTTCAATCAAAGAATAACTACGGAGCGGTCGCAGCTTCCGGCACCGCTTCTGGGTAACTGTCGTTGCTTTCGAACTCAGTTCCTTCAGTGCTACCGTGCCACTGCCCGCCTGACGCTTCTGGGCAGCTTTGATTTTTCCTTCCTGATCAATGCAGAACTTTTCCCTATGGCACACTTCGCTTAATTCAGCAGCAATTTAAATATTCGTAAAAGTCTGGTGCTTAAATTCGAAAATAAATAAAAGAAACGCGGGGTCTCGGGTCTCACACCTGCATGTGTCCTCTCCCGTGGATGTGGATATTCTTCTCGCTAATCCTACCTCCAGAGTTTCTTTCTCGTAAGGTTCAGTGGTAAGAGGTAAAAACTCTGCAGACTGTGCTTTTATAGATAGTATTACACAGGCAGGCAACCTCTGCCCACATTGCTTACTCCCTGCTAGGGCAAGATCACACTTCCCCTCTCCTTCTCCCAGTAGTTATTTCTCCCCTCTCCCTGAAAACCGTGTCTCTTCCTAGCCTCTTCCCAGGATCAATGGTAAATATGGACAAAGAATAAAGAATATGTATCCTGGTGAGAGTGGTTAGGAGCAAATTATCTGAGTGTGATGGCTGGTATATATGGAAGCACTGCCCTGCTTCAGCTCAGGGTCCAGGGTCAGAGGCGGTTTTAGGGTAGCTGCAGGGGACGACACAACAAAGCTGTAGGATGGAGTTGGAGAGGTGGTGGGCTGGCGAAATTTTAGCATTGCACAGGGTGCCACTGAAATTTGAGAGCCCCAATCCATCACTGCCCAGGTATTCCCACAGGTCTTTCGAAATCACCACCAGTGGGATTGATGCAGCCACTAAGACAATTTAATAGCTGTTAGGCCTCCAGAGATATTTACTTTCTAATACTTTCCTATACATAGCAGTGATGACCACCCAGTGGCAGCTTGATGAGGAAGATTCCTATGATGGTTTTGAAAGTATCCAGGCATGGCCTGTACCCTCTGATTTCCCCTCCAACAGTTTCCTGTCTCCTCTCCCCCAAGAAAAAACATTTTTTTTAAGAAAAGAAAATATCCAAGCATCTAAGGGAATTTTATTCTCTGAGGGTTTATCATGGCACCTTTCATTCTCCAGAACAGTTAAATACTTGTTGCACTGAGCAACCCCATGAATATCTAATTATTTTCCTTTTAAAAAAAATAACGAAAGGTTAAAAAGATACTGCTTGTCTCTTGTTTTCTTAAGTAAACTACATAAACCTCTGTCTTCAAAACCAACTAAAACTCTTGAGGCATCTTAAACACTAACAAATTTATTACAGCAGAAGTGTTTGTGGGCTCAAGGCCATTTCAACAGATGCAAGTCAAGGGGACTTGAGTCCATTAACGCTTGTACCGTAATGAATTTGTAGTTCTGAAGGTGCCACAGGGTTTTTAAAAAAATAAAACTATTTTTTTCCTCTGCAAGAGACTATTACATATACACTTCTGGAAATTTATATGACCAGGCTCAGTTGTCTCCTTCGTCATGTTGTCTGCTGTTCATGTGTTAGTGATGGCTTAGGTCTAGGCTTAAAATCACCAAGGTGTATAGTGTGTGCGTCCATGTGCATTTAGAACTGCATTCTAACAAATTCACATGCTTTCCTTCAATTCCATGTTATTCTCTTTTCATCCTACAAAAAACTCTTGGATGTCAAATCATTATTAATTTTATGGTTGTTGCTGCTGCTGCTATTTATTTATTTAATAAAAATTACACACCGCTTCATTGTAAAAAAAGAAATAAATCTCAAAGCAGTTTACTAAAGATAAAAAGAGTAGAGAAACTCACAACCATACTTTTAAAACATAGAAACTACAGCTGTCATCGCTGCTACCTCCAGAGGAGGTAAACACAGGAACATGGGAAGCTACCCTATATCAATATATCCCCATAGCTACAAACCTTGCCATAAGAAAGTAACTAAGAAAAAAAGTTTTAAAATAAAAGAAAAAAAGCCACCAAAATATAAGCAATAAAATGAATGTAACATTAATGAATGACTGATAAAATGATGAATGCACTTATAAAATAGAAGTGAACAGACAAATGAAAAATTTAAAACACTTCAGTGTTTTAAGTCTGCCATACACAGCAATAAAATTCAGAGTTGTATTATATAAACCATGTAAAACACATTTCTTCTTCTTCTTCTCTGGTGATCACTTGTGGCCAAGTAAGATTGTCTTCCATAAACACAGTTTTAACAGTGTTGAAGCAATGATTCTTTAACATCAACTTTGTTGGACTAGTCTAGTTGTTCGGATCAGTGGCGTAGCGTGGGGGGTGCAGGGGGTGCCGGCCACACCAGGCGCAACATCTGGGGTTAGGGTTAGGGGGCGCAAATCCACGGGTTAGGGGGCGCAAATTACTTGCCTTGCCTCGGGTGCTGACAACCCACTCTATGCCACTGGTTCAGATGCCTGATTATTGTCTTCCATAGCAACTACAGTGGTACCTCTGGTTACGTACTTAATTCGTTCTGGAGGTCCTTTCTTAACCTGAAACTGTTCTTAACCTGAGGTACCACTTTAGCTAATGGGGCCTCCTGCTGCCACCACTGCGCGATTTCTGTTCTCATCCTGAAGCAAAGTTCTTAACCCAAGGTACTATTTCTGGGTTAGTGGAGCCTGTAAGCTGAAGCATCTGTAACCCGAGGTACCACTGTACTCTACTCGAACTTTAAAATGGAAAGTGTAATGCTGGTGGTCAACAAAAGAGGTTTGAAGACTCTCTCAAGGCAAATCTTTTTTTTAAAAAAAAGTAGTATAAAACACATTACATATTATCTGTCACACTTCTTTTCCTCAGGGTATACGCAGGGCTTTTGTTTCCACTGGAACTCACCAGAACTCAGTTCTGGCACCTCTCAGGTGGGCACCATCACCATTCTAAGAGAACAAGGGAGGTGTCTATGGTGAGTTCCTTTTCTAGGAAAATAGCACTGGTATATATGCCATAACAAAACATCCCTCAGCAATAAATGGTACAGTAAGGGGGAATCTGACTAGATGACCCTTCCAACTCTACAATGTCTATGATTCTTGCAGTTAGATGGATTTTTCACCGTTTGCACAAGCAAACCTTGCTGATTGAGTGGACATAGTAACTGAAGGCATCAGCCTGGAACCTGTCTATGACCTCTAAGAGCTGAATCCAGGCCTGTTGTCAAATACTGCATGCCAGTCTTTCTCCAGGGGGTCAGGTACATGCATAAATTTATCAGTACAGTATGCCTTATGACTGCCCTCAGATTTCTGTACCCTGATAAACGGAAGGCAAGAGTCTGTGAAGGTGAAGCAGCTCACTGGACACTGAAAACAGGGCACACTGTTGATGCTGGAAGGATTCTTTGAAACCGGAGTGGTGGGGATGGGGTTTGATAACTATGGGTTTTCACATTTTTGTCTGTTCTCATTCTGGTTTTTCGTCTCAAACATTTCCATAAAAGCACTTAAGCGTTTCAAAATACTTTATTTCCATTCCGATTATTTCACTTTGCTTCAGTTCCAAGTTAGCAGGACCAGATTTTAACACACAGGATTCTTTGGTATCTTAACATGCCAAAAACAGTGGAAATTATTTCCCTTGCATAAGGAATGTCCTGCTGTGACTTCCTCACCATATCTATTGATACAATATTTTTGCTTTGCCTACTGTTAGTTAGATACATACTGTACATTAAAACTGCTTCAGCTATTCACTTTTTTGACTGCATGCTAGTGTAATTGTTTTATTGTGTACAAATTGTATGGTTTTACTATGCATTAACTGCATTTTTAGTGACTTTGAAGATCAATATTGTTTTTGGACTGGTTTCTTATGGTATTAATATACTATAATATTTATCTCAGGGCAGCTTTGTTGTTAACTGAGATAAATTCTTATTGTTGAAGGGAATGTTTATGAATGCATTTCTATAGAATTAACAGATCCATTGTATTATTGAAATATTGAATCTGGGGTTTTCCTTACTTGTTTTGTATTTTGATGTATTGTTATAATTATTATCATACAGATATGTTGTATTAATTAGGGGGAGGGTTATTTTGTTTATTTGTCTGCTTTTTGACAACCAATTTTCTGCAGGAATGAAAAGCTGGTTATAAGCAATAATAGCTGACACGTGTCTTAATCTTTTTTTTAGTTTTCTATTGATTGTAATTATATTCTGAAGATTTTTAAAATGCCTGTTTTTGAGCAGTTTTTATTGATAATTCTAATGGCTTAAAAAACTGCTTAGAGGTTCTGTTATAACCAAGTGATATATAACTTTTGTAAAATAAAATAAGCCAAATGATAGAGAATTCTGAAGAGCATAAAGAAATTGTTTCTTATCTTCTCACTATGCAGAGTTGGTCAGTGAAACATTACTGGGGATGCTGTTTTCATTTTCATGAATCACATCACTTCAATAGCTTTAAAAACTTAATTTCATGGTTTGGGGAGAATATATTTATTCTGAGGAGACCAAAATGGGGGCACAGCCACACCATACATTTAAAGCACATGACCTCCCCCTCAAAATTCTGGGAACTGAAGTTTATTAAGGTTGCTAGGAATTGTAGCTCTGTGGGAGGGAAACAACAGTTTCTTATGACCTTTCTTTCTTATGTTTGCTTTCTGGGCATATTCTGTGGACTCTAGAGGTGAAACAAAACCTTACAAATTCCAAACCTGACCACCTGTTATGAGTAAAGGGGGCATAATTAAACCAGAAATGAAGAGAACATATTTTCTTCTAAAACGGGAGCCAGACACCTGCACGCTCTCCCTTCAGATCAGCTTTTGTCTGGCCTGATACTTACTCCTGTCTAATCCTGATGTCGAGAGAGTTTGGCCTTGAGAGACACACTCAAAAGCAGACTGGGTGTGGGTCAACAAGACCTGAGTCATAAGTACCTGAGTGTTGAACTTTGGACTGAGCTAGGTGTTTGTCTGATTGCCAGAGTGGTGGTGGGTTCATGGGCTTTTGTGGCAGTCAATACTATGTATGTCTATTTGTCCTTGAATTCTGATACAGTAAATGTTTTTCCACTAAGTTTCAGAGTTCTCCAACATTGCTGAGCTTTCTCAGTCATTGGAACAGTCATTCAAAAGAACACAAGATAAGGCTCCTCACCAGCAAACTTTCTGCCTTTCATGTGTGCACATGGGGTCTGTTGATATTATTAAGCGTTACATACTGTACACACAAAAGAGAAGAGAATAAAACATGGCAACTGTTGCCATAGCAATTGGCAACAGATGCCAAAATCTTGCTACCGGAAGTTGTTAATAGGACAGGTGATTTTTTAAAAAAATGACTCACTGCTGTTATTTAAGTAGAAGGCTAACATTTTACCTCTTGTTTCCACTGACTATGAAGCAACAAGCAAATCTGGGGTAGATGTGAGGAGAGGAAGCCAGCAAAGGCAGAAATATACCTCATGTTCCATCTCCTGAAAAAGAAATTGCCAACTTTTTAAGGCCCATGAGCACATTTGGATTTTGAGTGAGGGCTGTAGGCACCATCACTTCTGGTCATTTTTCTCTTCTCTCCCCGCTCCCCTTTCCTCAAATCAACCCCCACCCCAAAGAAACAGAACGCATGCACACACACTTCACTTTTCTAAGGGTAAGATTTATATACAATAGAATTAATATGAGCCTTAAAAAGTACATAGAGCTGAAAGATGAAGGGGGAAGCAAGGGCAGCAGCTGGCGGGCTGAGAGACATTGGCCCCCCCTAAATTTTCAATATCCTGTGGTGATGTGTGCATGACGCATGGCATGCATGCGTTACTTGAGCACATTACTTCTTCTGCTGTGGTCACTCGTAGCCGACTAAGATTGTCTTCCATAAACACTGTTTTAACAATGAGTCCGTCAGTGACTGTGGAGGCCAATGTCCTTCCACAGTGGGGACATTGGTTTCCGGGCGGGAGTTGATCATGGTGTGGATTTGCCAAGCATACCTTCCTCTCAGCACGTTTCTCCCTTGCATCCTGAGTGTCTTCAAAGCCCATGACAACCTTTGGTAAAGGCTGTTCTCCAGTTAGAGCACTTGCAGGCCAGTGTTTCCAAGTTGTTAGTGTTTATACTACATTTTTTTATATTTGCCTTGAGACAGTCTTTAATCCTCTTTTGTTGACCACCAGCATTATGCTGTTAAGTTCAGAATAGGGTAGCTGCTCCCTGGCCTCCTCAATGGTGGTGGCAAGCCGGTACACCTGGTTGGAAGTGAGTCCTTCTTCTGACTTCTTCCTTCAGTTCTATATATTTTCTCTTAGGGATAAAATAGTGACCACTTTCACCAGATCATGATTAAGGGCATCCTGAGTTGAGGGAGCTTAGACGCTTCATAAACATTTGAGGAAGGCCTCAAAGGCACCGTGCACCCATAGGTGCCATGTTGGGGTGCTCTCTTATAAAGATTCAGCTAGGATAGAATCCTCAAATTCATTTTTGATGTTGTATAGATTTTATTTCAGTATCATTAAATGTGTATTTTTTCCATTGATTATTTTAATAAAAGGTTATATATATTCATTCTCTTTCTGAGAGAGAAGGGAGTTTCTTAAAGGTCAAGGCACAATTGCAAACAATTCCAACAAGAAAGAAAAGTGGGAGGCATCTGCAGAAACTAGTGTGGTTGCACAAGGAGCTTACAGTGGTACCTCAGGTTAAGAACTTAATTCATTCCGGAGGTCCGTTCTTAACCTGAAACTTTTCTTAACCTGAAGCACCACTTTAGCTAATGGGGCCTCCTGCTGCTGCCACACTGCCAGAGCATGATTTATGTTCTCATCCTGAAGCAAAGTTCTTAACCCGAGGTACTATTTCTAGATTAGTGGAGTCTGTAACCTGAAGCGTCTGTAACCTGAAGTGCCTGTAACCTGAGGTACCACTGTACAGATGAACTGAGATTTAAAGCGGGCATGCATAAGAAATGGAAGAAAGGCTAATTCATGAAGGAAGAGTATATACGAGTAGCCAACACCTGCAGGGAGAAGCTGAGGTGGGCTGCAGCTCAGAACAAGCTCAGGCTTGCAAGAGAAGTTAAATAATAATAAAAGGTTTTTTTCTGCTGTTTTCAAAGCAAGAGGAAGAACAGGCAAGTGGTAGGTCCTCTACATGGAGAAGACAGAGAAATGCTCTTGGGTGACAGAGAGAAGGTGGAGCCGCTCAATGTCTACATTGTCTCTAATATCCATAGGAAGAAGCCTAGATGAGCTGTTGGACAAGAGGATTTACACATTTCAGCTTTCAACATGCTGCCGTGTACATAAACCAGGTGGGACTGAGGACCAAGGAATGATGTACAGGAAGCCACATTCCTTCCTTTGCTTCAAGAATCATAGAAGCATAGAATCATAGAGTTGGAAGAGACCACAAGGGCCATCGAGTCCAACCCCCTGCCAAGCAGGGAACACCATCAGAGCACTCCTGACATATGGTTGTCAAGCCTCTGCTTAAAGACCTCCAAAGAAGGAGACTCCACCACACTCCTTGGCAGCAAATTCCACTGTCGAACAGCTCTTACTGTCAGGAAGTTCTTCCTAATGTTTAGAGGCAGACAAGATTTCATAATACAGATCTTCACCACAACACAAGTGCATTATCACATTGGTATTTACCACATCAGGGAGCTTGTTATCTCCCACGCTTTCCCTTTGACATAAGTACTTACTGTCACCCTGGAAAGCGTGGGTGGCATCCCCCTGCCTTTTCTTTTACTGAACTCCACTGCTCCATTGTGAATATTTCACATCAGGTTATCTACATTGCAAATGTGTCGCTTAGCTTCTTTTATTGAGGCAGGAGGAAAGGAAAGGTGGAAAATGCAACTTGGGCATTTCCCCCTCCCCTGTCATTCAAAGCAGAATATAGACTGAATACAGAAATAATCTTCATTTGCCGGGCTGCCTGTTCATCTCTGGGTCACCTAGAAACTCCATCCTTTGTGTTTCTGGTAGGTTGCTGGATCCGGCATAAACTACATAAAATTCAAGTTGATTGGGAACCCAAATATTTTGTTCCAAGATGTCCTAACAGGATCAGTTTATGTTAATTGTGTATCGAGTTTATGTTATTGTAGGGAATGACAATCACCACCAGGTGGCAACACTACAACTATTTGTTTCCTTTAAAAATACACAAATAACACCCCGCCCCCACCTGCTTTTAAGTTTAAAATTCTAAGAAGGCCACATCTTTTTTGTTTCAGCAATATATTCCACGCACTGGTATTATCCCTCAGGAAATATCCAGGACCTACGGAACATGGAATTCTACACGCAACAATATTATGGTTTTTAAAGTCACTAGTCCATTCTGATGATTAAACATTTGTAAAGGTAAAGGCAAAGCAACGCAACCCCTGACCATTAGGTCCAGTCGTGACTGACTCTGGGGTTGCGGCACTCATCTCACTTTATTGGTTGAGGGAGCTGGCATACAGCTTCCAAGTCATGTGGCCAGCATGACTAAGCCACTTCTGGCGAACCAGAGCAGCACATGGAAACGCTGTTTACCTTCCCGCCAGAGCGGTACCTATTTATCTACTTGCACTTTGATGTGCTTTCGAACTGCTAGGTTGGCAGGAGCAGGGACCGAGCAACAGGAGCTCACCCCGTCGTGGGGATTTGAACCACCGACTGTCTGATCGGCAAGTCCTAGGCTCTGTGGTTTAACCCACAGCGCCACCCGCGTCAAAGCTGTTCTAACTTCCTGCTCAGTCTGAGAGGGTTATTGTAGGTGCTCTGGGGAATCCTAAATTCATACGCTCTATGATTTTACACATGAAGGCAGGGGTGCTTTTGGGTACATCAAGTCTGCAATATCACATCACAAAATGCTGCCTGAGCAATCTCAGCCATGCTTACTCCTCAGTGGTGACTTGTCTTCATTTGGTTTGCCAACATTGTCCTCTCCACATGTTTTGAGCTACAGTTCCTATTAGCCCCAGGCAGCAAGGAGTTGTTCTCCAAAACCTCTGGAGGATGCCAGATCGATGAAGACTCCTTTAGTTAATTAATCAATTACTGGTTAATTAAGCTCTGGTTGGCCACTGTGAGAACAGGATGCTGGACCAGATGGAGCTTTGGTATGTTCCAGGAGAATTATTTTTCTTTTCTTTTTTAATGCATTTTTTTATTGATTTTCAATGAAGAACAATAAACACAAGCAGAACAAAACAAAACATGGATTCGTGGATGAGGCAAAACAAAACCAAATTCATGGATTAGACCTCTCCACAGTGAAGCATGACACAGCATTGACTATACTGATTTGCTTATATATTCAATGAACAAATGCTATGTACTTATCAATTTATCTTTCTCACATTACTCCCTTACCATCCTATTGTGTTGAGTCAATTGTTCTAACAAGGCCATTTCCCATGTTCTAACAAACCATGCTTGCATATGAAGATGCACCTGGCCACTGATTCCATTCTGGTGGCTGCAATCAAAAAACGTAACCAGAGTTCAAGATTGAATTTCAGGATTTAGATCAATTTCAAGTGCTAGGAGAGGCAGCACTAGAGCAGGGCTCTTCTTATTTATTTATTATTTCTTTTATACTGTATATATACACACACATTTACCACAAAGGCATTTCAGAGCAGTTGGCAGTTTCAAATCCACAAAACAATGATTAAAAACAAGGCAGTGAGTCACTACCAGTCAACAAAAAATACCAGTAGCGCCATCAGTTTCCACCACAGTCTTGGGCAAATAAAAAAATCCTTGCCTTCAGCTGTCATCTACAATTTAGAAGAGCAAAGTGCTAGCCATATCACAAAGGAGAGGGTGTTCCCAAACTGGGGTGCTTCCTAACAAGAATGCTCTTACCTATGTTGGCGTATAACGGCCCTCAACCAAAGATGGTTAAAATCCCTAGCTGATCTTAACCAATGGACACAGTCTAGTCAGGAAAATATACTATTACAAGTGCCTTGCTCCCCTGTTGCATAGGGTTTATGTCCTTAAGTCCATCTTCTGGAGGAAATGGCTTTTATTATTGATCAGGTAATATGGTGGATGAGTGGAGAAAGAGGGAAGGAAAGAAAAGGTGATAAAACCCCCATAATGATTTGGGGACCCCTGGATTCTGCACTACTCCTCTGTGGAGAAAATGTGAACTTTTCCATAAACCCTCCTGGAATTATCTTCAACGATGCAAAGAAAATACAAGCTAATTATAAAAGGCACATTGTCTATTAATATGTTAATGAAGCGAGGCTGCTAATGGAGAGATCTGAATTTTAATACATTTTAAGAGCTTCATGATTATGTGTTTGTTAGTTGATATGATCATTACAAATTAGCTGTACATGGTTTTACCCTGACTAAAGTCTATATTAAGCCCTGTATTCTAAACAGGCTTTAATGAAGCAGGTGAGTGGGCCATCTGTGTCACAAAGATTGTCACTAAGAAATTTGCATTCAGAAGAAATGCCTGCCAGCTAACAAGCAAATAAAGCATCAGGCATGGCGGTTTATTGTTTACAAAACAACATTTTCATACATTGCCATATATCCTGATAATAACTTTGATATACATTTCTACAACAGTAGCTCTGTAAAAGTATTTTTTTAATTTTAAGAGATCATAGTTAACTTTTATGGTTTCCCTACAACAACAGAGAGTTTGAACACATAGTGGAAGCAATGTGATAACTAACAGCATAAAGAACCAAGCATTCAGCTGTGATTTTTCAGCTTTACAGAAGCTAATCTGTAACTTTTGAAATTATGGGTTGTTCCTAAATTAGCCATGGGATGCGGGTGGCACTGTGGGTTAAATCACAGAGCCTAGGGCTTGCCGATCAGAAGGTTGGCGGTTCGAATCCCCGCGACAGGGTGAGCTCCTGTTGCTCAGTCCCTGCTCCTGCCAAGCTAGAGGTTTGAAAGCATGAAGTGCAAGTAGATAAACAGGTACCGCTCCAGCGGGAAGGTAAATGGCGTTTCCGTGCACTGCTCTGGTTTGCCAGAAGCGGCTTAGTCATGCTGGCCACATGACCCGGAAGCTGTACACCGGCTCCCTCGGCCAATAAAGCGAGATGAGCGCTGCAATCCTAGAGTCGTCCACGACTGGACCTAATGATCAGGGGTCCCTTTACCTAAATTAGCCAACGTGTGAAGGTAGAAAGGACCTTGGAAAGGCACAGTGTGGGGATCAGAGTAGGTCACAGGTTGCCTGCTTTGTCTTAAAGGACTTTATGATCTGAAAATAGAGACGATGTATGTGCTTCTGTAACCCAAGAAAATCGTTAATAAAAACTTAAAATAAGAAGAAAAATGCACACCAGAGTGGCTTGTGAGATCCTGGGACACACATCTGCACTCATTCCAAAATTGCACACTATTACAAGTTCTGTCCCACTTTAACTCATGCTTGAGAGCAGCAGTAGCTATTTGACAAGTAAGAAAGAGCTTTGTCCTTTTATCTGTCTGCAAATCATCGCCAGCAAAGATCCTTGAGGAACACAACTTTGTTTACTTCCGTTGTGAAGACACCCAGTTTATGCTTACTATCCACTGCTTGTCCTAAAGTTTAATCGGTTATTGATCCCATGACTGTTAAGTTCCGGAAATGCTGTGGGCTATTCCATCTTTTTAAAAAGTAGAATAATTGTCCCTATTAATTTCAGACTTGTCGGGAAACCAAGAGGAAGAGAGATGCATTTGTTCTGAAAGTTTGGTAGCATCATTCCTGACCCCTCCTTCTAGCACCAATCTCTAGCACCCTGCCTTAGCTTCCACCTGTAAAATGGCAATAATAGCTACCTATATCTCCAGGGTGTTCTTGTGCATGTGCATCATGCATGGTTTAAGATTGTATGGGCTGCATCATGAGACATTTGGGAGAAGCCTATCAGAAGGTTGACGGTTCGAATCCTCACAACGGGGTGAGCTCCCTTTGCTCTGTCCCAGCTCCTGCCAACCTAGCAGTTCAAAAGCATGCCAGTGCAAGTAGATAAATAGGTACCACTGTGGCGGGAATGTAAACAGTGTTTCTGTGCACTCTGGTTTCTGCCACGGTGTTCTGTTGCACCAGAATCGGTTTAGTCATGTTGGCCACATGACCCGGAAAGCTGTCTGTGGACAAACAGCGGCTCCCTCGGCCTGAAAACAAGATGAGCGCCACAACCCCATAGTCGCCTTTGACTGGACTTAACCGTCCAGAGGTCTTTTACCTTTTTATTTTTATATAAAACAAGTAGTAAGGGCCCCCTATTGTCCATGTGTGCTAGGCTTAGTTTTAGTTAGGAATGAGAGCCATAAGTACAGGCAAGTAAATTATTCCCCCTTTTACCTCTCTTCCTCCCTCTTCCTGCCCTTTCTGATTGTCAGCTGTTAGATTCTACGGTTCTCGATAAAGAACCATGGGTAGCCACATAATTATCACCATCCATTACAATAATAGTACATTATATTATTACAGTGGCGTAGCGTGGGTTGTCAGCACCCGGGGCAAGGCAAGTAATTTGCGCCCCCTAACCCGTGGATTTGCGCCCCCTAACCCATGGATTTGCGCCCCCTAACCCTAACCCCCAGATGTTGCGCCCGGTGCGGCCGGCCCCCCCTGCACCCCCCACGCTACGCCACTGTATTATTATACAGCAACAATAAGCAAAATAATAACACACTCTTCTTTCTTATCATTGCAGCATGTTCCAAGGCTGAACCCTAACACCAAGAACATATTCTGGGTCTCAGGCTGAATCCAGTTTTTACTCATGGCTAAATATACTTTTTGAAAGCAACATCATTTATATCACATGTGATATACACTGACGGAATCCAGGGTACCTAAGATTCCCAGGTGGTCTCTATTCTAGGCACTGGCCATGCCTATATTTGCTGAGCTTTAATATCTTTGCTGCATCAGGTGCCTAACCTTGGATCATAAGCAGAATGGGAGTCACAGACCAGGTTATGACTTGAAAATGAACTAGCATATGAAGCATATTTGAACAGTACTCAAAATATTTATTTCTGCAGCTTGTTATTTTATGAGCAAAGCATTTATAATCCTTCTGCTGTTATTTGTGATCAAAAAATAACTTTCACCAGGCAGATTTGGGAAAGTAATTCTTTAAGTGAGACAACTGAGCCGATCCTTGGAGGGGGAAATGCTAATTGAACGATTCAGCTTAATTTAGGTCATACTGCCCTCTAGGGGATCAGTCACACAAATCCATTTTTTGTTTCTAAAGAGTAGGAACTCTTCTTAACGCAGCTTTGATGTTCAGAAAAAGAACTTTGTTGTGTATTTCAATGGGCATTTTTACTACATTAAAGAACAGAGGTAACTACAACTCTCATTAAGGATTTAAATGTTTATTTAGTTCTTTGAAGAACTTGGCAATTAACACCAAACTGAAGCTTGTGGGAGATGCATCATCTTTTCACACTGTCTCCGTACTGGACTTTCTGGATACATTAAGGCAAATTGCTTCCTTTTAGCCTTTACTTTCAGCTGTAGAATGGGAATAATAATTGCCTGCTATGGTGATTGTATGCCGCAAACTGCCAAACCCTACTTCCTTAAGGGAGTTTACACAGGAGCAGGCCAGAACAGAATATTTAATAGGGTTAGACTATGGAATATATGGTTTTCCCAGTAGTGATGTATGGAAGTGAGAGCTGGACCATAAAGAAGGCTGATCGCCGAAGAATTGATGCTTTTGAATTATGGTGCTGGAGGAGACTCTTGAGAGCCCCATGGACTGCAAGAAGATCAAACCTCTCCATTCTTAAGGAAATCAGCCCTGAGTGCTCACTGGAAGGACAGATCCTGAAGCTGAGGCTCCAATACTTTGGCCACCTCATGAGAAGAGAAGACTCCCTGGAAAAGACCCTGATGTTGGGAAAGATGGAGGGCACAAGGAGAAGGGGATGACAGAGGACGAGATGGCTGATAGTGTTCTCAAAGCTACCAGCATGCGTTTGACCAAACTGCAGGAGGCAGTGGAAGATAGGAGTGCCTGGCGTGCTCAGGTCCATTGGGTCACGAAGAGTCGGACACTGCTAAACGACTAAACAACAACATAGAATATTCAATTATTATTTATTACATTCATTTTTTATATATGTTACTGCTAACAATAATAACCAAGAGACCAATTTAGACTCAAAACCAGTATTTAGTAGTGTAAGGTTGATAGAAGCAAGAATGCAAAGAGCTAGCTTCCCATTTTTAGAAAGTCACATATGCGAAAGGATCTGTAAATGATAGACCTGTTAATGGAGATGGAAGACTAAAGGCAGGTCTGCAGGCTCTTTTATTTTATAGGCATCAAATGTATACTTTCTATTAGTCCAGCCCCCAATGCCAAACAGCATTTGTGGTCAGTCTCTGCTATGTTTCTGTCCACAGGCATTACACACTAGCTATAATTTTGGAGCCACTCAAGGCTCTGCAGTCTTCAGCACCAAGGACAAGTGTTATGAGAACACTTTCGTTGGAATAAAATGGAAATGCTATTTTTGTTCCACACAATCCCAATGATTAATGACGCATGATGCCTAAAAGATTGGTGAAAATATCTTTATTTGGAGGGGGGGGGGACCTAGGATAAAACATAAGATACTAATTTATGTAAAAGACAGAGGAGGTTTTGCACTCCCAGATTTGGAATTGTCTTTTGAAGCTGCCTGCCTCTGTTGGATAAAAGACTAGATACAGCTAGAAAACACACAGTTGCTAGTTTTGGAACGTCATGATGTCAAACACGGCTGGCAAAGCAGGAATACGTAAAAGCTTTGCCAACCATATTATTAAGGGGTAAAAACTTAATTAGGGTGTGGGGAAAATACAAACATTTATTAGAAAACAAAACACCAAGGTGGTTATCCCCAATAGAAGTTGAGACAAGGGAAAAAAATAATGAGAGTGATAACTGGGATACCTATTTGTTAGACTTTTCAGAAGGAGAACCAAAAATGATTTTTGGGGGGGAGGGGAGAGATTAAAAATACGTTTCTGACTGGCTAAACTATCATCAAATCAATTCAAAATTTAATATAGGTAATAAATTGGGATTTGCAGCAAAACCAGTACAATTTGAAAACGAAATATTAAGATCTAGGGTTAAAAAAATTTATCTAAAATGTATAGGATATTATTAGATTGAGAAACTAAAGAAGAATTTGTGAAATCATCTATGAGCAGATGAGCACAAGTTGTGGGTCATAATATTAATCTGAACCTGTGGGAACATTTGTGGAAAACAACTTTTAAAATCACTGTTAGTTATACATTAAAAGAGAACTGTTTAACCATGGTACTTGATGTCAAGTAAATTAGCTAAAAATAGAACTAAAAGTGACCTATGCTGGAAATATAAAGAAACAATTGGCACATTTTATCACTCATGGTGGCCTTGTAGATGGTCTATAACGAACTTAAGAAAATGTTTAAAAGAATGTTTCCTAAAAACCCAGAAGCTTTCCTTCTGGGAATAATAACAATAGTAATTCAGAAAAAAACAAACCACTCAACAAATGTGGCTTGAATTAATGTTTACTGCGATCTATGCTTGGCAAGTACATTATACAGGCTCTTCGGCCCATTGCTGTCCCTGTTTCGTGTTGTGCAACTAGCAGAGATGACTGTTCTTTTTGTATCTGTACTGGCTCATGCTCCTATCCCAGTTCTGGGTAGTCTCAAAAGGCAAGCACATCCATGCATGTGCACACACGCATTTTGAAAGGGGCTAACTCTTTGTGGACACGACTGAACGACTAAACAACAACAACAACAACAACAACTCTTTACCCAATCAGAATTTTAAGAGGGAAGGGTATAATACTCCTATATGTATCATTTTATGCAAATAGAGCCACTCATTCTTGAACTGTGAGGAAGCTTTAGAAATAAATATATGTGGGAGGCAGGAGAGGATATATTGGTTAATAATATCCTTCTCAACTTGTGTTAGCAAATTCTATAATTTAGCAGAGTAATATTCCCCTCTTAAACTTACACAGTGGATAACTTGTTGCCAGGCGTGCTTAAGCCTCTAAAATAAGTTTCCTGGTAATTCCCCTTTATTCCCTCCTGAAAAGAATAGACACAACACAGTCTTGTATAAAAGGTATAAAATAGTTTACTCATACACTCTGTTCACAGATAGATCCCAGAAGGCAGACTTAAGTTACAAAATATACAGTGGTACCTCGGGTTAAGTACTTAATTCGTTCCGGAGGTCTGTTCTTAACTTGAAACTGTTCTTAACCTGAAGCACCATTTTAGCCTCCTGCTGCTGCTGCGCTGCCGGAGCATGATTTCTGTTCTCATCCTGAAGCAAAGTTCTTAACCTGAGGTATTATTTCTGGGTTAGTGGAGAGAGATTGTAGCCAGCCTTGTGCTTATGTTACCTGCACAGGTAAGGTCACGTCCACCTCTAGTCACATGTGGAGGAAGTTTGTCCTAGCCTAGGAGGAAACAGGAAGTTCCGACTGGCTGGTACAAACATGTCCACTCTCGGAATGTTGTATTTGACTGCTCTGTGTTTCACATCCCACAATATAAACACATGTTATAACTGCAACTTATCAAGAATAACTATCAACAATGAATGGGATTCTTTGCAAGCTAACTTTTAGAAGTGGAGCACACTGGGTCTAAGAGGATTGTCTGTCTCAAAAAAGGCTCCATGACTACTCAGGTGTGCATATGTCACTAAAAAGCCCTGTTGGTTTATCATCCATGAGTTGATCACAGACCCCCAGAATTCATAATCAAAGCTTTGTTCAAAGTCCTTCTCTAAGGCTCAAATTGTGACATCACTGCTGCTAAATCTGTGGCAGCCAAAAGGGCCAGGGCCCATGAGAGCGACCAGGATTATTGTGATGTCAGAGCAGCCAGTCACAGCAAGCACAGCTAGATTTTCCTTTGAAGCTCACAGCAGGACTATTCAGGTATATCCTTTTTGGCTTTTGCTTTTAGATTCATAAAGCAATTGTAATACCGGAAGTTGTAATTTCATTTCTTGCACCCCATCATAAATGGCTATTTGCTGCTATGATACCTTTAGCATTTGGCTGCTAGAAAACATATCTGGTTTTAATTTCAGTCTTTTACGCAGCCAAATAGTGCACCTTCAATTTATTTTAAAATGTGTCTTTTATAATAAAGAGACAATGTATCCTTTCATATCTGTTTGAGATCTTTTTTTACAGAATACAAAAAGGGTTGATTTATTTGTATAAAAGGAATCTGCCTTTTGCCCTATCGTTTTCCTGAGCATTGTCAGCATATCTTGGAAAGTGCAGCATTTTCTTATTTAATGACCCTCTGCTTGTAGGAACTTTAATTTCTGATGTCTAAGCAGATTTATATTTTACACCCCATTTTGTGCCATATGGCACTGAAGCCAGAAAATTAACAAAACCTTCTTCTGTTTCCAATATCCTGCATAGCTCTTCCTGATGCAATCATATAAGCTACCATATTCCCATATCTTCATTTAACCATTTAAATCAGTTTCAGAACTACACATGACCTCAGCAAACATATGTCTGCAGGTTGATAACACCTAATGGAAGGGATGCTTACAGCTGAGAATAATTGGGTGGGCAAATACCACATCTGCTGATGTTGTGTAACAAACCTTGTGATGAGAGGCATGTTTGCCAGAGGTAACAAAATTCCAGCCTCCATCAGGAGTAAGTCCCATAGCAATCAGTAGAACTTACTGTGAAAAATAATCATAGATAGGAAAATTATACGCACCCATGATTGGGTGCAAGTACTATATGCTCCATTAAATAGATGCGAGTTATAATTTGTGTTCTTCTACTTGTTAGTATTATTATCTATAGAATAGGATAGAATAGAATTTATTATTTATACCCTGCCCATCTGGCTGGGTTTCCCCAGCTACTCTGGATGGCTTCCAACAGAGTATTGAAATACAATGGTCAGAGTATTAAAATACAGTGGTATTTATATATGTTTATTAGTCATGTTGGGACGCGGGTGGCGCTGTGGGTAAAAGCCTCAGCGCCTAGGGCTTGCCAATCGAAAGGTCGGTGGTTCGAATCCCCGCGGCGGGGTGCGCTCCCGTTGTTCAGTCCCAGCACCTGCCAACCTAGCAGTTCGAAAGCACCCCTGGGTGCAAGTAGATAAATAGGGACCGCTTACTAGTGGGAAGGTAAACGGCGTTTCCATGTGCAGCTCTGGCTCGCCAGAGCAGCGATGTCACGCTGGCCACGTGACCCGGAAGTGTCTTCTGACAGCGCTGGCCCTTGGCCTCTTTGAGTGAGATGGGCGCACAACCCTAGAGTCTGTCAAGACTGGCCCGAACGGGCAGGGGTACCTTTACCTTTTTATTAGTCATGTTTAAGCATGACGTGCCTTTCCATAAAAATAATGGCCAACATTACAGCAGCCTTCCCAATCTTGGTGCCCGCCAGATGTTTTTGGACTTCAACTCCCATCAGTTGCAGCCAGCATGGCTGTGCTGGCTAGGGCTCATGGGAGTTGTAGTCCAAACCTTCTAGAGAACACCAGGATGGAGAGTGTCACATTACAAGCTTAGAAGCAGGGCTTTTTTTCCAGCTGGAACTTGCCAGAATGCCATTCTGGAACCTCTCAGGTGGGCACCATTGCCATTACAGTCAAACCTCAGATCCTGAACGCCTTCGTTTTGGAACATTTCGGCTCCTGAACGCCAAAAACCTGGAAGGAAATGCTCCAGTTTTCAAATGTTTTTCAGGGGCCAAACATCTGATACAGCTTCCGCTTGAGTGCAGGAAGCTCTTGCAACCAATCAGAAGCCTTGGTTGTTGAACATTTTGGAAGTTGCTTCCAGAATGAATTATGTTCAACAACTGAGGTTTGACTGTATAAGTCTACATGGGTAGGCAAACTAAGGCCCGGGGCAGGATCTGGCCCAATCGTCTTCTCAATCCGGCCCACGTACAGTCTGGGAATCAGCATGTTTTTACATGAGTAGAATGTGCCCTTTTATTTAAAATGCATCTCTGGGTTGTTTGTGGGGCATAGGAATTCATTCATTCCACCCCCCAATATAGTTTGGCCCCCCCACAAGGTCTGAGGGACAGTGGACCGGCCCCCTGCTGAAAAAGTTTGCTGGCTCCTGGTATAAGAGAACAAGGGAGATCATGGTAAGTTCTGGCACCTCTTTTTCTAGAAAAATAGCATTGCTTAGAAGTATTACAAGCTAACATTACAAGTTTTACAGTGCCGGGTCAATACTTTCCTATTAGCTGAGGCAATTTAATTTGCAGATGACTTTTGGAAGTGTCTTCTGTTCTTAGCATTTAGGGAGGTAGTTTTGTCCTTTCGTATTTTGTTATGATCATTTGTTGGTTTCAAAGTGCATTTTTATGTCGCATGAATTAATTTTATTCACACTTTTAAATACTGCCCTTGAATCTTTGGATAAAGAGCAGGTAAGATATAGGAACAGAGGAAGCTACTTATATAGTCAGGACATTGGCCCATGCAGCTCAGTATTGTCTTAATATGTTGATTAATGGCAGCTCTTCAGGGGTTTCTCCCCCCAATCCTACCTACAGATTCCATTAATTTAACTGGGGACCTTCCAAATGGAAAGCAGATATTCCCCCACTGAGCTAGATACATTTTAAATAAAATAGAACAAGCAAATAAAATTATGTAGAAAACAATTCAGAAAAATACAGCATAACAGAATGCCAGCAGAGAAATGTAAATAGACTTGAAATACAAAATAATTTCATTTGACTGGTCTGGGGGATCCTCACTTCTGCACAGAATCAGGCAGCAAGTCTTAGAAATGCTTTTTGCTGCATTAGTGTTTCGTCTTTAATTACCCTGTTAAATTAGAGCAAAGGTTCATCAAGCGCAGCATTCTACCTCTCAAAGTGGGTGGCAATGCATGAATATATTAGCCATTCCTTGTTGTTTTCCCACCCCTGAATAGATTTACAGTGCAATCCTATATAGGTCTACTCAGACGTAAGCACCAGATATTTCAAAGGGACGTACTCCTAGGTGTGTAGAAAGTTGCACCTAATACTAATAGACAAGTTTAAGCAATTCCGATTAACATTATGCAGCAATGGTAACTAGCATGTTTAATCACATTATTGTCAGCACTAAGCATACATGTCTTCTTTCACATATTTAATTTCAATAGCTAAGTTGTACTTAAAAGCTCTTTTTTCATTATGCACCCCCCAGTAACACTATTACTTTAAGAAAATGATACATTTAAGAAAATGATATTCATCCCAATTAAGATGTTTCCAGACAATTAAATTGCTTCCTGATTTCCATAATTGTCTCATTTCTAAGATTTCTCTCTTTCCTGATTAGTCAGGTAGGGTAATCCCAGTCCTTTAAAGATGTATGGCATTCACAAGTTTCAAACAAATCCGCAGCAAATAAGCCACCACAAAATTTGCCTGTTTCTCCTTGTTCAGCTCCAAACACTCAGCGTGACACTTAGAAGTGTAAATCTCTGTGTGATGCAGTCCTGAGCTGGCCTATTGGGTCAGATGAAATATTACCAAGGAAGAAGGTTTTCTGTGAGGTGCAGTTCTAGGAGCTGGAAGAGTGAATGGCCATCTGGCATAAATTAAATCCGCCATAAGACTGCTTGGAAATAATCTCATAAAGTGTCAAAGCCATGTCCTTGCCAGTGTCTTGATCATCATTCTATTGGAGTCTGAAAAGGAGTAGTGAGGAATGAAGACATCTGTTAAGGCTCTCTGTGCTACATACTTCCCCTAGCACCTAGCACTGATATCAAGCATGGGCATGGGTAGGCAATTGTGCTCTAAATAGGACTGTTGCTATATTTGGATATTCGGTAACAACAAAAGACATGCATCCAACAAGCAATCCTGATTTACAAGGCCACCAGAAATTTTGGAAGTACCAACTATTCTTTATAGATATTTTCACATATCAGTGCATCAGTTGTTTTGTCCCATCACACACTGTACTAAGTATTCATCCACTCAAACCATAATATTTACAAAGGCAGATTTAGCAGAGTGCTTCTAATATTGGATAGCTTCAGCATACCCAGGAATCAAAAGTTTTGTGCCTCTTTTGTGGGAAATGTACGCTGGTTGTGCATCCTAGGACCCACGTACCTACGGGACCGCTTCTCCTGGTATACCCCGCGGAGGACCTTAAGGTCCACAAATGACAACATTTTGGAGGTCCCAGGTCGCAAGGTGGTTAGATTGGTCTCAACTAGGGCCAGGGCCTTTTCAGTACTGGCCCCGACTTGGTGGAACGCTCTGTCACAAGAGACCAGGGTCCTGCGGGACTTGACATCTTTCTGCAGGGCCTGCAAGACAGAGCTGTTCCGCCTGGCCTTTGGTTTGGACTCAGTCTGACCCTTATGTTTCCCTCCCCTTATGGTCTTGATTTATTGGCTATTTTAAAACGAGGCTGCATTTTAAATTGCATTTTAACCTGTATTTTAAATTGGTCCCCCCCCCCTTTTTCCCCTATTATGTTTTTACTGTGCTTTTATTGGTGTTAGCCGCCCTGGCCGGGGAGGGCAGGGTATAAATAAATAAAATTTATCATCATCATCATCCAGCAATTTCACTGGAGGGCACCACAACTATTATTTAGAATGGAGTGTGAGAGGCGGGGCAGAGGCACCAAATGTTGATGGTTGCACAGGGCGCCACTGAAATTTGTGGCCCCAAGATCTGCCACTGATGTTTACAAGCCAACTTGCGTCTGCATTGACCCAGTTCAATTGCACAATGCACTCTAACTTGATGTAATAATGGCCACCAACCTGAATGGCTTTAAAAGAGGATTAGACAAATTTGTGGAAGATAAGGCTTTCAACGCCTACTAGCTGTGATGGGCATGTTCTACCTTGGAGGCAGTATGCCGCTAAATACCTGTTGCTAGGAATCACAGGTGGGAAGGGTGCTGTTGCACTTGGGACCTGCTTTCAGGCTTCCCTTAGGCATCTGGTTGACCACTGTGAGAAAAAGAAGAAGAAGAAGAGCTTGGATTTGATATCCCGCCTTTCACTCCCCTTCAGGAGTCTCAAAGCGGCTAACATTCTCCTTTCCCTTCCTCCCCCACAACAAACACTCTGTGAGGTGAGTGGGGCTGAGAGACTTCAGAGAGAAGTGTGACTAGCCCAAGGTCACCCAGCAGCTGCATGTGGAGGACCAGAGACACGAACTCGGTTCACCAGATTACGAGTCTACCGCTCTTAACCACTACACCATACTGGCTGGACTAGATGGGGCTTTGGCCTAATACGGTAGGAATCTTCTTACATGCTTGGATTTTGGAGATAAGCACGTGGACAAGATATGCAGGAAATCTTTATTGTCAAACAGTGTTTGATTACTGTAAAAGTTTGGAAATGAAACAGAAAAACTCCTTGATTTATCTTCCAACCTCCTGTGGCAACTGCTGTCATTTGTAGAGAATATGCAGTAAACGTTTAGGACACCTTGAAATATAAAGTGCTAACTAGAATAACCTCATCATGGTCTTTCTTACATCAGATCTCTTCTGCTTTAACAATTTGGAGAGAAGCTCAATAGCCACTTGCTCTGATGTAGTCCCATTGACTTTCACAGGTCTGAGCTGGCATAAGAGGTCATTGAATTACATCCTTTTTGACTCTCTCACTGAACTCCACTTTGATCAGACAAAGGAAGCAGCTTATTGATGGAGCAGCATATTTTCCTCCTGCACTGCTGAGCAAACATTCCTCAGGAAACCCAGTAACCATAATCAGCTATCAAACACATGTACTGTATGAATGTTGTGTATTGAATCCATTGTTCCCTTTGATCTGCATTCTTGATATCTGTGCTTACCAGATGCTCAGAACTTCAAAAAGTTTCTTCATCCTTTTGTCTGAATTTTTATGGGCCAAATGTTTGAAGTGGCCTTTTAACCAATCTCTAAATTTGTGGCCAACAAAAATTTTAAAAAGAAAGATAACACGATGATATTGCAGTAAGGTGGAAATACTTGGAAGACTGTATGTAATCCAAAGTCACATTAGAGCATTCACACGCTGGAAAGAGTTACCCAAAGTAAATAACCCTAAAGTTTATTTATCCTGCAGTAAAAGAACCACATCATTTGGCATGAATGGGTTTGTATTCTCATCACCAAAAATGTTCGAATTCCAGCAGTGTATTATTTAGGTGTGCATCAAAGGTTTGTTTTAATGGCTATCATTGCTGTGCATAGACATAAAATATGACTAATTATAATCACAGGTGTGAGGTGCTAAAGGAATCAAAGAAGTAATACAGGTTCAAATTTAAGAGCCAGTTACAGAAAATAGGGCACTTAAAACACATCAAATATAAAGCAGGGATAGGAAACATATGGCTTTTGAGTCTGTCCATTACATCCCAAAGCTCTTTGCATTGAGTTCCATTATCAGAGCTTGACTTACCTATAATATTAGACTTTTTTAAAAAAATGAATATAAAATCTTTATTAAACATTCAACACATATTTACACAACAATATACAATGTTACAATTTATGCACATACACTACAAGGAAAAAAGTAAAAAAGAAAGATACAGTGGTACCTCAGGTTAAGTACTTAATTCATTCCGGAGGTCTGTTCTTAACCTGAAACTGTTCTTAAACCTGAAGCACCACTTTAGCTAATGGGGCCTCCTGCTGCTGCCATGCCGCCGGAGCACAATTTCTGTTCTCATCCTGAAGCAAAGTTCTTAACCCGAGGGACTATTTCTGGCTTAGCGGAGACTGTAACCTGAAGTGTATGTAACCTGAAGTGTATGTAATCTGAAGCATATGTAACCCGAGGTACCACTGTACAAAGAAAATTAGAAAAAGAAAAAATAAAAATTAAAGATACCGTATTTTTTGCTCTATAAGACTCACTTTTTCCCTCCTAAAAAGTAAGGGGAAATGTGTGTGCGTCTTATGGAGCGAATGCAGGCTGCGCAGCTATCCCAGAAGCCAGAACAGCAAGAGGGATCGCTGCTTTCACTGCACAGCGATCCCTCTTGCTGTTCTGACTTCTGAGATTCAGAATATTTTTCTTCTTGTTTTTCTCCTCCAAAAACTAGGTGCGTCTTATGGTCTGGTGCGTCTTATAGAGCGAAAAATACGGTAAGTAAGATAAAAAAAAACTTCTGATTGTTCTCAAAAAACTAGTTCTCATTTGTTACTTTATACACAGTATCGTATTATTGTATTGTTTCCTAATTTCTTTCAGAAAGATTCTTTAATATGTTAACTAAACATTGCAAGAATCATTCAGGATCTGCCAGAAGATTTTTACTATCACAATAATTTTTATAATATACTTTAAATATTGTCCATTCTTTATTTACCTTCTGCTTTGAGTACCTTTAACTCTCTCTGTCATTTTTGCCAGTTGGATGTATTCTAACATTTTTACTTGCCATTCCGACTTTGTAGGTGTAATTTCACTCTTCCAATTCATTGTGACGAAGATCCTGGCTGCTGATGTTGCATACATAATATTAAACTTAATGGTCTTCCCAGGAAGGAGGAGCAAGAGGCTTGAGAAAGCCGTAAGAATGTAAGAGTCTTGCTGGGTTGTGCCAGAAAGCCATTTAGTCCAATGTTCTCCTCTCACAGTGACCAGCCAGATGTTTACAGGAAGTCCGCAAGCAGGACTTGAATACAACCACACTTTCCTCACTTGTGACTGCCAGCTTTGGGTATTCAACAGCACACTGCCTCCAGTCATGGAAGTAGAACATGTGGGATGTATTGCTAGAGCAGTCAAGTACAACATTCCCTGTTTTCCTAGAATGGATATGCAGGGGGATGTGGCTCCAAACAGGGAGGACTTCCTGTCATAACTGCTGGGAGCCACTTCCCTCTGAGTGTGACCGGGAAGATAGGTGTTACCCTAGCTGACCCAAATAAAAAGGGCTGGGCATGCAGCCACCTTCCACTTTTCTCCATTTTCTTCTTCTGGATCTCTACTGCTCCTGGCTCTGAGCCAGCACATGGCTCATCCTTTACAAAGGATGGAGCCCACAAGTTGCAAGTCTGAGATTTAGCTCAGACTTCTTTTCTCTACATGTTTTACTTTACAAGAGTAACTGAACCACAAGGTGAAGCCTGCCTTCAGGTTATTGCAGTGAACTGAATGTGAGTAAAACTTTATTCTTATTTTCAAGAAGACTATGTTGTGTTATTATTTTAAGAAGGAAATAAAGGGGGAATTTACCAGGAATAATCCAGTCTGGACAACAATTTCTGCCACACAATTTCTGTTCTCATCCTGAAGCAAAGTTCTTAACCCGAGGTACTATTTCTGGGTTAGCGGAGTCTGTAACCTGAAGCGTCTGTAACCCGAGATACCACTGTAATTTGTTTACACCAGTGTAGTGGTTAAGAGTAGTAGACTCGTAATTTGGTGAACCGGGTTCGTGTCTCCGCTCCTTCACATGCAGCTGCTGGGTGACCTTGGGCCAGTCACACTTCTGGGGGAGGAAGGGGAAAGGAGAATGTTAGCCGCTTTGCGGGACATCAAATCCAAACTCTTCTTCTTCTTCTTATGCACCACTAACATGACCTCCTCTTTTGTTTTTCTTAACCAAACAACCGCAAATGTTGTAACCGTTCCTCATAAAGGAGTTGCTCTATTCCCTTGATCATTTTCTTGCCCTTTTCTGAACCTTTCCCAGCTCCGCAATATCCTTTTTGGGGTGAGGCACCCAGAACGGTACATGGCTACAGTGCACTATGTTGTGAAGCATGCACTTTACATGAATCTTTCCCTTACTGCCTCCTTTACATCTAAAAGAATCCAAGCATTTGGCCAACCCCCAAAAGAAAAGAAATACTCTGCGCATGTGCAGTTTCACATTTTCAATCCACTTCAACTATAGCATCATCATAGTGACTGCAGGAATATAAAGGAGTTTCTTTCTACTGCCCTGATGCTGTTTACTAAGGAATGAACACCACTTCTTTGTAAAAAAAAAAGCAAAGAAAGCATGAGATATATTTTAAAATAATAAAATGAGCATCTGTAAGCAAATGTATGCCTGGCTGACCACTCCGTCCCTGACTATAAAGTGTACATGTATATAGTGTACATTTTTAAAATAAGTAGAAAGGAAGGGTGGCTGCACTAAGAGCTTGCAAGGGTGACTGAGGAGGCCAACGTTGTGCGTGTGACATCACCATGTCCTGACGTCATGTGTGTGACATCGTAACATTGGGAGGAGCCAGGGGTGGAGCTGAATATGGCAGCTGTGCGGCTCAATGGCTGGCGGCTCTTCCTCTGCCTTCTCTTGGTGCCACCACCGGCGGGAGGCTGCTTCAGCCCTCTTTCTCCTCTACAGCAGGAGGTGGAGGAGAAGAAGATGAAGGAGAAGGAGCCTCCACACTTTTTGGACAAAATATAGGCGGACTAGGCACCCAGGAACAGCTATCCCTGGCAGCACTGATGGTTCAGGTGCTGATGCAGGGCCTGTTTTCCATTGATCCGATCATTTGCTATTCTCTAGGTACTCATTAGGGACGCGGGTGGCGCTGTGGGTAAAACCTCAGTGCCTAGGGCTTGCCGATCGCATAGTCGGCGGTTTGAATCCCCGCGGGGGGGTGAGCTCCCGTCTTTCGGTCCCAGCTCCTGCCCACCTAGCAGTTCGAAAGCACCCCTAAGTGCAAGTAGATAAATAGGTACCGCTTTATAGTGGGAAGGTAAACGGCGTTTCCGTGTGCTGCGCTGGTGCTGGCTCACCAGAGCAGCTTCGTCACGCTGGCCACGTGACCCGGAAGTGTCTCCGGACAGCGCTGGCCCCCGGCCTCTTAAGTGAGATGGGCGCACAACCCTAGAGTCGGACACGACTGGCCCTTATGGGCAGGGGTACCTTTACCTTTACCTTTAGGTACTCATTAATGGGATCTTGAACTTGGGTTCCCAGATCTGGCACTAGTTGCATCACTGGCCTCAATTTGCCCTGCATCGCATTAGGCTGGGATGGGAAACCTGTGGACTCTAACTCCCATCAGCCCTGGCCATCATGGCCAGTGGTCGGGGTGATGGGAGATGATAGTCCTGTGATGTTAGCAGGGCCACTGGATCCTCACGCCGGCCATAAAGCCTTCAGCTCCAGCAGCCTCCCATCTACGCATCTTGCAAATCAGCGTCATGCACCTATTATTAGGAAGCACAAATTCATTTGCAGCCTACATTAAAAATAAAATAAAGAAATGATCCCATTGCTTTCATTTCATTACATGCCTCATTTTCTCCACTTCTGCCTCTTGCTATTTGCCATGCTTTCCAGTCAGATAGAGAGAGAACTACATTTGTGTGTAGAGTCTATTACCAAAAAAGAAAAAGGTTTTGATCTCTTACTCTGGCCTCAGGCAGCTGCTATTATATCATAAATGATAAGTTCAGATCCCTCCCCACCAACAACCCTCCATGTTAGAATAGAACTAACAAAGTAGCTGCTCTTTTTATCGCTGAGTATCACAAATCATCCCACCTCTTAAAGCAACAAGGCTCAATCAGCATGTGGTTAACCTACAGAAGCCTCCCTCCTGCTGTTGTTATCCCTGACAATGAAGACAATATTTAAATGCTTAGCAAGATGGACAATTCCTCCTTTGACGGCAGGTAACTCACTCCAGCTGCAGGTGCATGATTTTCTGAAGAAATGATGACAGGATCACACATGCTCTAACAAGCGCTCCTGAAATCAGACTGCCTTTCACTCGGCAAATGACTGTTTAAAAAGGGGAGCTTTGAGAACGACAATGGAAAGTTATCATTTAATCATGGGCAAAACAGAAGTGGCTGCCAATTTAGTGCAACATCTTCAGGAGAAAAGACTGGTGAGCATAGTGAAAAATGCAAAGCGATTTGCTTAAGAGGAGCTAATGGCCTCCTCTCTCCACTAGGAAAAGACTGATAGAAGGAAGAGAAAGTGTCTCATGAAAAGCACTCAGCTCTTCCCTTTCTCAGACTCATGATTACAGAGTCTCTTGCAATATAACTGAAGGGTTGCCTTTTGCGAGGCCTGGATCCCGAGGCATGATGAGCCTGAGCACATCTTGAGACCATTTCGCCTCCTTGGAATTGCACCTCTCCTCAGGGTGGGATTTGGCCTGGCAGGGAACTGGTGTGGTAACTGGAAGCCAGCATGAGCTTGTTTCTGTATGTCTGCAATGGCTGTTCAACATGTGCCTTTGTAAATAAAGTATTTGTACCAGCAATTACCATGCTCTGTCCTCTAGAGGAAACACCCTTTAAAGCTTGCCTTCAACTTCCCGTCATGTACAGGAGGACTATAGGAAGCTGCCGTACGGGGAGACAAAGCACTTATCCATCGAGCTCTGCATTGACCCTACAGTCAGAAGCTCACCAGGGTTCCAGGAAGGAATCTTTCCCAGCCCTTTCTGCACATCCCAGGACTTGAACCTGGGACTCTGTGTAGGCAGATAATGCGCTCTGCTTTTCATCGATGGCCCTTTCCACTTCCGCTTTTGGAAGCGGGAGCACAAAAGCAGTATTTGCTGAATATCAAGTCCATAAATAAATAGCAGATCAACAACAAAAAATTGTCACTTCTTATCTATAACACTGAAAACCATAGAATCATAGAATTGTAGGGCTGGAGAGTCCCCACAGGTCATCTAGTCCAACTCCCAGCAATTCAGAAATCACAGCTGATGTTAAATGTGAAAGTAATTAAATTAGTATTAAAATTAATTAACAGAGGGCACTGAAAAATAGATCAGAAAGTAAATAATCCTTTTCTCCAGCAGTAAGGAAATGAAATTCTCCCCACCCCACTGCCAAAAAGCAATTTCAAATAATATTTATTTCAGTATTCAATATTCATTTCAATTTGTTGTTGACTAATGTTAATAGACACATTTCAGAATAGGTCCAATGTATACTTTTGGATAAACCTTTGGGAGATCTAAAATCCTAACAAAAACAAAGGCAATCTGACTTAGAAAGCCCACACCCGGCAAACATGGAGAAATCACAACATTCTGAAGCTAGGAAAAAGCACAGAGTGAAGGAGAAGGAAGAAAGCAAAAGATGAATGCAGAAAAGGACATCACCTGCACCCATATTTTATGTGAGCAATTTAGAGCAAACGTTAGGCTGGGAAAACTGAATGGTCATTAGAAAAGGCAGCACCGACAGCATGATTGATGGCTTTATGGGGGGGTGTCTGCTAGTAAGAAAGCAAGCATAGCTGACAGATGATATCGACACAATCATATATGTGTGTCACAGAGTAATGATCAAAGATTATTACAGGAAGATGTTGTATGTGGGAGAGAACAGAAGTGTTCAACCAGCTGCTTGCCAAAAGCACATACAAATCCACGCCCATATTAGCAATAAACCAGGGACTTCCAGAACTTTAAATCATATGTCAGTTATTGGTGCTGTGGGTGGGAGGAAGAGGAAGATCTTGACCTGCCAACTGAATAAAATGTGTGGCAAAGGCGAAACCGAATTTGCATTGAACTTTGCATTCAATGCCTCAGCTCAGATCCGGGACTTGTAAAAATAAAGGTGAAAGTGTTTTGAGAATATTCAATTTGCTCCTCTCAGGAACAAGACAGCTCACGCAAATATGAGATTATGGGTGATAGTTTCCAGGATGGTGGTGGCATCTTCAAGCAAGCTTTAGGTTTAACTCTGGCTCTGTTTACGTTTATAAAAAGCAACACTCCCAAATAGCAAAAAAAGAAACAATCTCCTTTATTCAAGTGTATAATTTAAATGGAAAAGATATTGGAGATATTACTAAATACCTCTGTGTGTGTGTGTGTGTTGCTATTGCTATTGCTGTTGCTGTTGCTGTTGCAAAGCTTGTGGTTCCCCCAAGCCTGCTGTTTCCTCCCTCTTTTGTGTGGTGTAGTGGTTAAGAGCGATAGACTCACAATCTGGGGAACCGGGTTCGCATCTCCGCTTCTCCACATGCAGCTGCTGGGTGACCTTGGGCAAGTCACACTTCTCTGAAGTCTCTCAGCCCCACTCACCTCACAGAGTGTTTGTTGTGGGAGAGGAAGGGAAAGGAGAATGTTAGCCGCTTTGAGACTCCTTCGGGTAGTGATAAAGCGGAGTATCAAATCCAAACTCTTCGTCTTCTTCTTTTAGACTTTAACCAAAGAAAATGAGATCAGCACTTGGAGAATAAGTTCTCAGCATTTTTACCAACCTCCATGCTTTGTGTGAGCTGGAGTTATAACAGCAGTAGCCACAGTCAATCTGTACTGGAACTCTACATTAGGGGAAATACTATTTCAGACTTCTGGAACAGCAGATTCATCATGGTCCAAGGTTCCCTACAGTTGTAGGACTCATAGGCATAGCCAGGGGGGCAGCTGCCCCCCTAGATCATGTAAAACAATAGAAATACTTAACCAACTGACCAATCAGGTCAGTTCTGCCACCCCAACAAAAGTTCTGCCCCCCCTAACAAAATTCCTGGCTATTCCCATGGTAGGATTGGCCTTGCTATTAGGCATAGTGAGGCAAGTACCTCAAACAACTGATGTAGAGTACAGTGGTACCTCGGGTTAAGAACTTAATTCATTCTGGAGGTCCATTCTTAACCTGAAACTGTTCTTAACCTGAAGCACCACTTTAGCTAATGGGGCCTCCTACTGCTGCTGTGCTGCTGCTGCACGATTTCTGTTCTCATCCTGAAGCAAAGTTCTTAACCCAAGGTAATATTTCTGGGTTAGCGGAGTCTGTAACCTGAAGCGTCTGTAACCTGAAGCGTATGTAACCCGAGGTACCACTGTATAATATAAGAGCAGTGAATTATTAGTTAATTAATGTATTGCTGTATTATCTTTATTCCCAGGGAGAGGTGCTGATGGAATTTTCTGTCTTAGGTGCCATAATAATTTGTCAGTCCTTGAGAACAATATGCGCTCTCACCTAGAGAGAAGGGCCATTTGCCACCCCACCTAAGGCATCAAAATGTCTTGTCTTATGCTGTCCCTCCTCCCATGATCCCACCAGAAAAAACTGATAGGGCCAGGGTTCCTAGATGTGAGCACATGAGTGTCTGAAGTCATGTGTACAAATGTAAGAACAGAAGAACATAATGAAAGCTCTGCTGGATCAGGCCAAAGGCCCAACTAGTCCAACATCCTGATCTCCCAGTGACCAACCAGAAGTCTATGGGAAGCTTGCAAGCTGGACCTCAGCACACCAGCACTCTTGCTTCCAGCGAGCCAGTGTGGCGTAGTGGTTAAGTGCAGTGGACTCGTAATCTGGTGAACCAGGTTCGATTCCCCGCTCCTCCACATGCAGCTGCTGGGTGACCTTGGGCCAGTCACACTTCTTTGAAGTCTCTCAGCCCCACTCACCTCACAGAGTGTTTGTTGTGAGGGAGGAAGGGAAAGGAGAAAGTTAGCCGTTTTGAGACTCCTTCAGGTAGTGATAAAGCGGGCTATCAAATCCAAACTCTTCTTCTCTACTTCTTCCCAGCAATTGACAATCAGGGGCATACTGTCTCTGACAATTGTGGGATATAATCCTCTGGAGCAGTCAAGTACAACTTTTCCTGTTTGCCTAGAATAAACATGCAGGGTAATGTTGCTCAACCAGTTGAACTTCCTGTTACACCTGGTCTGGAGCATCTTTCCTTTGCATGTGACCAGGTAGGTGGGCATGACCCTTCCAGACCTAACAAAGGTCCTGTCACACTGCCACCTTCCTCTTTTGATGCCTTTTCTTCTCTTGGACTGCACTGCTGGCTCACTGCAGGGATATACCCATATGGGGTAAATCCACTCCTTCTACTCATTCGTAACTTCTTATTGTTACTTATGAATAAGACGGTTGTGTCTTTATTCTTTTAGGAGGAAATCAAAGGGGCCTTACCAGGAATAATAGAACTTAAGAGATTCTAACAAATCTGGAACTAGCTTCCTGCTGTGTAAAAGGGGGAGTGTACTCTGCTGTATGAATAAACTCACTAGTGTGAGTTAGGAAGGATAATATTTAATCAATATATCCGCTCCTACTGCCCACAACATTCCCACAACAATAGAGAACAAAGCCAGAGGGGCAGGGTAGAAATAATAAATTATTATTATTAAATTATTATTATCACAGTCAGTAGTCATGTCTAACTCTCTTCAAAGCCATTCAAGTTGGTGGCTACCAGTACATCTTGTGGGAGTGAATTATGTAGTTCAACTATACATTGTGTGAAGAAGTCCTTTTCTTTTTGTCGGTCCAGAATCTTCCAACATTCAATTTCAGCCACATAATATGCGTCTGCTGTGGAAAATACTAGCAAAAGGTCAATATTTAAACCAAGGTGCAGCCTGGAGCTGATGTGCAGTTGTGGTCTAAAACATCTGGAGGACAGCAGGTTGGTGAAAATTGATATAAATCAACTGTGTGACTCTGCAGGACTATATTTGAAGAAACTATTTATTTTCCCCACACATATGGCTGACCACAGACTAGGGTATAATTAACATATTCTTCTTTAAAATTACTGTCACTAAATGAAAAACACTGCTTACTGGAATATAGTCGAGTCAAGGTCTATCCCTAGATCCTTAACATTATGTTTGAGTGGATCTAGCTTCTTCCACTCTCTGGGCACCCGATAAATGTTTCTTTGCCCATGTGAGTGTTTTGCTTTTATTACTTTATTTCATAAGATTTATACACTGTTTGATTGTAAAGAAGCTCAAAGTGGTTTGCAACAAGAATAAAACATTAAAGTTATGGTGAACACAGTTAAAACTGTGGAATGGGTCTTATGTGGCACCTTTAAGAGTGCCCATTCCACAGGCTGAAGCAGTCAAGTGGGCATATACGGCAGGGCCGGCCCAAGACATTTTGGCACCTGAGGCATATGACAAAAGATGGCCCCCTTCCTGCCAGGGAAGAAGGGGTGAGGGAAGAACTACGTCAGGAACAAGGGGGCAGAGAAAAATCAGTATCAGGATTTGCTGCCCTGGTTGGTCTTGACACCTGAAGCAGTCACCTCACCTTGACTCATGGTTGGGCCGGCTCTAAATATAGGGTAAGGCGGTATCACAGGTTGACTGGCTGAAGAATGAGTCTATTGTCAACCCCAGTCAGTCTGCCAAATGATACGGGTGTGAAAAATGAGCAGGAGTTATGCAATCGGCCAGTTATTGCAGCTGGAAATTGTATCTCCTCTGGCTATATACGTATTCAGGAACAAACTGGGATGAATGAATGCATTTCTCGCATGCAGACACACTCCCCCCCCCCCCCCCGCAACCCCCGGAGTGACTTTAACATGTAAGGTGAGAAGAAGACTGGCTTTCATGCTTCTACACCACGGGTGTCAAACACAAGGCCCGCGGGCCGAATCCGGCCCGCCAGACCTCATCATATGGCCCGTGGCATCAAGGGCGAGGAAGCGAGCTTCTCGTCCTTTTTACCGGTCCCGACCCAGATTTTAGGGTCCGCACTCCGGCGGAGGCTCTCTGCCTTTCTAAAAAGTGACCCACGCGAACAGCCTTCCCTGCCTGCTTGCAGACAGGGCTCCAGCCGACGCGCCCCGTCGGCGCTGCCTACCAGCTGGTCTCACAACTTTCACCTGCGTCGCCGGCCGGGCAAAGAGGCTTTCTGCCCCTCGGAGCCTCCCAGGCGCAGCTGCTCGAGGGGGCGGGTCGCGCGCGAGGCAACTTTTGGAGTCCCAGAGCCGTGGAGGCTGGCAGTGAGGGCAGGGAGCGAGAGCCACGCTTGGGACGCCGCTCACTCACTCGCTCGGGCCCCCAAAAAGAGGCCACTGCGGCGCTGCAGCTGGTGAGGAGATGGCCGGGGGCGCAGGCGGCGGGGGTTTGCCACACCGCAAAGCAGGGGCGCCTCCCACCTTGAAGAGGACCACGCCGTCATCTGGGCGGCTGGAGCAAAGTGGGAGCCTGCCAGCAACTTGGCTGCGGAAGCCTGGCTACGAAACACCACCCCCCTCCCCACGCCAACACATCGGCTTTCTCCAGGCCGGAGAACTTGGCGGATAGCCTCCTCCCCGGGAGCAACTGCAGCAGCTCGGGGCCCCAGCAGGATATCCTGGCCACCCGTGCCCGCAGTGCGGCTGGGGCTCCCTTGCAAGGAAGAAACTGCTGCTGTCCAAACTGCAGCTCCGTATCCTCCGGCTTCTGAGTGCGGCGGCAGGGCGGGGGGAGGCAACATTTGCTTCTGCTCTGCTCTGTTGGGACAGGCTCCTGTCTCCTCCCCGTTGGAGCTCCAGTCTGCCTGGAAGCCCATCTCGTCATCTTTTTAAAAAATCATTATTATTTCTTCTTCTATTCTTATTTAAAATCGTACTGGAATAGGTATATTAAATAGTGTATAGGTTCAAGACAACACACACCAGTGCCTAAGGAAAAATAACTTTGATAAAGTCCTACAGATACAACCGGCCCTTTGAGGGTGACCAAACTGCTGATGCGGCCCCCGATGAATTTGAGTTTGACACCCCTGTTCTACACTGTGAAGCTGCTACCATTTCGTAATAAACATGGTTAACAGAAAGGGGAGCTGAATTGATGTCAAGATTGTGCAGTTTTGTTAGGTAACCGGGAGACTTTCCATCCTTTGGGTGATAAGGTAAAGGTAAAGGGACCCCGACCATTAGGTCCAGTCGTGGCCCACTCTGGGGTTGCGGGGCTCATCTCTCTTCATTGGCCGAGGGAGCCGGCATACAGCTTCCGGGTCATGTGGCCAGCATGACTAAGCCGCTTCTGGAGAACCAGAGCAGCGCACGGAAACACCGTTTACCTTCCCGCCTGAGCGGTACCTATTTATCTACTTGCACTTTGACGTGCTTTTGAACTGCTAGGTTGGCAGGAGCAGGGACCGAGCAACAGAGGCTCACCCCGTCGCGGGGATTAGAACTGCTGACCTTCTGATCGGCAAGTCCTAGGCTCTGTGGTTTAACCCAGAGCGCCACCCGTGTCCCCTTTGGGTGGTAGTCAACTAAATATTTGCACTAGTGCAAGGATTAGCACTTTCCCCCTTGATATGCCACCCTTATATCTGCTTTGGAGGGTTCAGGGGGAACCCAGAGCAAATTTAACAGGTGCATGAGAAGAGGAGAGAGAAAAACCCTTACACTTAAGGAACATTCTCCTTAATGCTGAATTCTGTACAATCCATACTGTCCACTTTCCTAAAGAATATCATCCAAGCAAGTTACAGTTTATATGGATACAGGTCAGAGGTTTTGACCCAGGTCAAAATAATACACCAAGAGAGAAGAAAGGGTGCTCTTCTGAGAAAGCAAAAGCAAAATCATAAAAGTGAGGTCATAAAAGTGAACATGTGAGAAAATGAAAGTTTAAAAAAATCAGTTATCAGAGTTTCAAAGAGATTACAAAGCCATTGTCAGTCAAGCCACTGTTCCTTTTAGCCAGACTGCAAAACAAGCACCTCCTTCAGCTGTACTGAAGCTTGAAAGTTTGCATGAAAGTGCAAATTTACCTAGGATCGAAACAATGTAGTGTAATATAATGATTCAGTAATTCAATATTAAGTGTGGTGCAAGTATTAATGTGATGGTGTCTGTAAAGCCCTTTGAACACCCTAAATCAGCCTCAGTATAATTGATTGATTGATTGATTGGTTGGTTGATTGATTGATTGCCTTTACAGCCTACCTTTTTCTCCATGGACCCCAAAGGTGGCATTCATGACTCTCCCCCCCCCCTCAATCTGCACAACACAACCCTGTGGGGGTAGGTTAGGCTGAGTGACAGTGACTGCCCCAAGGTCACCAAGTGAGCTTTATGGCTGAGTGAGGTTTTGAACCCTGGTCTCCCAGGTCTAGAGGGACGCAGGTGGCGCTGTGGGTTAAACCACAGAGCCTAGGACTTGCTCAGAAGGTCGGCGGTTTGAATCCCCGCGACGGGGTGAGCTTCCGTTGCTTGGTCCCTGCTCCTGCCAACCTAGCAGTTCGAAAGCATGTCAAAGTGCAAGTAGATAAATAGGTACCGCTCCAGCGGGAAGGTAAACGGCGTTTCCGTGTGCTGCTCTGGTTCGCCAGAAGCGGCTTAGTCATGCTGGCCACATGACCTGGAAGCTGTACACCGGCTCCCTCGGCCAATAAAGCGAGATGAGCACCGCAACCCCAGAGTCGGCCACGACTGGACCTAATGGTCAGGGGTCCCTTTACCTTTACCTCCCAGGTCCTGGTCTGGTCTGTCACTCCAACCACTACACCCCACTGTCTCTCTGTAATAATTATGGGGCTACTTCTGAGGATGTGCAGACCTAATTTCCCCTAGACCTGAGTAGCTATAATGTAAGGAATATTAAAAGACATGCCGAGCAGGAAATATGACACCATGGTAGAGTTGAGACTTTGTGAACTTCCCATTTTATGATGTATGTGTGCATTTTAGAAATTAAGGCTGCATTTATGTGGAAGGAAAGGCCAACCTGTGACCTGGCTGAGACACTTTTAAACAGCAGTAAGGAACTTAAACCGCCCAAGTGGATCATTCCTGTAGAAGATATAACATGTGACCCAACCTACCCATATTGACAGGCCCCTCTTTGAGCTGGTTCACACATGCATATATTTTTAAACTTAATTAGTGGAATTTTCAGTGATGATGGGTGTGTTTAGTGCTTTTCCCCCCGGGCGTACACATACCCCTAAAAATTTTGTTTGGCCTCCTTGAGGGGCAGTATTTCAATATGAATAGGAAAATGAAAGTACCCCCTAACATATATATATATATTAGAAAATAAGCACTGTGTGTTAGTGTGCAAATAAGCCATCCCAGATTGCACATCAGCACAAAGAATTCTCACTCCTCCTTACTTGCAGTACTTTTCAGTGGAGGCAGTTCCCACATCCCACTGCCCAAGGATAGAGAAATCAAGTGATAAGACCTGGGTTTGTGAATGACTTAACTCGCCCCCCCCCCCCCCACTTCTTCGTACGGTTGCAGTGGTTCAGGCATTCATTTCATCTTCCAGAGAACATTTGCCAGATATTGAGCCTAGGACCTTCTGTATTGAAAGGAGACAAGCTACAGCCCTTTTAGGAAGACTGGACACATGGGCTCCCCAGTGCTAAACTAATAACAGAGGGCTCGAAGCAGGGTGAGGACAGTTACCACTGAAACAAACTTGCAAGATGCAGGTGGGGCAGTGGCTGTGCCACATTTATTTCAGCAGGAGATACTTCCAAAGAATTTCTGCTTGGGTCCATCTGCTGCCACATTCATAAATATTACTTTTTGGGAGAATGTTTCGTGAAGTATGCAAAGCTGTTTTTGTTGTTTGAATAAGGCAGAGGATTGTTTACCGTAAAAACCAATTTGGGGTGGGAGGTAGGGGAAATCAGTGCCAGGTTATATTCAGGAGTTCAACAAAGCCTAAGCAAGGCTTAAGTGAAGAGTTAACATGCAAAGTAGCTTCCAGTCTATCTTCTACAAAGTCTATTGCTAGAAGTCGCAGCCCCTCCCCCACCCAATCATTTGTTATAAAGGCTTTTTTATGATACAAATTTGATAATCTCCCTTCCGTGTTGGCATCGTTCTAATTTGCGTTGTAAGCCCATAAAATTCGGGCTCTTTGTCTCCCCTGAAGGCCACAAGGTTTTCAAAGATACCATTGTGCCGCCTAAAACCTATAAAATTGTCACTAGGGACTGATTAAACAGTCCTGAATTGAAACAGTGCGGGATTTTTTGTCTTGGTCCCTTTCAGGCATGACAATGCCCTTTTCAACTCCCGAGACAAAAGGGGGTTTAAGGGAGCGATTCTCTGGGAGATTCTTCGGAGATAACCCCAACCATATGGAAGACAAGGTGGCCAGCAGCTGAGACAAAAAAACAGGTGACAACAAGGACTGTCCACCCCAACCCCCAACCCCGGAAACAAGAGGCTGGACCCGAATATCCTTCTGCTCCCCACTCAGATGTCTTCTTGAAACCACCACCCACGGAGTTGGGCATCGCACAATGACCCCCGGCCCTCCACAACAATGGGACTGAGAAGGCCCACTGCAGCCAAAGGCACACAAGCAAACACACACACACACACACACACACACACACACATACAGAGAGAGAGAGAGAAGTTGCTTTGTGGTCGACCCACCAATCAATGCCCAGAGAATTTGATCCTGCGCCAAGACGAGGGACGGTCTGGTTGATAGCCTCAAAAGCAAGAGGTGCGCTTAATTGAGAAGAGTCCATTTTTAGATGAGCTGTTTTAAGGAAAGGGACACACCCGGGCAAACGTCCTTCTTAGGCACCAGTCCTGGTGGGAAGTGAAGCCCTTCTTCTCCTTCTCCTTCTTCTTCTTCTTCTTCTTCTTCTTCTTCTTCTTCTTCTTCTTCTTCTTCTTCTTCTTCTTCTTCTTCTTCTTCCTCATCTATTTATATGCCACTTAAGGCCAAGGCAGTCTCTAAGCAGTTTACAAAAAAACAACACATTGTAAACACACAAATACGCATGCACAAGTAGCCGTAAAGCTGAAAAACTAGAATACCCAAATAAAACAAAATCATTAAAAAGTAAAAGCAGCCGTACATTGTGAAAACATCTAAAGAGTCAAGGTTCCATCTAGAAACCATTAAGCCTAAAGGAGTGGGTCAGTAATATTTCTCCTAGTATAATATAGAGCAGACTCCCCCCCCCCTTCCCTTGGCTTAAGAAGCCATCCAGCCAAACCAAAGGGTCAATAATATTCCTCTTAATTGGCGCTCGAGAGAATGCGCCCAACTCCCATCTCCCTACCTTCACAGCCAGGTCGCCAAGAGAAGCGAGGAAGGACCACACCACCACTTTCGAACTTGGCAGAAGGCGAGAGATACGGAGGTCAGAGGACCAGTTCAAAATCCAGCCTGCACTGTTTGCACTAGAATTTCAATTCTTCCACCCAAGGCCAGATCACTTCCCTCTGCTATCACGATTGAGATTATGCTGCTTGCCAATGAAAGAGGTAGCAGGGTCCCATACTAAAATCATTTAAAAGAGCCTGGAAATACGCAAAGAATGTTTTTTAAAAAATAAAAATCCTGCCTTTCATCTCAGTTTATAAAAGTTGAGAAACTTCGACGGACTCGGTTTAAGTCTTCATTCTTATCGCATTGCGGCTGACAGTAAGGCTGTACGCGAGGGAACCCGAGAAAATCCCTCGATAGAAAATCGCTCGGTTAACCCCCCACGCCCTGCGAGCCAATTAGACAGTGGAAATGTGCGCAATTGTTACAAAACAGCATCGCGAAAACAAGTCAGAGCCGGTTTCTTTCCTGTCGTAAGAGCTGTTTGGAAAATATATATACACTCTCGGTACTGTCACTTCGCAAAAAGCAAGGACAACATCAAATCAAATGAAACGATCGATCAAGGGAGGTGGCAGAATATTAGAAGGGCTGTGCAATAATGACTCCAATGGTGGTGCTGCTGCTGTTACTACTACTACTCAGCTTGCATATATGCACGTTTTATTGTGCAATAAGAAAGGGAGGCATTTTTCAGGAAGCTTGGAGGAAACCAGCTGTTTTAGGTTCCTTTCCAAGGAAAAGGGTCCGGGGCAAAGTTCTGTTTTTAGGCTATATAATGCTTCCTTTCCCAGTTTCTGAACGCAACGCTTTGAAATAAATATATCCTATATTTTTGATACGTTTCTTATAAATCCGGCCCAAGTTAACTTGTATTTCAACGCGAGATATTTGAGCACGTGCGAAACTGCAGTTGGAGCAAATGGATTTTTTGAAGCCAGCGGTGTCCATGTAATTGGGTCGGATCGGGCCCTTGGATTGCTTTACTGCAATATCTTTAAGTATTAGTTCACAATGTAAATACTGGGTACAGTCACTGACTGTAACTATATATAATTAGGGCAACATTTAGTTCAGAGCATCCGTCTTCCTGCACACATTCGTATTGTAAATGTAATGGCAATCACAGTGATCAATGTAGCCTTGCATTAATAGGACGAGATGGTGGTATTCAAATATGGCATTTGCCAGATCGCAGACTGTGGATCGATCTCGATCTCTCTCTCTCTCTCTCTCTCTCTCTCTCTCTCTCTGTGTGTGTGTGTGTGTGTGTGTGTGTGTGTGTTGCTTTCCTACCGCGAAGGGGTCCTAGCCTTGCAAACAATCCTAGAAGCCCATATGCAGGAAAACACCCCAGAGAGAGGGGGAGGGGTCAAGCATCTCCCTAACAGCTTGTCACTTGACAGTCACTCTTTCCGGTGTAAATTGCCCCTTCGACATAAATGCAGGGAAGCAATTCGACCTTCTGAGCGTTTACAGGCTTGCGAACCCCGCGAACTCCAGCGGGACTGATTTTAATCCAATAATATCAAATGGCCAGGCAACGGCATCCAAAAGATATTTAAAAGGGAACTTAGTGGGATCCTTCCGGAAGGGAAGAGATCTTGGTCGCTCCCAAACACCAGTTTATTGGATCATTCGGCCTTGATTTTTGTGTGCGCAACTTTTGCAAGAAGAGGACGAGGGCTATTTATTGAGCCTTTGTTCTGATTTGTTTGCTGGTAATATGAAGTTGGGCCAAGCAATTGTTAGCCTCACACTTTCCAGTGCATTCTCTCTCCCCCCCCCGCCCCCACTTTCCTTATCCCCCGAAGTCCGATCTTTTGCGGGAAGGGAGTTTGTAGCACCAATTAATTTAAGAGGGCAACCTGAATTTGCCGGCATGGTCCCATCAGAAACAGTGGATAATATAGGAATTCTGGGATCGCAAGCGCTCGCATCTTGGGATGCCGGCCTCTTCTGCCAAAAAGACACGGATCCCGAGGGTGGTTTGTTTGCCAACAATCCGGTTTATTGATCAGGGTAAGAAAGTTCTATTTGAAAATCAACTATGTCTGATACAAGCAACTCACTATTCGTTTTGTTTAGAATGAAACTCAACCACCTTTTTTTTTTTTTAAAAAAAAGCAACTATGTTTTCGGCCAGCTTTCTAAAACAAAAGGCCAAAAACAGGGTTAGGGCGAGACGATCAAGGTTAGCTACGCCAGGCATTCCGATCCCCACAACATTGACAGGGAAGTCCCGTGGAATTCTGGTCTTTTCCAAGTAACACCAGGATCCGAAGCACCCCTCCCACATTTCTGTCTATTAATCCGGAACAACTACCATTCGTGGCTTTGCTACGCACAATCGTTCATGAGGACTGCGATCCCATTTCACCGATAACAATGGGTAGAAAATCCCCATATTTTCCCGACCCCTTACTGTGGACACTGTGTGTGTGTGTGTGTGTGTGTGTGTTGAAGGGAAATTAACCCGGGTTGGGCGATCTTAACTTTGCACCCTTCCTTCTATACGCGTTCCTATCTGCCAATCCTCTTTGGAACTTAACCCCCAGGAAGAGTGCGTAGGATTTGCATCCTTCAAGATCCCACGGTTACTTCCGCGTAAAGATAATTTGGCGGGGGCGGGAGAGAGGATTGGGCCCACTTCCCTTGGTAGCAAGCTGCTGGGGATTTGAAGTCTGGGTTTTCCTTTCTTACTGGTTGGGATCCGCGGCTCATTTTACTCTAAAGTAGTACTATCCAAGCCAACGCCTCGCGAGATGAAGGCACCAGTCCAAGGCGTAGCCCCAGGGCAGGCGGGGTCCAGTATGTGTGTGTCTCTCTCTCTCTCTCCTTCTGGCAACCTGACCGCGTCCTCGGCGCCTTCCTCACCCCCAGTTCCAGGAGACAAGGGCCGGGGGCGCTAAGTGCTGGTAGGCGGGGAAGAGGCTTAGCGAGGCGGCCTGCGGGAAAGCCGGGTATCCCTGGAGGCCGAGCGCGCTCTGGGCGCCGCCGTAGTCCTGCGCCGGGCCGCTGCAACTCTGGCACGCCTTGCCTTCGCGCACCAGCACAGGCACCACCACCCTGCGCAGGAGAGGCGCCGCCGCCGCTCCTCCGGCTCCTTCCCCGGCGCGCTCTCCTCCGGCGCCGCTGCCCTTGGCGCGCTTCATCTTGTAGCGGTGGTTCTGGAACCAGATCTTGACCTGGGTGGGCGTCAGGCGCAGCAAGTGCGCCAGCTGCTCCCGCTCGGGCGCAGACAGGTAGCGCTGCTGACGGAAGCGCCGCTCCAGCGCCAGAGTCTGCGCCTTGGAGAAGAGAACTCTGCGCTTCTTCTTCTTCTCGTCGTCGTCCTCGTCCGCTCGCGTCGAGGCGGCGGCCGGCCGCGATCTGCTCTCGGGGCCGCTCTCGTCCGAAGCTGCGGGGCAAGACAAGGGTTGGGAAGGGAAGGAGACAAGGCAGGCGCGTTAGATCCCGTTTCGTGGTTGTCATTTGCTTATTTACCGCTGCAAAGGGACGCATGTAAGCGAGGATTAGGAAATTCCGGAAGACTGAAAGCGCAGTCGAAACATCATAATCATCATCAATGAAATACAGTGGTACCTCGGGTTAAGAACGTAATTCGTTCTGGAGGTCTGTTCTTAACCTGAAGCACCACTTTAGCTAATGGGGCCTCCTGCTGCCGCCGCGCCGCCAGAGCACAATTTCTGTTCTCATCCTGAAGCAAAGTTCTTAACCCGCGGTACTATTTCTGGGTTAGCGGAGTCTGTAACCTGAAGCGTACGTAACCCGAGGTACCACTGTACTGTTCAATGGATCCGGCATATAGGTTAGATCTGAATGGTACATTATGCTGTGTTTGTGGAGAAAGAGGGCTTTGGGAAGAGCCTGCTGGATCAGGCCTATGGCCCATCTAGTCCAGCATCCTGCTCTCACAGTGGGAAACCAGATGCCTGTGGAAAACTCCTAAGCAGTTGTTCAGCCCAAGAGTACTCTCACCTCCTGTGGTTTACAGCAACAGGCATTCAGAAACATAGTCATCATAGCCCTTGATACCCCTCTCCTCCACGAATCTGTCCAATCCTGTCTTAAAGCCATCCAAGTTGGGGGCTGTCACTGCCTCCTGTGGAGGTGAGTTCCACAGTTTAACTCTGCGCTGCGTGAAGAAGCACTTTCTTTTACCTGATATGTGTATTTCTAGAATATATAGCTATAGCCACACACAAAATGCAGAAATAAATCTGCCCAGCCACCCGTAGATCCATTTTCTCTGGAGATCAGACAAAGCCGAAGCCCAAGAACCGAAACGGTAGCGCTTTTATTTGGGCGCACTGTGACCTTTTTATTTGGACAGGGCTTTGATGATGGATCAGGTAGGATTTACACAGGGACGCACGAAGTTGCTTTATACTAAATCAAACCATTGCTCCCATCCACGGGAGTAGCTCTCCAGGTTTCCCAAGGGAGACATTCCCAACCTTACCTAGAGATGACTCTGGGAATTCTCATCCGCCTCATCTTGATTTTTAAACGTGGCTATTTTATGCATAGTTTAATGTTTTGTTGCCAGCCAACAACACTGGAGACTGAGGTTAACTGGTCTCCTGGAGCACCAAGCCGCTCCAGCAAGAACCTCCGACAAGAACAAGAGCAGCACTAGGACGCGGGAGATGTTGCGCAGCCCAAACCGCCTTCCTGTGGTTTGCGTTGAGAAGACAGCGATACAGCTTCTGTGTCGCGCGAGTTAAGCGCGAGACTGCGGGCAAGATTTCCTTTCAGCTATCATCTTGATGAAATATTGTTCTTATCTTACCCTATCTATTGGAAGAGTTTTAGAATAGCGAATATCTCCCCCTGATTTCAATGAGCACCAGCCAGTCCTTTTACAAAATATTAATTGTACAATTGTAGAAATGGGTTTGTGGCTTTTAGCTCGCTGAGTTCCTAATCTTTTGCGTTTTATCTTATTTTTTTAAATCATACTTGGGCAGCTGGAGCGCTTGATAAAGCTGCGAAACAGTAAATAACAATGATTGGTGCATTTGGTGGTTTGTAGGGTGCGTATATATGTATGTGAGTGAGTGAGTGTGGGAAAAGAACAAGAAAAGTGAGAGGTAGACATTTATCGGATGCCCAAAAATCTATTAAACTTTCTCATCCTTCTTATTGCCTCTCCCATACACACACACGCACAACTGCAAGGGCTCAACATCTATTTTAAAGTACCCTTTTGTATGCGCCGTCTCCAAGCGTAAGGTTAGATCAAGAGATCTCCCGGAAGCCCCCCCAAGCAGCCGCTCGCCTTAGTAAACTAAAAGAAGAGAAGATGCGGCTGAGCGCATTTGTTATCCTAAGCATGGATGGTGGGTGGGTATGTGGAAGTGATATTCTTGGTGGATTTACTAATGGTGCGTGAGACATGCTTCTAGAAACCAATGGGTCTGTCTTCCTGTCTGTCTTTCTGTGACAAGAATCTCTCCCCACCTCCTCTCATTCAGGAGTCGCTTAGCTGCGAAGGGACCAGCTCTCATCGAAGTGGCGGATGGAAAAAATCAGCTCCGGAAGACCCCACCAGGAAGCCCTCGGGGCGCACCACTTTCCTAAGAAGCGTTTTGGAAGACTGGGCTGGGTTATTAGGATTTTAAATAAGCTAGTACACGTTGTGAATTACTCTGTCTGTAAATGGACTCGTACTCGTTAGGGTATTTCTTTAATTTAGTGCCGGAGATTTAAGATGCAAGCCGTTCTTGTTCCACAATAGGAAGGGTCCTTAGATCTCCAAGAACTGCTACTCCGCTTCTGGAAACATCGGACCAAACGGGAAGCATATTCCGGAGCGACAGACACTTGTATTTAACCAGGGGATCTGCTTTTGGTGAACGCAGAGCCGAGGCCTGGAAAACGACCCACTACTCTCCTCATCTTGAGTACAAGGGAGCTTAAACAATTGGCAAGACAACCGGAAACACGTTGACTTGGACTTAAGCTGCGTACACAACATCCATTTCTAGCACACCCACCCACCCAAATAATTCCGGCAACTATAGTTTACTCCTCACAGAGCTGCAATTCTCGGCACCTTTAGCAAGCTACAGTTCCCAGGATTAATGGGGTATGTGTGCTTTAAAGGCTTAGCGGGCACACAGCCTGTAAACCCATCTGCTCTCGGTGGGACCAAAGCTACTTCCATCGAAGGTCGCAATCTTGGGCGCGTTTACTTGGGAGTCCCTTCACATCCAGGGGAACTTAATTCTGAGCAAATATGCACAGGATCGGACTGAAGGGCAGCCTGAAAAGGCTATTGGGGGATCGTAGGGAGGGGGAGCTTATATTTTACAAGGCTGCAGGCAGCACGATTCGGCAGGAGTGAGGCTTGTAGGTGTGGATTTCATTAAGTCCGCCCCCCTCATTTTCCTTGATCGAACATTTCTCCAAATCTCACTGGGGTGGAAGCAAAAATCACTGCCTAGCCAGCCCAAATTAAGCTCTGTCCCATTGATTTCAAAGGGAAATCAAAACACGTGGCTACATCTCCCACGGAAATCAATTGGACTTTTTTTTTTTTAAACAACCTTAAGTGTGGCTGGATTTTACCCATAACTTGGTTAGCATTCAGCTGGAGTTCAGACCAATGGGACCTGAATCCAAGCGCTGGAATTTATTGAGCTTCGAACAAATATGCATCGATGGATGGATGAGTCAGATCATCTTTCACTATTATATTACCATCATGATCTAAGCCATGGATTCTGTAGAAAGGCTGGAATTTGGTACATGCGTACATACTAACTACCACAGAAATAGACTACAGTGCTTTAAGAGCCATTACTTGGGAACAGAAATCGGTGGTGAGGGAAGGGGAGGGAAAGATAGACCGTAGAGATCAGCTATGATGAGGAAATTGCCCAGGGATACACTGAAGCGTGTTTTGTAATTAAACAAACAGAGCCCCTCGGGGGAAAAACTACAAAAGACAGCCACGGATCTAATCTTGTTGCCCAGCAATACAAGCATATTCTACATTATAATTACTTCAGTAATATTAACTAATTACAGCCACTGTGGTATAGATTGTATAGTGGGCTGAGTTTGGATTCTTATTTTTATCTACAGAAAATGTTTTGATTTTCCATAAGGTGGGAAATATCTCTATGAAGTCTGTTTCCCTGCCTCTAAACAATTATAAAAACCTATGAATAGAGATCTATTTTTTAAAAAAAAGACTATAGAATCATATATTATATATTTGCCAACATCTTCATCTAGGCACACGTTCATTCAATGGAATTTTCTGGCTGAGGAAGTGTCCTTAAATTCGTATGGTACATTTTCTGTAGAAAACGGTAGATAATCGGCAAAGCCTTAATAGTCGAGGTAAAAGGCACCGTCAAGAAACAAAAAAATAACCCTACACGTGAAGTCGTAATAGTTTTAGTATATAATACGTGACCAATTAGTAAATACATATTATATTAATATCTGAACAGACGCATATGTGTCCATCTTGAAGATGTCAGCGCCGAGGAGACAATACCTAAGCTGGACCATTCCTAAGCACAAAGGCTTAGCACAGGGATCTCACGGTTTTGCCTGGAGTAAGCTTTATGATAGGAAGAAATGTATTTCTGCCTTGCTTTGAGTAACGAGTGTGTGGGCGTCCCTGGGTCCGTGTACACACACTTGCGTACACGAGCGATATGTATGAAAGTCAAATATGACATCTCTCGCTCAATATCTCCTCAATGCATAGCGATATCGATTTCCCTTCGGTGGGGTGGGTGGGTTCTCCCCTCTCTGCCGCGCGCACGCACCTTTCCATCATCTCTGCCCAGCAATATTGTTGGGGTTCAATATTCCTGCGCCCATTATCTCTGGGTGACCACCACGTCCCCGTTATCTCCCTGCCTGTTACATCTCCCTCTAAGATGGTGGTCGCCTTTATTTTCTCCCTCCCTCTTCCCCGGATCTCCCCCAAGCCCTTCATCCCTGTGCGATCTCCGCCGCCGCCCCCCACTCACACAGATACTGGCTCCTGTCCGTTTCCATCCATTCCCGGTACAGGGAGCGGCCGTATCCCTCGCTGGGGTCCTGCTCCTTGCCTCCGCCGCCTTCCGGCTCGGGTAAATCCAAAAGGCTCCGCACCGTGAAGCTGATCCTGCCCACGGTAGTCATGGCAGAGATGCCCGCCGCCGCCTCTTAGTCAGTCCTCTGCAGTGGCGGTGATGGGCAGGCTAAGGCGAGGAGAGCGCAGCTACTGGGTGCCGGGAAGGCTCGGCCGGAGGCTCATCCCTGCTTCCCCTCCGGCGAGAGATTAGTGTCGCTTACCGAGGGGGCTCCTGTTTATATCAACAGTCCTCCTCCCCAGCGTCAACACGGGCTGCTTTCAAACCGTCCCTGTCTATGGGATGCTAAGTACCTGAATTAGTCAAGTGCTCAAGCTCTAATGGGGAGTAAGGGCAACCTCACCCCCCCCCGCACGCACACACACACGCAGCCCCCTACCCATCCCCCCTCCTCTCCCCACCCCCCACAGAATCACCCCTCCCCAAAGCCAGCAGGAAGCAGCTTTCAGTGTTACAGATTCTGTCTGATTAGGCCAAAGTGGGGACAGATAATGGTAATTGTTCGCCGTGAATAACATCTTGGGTGGTATGCGGGGACCAGCAGCCGCCCTCGCTAGCCCCTCCGCCCTTCTGTGAGCACACAAAGTGAATCCTCGCAGGGACATCCGCAGCGCTTGTCCGGGGCTCGCTTGCTTTTCGCCTCGAGCCCTCCCTCGCTCCTCAGCCTTTTCACGAGAATGCAGGAATTTATTCATTGTTTGTTTTCTTCTCCCGGTTTGGGAACCACTTCGGGGGCACAGCTACCCAGGATTCAGTCTCAATGGGTCCCCTTCTCTTCTTTTGCAGAGGGTGCGTAGGGCTTTCCTTCGCGCCTCAAACATCCAGGGGCGTACCCCGCGGGAACAGCCTCTTGAGTCCCTCTCCGCCCAACGCCAGGGAGGCACCAGCGTGGCTGAGCTTCCCAGGTCGTGAAAACGCTTTCCCAGGAAGCCCGTTCCGTCAGTGGGACCGGGGTCCTATTTCCAATGAGTATCGCAGACTCCTAGCTCGACCCATCATCTTGTGGAGGCCAAACCATAGAATCATAGAACTGTAGAGTTGGGTGGGACCATGAGGGTCATCTGCGCCAAACCATTGATTTCTGCTTTCCAAAGGTGTGAGCCTTCCTTGCAGCCAAGTTAGCGAAGGGCCACAGTTCATTCAGTGGGAGAGAAAAGGCTCTGCATGCTGTCGATTCTGGGTTCAGTCCCCAGCATCTCTAGGTAGGGGTGGAAAGACTTCTGCTCCAAACCTTGAAGAGTCACTTCCTACCAGTGCTGGAGATGGAACACAAAACAACTTCCTGCAAACCTGCAAAAGGAAAAGAAAGAAAAGATCGTTTCGCCATGTTTTTTTTCTCCAAAACTCAAAGATAGAACAGCATTCCTAAGCACACTTACTTGAAACTAAATTATATTGAAAGCTGTAGGGATAGGTGTTAATCTCAGGGGGCTTCAGAAGTTCTTGTGCACACAGATCATACACATTCGATGGTGTTACACTGGAGTAAGCAGGGGTGGGGAACACCTTGAGCTCCAGCTGTTGTGTGACTACAGCCACCATCATTCCTAGTCATTGGTAGTGATGGTTGGGGCTGATGGGAGCTGGAGTCCAGCAACATATGGAAGGGTCATGGACTCTCCACATCTGCTTTAGAGTGGTTAGTTTTGGAACCGGTGAGGCTCATTTTGGGCTGGGTTGACAGCAGTGTTCCCAGAAGATGGAGTTATTCCACTCCTGCCTGGGTGGGGGGAACAGCGTAGAAGGGATATTTGGATCTATTTTCAAGTTATTTCAATCCAGTGCCAGAATCTCATGCCACCCCCCATCCTCGCATAACACAACTGAAGCTAAAAACTGTGGGAGTGTTGTGGGTAACAGGAGAGGATCTATTGATTAATATTATCCTTCCTAACTCACGCTAGCAAGCTTCTTTATGCAGCAGAGTGCATTCCCCCTTTTATACAGCAAGAAGGCTGGTTGCAGACTCATGTGAGTCTCTTAAAGTAATATGCAATTCAGTCTGGCTTGCCCAGATTGAGATCTGTTCTATTATTCCTGGTAAGACCCCATTTATACCTCCTAAAAGAATAAAAACACAACAGTCTTATTCGTAAGTAACAAAAAGTAATTTTACTCACGATCAAGCAGAGCACAGTGTGATCCCTGAAGGCAGGCTTTAGGCTTAAAGTTACAAATATGTACAAACAGGTTTACCCCATATGGGAGATAACCTAGGGACTGCCGGCTAACAGCCAGCAGTGCAGTCCAGGTGAATCAGGAAGCAGACAGGACGAGAAAGAAGAAAGGAGGTGGCTACATGACTTGGCCCTTTACCAGGTCTGGAAATGTCATACCCACCTACAATTTGTGGGAATGTTCAGGGTGGCAGGCGAGGATATATTGTTTATTAATATCCTTCCTAACTTGCACCAGCAAGTTCCTTTACTTAGCAAAGTTTACATTCCCTTTTTACATGCATAGCAGATAGCTGGTTGCAGGCTTGTGTAAGCCTCTCACTTTATACAATTCAGTCTGTCTTCAGATTGAATTGTACATTCCTGGTAAGTTCCCTTTAATCCTCTTAAAAGAATAAAGACGTGACAATCTTATGCAAAGTCAATAAAAGAAGTTTACTTACATCAGTTCACAGTTGAATCCCTGAAGGCAGACTTAGTTAAAAATATGTACATGTGGATCTACCCCATATGGGGGAATAATCCTACTGTTCTGCTAGATGAGAGCTAGCAGAGCAGTCCTAGCTAAAAGCTGGTCAAATGAAGGAGTCCAAAAAAAGAGGTGTGCTGAGTGACTCTTCCTTTTGTTACCTGGACAGGTTAGGTCATGCCCACCTTCTATCACATGCAAAAGGAAGGATGCTCCAGTCAGGAGGAACAGGAAGTTTCAACTGGCTGGACCAAACATTCCCTCGCATGTCTTCTCTAGCATTACAAGGAATGTTGTATTTGACTGCTCTCAGTGGATTACATCCCACAAAAACAGCAAAGCAACTTTAGATAAACCAACAGTCTAATTTAGTGGGAAATGTTATGTCAAAATAAAATGTTAAGAGTTACAATCATTCTGTAGAAAGTTACCACAAAAGGTTGTTTCTGAAGCAGCAGCTGACAGCTGGATCCCAAGAACGCAAGACAGCCATCTGTGAGATGGATGATCAGGGGGGAAATGGCACTCTCCTTTAAAGGAAGAAGAAAAACGTACATAGTTTTAGGTATAGGCATTGTTTTCCAGAGTCAGATGGGTTTGGGACTCAAAAGTAAGCGGATTGGTTACACTTAAGCTTAGAAAAAGGCCCAGAATGGGGAGTGAGGCAATGAGGGCATTGTAGGGGCTTAGACTAGATGACCCCCACATTCCCTTTCAGCTCCACATTTCTATGATTCTCAGATTCTCAGATGGTGCGAGCTAGTTAAACAGGGGAAATGCAGAAGATGCATTCCTCTTCAACAAGGCATTTGGCTAGTTATACAATCTATGACCTTTTTGTGGGAATGTTAAGGAAGGTAGGAGAGGATATATGATTTTGATATTATCCCTCCTCACTCACGCTAGTGAGTAAACAGCAGAGCACATTCCATTTGCAACTTATTGGAAGCAAGTTGTTAATTCGTTAGAATCCTTTAATTAAGAAATCCAGTCTGGCTTGTCCAGTCTGGATTGTTCCTGGTAAGTTTCCCCTTAAAATAATAATAAGACAACACAGTCTTCTTTAAAAGTAAGAATAAAGTTTTATTCATATTCTGCTCGCAGCAATAATCTGAAGGCAGGCTTTATCTTGTGGTTACAGTGAAAAGAAGTCTGAGCTACATCTCAGACTTTCTGCTTGAGGGCTCCAGCCTATGTGAAGGTTGAGCCATGCACTGGCTAAGAGCCAGGAGAGCAAGAGTAAGAGAGTAAGAGTCAAAATGGTAAGAGAGAGATGGTTGCATGGCCATCCCTTTTATCTGGTAAGCTAGGGTCATGCCCATCTTCCTGGTCACACACAGAGGGAGGAAGCTCCAGAGCAGTTATGATAGGAAGTCCTCCCTGTCTGGAGCCACATTCCCCTGTGTGTCCATTCTAGGCAACAGGAAATTGTTGTACTCGACTGCTCTAGTAATAATACATCCCACACTTTTAACCTGGGGAGTGGGTATAGTTTTGTGTGTTATTATGCATTTTTGTGTTTATACGGTAAGCCACCCTGTGGTCCTTCGATGAAGGCAGTATATAAGTTTTAATAATAATAATACCAGAACAAAATTGGTGCCAGGCAAGTTATGGCATGACCATGGCCAGTATGGTGTAGTGGTTAAGAGCGGTAGTCTCCTAATCTGGGGAACCGGGTTCGCGTCTCCGCTCCTCCACATGCAGCTGCTGGGTGACCTTGGGCCAGTCACACTCTCTCAGCCCCACTCACCTCACAGAGTGTTTGTTGTGGGGGAGGAAGGGAAAGGAGAATGTTAGCCGCTTTGAGACTCCTTAAAGGGAGTGAAAGGCGGGATATCAAATCCAAATCCAAATCCATGGGCAGCATTGCATCTGCTTTAGGGCAAGGATACCACCAGGTGGGGCCCCATCCAATTGGCTCTATGCTTTTCAATCTGGATTGCATTGCAAACTTGGGTTTTCTGAAGAATGCATCAAGGAGACCAAATATGCATTAACATCAGCAGTAGGGAATATTTCTTCCCCATAGAGTCCTGGCAATTGCTGGATTCAATAGCTATACCCAGATTGTCAACAACAATGACCGTCTGTCAGAATGACAATGACAATCTCTTAGAAATATGATTTGAAGTCAACAATTCAATTAGTAATTAAGGAAAGATTAAGAACAAACTTAGTTGGTCTCTAAGGTGCTACTGGACAATTTTTTTGTTTATAAGGAACCAATGGTTACTGATGCTTTCTTACCTAGTTCTGAAGCAATTGATTTTGCATATATCTCCCATCTCAATCCTATTAGATACTGATTTCAACATACATTGATTTCCATCTAATCTGTTTGGCTGGGATACCTTAAGCTGAAATCCTAGGAACAATTCAACAAAAGTCTGCTCACTGTCTTGTGGCATATTAGCTGATCATGATAAAGAGATTTTGGAATTATTCAAAATACTGTAGAAGTGGTAACTTAATATTTAGCTATGAATCCCCTGCTTAATTTATATGAGAAAAGGGTAGACTGCATATTTGACATGCAGGGGACTAACCAAATTTGCCTTTATTCCAAACACTGAGAACTGGCATCAATTCACAGGGATACAAAACCCACCTGCATACTGAATTCCATTAGACACAACACTTATTTCAGTGTTCATGTGCTAAGGGTTTGCATGATGGTTTAGGGTAAAATGAAAAATATCATGTGATTTATTTCAATGGGGGTAAATGTAAAGGTAAAGGGATCCTGACCATTAGGTCCAGTCGTGGCCGACTCTGGGGTTGCGGTGCTCATCTCACTTTATTGGCCAAGTGAGCTGGTGTACAGTTTCCGGGTCATGTGGCCAGCATGACTAAGCCGCTTCTGGCGAACCAGAGCAGCGCACGGAAACACCATTTACCTTCCCGCTGGAGCGGTACCTATTTATCTACTTGCACTTTGACATGCTTTTGAACTGCTAGGTTGGCAGAAGCAGGGACCGAGCAACGGGAGCTCACCCCATCATGGGGATTCAAACCGTCAACCTTCTGATCAGCAAGTCCTAGGTTCTGTGGTTTAATCCACAGTGCTACCTGAGTCCCTTCAATGGGGTTAACCAGATTTAATTGCAACTCAAACAAACTGCTACTTAAATGCATTGGATTCACTTCAGTCCAATAAATGTGGGCTTCCAGCTCAGGAAGGCAGGACCCACCCAGTCATGAGGCAGAAAGAGGGAACTCAGTCAGATAACAGGGTGCACCCCTTTACCCAGCTACCTCACTTTCCTGCCTGCCAGCCTTTCTGCTGTTGGTAACACTGCTTACCACCACCACCCTGGTGAAACTAAAGAAGGTGAGGCTAAACTCTCTGTCATCCTCTCCACAGCGTCCCTGCATGTTCTGAGAAAGGGCCATGGGGACCCTTTCTCAGAGCCAGATATTCTGGGCAAGAACACCTATGATGGCACTGTGGTTTACACAGCAGCTAGAAACTGCAGGATTTACAGTCAAAATCACAAACGCATGATTGCCAGAAAGGCACATGAGGGGCTGACACTTAAAGATTTATAGAATGGACTGTTTGAGGCCATTTTCTTAATGCTTTGGTGGGAATTTCAAAGAAAGAATATAATTTTATGTACTTCCTGTCTGAGCTCTCCTTCTCTTTCTTTCAAGCCAGCAATGTGAACAGTTGTACATGCCTTGGCTCTGCCCAGAACCCAGACTCCACTTTGGAAACTAATTTTGTATTTTGTAACTAAGAAGTCACAGCAGTCACGAAATTAAAAGACGCCTGCTCCTTGGGAGAAAGGCGATGGCAAACCTAGACAGCATCTTAAAAAGCAGAGACATCACCTTGCCAACAAAGGTCCGTATAGTTAAAGCCATGGTTTTCCCAGTAGTGATGTATGGAAGTGAGAGAAGGCTGATCACCGGAGAATTGATGCTTTTGAAGTATGGTGCTCGAGGAGACTCTTGAGAGTCCTATGGACTGCAAGAAGATCAAACGCATCCATTCTTAAGGAAATCAGCCCTGAGTGCTCACTGGAAGGACAGATCGTGAAGCTGAGGCTCCAATACTTTGGCCACCTCATGAGAAAAGAATACTCCCTGGAAAAGACCCTGATGTTGGGAAAGATTGAGGGCACAAGGAGAAGGGGACGACAGAGGACGAGATGGTTGGACAGTGTTCTCGAAGCTACAAACATGAGTTTGACCAAACTGCGGGAGGCAGTGGAAGACAGGAGTGCCTGGCGTACTCTGGTCCATGGGGTCACGAAGAATCAGACACGACTAAACGACTAAACAACAACAACAACTAAGAAGTATTTTTACCTGCATACCAGTTTGATATATTTGCTGCTTGCATTGAAATGTAAGTAAACGGTTTTGTTTTTGAGTTGCTGCCCTCCAGACCTCTCATGGAGGAGGCACACAAAGAAGGGCCTCAGATAATGATCACAGGGTCTGGGATAATTCAGATGGGGAGAGGTGGTCCTTGACATATTGCAGTCCTGGCTTGTTTAAGGCTTTGTAGGTAAAAACCAGCACTTGGAAGTGGGCTTGGAAACTAACTGGTAGCCAGTGCAGTTAGGCCAGGATCTTTATAATATGCTCAAACTGCCTTGCCTTCAGTGAGCAGCCTGACCACCAAATTCTGCACCAGCTGAAGTTTCTGAACCCCCTTCAGAGGCAGTCCTACATATTAACGTGATGCAGTAATCTAACCTAGAGGTTACCAGAGCATAGACAACAGAAGCTAGGCTATCCCTGTCCAGAAAGGGCCTCCAGCTGAAAGGGATGGAAGGCACTCAGTGCCACAGAGGCCACCTGAGCCTCAAGTGACAGTAAAGGATCCAGGTATACCCCCAAACTATGAACCTTCTCCCTCAAAGGGAGTGTAACTCCATCAAGAGCAGATCATCTCCCATACATCCAGTCTAGGGAGCCACCCATTAAGAGTGCCTCAGTCTGGATTGTGCCTCAGCACCTTGACTCTCATCCAGTCCATTACCTAGGTAAGACAACGTTGACTGAAAATATTTCTGGTTTGCCAAGCATTTCTTACAGAATGAATTTGATTCAGTGCTTGGTCATTAGTTCTGTATTTTATGCTTTTGTGATCTTTTAATGCTGTTGCCATACATCACAATGATTTGTTTTCAGTCCAGAGGTCTCAAAAGTCCGGGAAGGTATGATGCGGATACTTTGATATAGTCTTATCACTTAATCACATCCTTATACTGACTTCTTCAGGAGGCTTCCCCTGAGCAATTAATTAATTAATTAATCCGTCAATTAATCCGTGCAATTGTGGTTTGTGGTTCCTTCCGCGCTATGATTCCAGATGGGCCTGTATCTCCGCGGGAGAGGAGGGTGGGGGGATTATTCTTTTAATCTCCTGCGGTTATTGATTCGCAGCTCCCTGTGCAAACAGCGCCCCAACACAAACGCCTCTCGGCGCGCCTATTCGGAGCGGAGCCCGAGTCCCGCCCCTCCCGCTCCTGGCCCTCTTTCCCCGCTGGCCGGCTGAAAATGTAAATAGAGCAATAATGCGCCCGGCGGGGAGGCTCAAAGAGCTCTGTCTCTGGGGCTGATTTGTGGCCTGGGATGAGCAGGGGACGGGGCTCCAGTTGGCCGACTTCCTGCATATTTCTTAGGGACTGGACAGGCTCTCTAGAAAAGATTCCCAGGCCGTGATGATTGGAGCCACCTATCAAGCGTGCCCGGTGACAGTCGCTTTCCTGCCTCTCTCCCCCCCCCCCCGCCCTCCCCTTCCCAGCCCTCTCCCCCGTCCCTCCCCTGGTTCCTCCTAGATCAGCCTCCCCAACGTCCTGGGTGGTCGGCCCGAGGGGAACACAAATACATGCCAACTGCTAGCCTGTGAACAAAGGGGAAATGTAGCCCTATGTCCTGGACCTGTTGGAAGCATTTGTTCCAGTCAAGATTTTGCATTTGTTCAGACGGGGAATAATAGGTGATTGACGCCTCCTAACAATGTGCTTTAGCTCTCCGGGATAAATCGGAGCTTGTTCCTTGTTGTCATGGTTTTCAATTGGGTTCAATGGGATTTGAACCACGATCGACTCTGCTTTGCGTCTACTGCAGCCTACTCCATACAAATTTATTAGTTATGTCTTTTTAAATGAGATTAAATGGAAACGACTTCAGGGAAACAACTCATTCATAGCCAGGGGCTCCGGGTGCCCACCAGCATTTGAATGCCAGCTTAGGGGTGTGTGTAATGAATATCAATTCATAACTTCAATCTAGAAGCAGGGTCGCCAAACATGGTACGCAGAAACCCTGGGAGATAAATGCTTCCTTTTTTACACTTGAGGAAGTGGATGGGGCTGAACTGGTCTGCGTCCAAATGCCCTGGTTTCCATCTGGGTTGTGGACCAGGCTGCGTATGGACCTCGGTTTCAATGCAAACCCTTCGGCTCCGCTGGGCTGAGAATGGGAGCCAAAGGCAGCCATCACAACTGCTTGGAAAGGCGAAGTCCGCCTTGAATATAATAGGGCTGTTTAGAAGAAATGGGTCGGAGCCAGCGTGGCTGCAAAGAGCTTAGAGAGGTGCCGGCTCCTCTCCGCAAACAACAGTAGCCAAAAAGGAGGGGGGGGGTGACTCACAAAAGGAGATGGTTCTCCTTTGTATGTATCCTCAAGGACAGACCAATATTTCTGAGGCCATCAGCGATGGCAACGAATTAGGGGGGGACCCCTCACCCACTATCCCCACCTCCTAACTCCTCGACCCCTCTAAGAAAGAAAGGTACTTATATTAAAATCTTGACCCTGAAAGCAAACAGTTCCTGGCTTCTGGGGAGGTTGTCTCTCTCTCTCTGTGTAGTTTGAAGCCTGGAGGGACGAAGTATTCAAGGTGCCTCTTAGAATACTTGCCAAGGACTCTCTAAGGAAAGTTGGTTTGGGTTGTTGTTTTTCAAACTTCGCGAGTCAGGAGAGAAAGTCTCTACTCCAGTGACCTCTCTTAGCCTTTTAAGCTATTGAATATCCTAAGCCCACACTGCTGTGTAGAAATAAGTAAATGGTACTCGTCAGCCCTTAAGAGCCCTTCAGCACCAAATATTTGCTCTTTCTCTTATGGATTCTCTCCAGTGGCACCAAAAACGCTCCTCTTCCAGCCTCTGAGCGAGCTGAGTACACCAACCCCTTAATAGCTCTTCGGAGAATCTCCTTGCGCTGGGCGGGCGGGAAGGTAATTCCCTCGGGCGGAGTGGAGGAGAATTTGCTCTCAGCTACCAAAATATCTTGATATAAACCGGTGTGTTTATATCAAGCTGTTCCTATCTCCAAAGCTTCCTAGTGGGACTTATGTTGCTTTGGGAACCTGTTTTAAAACTTATTACAATTAGCCGATCAAGGGGCAGGTTGTCGTGTGTGGGAGTGTCGCCTAATGGAATTATTTCCCGTACAATCAATCCATCTCTGCACATAGAAACCTAGCTGTCAGGTAGACTAGAATCCTTTCCCCCTGACCTCTAGCTTTCTATGTGCTGGGATTTTTTAAAAAGTTATTTGCTTGGATTCAACCATGTGAGCCTCCAAGATGCAGGACAATGGAACAAGAAATAAGGCACAGGGAGGGCAGGATGGGATGATCTAGCCTCCTCCGTGTTTCAGAGGATATGTGATTATTCCTTAGGTGGGACACTTACATTTGACCCACTCGCCAGTTCTACTCTCTGAGTCTGACAATTGTTATAAGCAATTAAATGGACGCTTATTTAGATGTGCATGCCAAAGGTGCAAAAGTCCGTGAGTGGGCAACATCTTCGTTAAGCAAAGGAAGGCATGCCATTATTATTATTATTATTATTATTATTATTATTATTATTATTATTATTATTAATCTGGAATTAAATAAGATATATATCCAACTGCTGACCTTACTGAGTATCGTGCACTTACCCTTACCCAAAACTCTGGCTCCCACCCTTCTGAAATACGAAGCTCAGCTGTTCCCTTGCGACCTTCCAAAGCAAACCTGAGCAAGCAAACAACGTGTAAAGCAGTTCCCATAAGAACTAAGCAAAGCCCCCAACGCGTTTCGAGCGGATTGACTTTTTATCTCCAACAACGAAAAGAAGACAGCGAAAGAATCAGCAGTTGAGACTCAGCTAGGTCTTGATGTCATGTTCGCTGAGTCATTTGTCCGTAAAATGGGATCACTACCTCGCAGGGCTATTGGCAGTGTGGAAGACGTAAGAATATGAATTTCAGATGCGATGGGAGTCAACTGTAAGCTTATCTGCAGCTAAAGCTCTTACCATCAGCTGAAACAGTTGTGTATCGATTGACTGTTTTTGACCAAATCATAGGAGTCCAATGTGATTTTTAACCAATTCATAGAAGGTACCTTGGAAGCCACAGCGCTTTACAAAGTATAACGCTACCCGTTTTCCAGGGAAGATGGAATTCGTAGAATGAAGCCGATAACCATTGCGATTGATATTATTTTCAGTAAATAAACACGGAAGTGGATAGCTATGTGCAACCAAAGTGGATACAGGGCAACCAAAGCAGTTTCTGTGCCAAAACCAGGCTTAAACTCTGATTGAAATGGATCTAGAAAATCAGATTTCTCCAAAAGTACCTGAATCTGGTCCCTGTAGGAAGCTGTCCTATGCAGAAGAATCTGCAGCCAAACTACAAGTGCCTGATTGCTAAAGAGTCACAAACAGGGGACTGTATGATTTCATATCCTCTAAACTTTTGTGGTGGGAGGGGGTACAATAAAAAACATAAACGTATTCTTCCTGGTGTTCATCACTGTCCCTGCTGAATCCTTGCAAGGCTTTTGCTATGAGTGAACATTATATCGTTCTTGTTTACTTGAACAGTCTAAGCATGATTTATTTGTTAAGAGGAAACAGAAGGAAGATGATCCAAATCTGCCTAAGCACCCTTGGATATCATAATTTGTTCTAGAAGGCTATACAACCTTGTCTCTAAAAGCTTCTGGAGATAAGCTGTACACAGATGCTGATCTTTAACTCTGCTGAAATAGGTATTTGCATTCTTACACAAGTAAGAAGAGGAAGGGTATTTAATTTATTGCTCATCAAAATCCATCTAACACCGATAAATTCCAGGTTAGAGTATTGCATCGCCTTATATGTAGGGCTGCCAAACCATCGGCACAGCTAAGCTGCATCCCTCTGCCACTTTTTGTCAAAAGGGAGAGTCTCTATGCTGTTGGGGAGGAAAGTAACTTTAGAAAGATAGAAATGGAAAGTTTTGCAGCTGGTCGGTCTCTTTCTAAGCGGGTGTCCTGATCTGGCAGATCTCCAGATTAGACCCGAGCAGGCGGCCTAGGTAGTGAAGAGAAGGCACAGCTGGTGTGAGGAACAGGAGCAAGAGGGAAACCCATGTGTTGACGAAGGAACACACAAAGCTACTTCACACACACACACACACACACACACACACACACACACACCGGAGAGGACACCGGGTGAGAAAATGGGTTCTAATTTGTTGTGCAATATAAAACTCTGCTCCGAAGGTGCCCAGGAATAAAAAACGATTTCCTTATCTATAGACTCCAGTAGATTTGATTATTTGCTACAGGTAGTAGATGCTACTATTACAATTGCAACGGTCATTACGATTAGGAGCAGACTAAGATATTCAGCTGAAATCGCGTTCCATTTTGCCCGGAGACAGAGCTTCCCCCACCCTAATTCGAAAGGATAGTCTTTTTGTTGTTGTCATTGTTCCCGGTTAAATACAAAAAGGGGGGAAAGGAGGGGAAGGAGGGTTGCTGCGCGGGGCTTAGGGATGGTGAATTTGGGCAAGGAAAAGCTGCTGGCGATTGCCAATGGTCCCCGTGACTCGCCATACGCGTCAAGAAGTACTTACTATATGCACCAAGAAGGACGTGGTTATAGCTTAACTGCTTTGTGGTAGAGGGGTTAGAATCGCGCCCTGCTCGAGACAAAATGCTCCTTAGACTCCTCGCGTTTGGAACGCAACCGAAAAATACCTAAATACACGAGATCTGCTTAGAGAGCTTTGCGTTAGTCCACGTTGGGTGGTCGGTAATCCAGAACCGAGCCGTGTTCTACTATGATATTTACTCAAGGGTAATAAAGGCACGGGGTGGCGACCCTATTTACCCCTAACAGCAAATGACTGCAATCGGCACAGCAATAAAAAAAACCCAAACTACTTCCAAGTCTCCCTGACTGACATTTCTCACTAACCTCCATGGCTACTGTTTTGCACCACAAATACATTTTACGATTTCAAATCAGACTGTCGACCTAGAGGTTTGAAGGGTTTAAGAGACTGAGGTCTGCGTTCAAGGCAAAGCTCATCTCGCCTTTTCTAGTGATTTGCAACCGGGTGATCGTCCTGTGGGACCGCAGTTTGCCTTGCAAGAGAGGGAAAGCCCGCATCTCTCTCTCTCTCTCTCTCTCTCTCTCTCTCCCTCTCTCTCCCCGACACGCACGCACGCAAGCATAGGATTTGACGTCTGGGAAATTGAACTGAGAAAGAAAACCTCGGAATAAACCGATTAAACCAGAGAAGTAAGGAAAACACGGGTCCTTCGAATTGTTTCACTCGCCTCTTATGTCATAGGCCAGTATTAGAATCAAACCAAACCCGATCGTGTATCCATTGCAAGGTGTGGGAGGCTGCAATCGCGCAGTCCTACGGAATAAAGTTGGACTTACTTCTGAGTGAACACGCATAGGATTGCCCTGCCAGACTTTTTAGAAAGTCTAAAAAGCACTCCATGCTGATAATAGTCAATTGTGTAATCCTAAACACGCTTGCTGTAAATGGGGCTTGCCTTTCAAAACCAGGAGGATATCGTTATGATTATCATTATCATTAACAGGTCGTTATCCTCAACGCCACAAGTCTGCCAAATCGAGCATTTCCAGGATGTGACGAATGTGGTCTGACGCCTGGGCTCCTTAGGAAATAGGACAGAAAGCTCAACGGAAAACTTACTTCCAAGTTCCAGGCCCATTTATTTCAGAGAGGCACATGCTTAAATCTTTAGAATCAATGGGCTGGAAAGTGCTTCGCGATCTGGGTGCTACCCAGCACTTTTTTGGGTACAATCCAGTTCCAGTTGAAATTAGTGACAATTAAACCCTGCAGTTCTCACTTAATGAGGGGAAATGCATAAGACTAGAGTATATTTCTATGGTGTCAGATTACTCTTTTTTGGAATAAGTGTTTTAAGTTAGGCTACGATCTGCTGTTCTTGGAAGTAAAGGGAAAGCTCTGTTATTTTTACAAGAGATGCATTGCATCCTACAGTCTACAGTGGTACCTCGGGTTACATACGCTTCAGGTTACAGACTCTGCTAGCCCAGAACTAGTACCTCGGGTTAAGAACTTTGCTTCAGGATGAGAACAGAGATCGTGCTCCGGCAGCGCGGCGGTAGCAGGAGGCCCCATTAGCTAAAGTGGTGCTTCAGGTTAAGAACAGTTTCAGGTTAAGTACGGACCTCCGGAACGAATTAAGTACTTAACCCGAGGTACCACTGCATCTATGAACTGGGCTACACACAGAGAGAGGGAGAGATTGCATAAATACCAGACACTCCTTGATTTGAGTTTCATGAGTTGACCGTTTTCATGAAGCTGAAACTGATAAATTTGTAACCCTTTGGGGGTGGCAGTGGGGTGGCGGTGGGGTGGGGTTCTCTGAATGCAGACGTATTTCGACGTACTTTGAAGAAATAATAAGCATGAAGCAAATCTGGGGGTCTCTCTTCAGAACAGCTTAAAAGGATAATACAAGGAGGAGAAGAGGGAAACACAAGCGTCTTAAATCCAGGCTTTAAACAAAGGGAAGGTAGTGGCAGGGACGAGGCTCGGCTCCGCCAGCAACGAAGTCCACGTGCATAATGGCTGAAAGGACGACCACCCAAAGTGACAGCTTGTGGCATGGAGGATGCAGAGAGAGAGAGAGAGAGAGAGAGAGAGAGAGAGAGAGAGAGAGAGAGAGAGACCTGGAATAGTTTGACCTCCTCCGCTTGTGACTAGGCAAGGCGAAAGAGTCGCCCGCTGCTCGGGGAAGCCACTGGGACATCGCTTGTGAACAGGCATCGGTGTCTTAAAGAAATGGTATCTGAAGAAGTGTGCATGCACACGAAAGCTTATACCAGAACAAACTTAGTTGGTCTATAAGGTGCTACTGGACCATTTTTTATTTATTTTAATTTTTATTTCGACTGCGTCAGACCAACGCGGCTACCTACCTGAATCTAGAATCAGAGAAATGGGGGAGAAACGGCCTTGGTAATATAACCAGCAGGCGAAAGTCAGCGAGAGCGGGACGGAAGAGAATTTGAGGCGTACCTGCCAGATTCTGGATTGTAAACAGTCAGGCAAGGCCTAGCTCTTTTTTTAGTTTTTGTGCAGCAAGCTAATTCAGGTGCACCCTCGTCAATAAAAATGATGGTGATTAATTTTTTATTTATTCAATATATCTTTAATATCGCCTTTCATTTTTTAAAAATGAAGAAATCTCAAGGCGGTTCTCAACAGGCAGTAAAGTACAATAAAAACCATAAACGCTGCTGAACAAAGCTATGATAAACTCCACTCGCTGGTATTGGGAGGAAGACCTGGGAGGAAAAAACAATAAATAGAGCACCATTGATCCCTCAACCCCGAGTATTTTCTACTGAAATGTATATTTTCAGTGTCTTGTCTTTTGGGGGGATATGTATGCATATTTGTGTGTGCGCACGTGTGCATATATACACATATTTGTGTGTGCACACGTGCACGTGTGTGCGGCAATAAGCATGAAGGCGGTCAAAGGCTGCAGCCCCATTCCCATTTACCTAGGAGCAAGCCACATTTAACTCAGTGGGCCTTACTTCTAAGTAAGCATGTATAGGATGGTGCTGTCAAAGCAAAGTGAGTGTGTGCAACTCCATTTCTCTTTCCCTGATGCCGCTACTAAAACCTTTTAGGAAAATGAGGGATTAGCTCAGAGCCTTGAAATCTGGGTGAAAAATGAGGAGGACTTTCTGAATGTCTGTGTACAGTGGTACCAATGGTTATGTACTTAATTCATTCCGGAGGTCCGTTCTTAACCTGAAACTGTTCTTAACTTGAAGCACCACTTTAGCTAATGGGGCCTCTCGCTGCCGCCGCACTGGAGCACGATTTCTGTTCTCATCCTGAAGCAAAGTTCTTAACCCGAGGTACTATTTCTGGGTTAGCGGAGTCTGTAACCTGAAGCGTTTGTAACCCGAGGTACCACTGTATACTATCTCTGTCAGTGGCCCATCTTCTTCTCACCGGGACCAGCCAGATGCCTTTGCAAAGCCCGCAAGCAGGACGAGAGCGCAACAGCCCCACTTCGGATTCGCAGCAATTGACATTCGGAGGCACTGACTGCCTCCTCAGCCCGCACCTGCATCTCTGATGTAAGGTCTGCAACTGCAGAGCGTATCAAGCAACTCTTGGAAGAAAAGGGAATAGAGGAGGAACCAGTTATATTATAGTTCTAGGCATCTCAGTCTTCAGCGAGAGATAAGGGGAAATATGCACTTGAGACCCCACAGAAGGAAAGGCGCTGAAGCGAAGAGCGCGAGAAGAGAGAACCTCTCCGGCTTCCAATCCCTCCCTGCCAAGGAGATTTCATTAGTGTTCTACCATTAGAGGCATATGCATTTAACTTTTAGGGCAGATGTGGGATGTGAAACACAAGAGCAGTCAAGTGCAACATTCCTAGAGTGAACATGTTTACACATGGGGAGGAATGTTTGTCCAGCCAGCAGGTAAACTTCCTGTTTCCTTTTGGGCTGGGACAGACTTCCTCTGCGTGTGACTAGAGGTGGGCGTGGCCTCACCTGTGCAGGTAGCGACAAAAGCACAGGGCAGGACAGCCATCTCTCTCTCTATGACTATTTTCGTCGAAGAAGCAACATCTGCTTAGCCAAAGATGCTCTTTTGGCCTCCAGCCAAGAGAGGACAAAGGGACTGTCTCCTTATGAGATAGTTTCCAGGTGTATGTAACTTTTCTAAGCTAAGTCTGCCTTCTGGGATCCGATTGTGAACAGAATGTGAGTAAACTCTTTTTATACTTTTATAGAAGACTGTGTCGTGTCTTATCTTTTGTGAGGGAATAAGGGGACGCAGGTGGCACTGTGGGTTAAACCACAGAGCCTAAGACTTGCCGATCAGAAGGTCAGTGGTTCGAATCCCCGCGACAGGGTGAACTTCCATTGCTCAGTCCCTGCTCCTGCCAACCTAGCAGTCTGAAAACACGTCAAAGTGCAAGTAGATAAATAGGTACTGTTCCGGCGGGAAGGTAAACGGCGTTTCCGTGTGCTGCTCTGATTCGCCAGAAGCGGCTTAGTCATGCTGGTCACATGACTGTATGCCGGTTCCCTCGGCCAATAAAGTGAGATGAGCGCCGCAACCCCAGAGTCGGTCACGACTGGACCTAATGGTCAGGGGTCCCTTTACCTTTACTACCAGAAGAGGTATTATAGAGGCTTTAGCGAGCCTGAGCAAACGTATCCGCTGTGAGTTTAAAAAGGGGTATGAGCTTTCGTGTGCATGCAAACTAATTACATTTCTATACCACCCTTAATCTGAAGATCACAGGGCAGTTTACAGTTAAGGACTAGATGGTCAATCCAGCAGGATCTTCTTATGTTCAACCTGTACAATTTGACCCTAACACAACGAGCATCTGCTTTCATCAAAGCAAGTCCCACGCTCAATCACCAGCATCTCCAGGGAGAGCTGGGAGAGACCCAGGTTTGGAACCCTGGGAAGTCACTGCCACACAGTGCAGACTACAATGAGCTACAATGTACCAGTGGCCTGACTTCAATGTAAGACAGGTTCCTATGCAGAGACTCCCACCCCTTTGAATGATTGTGCTATAAAGTGCCCTGTACATTGCTGATGCTACACTTAGATGGAGCCTTGACCCACAATTGCTAGACTCAATGGAAGTTTTGTTCTCATAGGTTGTGTTGAAGCCCTGCTTCCTGGTTCCCTTAAAATTCATAAGGACTTCCAACTAATTTTCTTCTTCTCCCAATGAATGTTTAATTTCACATTCAGTTAAGAACACTCAGCTTTTGTGATCTAGGAAGAACTATTGGGTTTTTACAATCTCATGGCAAAGCCCTTATTTTGTGAAATTTCCAGTTGAAATCAGTAATGCATGATTGCCAGACAGGCACATGAGGGGCTGATGCTCATAGAGTTCCTTGAACAATATAGAAGGGACTGTATGAGGCCACTTCCTTAATGCTTTGGTGGGAATTTCTAACAAAGGAAATAATCTTATGTACTTCCTGCCTGCCTGAACTCTCCCTTTCTTTCAAGACAGCAGATGTACCTACCTTGCTGGGCTTTGCTTAGAGTCCAGACTCCATTTTGGAAACTAATTTTGTATTCTGTACCTAAGAAGCGTTTTTACCTGAATATTACTTAGAAGTATTAGCTTCCTTCATTTTTGGCAAGTAAAACTTTTTATTTTTACTAAACTGTGTGTTTTATTTTTAGCAATGGGGACAAACAGGGAGAAAGTCAGCAGACCACTAATAAACAGGGATTAAAAGGTGTAATTACCTAATTCCAGTGCTTTTCTTTCTTAAAATTTTTTTTTAGGGGTACTCTCATTTTGACTCAAGAAAACCACCATTTTATTTGGGAAAAATAAATACAGTAAATGGACAAAAGTATGATGATTCACAAAATGTTTAGGGGTATGCGTCCCCCCCAGAAAAAAGTACTGCCTAATTCCTAGCTTCGGCTAAACTGCAAAAGCTTGTGAGTGTTTTTACTCTGCTGAAAAGGGCTTCACAACCTGATTACTCTCATATTTCTCCCACACACATGGAACAGGAGGTTTAAATTGTAATTTACAGATTTACCGTATTTTTTGCTCTATAAGACTCACTTTTTCCCTCCTAAAAAGTAAGGGGAAATGTGTGTGCATCTTATGGAGCGAATGCAGGCTGTGCAGCTATCCCAGAAGCCAGAACAGCAAGAGGGATTGCTGCTTTCGCTGCGCAGCGATCCTTCTTGCTGTTCTGGCTTCTGGGATTCAGAATATTTTTTTTCTTGTTTTCCTCCTCCAAAAACTAGGTGCGTCTTGTGGTCTGGTGCGTCTTATAGAGAGAAAAATACGGTAATCCTCAATCTAACTTCATCATATGTTTTTAAAATAATGATTAACAAGATTATAAGAATATAATAGCAAGATAAGAATATAAGAAGTGCTTGCTGGATCAGGCCAAGACCCATCTAGTCCAGCATCCTGTTCTCACAGTGGCCACTGGATTGGAGCACAAGAGCAGTCACCCCTCCTGGGGTTTCCAGCAACTGATACTCAAAAGCATTACTGCCTCCATACTCCAGACTTCCCACTTCACTTGGAATGGGAGAGTTCTGTTTTCTGAACTTCATAATTTTTTATGAAGACCATAAGAAGAATTATGCTGAACCAGACCATAGTTCCTCTCCATCTCTAGACAAACTCTTGCCAAGGGGAGAAGGTAGGAATAGAGCAATAGTGCTCCTGGATCTGGACAGTGGTCCATCTTTTTCTCACAGTGGTCAGAATTCCCTGCACATTGTTGTTCTGTTTGTTCCCTTTATTTTGACTTGGTTGCTTAAATGCAGGGGATTTCTCTCATCCTCTAACAAGGGGACAATGAGCCCATGTGGACACCAGGAAACTCAAAACAGAAAAAATAAAAAATTGTTCAGGTTAAAATCCTTCAAAAATTATTTGAAATCTTCAAAACCCCAGAAACTCCAACGGGTGCAGAATGCCGCGGTGAGACTCCTTATGGGGTCTTCGTCGTGGGATCACATTCATCCAGTTCTATACCACCTGCACTGGCTCCCGGTGGAGTACAGGGTCAGGTTTAAGGTGCTGGTTTTAACCTTTAAAGCCCTATACGGCCTAGGACCCTCATACCTATGGGACCGCCTCTCCTGGTACGCCCCCCCTTACGGTCTACAAATAATAACACCTTAGAGAGATCCCAGGCCTCAGAAAGATTAGGCTGGCCTCGACCAGGGCCAGGGCCTTTTCAACCTTGGCCCCTGCCTCGTGGAACGCTCTGCCACAAGAGATCAGGGCCCTGCAGGATTTGACATCTTTCCACAGGGCCTGCAAGATGGAGTTCTTCCGCCAGGCCTTTGGTCAGGGCTCAGCCTGACTCCCCTTTTCTTTTTGTATAAGAACTAATATGAAAGAGGCCTCCCAGCATTCTCACAGGCCCATATAAGATCAGCGTAAACAGTTGAGCCGATGAGCACCTACTGTTCCCAACCCTAGCCCTGCGGAAAGCCATCTAATTAGACTTTATTTTCCTTTTGACCTGTTTTTAGGAGGTAATTTAATTATTGTTTGATTTTATAGTAATGTTATATATTTGATGTTAGCCGCCCTGAGCCCGACTTCAGCCAGGGAGGGTGAGATATAAGTAAAACTTGATTATTACTATTATTATTATTAAACAGTACTCTCAGGGATTTTATTTCTACTCTGGGCCCATAACCTTTATGTGGAAAAATAGATTGAGGATTAATTTTGTAGATTAATCTTATTTCATGTGTGGGGTAGAAATATAAAAGTAATCTGGATGTGAAGCATTTTGGCAATGTAAAACATAAATTTTGCAGTTTATTAAAGCTTAGGAATTAGGCAATTATCCTCTTCTATATATGTAATCAGTTGACCTTCCCCTCTTCAACTCTGTTGCAGAGAATGAACCACATGTTTTTAGTAAGATAAACAGGAAAAGCGTTTACTTACATTTGAATGCAGGCAGCAAATACAGCAAAGTAGTGTGCAAAAACAACAACACCACCACCTTATAACTTACAATAAAATAAATTAGTAGTCTTAGTTAACATGGCTGAAAGCAGGATCTTTAGCCATGCACATCTGGTCAGCTTGGAAGCATGGTGGAAAGAGAGAATTTGCTCACAGGCAGAAGGAAATATAAAGGATTGTCTCCTTTGTTACAGAGTTCCCACCCAGTGGAGGCAAAGAAAGTGACAACACACAGAGGGTCCACTCCAGGAAGTTCAAAAGCTCTGTGTACTAACCCTGTGTGGCAGCAAACCCTGCGGTTTCCACCAAGCCTCCCACGTGCTATTTTGACCATTTTCTTCCACTTCATGGCAGAAATGGTAGGAACAGAGAAGTTCTCACATTGGGCAAAAGATTCCTGCATTGCTGGGGATTGGGCTAGATGACCCTCACGGTCCCTTACGACTCTACGATCCTTTGATTCTATGAGAAAGAAAGAAAGAAAGAAAGAAAGAAAGAAAGAAAGAAAGAATCATGCTGAGCCTTAGCTTGGGTCAAATTTAGGTTCAAGGAAGAAATCACAGAGTTTTAGGGTTGCCATATTTCAAAAAGTAAAATTCCTGACACCCGCAAAGTTGAACTTTTATGGGAAAACCTTCCCCCAAAATAGCTTTTGGAGCTGTTTCGGCTGCTTTTTCCATCGCATTGCCATACATCCAGGTTTTTCCTGACATTGGCAAAATTCCCCCCATGCCATTTTTACACCTGAAAACCAGATGTCATGAATTTTCCTGACATATGGCAAGATTTCCTTTACTGCATTTAGAGTACCATCTTAAGAACTTAAGAAGAGCCTGCTGAGTCAGCCCAATTGCCCACCTGGTCCAGCATCCTGGTCTCACAGTGTCCAACGTGATGCCCATAGAAGCAGGATCTGAGAGCAACAGCACTCCTGCAGTTTTCAGCAACTGGTAGTCAGAAAAGGTGTGTGTGTGTGTGTGTGTGTGAATGTTGCTGTTTGGTAATATTATTGGTAATAATTATTACTAAAAATGCTGATTATTATTTATTCCCAATAATAATTATTATTATAAATTATTTAAAAAGCAATAAATAAAATTATTCCACAATTAATAATAAATAGTATTGTTCTTATCAACGCCAATACTGTATAGGGTAATATCAAATGTCGTTAAATAATACGAACTAGCATTATTAATTAATTAATTAATTATTAACAGCACCGCTAATCATAAACATGCCTGTTTGTATTATTAATAGCAATAAATATTAATATTAACATGATCTCATCTAATTCATTGGGCTTCTTCTTGGCGGGGGTGAGGAGGAAAGAGATAAGATTTTTTTAAAAAGCTGGGGGAGACTGGCTCTCCCGGGTTATTGTGGGGATTCCCTCCCCCCCCCCACGCTTTGCTTGGATAAGGCAGCTGTAGCCCAGCTGCAGCCACAATTTGCTCTCTGGCCCCCTTTCGCGCTCTCAGCACCTCTTCTCAACCCGCTTTGTGTTTCCTCCCGCTCCCTGCTTCCCTGCTCTTTTTTGTTGTCTTCCAGCCGAGAGAAAGAGCATTTATTTCAGGTAATTAATTTATGTATATGGAGCAGCTCGGATGGTGCTCCTGCTGTTGGCGCTTTGATCCTTACAAGGCAGCTTAAAATGTTGACTTGGGCAGCAGCGCCGTTGGCAGAGGCGGATCCTCAGCTCCAGGCGGCGCAACACAGCGAGCGCCTCGCAGAGAGTCGAGCTTGGCTGCTGCCCGTGGAAATCCGCGGAGGGAACCAGCTTAAACCCGCGCTTGCAAGCGGACTGCGAATTGCATCTTCTCTCTCTCTCTTTGCAAATCCTCGGGACACCAGAGAGCTGCATCATTAGCATGTGAATTAGAACAGGATTGCTTTGTTGCTGTTGCTTTATTATGGACTTGTTCCTGGTTTTATTTCTATTGTTTTTGAAAATTGGGAACACACGCGTTAAGACGAGGTTTCTTTCTTTCTTTTTGCACAACCGAAGCAACACGGTGGTGCATCAGGTCAGCCACAATTAAATCATCTGCTGAGTATCATAAACACAACAAAATTAATACAGAAGTGTTTTTTTAAAAAAATTAAATTAAAAGCCACAACGAACCAACCTTTGGCATTTTTCTGGCCCTAAGCCTGTGTCCTAGAAGAGAGTTGCATAGCAAACTGCCTATATTAGGACCTGGGAGATCAGGGTCAAATGGCCGCTGGGCCATGAAGCTCACTGGGTCACCTTGAGCCAGTCACCCCCTCTCAGCCTAATCTACCTCACAAAGTTGCAGGAATTAAATGAGAAGGGGGAGAACCATGGACGCCACCTAGAGCTTCTCCAAGGAAAAGGCAGAACTGAAATTCAACAAATGAATAAACGAATCTAGAGGAACCTCCTACCTTCCAGATGTTTTGGACTCCACATCCCATGAACCCCAGGCAGCACAGCATACTCCTATCAATCTCATACAGCTGAGTTGGCTAGGGTTGATGGGAGTTGTAGTCCAAAAGATTAGAAAGGCACCAGGGAGGCAAAGGCTGATCTAAATCATCCCTTGCTGCAGCCCATCTCTTACTGGAGTTAAGGGCCAACTCATACTGCTTCGTAAGTGTTAGGGTTCTTCTTCTCTTCCCTGGTTTACAGAAATAGCCATGTGGACTGCAGCTTCAGACATAAACCCTGCAAACCTGGGTTGAGAATTTCATATTGTCAGTGAATAACTACTCCAGGGTGTAACACCAGTTGTTGTTTTTCATTTTATTTTAAGGGATCCAGGGGGGATCTGGGAAATTATAGGCCAGTTAGCTTAAGGTCTGTTCAGATGGTGGTGGGACTTGTGGGAAATGTTATTAAACACAGAATTATCAAGAAGAGGGGTAACCAATGTGTTGCTCTTTGAAAGTTGATGGACGACAACTCCCAAGGGTCATGGGTGATCGGGACTTTTTTTTCAGCTGGAAATCGCCAGAACTGAGTTCTGGCACCTCTCAGGTGGGCACCATTGCCATTATCAGAGAACAGGGGAGGCCTTCATGGTGATGCATTTTTCTACAAAAAGAGCACTGTGGTTGAAGTTCATCAACTTCTGAGTTTCTCTGGGACACAGAGGCCAATTTTTATCCCCCACCTTGTACATCTTCAGTCGTAAAGAGCTCTCTCTCTCTCTCTCTCTCTCTGTGTGTGTGTGTGTGTGTGTTAGGGTGGAGGTTGATCCCTGCAAGGCAGTCTTTCTCTTTGTTAACTGACTTTTCCCCGAACTTGAAACAATGCTTTGTTCCTCTGCACCTTGCAGGTTATTTTCAGCCTCAATCACAATCACTGTCTTGGACAGTGTTTTCCAATCGCTGCTCTGAAGAAGAAGAAGAGTTTGGATTTGATATCCCGCTTTATCACTACCCAAAGGAGTCTCAAAGCGGCTAACATTCTCCTTTGCCTTCCTCCCCCACAACAAACACTCTGTGAGGTGAGTGGGGCTGAGAGGCTTCAGAGAAGTGTGACTAGCCCAAGGTCACCCAGCAGCTGCATGTGGAGGAGCGGGGAAGCAAACCCGGTTCACCAGATTACGAGTCCACTGCTCTTAACCACTACACCACACTGGCTCTCTGGTGTGCTGTTTCTATTGAGTTGCTTTTTCTACCCTGTGTTCCATATTTTTGTAAGTATTTGCTTATTTCCTCCTCACTCCCAACTCATTTCGTCTCTGCCACGTCTTTTCAGATTGTAAGGCTAAAGGCAGCAACTGTCTTTCTTATTAATGATCTGTATGGTCACTCTAGTAGCAATTTTTGCCTGAAGACTGGAAGAATGTGTGTGTGTTTATGGCATGATTACTAGTGAGCCAGCATTAATTACATCTTTTTATTTGTCACTGTGCTGCGATGGGTTCAAGAATAATTTTGAATTATGGTTGATTCATTCATTTTCTAGTTCTAATCTATGTCACCCACTCCACTAGCAACATGCAACACTACAGAAAAGATTTTGCAATATTTGGAAAAAATAGATTCCTGGAATCTGTTTGGTCTTTACAAGTTTCCAACTTTTTTTTAAAGTCTAATTTTCCATGTTGGCACAGTTTTGTGTACCCGACTCTTTCCGTTCTCTTAGATGAGGCCACAAACTTGTCCTATGCCATGCTGCCATTGCAGCCATTTTGTGACTGGAACCCAATTCATTTTTTCAGAATTCTAAATGTTCCCATGGGCCCCAAAAGATTGGCAACCACTGATTTGATGTGGGGGGGACTCGCAGCAGAATGGCTGCACTGGAAGATAATATGGAATTATTTCTGTAGTCATTTACATTTTTCGTTTGTTTTTCACTTTATTTTGTCTCACTGAAATATTTTCAATAAAAAATATGTATGTCAGCACTGTGAGCTACTTGGATGTAAACATGTATATGTGAGCCAAGTCACATAAGTAAAAGAGAATCGCTTCAATGTATTCCAGTGGAAAAAGGAATGACACCAGGATTCATATCATATTGTGAATCTTGGCTGTATTCCAAAAGCAGCTGAGCAACAGCAAAAGTAGAGTCTGATATTTCAGTTTTCCATATTTCTGCAAGAACCATTTGACAAAGTTGAACAAAATTTCATGCTGAATTTGATGTGCAGAATTTGTCTGTATAAGACGTTATCTGAATGCATTCGCCGAGTATGGGGTTGGTCAAGCTTTGCACAAATCTCCTTTAATCCAGATTAAATACATTTCAGGGTCTGTGTGCAGAGAACGTCAAAAGAGATTATCCTACTTCATCCCAGCTCATGCTCTATCACTGGGACCTGGCTTGCTCAGTGACTCCCTGGCAATCGCCTCCCACAGTGCTGTCCATATATAATGTGAAACAAGTAGAGATTGAAGGGACCAGGTCCCATCTTTATCCTTGGTATCTCAAAATAAAAGGATGAGGTAGCAGGTGATATGAGAACCCTCTGCCTGAGATGCCAGGGAGCTGCTGCCAGTCATAGCAGACAATACTAGGTTAAGATGTGCAAATTATCTGACCTGGTCTAAGGCAGCTTCCTTATACTGAATACATGAATATAGAAAATACATAAACCTGGAGATTATATAAACTTTTTGTGGGTGTTCTGGCTGCGGTGCTGATGAACATGGGAGCAATGGGGACTACAATTCCCATCATCCCTGACCACTGGTCCTGTTAGCTAGGGATGATGGGAGTTGTAGTCACAAAACATCTGGAGGGCCGAGTTTGGGGGTGCCTGCCTTTCAGCTATGGAGCTATGACAGTGTTTTATCCAACAACTCTGCAAGAAGTAAAGCTGCTTTTGGCTTCCAGTGTTGTGACTGGGAAGAGTGATTGGGGAAAGCCTTGGGAAGAGCAACACTTCAACAAATGTACTAAAATTAATAGATGAAATAATATTAGTTAAAGCATATTAAATGACAGAAAGTATCACTTGTTTCCCTATTCAAAATATTATCTTTCTCCTAAATGTGTTTCCTATACAGGATTAATGCAATAGAATATATATCATTCTAACTTAATTTTTCCAGATAATGGGGAAAATGTCTCCTAACACTGCAATCCTAATTGAGTTTAACTGGGCTTATTTCCAGGTAAGTGTCATTATGTATTATGTTATTATACAGGCTGTTATTACTTAGTAGATTCTAAAATCTTAGCATTGCAGTCTGTTTACACAGAAGTTAAGTACCACTAAATTTAGTGAGGTTTACTCCCTGGTAAGAAAGTTTAGGATTTGAGCCTAATTTTACCTAATACTTAACCCTGAGAGCAATAATCTTACAATACTGGATTTGTTGCTGCACCTCTTTTAATGCTTAAACACTTCTTAATACTGTTTGTTGTTTCTTATTACTCTGGACACAATTGAGCCAAAGTCAGGCATTTCCAAACCCCATTAATTTCAGTGGAAAATATTTAACCTCATGCTTAGTTCTCCTTCTGAAATGAATGGGACATAATTCAACTTTGACTAAACTGATCTTCATCTCTCTGTCCTTTACTTGCTAAAGTTCGAAAAGGCCTAGAAGGCTAAAGAAGGGTCCTATACCTCCCTCTAGAGGCAAAAGTCAGAAGCAGCTACAGTATTTAGAACCTTCAGTATCTTTTTTTTTTTTTTTTTAAAGAAGAAGAGTTTGGATTTGCTATCCCGCCTTTCACTCCCTTTAAGGAGTCTCAAAGCGGCTAACATTCTCCTTTCCCTTCCTCCCCCACAACAAACACTCTGTGAGGTGAGTGGGGCTGAGAGACTGTGACTGGCCCAAGGTCACCCAGCAGCTGCATGTGGAGGAGCGGAGACGCGAACCCGGTTACCCAGATTACGTGACTACCGCTCTTAACCACTACACCACACTGGCTCTCTAGAACCTTCAGTATCTGCGTGAAAGAAAGGGAGGGAGTGTGGCGACTCTTTTGCACACCCTTTAGAAACCCCCAAATTTCCCAAATCCATTTTATGCAGTGTATGTGCATTGAAGCTTCCAGCATTTCATACCATAGCTGGTTGTTCACTGTTCTCTCCCCCCGCCCCCCGCTCCTTGTGCTTTGTTGATAATTGCTTATTGGATCTAGTGTTGCATCGCTAATTTTAAAAATCCTGCCCACGGACCCTTGTCATCCAGTGGCGTAGCGTGGGGGGTGCAGGGGGGGCCGGCCGCACCGGGCGCAACATCGGGGGGCTCGCGCTCGCACTCGCAGCTCTCTGCCCCTACCTGGCTCACTCACTCTCTCTCACTGCAGTGCTGGCTGTGCGAATCCGATCCGAGCCGCCGGGTTGCCGCCCACTGTGGAGGGGAGGGTGCCAGGCGTGCGGTGCGGAGAGAGAGCGAGGGACTATCTGGGGGGGAACAGTGCAGCGGGGGGGCGCCGCAAATTACTTGCCTTGCCCCGGGTGCTGACAACCCACGCTACGCCACTGTTGTCATCAGCCCATAAATGTTCCCCAAGTTGGTGAGGCTCATTTGACAACAATGTGAAATTAAGCCTTTAGTGTCATCAGCCCAGTCCTGTAGAACACCCTGCCCAGTAGCTTGCAGTGAAACTTCAATTGCAGTGAAGTTAGGGCCAGAGGCACCAGCATGTGACGGCATGGGGAGGGGGCAATGTCACAACATCCAGATGTTGCATGTGAGCATCACGCCTCCCTCCCAAATCTGGGCAGAAGATTCCCAGGCTTTGGGAAGGAGGTGCCAGGCTTTTATACTTTCATACTCTTAATTTAGGGGTGCGGGTGGCGCTGTGGGTTATACCACAGAGCCTAGAGCTTGCCGATCAGAAGATCGGCGGTTCAAATCCCCATAACAGGGTGAGCTCCCGTTGCTCGGTCCCAGCTCCTGCCCACCTAGCAGTTCAAAGTGCAAGTAGATAAATAGGTACCGCTCCGGCAGGACGGTAAACGGCGTTTCCCTGCGCTGCTCTGGTTCGCCAGAAGCGGCTTAGTCATATTGGCCACATGACCCGGAAGCTGTATGCCGGCTCCCTCGGCCAATAAAGCGAAATGAGCGCCGTAACCCTAGAGTCTGTCACGACTGGACCTAATGGTCAGGGGTGCCTTTACCTTTATCTTTACTCTTAATTTACTGGAAACATTTAGGGAACTGGTCTAGTCCCCCTAGTCTACTGACCACACTCCACTGGCCCTACCAATAAAGATTCAGCAGGTACCTCCTATCCCAACCCTTAAATGCCTGCTGAAAAAAATTCTATTCTGCCAGGCCTATGCAGGCAATTAAGAGTACCCCCCCCACACACACACACAATGGTCTATTGATATTAGTTTTTAATTTCTTTTCATTTTAAACTTTTAAAAAACTTTTTATGAACTTATTTTTTTGGTTTCAAAAAAATTAAAAATATATCACTGCGTGATATATTTTTAATGATACAATGGTATGTACTTTTTTAAATAAATAAATAAATAAACAAAACAAACAACCTGATGACACTTGTTTCTATCAGTGTTTCCAGCAGAAATAAGGAAGGCACACAAACTCCACTTCTTTTCCCTCCTCCATATATTTTCAGGGCATTTTTTAGATTGCTACAATGCTACAAACCTGCTATCAGTCATGCAAGGGGTTTGCTCTGGCTACATTCACAGACAGAGAATAGCACATTACAGTGGTACCTCGGCTTACATACGCTTCAGGTTACAGACTCCGCTAATCCAGAAATAGTGCTTCAGGTTAAGAACTTTGCTTCAGGATGAGAACAGAAATCGTGCTCCAGCAGTGCGGCAGCAGCAGGAGGCCCCATTAGCTAATGTGGTGCTTCAGGTTAAGAACAGTTTCAGGTTAAGAACAGACCTCCAGAATGAATTAAGCACTTAACCCAAGGTACCACTGTATGTGTTTCAGAAGGATGTCTCACAAAGGGACCCCAAGGTTAATAAAAGAAATTCTAACCAGCATTCCTTACCAACTAACACAACTAACAACTCAGTCTCAGGCACTCCTGCTCAGAAGTAAGACTTACTCAGTGTAAAGGGACATCATCCCAGGTAAATGTGTTCCTCCCTGCCTGTGCCCTTCACACTCACCCACTGAGAAGGAAGCCCCATTCAAACACATGGATGAAATTGTTAAGAAGTTTTTTCAGATCCAATGATTTGGCATACAGAATGTGAAAGTGCACAAGATTAAATGTAAATAATGATGTCCCAAGACACTTACTGTATCTGAGACAGAAACTCGAACCCCCATGATGGCACGCACGCACACATACACATATAAATTACTGCCCTTCAACAGAACCCCCAAATCTGTCACTTGTAAACATGATGTGAAAAGCAACTTTGCATTTAGCATGCACATTATTTAAAAGGCAAATAGCAGCAGGGTGGGGTGGGGTGGGGTGGGGACGGCAGTGGGGGAGGGCTGCAAATTATTGGGATTGCAGCATGCGTGGAAGTAGGAGTTTAAGTGGTCCTGATGTTGATGGTTCATTTGAAGCTGCCATTTGCAATCAGAGAAAATCCCTTATTGGTACTGGCAATGGATTTCCTTTCAATGAGAATAGCAGCTTCAAAGTAGCCATTTTAATCAGGGTAAAGCCCCATCCCCTGGCCATGTGCTGTGATCCTGATTATTATCAGTCCCCACCCCAGGAAGCTGCTATGCTTCACTATTCATAACAGAGGATGTTAGGTGGTGGTGATGTGTTGAAGAAAGTGAGTACATGACAGAAGTTTATAAAATCATGTATAGTATGGAACAAAGTGGGTAGAGATGTGCTTGTCTCCACCTTTCATAATACTGAACCTGGAATAATCCAGTAAAGCTATAGAAACTCAGGACAGAAAAAAAGTACTTCTTCACACAGCACATACTTAACTATAGAATTTAGTGCAGCAAGATGGCCACCAATCCACATGGTTTTAAAAAGGAAACATACAAATTCATGGAGGATAAGGCTATCTGTGAGTGCTAAGTCACATTTAAAACACACTTATAACACTTTAAGAGTCATGGCTTCTCCCAAAGAATCCCGTCCCCTCCAACATTTCTCCAATGAAAATAGGGAACATGCCATTCCATAATGACAATGACACAGGTGGCGCTGTGGTCTAAACCACTGAGCCTAGGACTTGCAGATCAGAAGGTTGGCAGTTCAAATCCCCGTGACGGGGTGAGCTCCCGTTGCTCAGTCCCTGCTCCTGCCAACCTAGCAGTTCGAAAGCATGTCAAGTGCAGGTAGATAAATAGGTACCGCTCCGGCGGGAAGGTAAACGGCGTTTCCGTGCACTGCTCTGGTTCGCCAGAAGCGGTTTAGTCATGCTGGCAACATGACCCGGAAAAACCTTCTGGGGGCAAATGTTGGCTCCCTCGGCCAGTAAAGTGAGATGAGCACTGCAACGCAGTGTCGTCCATGACCGGACCTGACAGTCAGGGGTAACTTTACATTTACTTTTACTCCACACATCTTACTGGGCTGCTCCAGTCACTCTGGGCAGCTTCCAACATATATAAAAACATCATTAAACATTAAAAAAACTTCCCTATACAGGATTGCCTTCAGACGGCTTAGGGGTTGGATAACATCATACCCTCCAACATTTCTCCAATGAAAATAGGGACATCCTAAGGAAAAGTTGGACATTCTGGGATCAAATAAGAAACCGGGACAGCTTCTCTAAATCAGGGACATCCCTGAAAAATAGGGACACTTGGAGGGTTTGGAAACTTGGGAACTGTAGTTCGTTAACAGTCTCCTAAACACTCTCAGCACCCTTAACAAGCTGCAGTTCCCTGGATTCTTTGGGAGGAGCTATGACTTTATGATGATATAAGAGTGTTTTAAATGGATGGTTTGGATGTGTCCCCAAGAGTATCAGTCTAGCATCTGAGGAAAGGTCGGCATAGCTTAAAGGACAGTCTAGGAAACAGAGGTTCCTCTCTTTTACCTACTCTTTTGCACACAGGCACATTAGCCTCCAGTGCAGGCTGAGTTACATCCCAACAATTGCAATACTCTGTAAGCCATCTTGAGTTACACTGGAAATTATTATTAGTATTATTAGTATTATTAGTATTATTAGTATTATTACTGCTACTGCTACTGCTACTGCTACTGCTACCACCACTACCATTACTATTCGTATACTGCCATATACCTGTAGATTTCAGGGCTGTTCACAACATAAAATTACAATATAAAAAACACAAAAGCCATAATAAAAACAAAAACAACCCCAAAATTCCCCCCTTTGCCACACATTTAAAAGCACACTCTTTGGAAAGAGTGGGGTAATGTTGTCATGGTAGAACATGGTAATATAATTTACTAATAATTATATACCCTTCATTTTGTTTACAAAGCAATCCCAACATACTCATTTAAAAATACAAAATTATACAAAAAAAAGTGTTTCCAGGAAATATGCTGAGAGTCAGTCATCTTTTGAATAAATGAATTCCACCCACCCCCCAAAAAAAACTCTCATGAAATTTCTTGGCATGATCAGTTTGTGACAACTTGTGTTTCCACACATGGTCCCATTTCCTTACCAAATATATTCCGCCTGTGGCTAAATCCAGCCCATGTCGTAATCAATTAAATCTTCCATTTTTCTTTTTCAAACCAGGCACTCAAGTTGCCACATGAAAGTCTTCAGACAGGTGTGTGAGCGTGTGTTTTGTATGAATGTTTACCCACGGCATGTTAATTGAGCCCTGTAGGTATGTTTTCACCACATTTTTGAAAAATAAATTGTGTAGAAAATATGTTTGTGTTCTTTTCCCTTAAAAAATAGAAAAAAGGAACCTCTAGACATCAAGAGTGTGAGATCAGCCCTTGTGGCCTAATGCAATTCCCTGCTTTTGCTTACACCTTGGTATTCTACCTCATTTAGCCTCTGGCCTCAGGAAAAATACGAAATGGAATAAATCAGAGTATTTTCTCACCATTTCCAAAGATGTAAATTATTAAATGGTGAAAAGCAATGCCAATACAGACTTCCGTAATCTTCAAATGAGCTTTGCTTTATTTCTTACACTTGTGTGTGATAGACTGAAATGCATGATTGAAAACACTTTCTTAATGGAAAATATGGTTCCTCATAAATTTCATAACAAACTGTTCAAACTTTTTCAGAAAAAAATAGCCCAAAATGTTTCATTCTCATTGGCAAACAAGCAAAATGTTTTTGTTTTAGAATAGATCATATAATTGTTCTGAAACAGAACAACATATACATATGTTGTCTATACATATGTCTATAAATACATACATATGTCTCGGGGTGTGGGTGTGTGCTTGTGTGTACATTCATGCACTCTGAAATCCAGGGGGTCTGGATGCCACAGCTACAATTTCAAAAGGCTACATGATTTGACTAAATGTAGGGAGCCAGGATGATGTAGTGGTTAAGAGCGGTGGACTCGTAATCTGGTGAACTGGGTTCACTTCTCCGCTCCTCCACATGCAGCTGCTGAGTGATCTTGGGCTAGTCACACTTCTCTGAAGTCTCTCAGCCCCACTCACCCCACAGAGTGTTTGTGGTGGGGGAGGAAGGGAAAAGATATTATTGGTTGTTTGAGACTCCTTAAGGGGGGGTGAAAGGCGCGATATCAAGTCCAAACTCTTCCTCTTGCTCACAGGAAGGACAGATCCTGAAGCTGAGGCTCCAATACTCTGGCCACTGCATGAGAAGAGAAGACTCCCTGGAAAAGACCCTGATGTTGGGAAAGATGGAGGGCACAAAGAGAAGGGGGCGACAGAGGACGAGATGGTTGGACAGTGTTCTCCAAGCTATTAACATGAGTTTAACACTGTGGGAGGCAGTGGAAGACAGGAGTGCCTGGCATGCCTTGGTCCATGGGGTCACAAAGAGTCGGACATGACTAAACAACAACAAGAAGGAGAATCAAGGGTGGGACATGTGAGTTTCATTAACAGACCTTTCCATATAGTTCATGTTGTGCATTTAGATCACAATCAATATGCATTGGGCAGTAGCATCACAAGCATAGTGAGAGCAGTTCCCGTTGCTGTGGAGACAAGTTGTTCATTTTGTAAAAATCCTTACCTCTTCATTAGTTCAGTTTCGAAAGTATCTTGCTTCTAGAGCAAGAGCAACTGCTACAGGACAACCGTCAGCAAAGCAAAATTCACACACACATTTCTGTCCTGGGCACACAATCCTTTTCAGTTCATAATTTCAGTGTGTTCAACACCACTGTACTGATTTGTGTCACATCTGTTTCATATTTGTATCTATGACATGCCCCAAATCTTTCTTGTTGCCTGACCAGTTTTCTTGCTGCTGCCTTTCAATGGTGCATTTATTCAGTGACCAAGTGAGAGGCACAGCTACTACCCAATGCATGTAAGCTAATTTTGGTGAGCTTCTGTGGAATGTCCTTTGGGGACAATGGCCCTTCCAAGCTACGTATATTGCCATTTGATTTCTGTGTTGGGCATTATTCTCTCTCCTGCTTCATTCTAAGCTGTTAAATTAAGTTAGTTTATTTGTATTATATTATATAATGTTTTATGTGATAGTGCATGGATTTATTTTCTGTATTTATTGACATTATATATACAATTTTATTTTCCCCAATATGTTTTTGAATTGCGACATTTATTAGAAGAAGAGGAGGAGGAGGAGTTTGGATTTGTTATTCCCCTTTATCACTACCCGAAGGAGTATCAAGTGGCTAACATTCTCCTTTCCCTTCCTCCCCCACAACAAACACTCTGTGAGGTGAGTGAGGCTGAGAGACTCCAGAGAAGTGTGACTAGCCCAAGGTCACTCAGCAGCTGCAGGTGGAGGAGCGGAGACGCGAACCCAGTTCACCAGATTATGAGACTACGGTTCTTAACCACTACACCACACTGGCTATTAACATTTATTTGGTATGTGAACTGCCCTGAGACCTCTGGGTATAGTGCAGTGTAGTAGTAGTAGTAGTAGTAGTAGTAGTAGTAGTAGTAAATTTTGTAAGCCACTTTGGACACAGTTTTGTGGAAAGTGGCATACAAATGATGGTGATGATTATAACCTCTTTCACTATCCTATTGGCAGCTCAGAGCTCTAGAGTTCATTTTGATCATTGCAGGTTCCTGGTATTGAATGAGTGTGAAGATGTGTATCCTGATTTCCTTTGTCTCAGCAAACAGCTGCTCATTTTTTAATGCATTGTCTGGGACCTTTTGGATTCACCTGAACCATAGCTATGGATCAAATATAAGTGCATAGTTTTAACTTCCCCATCCTGGTTATCATTAGATTAAATTATATTCTTCTTTAGACAGACACAGTACAGTACCTTGGTTTAAGAACTTAATCCGTTCCGGAAGTACGTTCTTAAACCAAAGTGTTCTTAAACCAAGGTGTGCTTTCTCATAGCAGCAAGGGACTCAATTTACCAATGGAACACACTCAACAGGAAGTGGAACATGTTCTGCTTCCAAGGCAAAGTTCACAAACCAAAACACCTACTTCCGAGTTTACAGTGTTCTTAATCTAAGTTGTTCATAAATTAAGCTGTTATTAAACCAAGTACCACTGTAGATTGGTGTGCATGTTTATTCCCAAGAAGAACATCAGACCCATCTCTCTATTCCTAGAATGTTGGACTGAGAACTTAGACAAGACGAGATTTAAATTAGGAGACATTTCACTCATATACCTTGCTGATCCTTTGAAATGGGGGGGGGGGAGGCATTTCCACATTTTAAGCAGGAAACTCTTCCATGCTAGAAAATAGCTTTTGGAGAGAAACAAGAGCTTAATGAATTTCAGAGCGAAATGAAGTTTTATTGTAGGTGAACTCAATGGGAATAAAATACGTAGGAAACGAATGCAAGCAATGTGTCATGCTTTTATGCATCAAACCCACAATTGTTAACATATGAAGGAGGCTTGTTTTACTGCAACTTGAATTGCACACTAGCAGATTGATTCATGAAGATTCTGCTCAATAACTATGTGGCTTTTCTGTGAAGTGAACCCATAAAATGTGCAGAACAGAAGGGCATCTAAGTCTGAATGGTCATTAAATGTGTAAAGATTTGTAAAAATCAAGCTGACTGAGAATAGCAATGCAGAGATTCTTCTGTGCTGAAGAAACAGATCTTATATCTAACTACCTATCTACCATTATCCATCAAGGTGCACACACACACACACACAGTATAACTTATATTGCATTAGAAAGTGAAATACTGTATATGTTTCATCTATAGCCATAGATCTCTGTTACAACCTAGACTTGAATTTCTCAAATATGGGGATCACTCATTGTTTCTTTATCGCAGAATCCTAGGTGTCTAACTTGATATCTGTAGCACCTGGGAGGGACTTATCCAGCCTGTAATCTTCATCCTGCAACTGCATTTACAAGATGACCTCATGGCTACAACATGACATGCAGCCAAATTTTGTACTTTTTTTTAAAAAAAGGTTTTAATCTTCTCTCCACTTTGCATATCGTCTTGCCTTATGAAGAGTTACTGAGAACTCAAAAGCTTGCAACAATTTTTTGGTCCTCCTGATAAATGTAGTGTCCAGTTATGGATTTGGCAACATATTTCATCCTAGTGTTATAAGAATTTAAGGTTTCAAATATATATTATTAAATGTTCATAAATTTACAAGGCAAACACATACATAAATATATAAACAACGTGTCTAAAATAAGTACAGGAGAACAACCCTGAAGCCATTTTGACTCTCCCAATCCATTTTGACTCTCCCAAATTGACCTCAAATATTTCTCTGCAGGGAGGAAGGAAATGGGAAAGTTTCTCCATTGTCTTTTGCTTACCTGTCTTAAGGGCATTTGTGTATGAATAGGGTGAGCCTATGACCTGGATTCAGGAATTGAAGTAAAAGGTAAAAGTATAGGGACCCCTCATCATTAGGTCCAGTCGTGGCCGACTCTGGGGTTGCGGCGCTCATCTCACTTTATTGGCCGAGGGAGCTGGCGTACAGCTTCTGGGTCATGTGGCCAGCATGACTAAGCAGCTTCTGGCGAACCAGAGCAGCGCATGGAAATGCCGTTTACCTTCCCGCTGAAGCGGTACCTATTTATCTACTTGCACTTTGACGTGCTTTCGAACTGCTAGGTTGGCAGGAGCAGGGACCGAGCAACGGAAGCTCACCCCGTTGCGGGGATTCGAACCGCTTACCTTCTGATCAGCAAGTCCTAGGCTCTGTGGTTTAACCCACCGCACCACCCGCGTCCCCTTATTCCCTCATAAAAGATAAGACACGACACAGTCTTCTATAAAAGTATAAAAAGAGTTTACTCACATTCTGTTCACAATCGGAACAGATCGGCAAGTCCTAGGCTCTGTGGTTTAACCCACAGTGCCACCCGTGTCCCTTCCCAGGAATTGAAGTATTTACCATCAGAAAAGAATGGCCAGGCTGCCCAGGTAAAGCAATCAGTGACCTTTAACAGGTATCCTGGCAGACAGGATTTCTGCTGTAGACCACCTCCTCCTGTGATGTATGTATGATTTTTTATGGGGGGGTGGTCTTGAGCAACAGGGTGGGCAATTTCAAAAGTCTATATACACCCAGGAACCTCACCAAAATGCTGGAGAGGGTGCACCTCCACAGGCACATACCTCCACATGTGGTGGGAGTGCCCCACATCCAACTATTCTGGACAACGGCCATATGAGAAATATGTAAAATAACTAAGCAGGTACTAGAAATCATCCCAGAATTAGCCCTACTAAACACCTTCCAAGACAATAATGCCCATTTACACCACAAAGTACTCATACCCCACCTACTTTCAGCAGCCAGAAACACCATAACCAGACACTGGAGAGACCTGTCAGCAGTAAGCATGGACCAATGGTATCAAATAGTATGGGAAACAGCCTTACTAGAAAAAATAACCAATGAACTGAAACTGACACGAGAACAAACAGAAGAAGACGCCTTCACCCCGGTATGGCTCCCCTTTATCACATACACAGCCCAATGAGACAATGACAATAATCCACCAACAGCATACAAATCAATATGGCTAACCTGATCCAAAACACCCACCCACCCCACATGAAAACAAAGATCACCACAGCCAATCACAAACAAACAACCACACCCTAGGCTAACCCCAACCTCTCTCACCACCGAAGGAACACAAATGAATAGCACAGAATCTACACAAGCGACGCTGACACAAAACCCCACATATATTAAGTAAAATAGAAACATCGCCACCTGACCACACCCCCACTTACCTCCCCCCACACACCTCTTTCCTCCTTTTCTTCCTAATGTCTCAACAAATGAAACTGATCTGTAAAAAATGTTACTTGGAGAAAAGAGAGCGAGAGAGAGACATTGCACATACTTTTGTAGACCAAGAAAATCTTTAATAAAAATACATTTTAAAAAAAGTCTATATAAGGGCTTGCGCACCATCTTTTTGGGTTCCTCCTCTCTCCTGCATGTGATGAGTGAGGACCCTGTTGCAACACTTTAATAAAGATCAGGCTTACTAGCTGCTTTGCTTCTCAATACAGTGGTACACCGCAAAACGAATGCCTCGCAAGACGAAAAACTCGCTAGAAGAAAGGGTTTTCTGTTTTCTGAGTTGCTTCACAAGACGGATTTCCCTATGGGCTTGCTTCGCAAGACATGCGAAGTCTTGCACCTTTTTTTTTTAAAACCGCCAATGCATTCCTATGGGAAACCGACATTACACAGTGGTGCTTCGCAAGATGAAAAAACTCGTAGAACGAAAAAAGTCGCAGAACGAATTAATTTCGTCTTGCGGGGCACCACTGTATTCTCTGGTTGCCTCTGTTATTTTCTCCTACTGACAGGGAACCCACTTAAGGACTCTATACGGGCTCTTGGATACCCCATGAGGGGAAAGGAGCAGTTTTTTCTTATAACACTAGCCATGGGATGGATTCCAACAAGGTGTGATAAACAGTTGTCCAAGAGCTCCTGAGTCCTGGGTCTTTTGTGTTGGGCCCAAGGTCTCTAGTCCCCCACTTTAAAAAAACCCACATGCTATGACTTCATAAATAGAAACCAGTCTGAGAATAATTTTCTTGAAGCCATTCATGCCATGCAGCTCACCAAACTAGAGTGGCTGATCCACACGAGGAGTGATGCACAAGGGAATCATAAGAACCAGCAGCTGGGAGTAAAAGTATTAGTCATTTAGAACTGATTGTCCTATCCAAGCCAGAAAACCCACTTTTAATGGACATGATCTGAGCTGTGTTCTCTGCATGCCAAGCAGAAAGGAAAGGCAGAGAGAGAGCAGTTTTTGGTTTTTCCCTAGAAGCTTGTAAAAGCAGCCAATGCAGATGAACGAATAGCATGTTTTTGACTAGGTTCAAATCTATGCTTCCCCTCTGGTTTTGAAATCTGCAGCCCAATTACCTGTTTACTTGATGGTGGCAAAGCCTTGCTCCAGACCATTACTTGCTTGTTAGTCAAAAGAACCAACCAGAATAGCAACCCAAAAGTAGTCATGCAGCTAATCACTGCCAGATGACGGATCTCATTCTGATGGCAAAACCAGACTTCACAGTTCCAATGCAGCAGGTAAAATCCAGCAGTCATCCAGTTCCTATTATATTTGCGCTACAAATGTTTCATTTGGCAAGTTCGCAATGAGTTCTGCTCTGTTGTTTGGTAATAACGCGCAGACATAGTTACACATCTCTCACGTTGAAACAGAAACATCAAAAGGGCAAAGAAACATATGCTCAGACTTTACGGAGTCTTTCTCTTACTATAACAACATTTTAAATAATAAACACACACAAAACAAATCTCTTTTTTAAAAAAATATTTTTTATTAACCGGCCAATCAAATCAAATTAAATCACATCACATAAATTCCGAATTACAAAGCAGAATTTTAAATTTTGTTGAGGGGACCCATATTTCAAGATCTGAAGGGGGATTCTGATCATCTTCTTGCTACTGCGTTAATGTCCAAATCAGTCCAAACAGAGTTCATAATTCTATCCAGTCTTATCTTGCTGTTTCCACATCACATCTTGTTCATATATTTTCTCTTTTTTCTTTATGATCTCTTCTGATAGTCTCCTTAAGCCGATAAACACCAATAATAATCCTGTGTGAATTTTTCCGTTCTTCCAATCCTCAAATCGAGATGGTTTCCATATAACATCGCCTTCATAGATAACCTCGCTCTTTCCATCATTAATTACAGAACTGTCGATCTTAAGTCCCTCTGAGGAGTTTCATCCACAATATAAAAACACCTCTATTTCTCTATTTCTCCTCTCAGACTTAAGTCCTCTGACAGAACTTCCCAATATGGTGAAGATATTTTTAACTGCATCATTCCAAAGCCCTTATACATTCCACGCTCTTCTTAAAAGATGCTTTGGTTCGAAAGTTTATCTCCACACAGCCTTAAATCCACAGCTTAAGTCCTTAAATCGACATTCCTGACTTGGGGGGGGGGAATTCTTGTTTAATCACATAAAAGAAAGAAAGGAAAGTTTTTTCCCCCTCCCCCATCAGCCCCTTTGCCATACCGAGTCTTGGCGTATCTTCTCATAATCTATGGTTGTTCCTCCGACTCGTCTTGATTTATCAGAGATCTCTTCTGTTAGCAGTCTTTGCTCCCCCTCCTTCCTCGAAATATGTGCATCCCTTCATCCAAATTGTTTCTTTTGAAGTTCTTGCAGCTAGTGGCGCGAATCAGAGACGGCGTCCAGGAGCGCTGAAATCCCACAGGAGGACTTTGTGCCTAGTGCCCCCATCCCCACAAATTGGGGGGTGGTATAGGGCACAGCAGGCAAGGGCAGTCCCCCCCCCACCATCCTGGGGTGGTGGTGGTAGGGAGGCTAATTACTCCCATCATAGCCTCCATCCAGTTATTGTCAGCCATCTTCTGATGCGCCCCCTAGTGGGGCACCCCACAAAACAAATCTCAGGCTTCTTTGTTTTTTTAAAAAAGCAAGTACCTGATAAACTGTCTGAATAACTGATTTCATGCTTAAAATCTAAGATATACTTATGTCGTAGCATCTTTACCTAAGATCCAATCAACTGCAACATGGGGAAAAAATTATACCAATGCCATGTGGTTCCCAGTTTTCTACATTGCTAGTTTTCTACATTTGATGAGTACACCCTATCAAATTATGTATATTATGCAGATTATGTATATCTATATGCAGACTTTATGTATCAGGACATAAATTATATAATTCAATTGACAGGGCCTTTCCAGTGATGGTTTATACTTTACGGAACTCCCTCCCAAGAGATATTTCAGAACATGCATAGGCAAACTTGGCCCTCCAGATGTTTTGGGACTACAATTCCCATCATCCCTGACCACTGGTCCTGTTAGCTAGGGATGATGGGAGTTGTAGTCCCAAAACATCTGGAGGGCCAAGTTTGCCTATGCCTGATTCAGAAAGTCTGGAATGGAAGGCCCAACTGTCTGAACTGTTTTTTTTAATTAGGACTGTTTTCTTTGGGCCGCTGTTTCAGAGTTTTTAATCTGCTGGTTAAGCTTTACTTTGTTTTTCAGTGTTGATTGATTGATAATTAAATGTTGATTATTGTTCAAGGGTGTTGTCAGGCATTACTACTTCTACTACTACTACTACCTCCACCCACCTTTTATCCAATTAGGACCTTCAGGGGGCATTGTCCTATAAGGCAGCTTAAAAATATTTTAAAATATAATTTTTGGAAGGGCATTGTACCATAATGTACACAGCCACCTCCAATGTAAACAGTGTTGCTTATGGAATTAACTTCCAAGTAAATGTAATTAGAACTACAGTGTAAAGGAAACTATTTTCATTTAGCATGGCAGCTCCTACAGGATTTGCTTGTTAGCTAACAGTGGGTGTCACAAAGAACTTCCTTTTACATATTTTACCACCAGGCTTCAAGTATTTCTTCTTTTGAAAAGACTGGTCTCTGTGGTTTGGTAATCATTTGTTTGCAATTTGGTTCCTCACTATGTGGCTATTAACTCATAAAGGCTTGTATTTTCATAAGGAAGTCAAGTATCAAAGAACATGCTGACTAGTAACCAGTTAATAATTAGACTTTTCCATGTTTCAAGAAGTCAACAGAAAAATAAAATAACAGTTCGGATTTACATGCAGTCCACATGTGAATACTTGCAAAACAGAGTCTTAAGTGCTCTCTTCAGCAGCACATATACAAAACAGAGTCTTACTTGCAAAATAAAGGTCACCTTAAGATATATTTAGAAATGGGGTTGTTCCATATGTTCTTTTTCTGTTGCTCTTGTCTGTATCTAACTCTAGCCATTGGAATCCATATTCTGACATGACTGCTTTGTATGCCTTGTGCATTTCCTCTTTATATCCAGGCTCCTGGCCAAGATCAAAGCACAGAGGCATTTACTTGTAAGTAAAGAAGTAATTTTTTATTAGAGCAGGCTAATGGTACAAACTCGGTGGCTAAAATTTGTGCAGTCAGAAGATCTGCTTTTTAAAAAACTGGATCAGGGAGGAAGGAAAGGCACAGAGTTCACCCCTTTTTCTGTGCCGGCTCCAGACTGGTGCAACAGAGGGCCCCAAGGATCAGGGCCCATAGGACATCTTCTAGACTTTGGCTCCAGTGGATTCAAAGCTATTGTCACCTCGCCTTGTCCCAAAATAGTGGTAGATTCCCACTCTGTTGGGGGCAGCACGGAGTAGTTACAACACAGCCAAGCCCTCCCCACTGGTGAAACTGAACAAATGGTCGCCTTCCTAAGCTCCTTCAGCAGCGTGGAGCAGGAGTTAGGAATGCACTATATTTCTGCTTTAATTGCCCAGCAAATGTGTACAGTACTACGACACTAAGCAGCTTATATACTAATATTTTAGCTTACTTTCAGATTGCGATAATTATACACCAAATGACCCGATCAGACCTAGATTTATGGAGCTAAAGGTCAACAGCTATGGGACATATTTTTCTAAGTGAGTAAGATTTTTCCAAGGCAAAAAAAAAAAAAAAAAATTCACCCCCACCCCCCAAAACCACCTTTTCTTTTTCTTTTTCTTGCTTTTCTATGCTTGGTGTGTTATATTTGAAGATGTATATTTGTGTTAATAGGTTTTTTTTCATCATTAAAATCAATAAGCTGGGGAGAGTAATTACTTCATTTTGAGAAAATATTTCTGCCTTTTAATGTGTTTCCACATTGTTAAATATGAAAAAGAAAATATTCACGTAAACATGTGTCTTTTCCAGAAGGTTATCAGCCACTCTGCTCCTACCTCAGAGTTTACCCACATCATAAAAGAGACATATAAGTATTTCAGAAGATTTATAGCTACATTAAATGCAATCAAAGGTTTCTGGATCTAACAGGGAGAAAGGTGTCAAAGTTTGACAACATTTTCCTTCACTGTGCTGTCAAAATATTGCACACTAAACTCTTGTAACTGATGACAGCAACAACCGCCAGAGTGATAAAATAAAAATTTAAGCTTGAGGTGTCAGAAATGAAAGCAGTTATTTACAACCATAATTATCAAGAGTGGTACTTTTATTTAGTTATTTACACCACAATCCTAACCATGTCTGCTCAGAAGTATGTTCTATTGAATGTAAGGGTCTTGCTCCTAGGGTAGTAGAGTTAGGATTGCAGCCTTAGTCATTTATTTTCAGTACTGTACTTATGTGCTGCCTTTCAGGACAAGCCTCCTAATGTGACTTACATAAGAAAATTAAGATCATAAAACAAAATTTAAATAAAAGAATCCAATTGCAAAACTAAAAGCAACAGCAGTTTAAAACCCAACTCACAGCACTTTTAATAGAAAACAGTTTGAAACAAGTTTGAAAGGATGTTTAAAAACCAACAAAGCAGTGGCCATGTGTTCTTCTTTTCTAAAATAATTACAAATATATGGGGCCATGAGTAAAAAGGCCCTGTCTCTTGTCACCAGTCTGATGGATCTTGACAGTGGGCCTTCAAGCAGGGCCCCAGAAGCTGTTCTTGGGGCTTGACCAGGTTGGCATGCGGGCAAGTGTCAGATAACCTTCAGTTAACCTGGTCCCAAACTATTTAGTAATTTTAATATCAATACCAGTACTTCATATTGAGCCCATAAATAAATAGGCAGGGAAATAAACAGGTCGCAGAAATTGGAGTTATATGTTCTGAATGTTTGGCTACCACAAGCATCCTAGTGGCTGCATTCTGTATCATTTGAAGTCTCTGAACTATCTTTAATTGCAGCCCCATGTAGAGAGCATTATAGCAGTCTAGCATTGAGATTGCTAATCTCGATGTAACAAGAAACGGTGCAGTTCACATAACAACCAAAGCTGGATGTTAAGTGCTCCTTGCCACTGACAACACCTGGGCCTCTAGTGGCCATGATGAATTCAGGAACACCCCCAAACTCTACCTGTTACTTAAGAGGTAGGGCAACCCTATCCAGAACATGCACATTTTCAAATTCTCAGACTCCAAAACCCCCCTCACACAGAGTCTCCATATGACCAGGCTTCAATCTCAATTAACTGGCCCTCCTCCAACCCATTACAGCATCTGAACATTGGCTTAAGTTACTCCTGAGTCAGATATTACTGAGAAATACAAGCTTTATAGATAAGAGTGGGGACGCGGGTGGCACTGTGGGTTAAACCACAGAGCCTAGGACTTGCCGATCAGAAGGTCAGCGGTTCGAATCCTCGTAACGGGGTGAGCTCCCGTTGCTCGGTCCCTGCTTCTGCCAACCTAGCAGTTCAAAAGCATGTCAAAGTGCAAGTAGATAAATAGGTACCGCTCCGGCGGGAAGGTAAATGGTGTTTCCATGCGATGCTCTGGTTCGCCAGAAGCAGCTTAGTCATGCTGGCCACATGACCTGGAAGCTGTATGCCGGCTCCCTCGGCCAATAAAGCGAGATGAGTGCCGCAACCCCAGAGTCAGCCACGACTGGACCTAATGGTCAGGGGTCCCTTTACCTTTACCTAGAGATAAGAGTGGGGAATATGTGCCTTCTGGAAGTTGGTGGACTCCAACTCCCATCGTCTCCAGCCAGGATGACCAATGGTCTGGGATCATGGGAGTTGGAGTCCCACAATATTTGGTTCCCCATCCCTGCTCTAAAAGGAGCTTACTTGTTGAGTTGCTGCTGAAGCTAGGCCAAAACATACATTCCCTGCACAAGCATGAGAATCAATGTGTGTTTCCACAATTCTGGTAACATATGAATGAAATTGATTATTTTGGTGGGGCCAGTATCATAGTCTACTTCTCACATTAGCATTGCCAAGCCCCAGGGAAGAGCTGGCGTACACATTGCCGGGTACCAGAAGGCATGGAGGACATATGAATGAGGAAGCTGGACAAGAACTTTATTGGCTCTTGTAAACACAAAGAGAACAGCAATAGCAAAGCCGTGACTCCACCCAGATACAACTACGTCCAGAGCCACCTAGTAACTAAACCATACAATGGCACTCTCCACCTGAATCATACCTCAGAGAGTTACTGCCTAGGAGAGATGAGTCGGAAGCTCACATTTCTGGAGAACAGGAGGATCTATCAGGATAGGTATTCCAAAGGGAAATATTACAAAGTGAGATTTGCTGTTAGATGAAAAACCACCAAAGATCATGCAGAGATTTACTTTGAATGTGTATTACATTTTTGCTTGCTCTTGAAGTCTGGGTAAACCATGCTCAGGAATCTCATTGTGAAATCTCTCTCTTTAATACTGCCTGTTGCAGCTGTTCGGTACTACTTTTGAAAAACACAGCTTTTTACTGCTATGAAGCAGACAAAAAAATTGACCTCAGGCAGGCAGTCTGGGCTTATATGACAGCCTTGTCTACTACCATCAGACAGGGTCAGGTCTGAATGCTTTGAGAATTACAGAATGTTTTACACACACACACACACACACACACACACACACACACACACCTATGCAACTAATCATTCTGTGGGTTTCATTCTCCTTATTTTGCCGCTCCCTCTGTCACTCAGTGTCCAAAGGCAAACACCATATCTAGTTTAACCTGTCCTGCTGGCTGGAGCAATAGGCAATGACTGGAATGATGGAATAAAAAGTTGGGAGCCAGGGCAGCTGCAGCTTCATTTGGTGATTAAATACATTTGACAGTATCATCCTCCAGATTAGTACTTGGCAACCCTGTAGTAGAAGCTGTGCAGGGGGGAGTAGGAGTAGATTTGGGGCATGATTCCATTCAAAGAAGAAGAAGAGTTTGGATTTGATATCCCACTTTATCACGACCCGAAGGAGTCTCAAAGCGGCTAAGATTCTCCTTTCCCTTCCTCCCCATAACAAACACTCTGTGAGGTGAGTGAGGCTGAGAGACTTTAGAGAAGTGTGACTGGCCCAAGGTCACCCAGCAGCTGCATGTGGAGGAGCGGGGAAGCGAACCCAGTTCCCCAGATTACGAGTCCACCGCTCATAACCACTACACCATAAGAAAAGCATGCAGGATCAGGTCAATGGCCCATCTGGTCCAGCATCCTGTTCTCACAGTGGCCAACCAAATGCTTGCAGGAAACCCACAAGCCGGATCTGAGTTCAGAGCACTCTCCCCTTCTGTGGTTTCCAGCAACTGGTATTCAGAAGCATCACTACTCTAATTGTGCCTGCTTTGTGTATTGGATTCTCAGATGGTTCTTGACCTTTCATGAAGAGCAGGTTTTGAATTCAGGGAGGGGAGAGGAAAAGCTTGTGGGAGCTGGTGTCCTGTTCAGATGAAAGGCTTTTGTAAAGAGGAATGTATATTCATCTTAAGAGTTGTATCCTGAAAACATGTTCACTTCCTACTTCTTTTACCCACCACAGGAGTTTAAACAAACCATTGTTCCTTGAGTTCAGACAGCATAAAGAACCGTGGCTAACTTAAATTAAAAATAAAAGTTTTTAATCTCCTACTCATTGAACCAAAAGAGGAGGAGTGGAGAAGGGAAATCTGTGAGTCTAAGGCTTACTGCAGTTCATTTTTTGTTGCAGGAAGCCATGGTTTTCCATTACATCCATTACAAGCCCTGATCTCTTCTTAAAGGGAAATAAAGGGACATCTGCAATTGCTCAGTTAGGAAGAAATAAAGCTACTCCCAGTTCTCTGAAGTTATGTAGTGCTAAAGGTAATAGGCTGACTGACAAACAGTTGGCATTTTTTACATTTTATTAAAATGTAAATGTTATTAAAATGATTTAATAGAGCATACACCATTAAACATATCAGAGTGCTTACTGTTCCACACAGACCTATAACACGTTTCACCTTACAGTGTTTGCTTGGGCCTCACCATAAATAATCCGGCTATGGACCCGAGTTTAGCCTTTCACACTGATGGCATTGGGACAATCAAGAGTACCATAATTTTGTAAACAGAGTTCAGTTTGAATTATCAGGGCTACATCTGAAGCAGGCAACAAATATATTTCATAAGATTCATTAATCCACAGTGCATCCATTTTATATTACAGGGGTTTACAATAGGTACTCGCTGATACCAAAGGCAGCCTGATAATAATTTCAATGGGGTGAGAGTGACTGGGACAATTCCTTATATATTTGTCCCACTTATCCTAAATAACTAAGAGCTTTGCACCAAACATATACATCATGTTTCTGTTAGAAGTAGTAAACCTTTCCTTTGCTACTGACCTATGGAGACCTTATCCTGAAGGTGACTGAATTATTTTCTGTGATGGATAATCAAGAAGAAACCAGTTTACCAGCTCAGTTGGTTAGAGCATGTTGCTGATAATGCCAAGGTTGCAGGTTTGATCCAGCTACATATTCCTGCATTGTAGAGGGCTGGACTAGATGATCCTCAGGGTCTCTTCCAATTCTATGATTCTAAGTAATCCTTTAAATCTTAGATGTAAAGTACCCCAAAATCTTAGATTTTAGTACCTAAAATATGGGTTTAGAAAGGGGGAGATCAGACATAGTAAATAAATAAACCAGGACTCCTCTCCCTCAACAGAGCAGAGGGTTTTCCAGGAATAGATCAGCAACTAAAGTTGCATTCCTAGGCACACTTACTAGAGAGTAATCATTACCAGCCACAGTGTAACATTACTTCCAAATAAACACGCATATGATAATGTGAATGGTGGAAGGAAAGAACTGTAGTTAGATAGTGGTGGTTTGAAGCTATCAACGAATCCAGAAGACCTCTTTATTATGTGACAGTTTAATATGCAATGGAATTGGTTTTTGCTTACCTGAGATGTTCCATCAATGGAGTAGTTCCCATTAGGTTTATTTCAAGTCAGCACTCAGGTTTTCTCTGAAGATGTGTTGCTTCCTTGCTGTGATGACTACAGAGCAGGGTCAAAGGCTTAATTTCTCATTCTAGAGTTTGGAATGGAAGAGAAAGAAACGTGAGTTATACCCATGGAATGTGGTATACCCATTGAAATTAACAGACTTAAGTTAGCCATGCCTATCCATTTCAACAGGTCTACTCTGGGTAGAATGATCATTGGATAGAACCCATTGTCTTGAAATGTATGAACATCTGTGTTCTACCATCACCCGAAGCGTGGAACATTTTCTTGTAAGAGTGTCCTTGTATGTTTCAGTTACACCTGATGTAAAAATTCTTCTGTGGTTGACTAGAACTCTGTTTTGTTAAGCTGCATGTGTGCAGCAGGATCTACCGGGGCAACATGGCACATGTTGCAGGAAAATAACACATGTTCTGGGTGTTGATGTCCAACGTGACTTTGTCACATGTTTCATGATAAGGCTGCCCTTGTTAATTTACCTAAATTCTGTCAAGCTTCTGAGGATTTGTCAGTCCACATGGCATTTGGATCACTCTAAAAACCACCCTCGTCAGGAGTTCACCCCAGTTCCCAGTAGCTGAGCTGACGGGTGACCCTTCATGCAACTTTCCTCGCCATGCCTGAGAATGCGCGGGCAGCCCTGAGACTAAGGAAGAAGAGGAAGCTGCCATGCAGCGCCACCCTGAGGGCAGGTGGTAAGCTAGAAGGCAGGTACGGTGGACCAACACCAGCTGATGACATGGCTTCCCAAATCAACATAGACCATGGAAACTTCACACTGGACTTCAAGCATCTGGCATTGTGTGCCTCCCCATTCTTCCTCCAGACTCTGGGTCCTTGGTTTCCAAATGAGATGCAAAAGCTACTCTCATCAGAAAAGAGATTTGGGAAGCCATGTCATCAGCTGGTGTTGGTCCACTGTGCTCCATTAAGTCCAGGGTCAACACAGCCATCTACCAGGAGATTTTGGAGTGCTTCCTTCCGCAGACGAGCTTCATGGGGGTGCTGACTTCATTTTCCAGCAGGACTTTGGCACCTGCCCACACTGCCAAAAGTACCAAAACCTGGATCAATGCCCATGGGATTACTGTGCTTGATTGGCCAGCAAACTCGCCTGACCTGAACCCCATAGAGAATCTATGGGGCATTGCCAAGAGAAAGATGAGAGACACGAGACCGAGCAATGCAGAAGAGCTGAAGGCTACAATTGAAGCTTCCTGGTCTTCCATAACACCTCAGCAGTGCCACAGGCTGATAGCATCCATGCCACGCTGCATTGAGGCAGTAATTGATGCAAAAGGGGCCCAAACCAAGTACTGAGTACATGTGCATGCTTCTACTTCTCAGAGGTCTAATATTGCTCTATTTGCAATCCTTGTTTTTCTGATTTCATTTAATATTCTAATTTTCTGAGATTGTTAATTAGGTGTTTTCATCAGCTGTATGCCATGATCATCACAATTATAACAAATAAAGGCTTGACATATCTCGCTTTGCATGTCATGAGTCTATCTCATATTAGTTTCACCTTTTAAGTTGAATTACTGAAATAAACGAACTTTTCCACGATATTCTAATTTTCCGAGTTTCACCTGTAAAAGGAAGTTTGTGACGTTCCCACCCAGAAAACACGCACTCTTACAAGTCCTTCCCTCTGAGATTACTGCCAGAAATGGCCACTAACAGAAGCTGGTTCCTCTATTATCAATTCGCGTGCTCCAGGGTAGAGAGAAGAATGAAGGTGGGAGGTGATTAGGTACGCATATGTGTGTCTCCTCTGAACTTCGGCTCCTCGGAGCTGCATCGCCAGCCTCTGCTACGATCGCCCTTCACCATTCTCAGGATGGAAAGACGGTTGACCAGCGCTCGAAGATCCAGCTGTTCCTTACAGCCAGCAGCACTCAGTTTCCATGAAAAGCGGGGTGTTATGACAGTTATGCGACCGCAAGAGGGCGCCGCAGCCCGTTGATCTTTTATTTAGCAAGAGGAAGAAAGTAGGAAATTCAAAAGCAGGTTTTGTGGTATCGCCTCCCCTCCCGCCCCCGCCCCCCCAGTTTAAAAAGGGTATAGCATCCAGAAGAGAAGAGATGCTTTCGTTTTAAAAGAAAAAACCGGGGGGGGGGGACCCTCCTCCATATTTAAACAAAGGCAAGAGTTAGCTCGCTTGCTCCTAGGGTCGTTAAGAGTTAAGACCCGTCTAAGTTACCGAGTGCTCTGCTTCCGACGGCGGACAGACAGCTCCTTTTGACAGCATCACGAGCAAGGCGTGAAGGCGACGGCCTCAAACTCTAACGCTTGGAAGGAAGTCCGTTTTGGCATCAAAAGATGCGATGAGCTGCTGGCCAATGTCCTGCTGTGGTTGCTAATTAGAGCCGAGGGAACGGGCTCGTTTAAAATCTCATATTCATGATGACTGAGTGGAGAGCCTTCAGTTTGGCTGAGATGTTTGCTTTACTTTGCACGTTTGAAGTTAAGAGAGCTAGTCCTATGCGCCATAGAGTGGCAATAATGCCTTTCCAGAGGGGCGGGTTTTCTTTCTTCGCGCAAGCAAAGCAAACCATTAAGTCTCCGCAATTCTTAAATCACAACCCGGTGGGAAGACGCCATTCTGCCTTCTTTAAAGCAGAGCAAGGAAACCTGCGACTCTCCAGGGGTGCTGGGACTACAGTGCCCATCATCCCTGAGCCCAAGCTGGCTGGGGTTGGCGGGAGTTGGAGTCCAGCAACCTCAAGAGCAGAGTTTCCCAAACTTGGGTCTCCAGCTCTTTTTGGACTACATCTCCCATCATCCCTGACTCGTGGATGATGGGAGATGTAGTCCAAAAAGAGCTGGAGACCCAAGTTTGGAAAACCTGCTCTAGAGGGACACGGATTCCTTTCCCCGGCTATAAAGAGACAAACACTCCCACGAAAACGTCCCTTTAAAAACGTTCAGGGCTTAATTTTTGAAAAGAAGGTGAATGGCCTCAAAGCTTCCTATCTCAGAGCCTTTCTGTTTAAATCCCCGTTGTGCCGGGCTCATATTGCTCGCAAGCAACTCTCCAAGAAAGCATTGGACATGATCCAGCCAAAGACTTATTAAAATCCTGAAACCCGAAATAGGATTGAATATGCAATGCAGTCCCATCATCACCCACAGCCCTAGTGAGTTGTGTGGGACTTGCTCCCAGGTAAAAAGACTTCTGCTTGGCCGGATCTTGGCCGGATCTTGCCCTGTCCTCGCGTGAGTTTATTCTAAGCAGGGACAGTTCAGCCTTGACTTGAATCAGCCTAATAGGAGAAGGCCTCGTGTCCAAGGGGAATTTAAGGAGGTACAACGGGTTCACAATGCACAATAAGCTAAGGTGTGGACCGGCCCGTAGTCATCCAGGGAACAAGACAGGAACCAAAGAAAAGAACTCGCGCATGCGCACACTCACGCCTGCCCCTCCTAAGAGCTGCTCTGCAGAATGGGATTACCATTATGCCTCTGTATACAAGTTGCTGGAAATGACAAGCGGGTGGGTGGGTGCAGAACTCGGGACATGCTTGCGGGCTTCTCATTGGCTGCTACCGATTGCCCGCTGGATGCCAGAGTGGACGAGCCATTCATTAGTCGGACTCAGCGCACCCGTTACTGTGCAATCCTATGCATGTCTACTCAGAAGTAAGTTCAACGAGGCTTACTCTCTGGTAAATAGATATAGGAGTACATTACTCCAAGTGCAAGCTTATACATGTCTGCACAGAAATAAACTCCCTTGACTTCAGTTGAGTAAACATCCACGGGATTCCGCTGTGAAACTTTGGTGTGTCTGTGTTTTTTCCTGTCTCCACGATGGGGTTTTTTTTTAAAGGCCACCCACGCTTATGATTTCTACCCAGAAGTCCGTTGCAGAGGAGAATGGAGAAAAAAATTACTTTCCATTAAAAAAAAAAAAAGTCAGATCGCTGAAAAGGCTGCTCTGTTATTACAATCCTCTTTTGCCGTACGTGCATTGGTTTCTGGTTAATAATGGTGCAATTATTAGTACTATTATTATTATTATTATTATTTCTGTCCAGTCATCTTCTGTCTGCCCTCTTCCAGATCCAAATAGGTATTCACGCCAGCGGTCATGGTTCAAAAGTCTCTTGATTTGAGGTAGGTTTCTTAAATCATGTAGTAAAATCATTCTCCCTAGTTTGTTAATGAACTAGCGCGAAAACCTTGCTTTCCCAAATGAGAGTGGGAAATGGATTCCGTCATCATTTTTTAAAAAAAATATTGCATTCGATTATAAAGCAAAATAAGTAGCACATTTTAGATCAATAACCACAGTAAATGGAAAGGAATAAAGCTATCAGTGGTGCAGTTCTATGCACACTTACCTCGGAGTAAGCATCACTGAACATAGCGCAACTTACATCTGAGTAGACATGCACAGGATTGCTCTGTAACAGCACAACCCAACACTAGACACACTTACCTAGGAGATGTATAGGATTTGAGTAGTTAGGCTGCAATCCTATACCCACAGCTGGATGTAAGACCTAATGGACTCGAGGGAAGGCACTTCTGAGTAGTCACCTTAAAATAAAATCGAGGGGTTTTTTTTACTCTGTATTTATCTCAGTCAATTCGTATTTCACGCAGCTCTTTCCTGAAGGTGAGTCTCAATCCCATTACGAAAATAAAATAAAAGCAGCCTTTCCGTTCCCTCTCAGCACTTCTACCCTTTTTGTCTCTGGAAGCCGACCATGACGGCAATCAATAACTTATCCCTATGCCAAAGCAACGTTCAGTCAACATCGGCAGCTCTAAAACCTCATGAAACGATCCAAAAGGGACCCGAATTAAAGCATATTACGTTACTCGCGAGACAATAGCAAACAAAGCTAGATTAAAACAAAACAACAACAACCGGTTTGTGCATAAGCATTTTTACTAGCAAGTAAACTCTGTAAAATGAAATAATAAAATAAATGCCTATTTCTAGGTTGTAGTTGCTTATACCGCTTCGGGGAAGGGCGCACGAGCCTGTTCCATCCCAATGGATGTGAGTTTATTCAGCATGAAACTGCGCCCTGTTTTATGAGCCGCAGGAATAGACATCCCTTTGAAGTCAGTGGTAAACAACATGCATTGATTCCTATGGTTTTCTAATGCTGTTCCTTTTTGAAATGCACCTAGAATTCTCGCACTACCAGGGTAGCCACAACAGCACCGTACTCTGGGGCAGCTCTAGCAGAAAGAGGGACACACTTTCCCTCCAAACTGGGAACCAGCTTCTCCTCAGAACGATTCCACCGCGGGAGCGTCCGCTCTACACAAGCCAGGAATAGTCCTGTGTCCTATACTGCTGACTTCTTTGGCCACGATCCCAAGGCAGCCCAGTGAACTGAGCTTGACCCCATTGCAACCGACTAACTTGCGCCTTCCCTCACCCCTCCAACCCGAGGGTCGGCGTTTGTGTACCTGCAAGAATCACCCAACGGATCTAAAGGGAAGCAAGGCGCGCGCGCGCGCGCACACACACACACACACACACACACACACGACCCTAAAGACATTTTACCTGGAAATGCGTCGCGTTCCTCGTAGCGGCGCTTTCTTGTTTAGGCTGCCCGCTTCAAGGCAGTTCCTCCTGAAGTCAGGTTTATGGAAACGCACCTTGACTGGAGGGCCCCACAGAACAGGGGCACAGAATAAGCCCCTATTCAGCAGCAGCGAGAGGCCGGCGCGGGCCGGGCGCGGGTTGAACGCGAGTTCTGAGCCCCGGGCGAAGTGTCAGTCATTCCCTGCTCTTTGATCTTTCCACCGGGATTTGGAGCTCACCATAACAACTTTCTGGTATAGGGAATGGGATGTTTTAAGATGCCCCCCCCCCAATCTTAAAAGATTCCTTCTCCCTTTAACCTCACCACCGCACCAGCTCCGCGTTCTATTTCATCTTTGGCACCTTCTCTTTGTATGGAGAGAATGCAGGATGGAGACATAAATTTCCCCATCCGGTATGAACTCTAGTTCTTTTTCCTGTTTTATTTCTTCCCCTTTCCCCCCTTCTTTCCTTCCTTCTAGCTATTGAATGTATTTATATCCCTCCGCCGTCTCCGAGGAGCTGAAGGTGGCGCGCACGGTTCTCCCCCTCCTCATTTAACCCCCACAACAACCTTGTAAGGTAGGTGAGAGGCGAAGAGGCAGTGACCGGCCCGAAGGTTACTTTGAACCTGGGCTCCCGGGTCCTAGTCTGAGACTCTAACCAGGGCACCGGACCTTCCTTCCTTTCTCTCTCTCAGCTTCATTTTGCAAAAAGGATAGCTGCCATCTGATATAAAGATAGAGGAAGGCACAGATTAGGCGGATAGCATTTCTGAGTGAGGAGAGGCACGTTAAAAGCGCTACAGTGGTACCTCGGGTTACATACGCTTCAGGTTACAGACACTTCAGGTTACAGACTCCGCTAACCCCGAAATAGTACCTCGGGTTAAGAACTTTGCTTCAGAAGGAGAACAGAAATCACGCAGCAGGGACGCAGCAGCAGCGGGAGGCCCCATTAGCTAAAGTGGTGCTTCAGGTTAAGAACAGTTTCAGGTTAAGAACGGACCTTCGGAACGAATTAAGTACTTAACCCGAAGTACCACTGTACTTGAAAAGATCCAGCAGTGGGAGGCGAGTGTTGCTTGGGGAGTGCGGGGTCCACTTTCCCCTCTGTCCCCCTTTGTTGCCCCATGTGAAATCAGGGTTTCTCCCTTGCAGCTGTGATCCACATTGGACTAGAAAAGCTGCCTGAGTTCAGGGACCCCAGAAGGACCTCGGAGAGACCGGGCAAGCGGCCCTCTGCCTCCTCGGACGCAGCCCAGCAACCGGGAGAGGCTCATCCGGCCGAGATGCGTCCGCAGTTCAGAAGGGGAGAAATGAAGATTAATGGCCTCTGCGCGCCCCGCTCCCGAGGAGGCAAGAGCTGCAAAGTGGCTGTCGCAGAGCCTCGATGCGTGTTTTTAGGGTTCACACTGTTCGGATCCCAAAGTGGCGTCATCATCCCATTTCATGATGCGTTTGTCCTTGAGTGGAAAAGATCCCCAGTGAAAGACAAATATGGATTTATTTTCTTCTCTCTCCCCCCGTTTTGTTTTGTTTTTTAAAAATCCTTAAGGGATGTAGGTGGGGGGGGGGAGAGGCTGCAAATTCAAACCATTTCGCCCAGATCAAATGCCCGAGCCTAGCGAAGCGTGAACCGACGCGCAAGTTTCAGGTTTAAAACATCTTCAAGACTGTAACTGGAGCTCCGCACAAAAGAAGGAAAAAGGGAGATGCAATTCATTGGTTTTTGTTTGATGGTTTGGGGGGTGTTTGCTTTTTTTAAGAGTTATGCGCAGAACATTTCAGACCCAAAAGATAAGCATTTTTCGCAAGATGGGAGATGTCATAATTGTCACTAGGCATAGTAACTAGTTAAGCAAGAGGTAACCTTCCAAGAGAAAAATAAAAAAGGTTCTGATTGAGTTGTTGTATTCTTATTGCATATATCTTTTGTATTTTTTTCTGTACTACTATGCGATTGCCAGCGTGGTACAGTGGTTAGAGTATCGGACTAAGACCTGGGAAACCAGGGTTCAAATCTCCACTCGGCCATGAAGCTCCGTGGGTGACCTTCGGCCAGCCACCGCCTCTCAGCCGTGACCTACCTCGGGGGTTGTTGCGAGGATTAATTCAGGAGGGGGAAGAACCTTGCACGTCACCTTGAGTTCCCTGGAGAGGACGGTGGGATATAAATGCAATACATACATAATACTAATATGTTCTTTTGTCATTTTAAGGGCCTTTGAATCACAAAGTGGTAGGTCAAGGCACCGTACGTCTGAGGTGCCGCAAAACTCTGGGCTGATGCGGTTGCCCCTCTGGGAAAAGGGTGAACATGAGAATTTTTGTGCTGCCCTATTTTAGAGACTGTGTGGGCTTCACGCTGGCAGCAGGGGTCCCAACTTGAATATAATATTGGGAGGGGGGCAGATAAGCCCTGTGCCCCTATAATTGATCACAATACACCATTTGCACCGACACCATTTGAATGGCAATGCCCATCAACTTTGGGGAGCCTGGAGCCGTAAAATATTTCAGGCGGGGTGTCGAAGGGAGTCGGGACCTCGGCCCCTGGCGTCGACTCCTATGGCCGGCAGCTTCACACGTTCACACACGTGCACTAGATGACGGTAGGCTTGATGGCAGCTGAATATGCATACAGAAACAAGTGAAAAGTTCTGGGTCTGCGAGAGAATGTTAAAGGTGGGTCTCCGTATCAGTGTATTTCTCCCTGCGAGTCACAAGTGGCTATTACTACCTTCTAGCGGTGGGTCAATAGCATCCTATTATCTCATTAATGTGCCGCGTTTGCGCTCTCGCCACGGCCTGTTTCCATGAAAGCAACTTGAATCGTGTCGCTATACCGAAACTTTAACCAGAGAGAAAGCTTTTTTCGTTTGCAATCTCAATTAGGCTTCAGGTGCTGCTGTTTTTTTTGACTAAAACAAAGAACAGGGCAAAACCAGATGGGTTTTCTTTAGACTGTTTGAAAAGGTTACTCTCCCTATTCACCTTGATCCAGTCAGGAGGCCTTTGTCATCCGATGAAAGATGCTTTGTATGTCCTCAGGCCATCTTCCACCAAATCAGGTTCTTCCATTGGACAGAGAGGCCGTGACACCGCGTCTCCCGCCAGCCAATTATACGGCAGTTCGATTTGCGCTCCATCTCTCAGCCGGGGCACCGCAAAGCCAGGGTCCCCTCCCTCCCCACAACAAACCCTTCATAAGAAAGATGAATGACTCATCCATCAAGCTCCAGCTTTTGGGATTGAACTTGAGGCTTGCTGAGATTTGCGGATGTGCAGTGAACCGCAGCTTGAACTTTGGTAGCTAGGCCAGAACCCTGAAACCTGATGAATGACTTTTGTCACAATATATATACAGATACATATATACATATATATAGACGTTAGGGAGGGTCAGAAATGCTTAAAATGGCAGCCCAGCCTCTACCAGGTCTCTCCTCTCTTCTACAGGACTTAATCGGAGGCAGGCTCAGAATCTGTTTTGATTGCCAGGTCTCCAGAGCCATTGCAAAAAAAACCCAACCTAGCTCAAACTGTGCTTCCACACAGGTTGTGAAACGTCTGGCTAAGGAATAAGGCTGCATATTTTGATTAAGTGTATAGCCGAAATGAAACAGCATTGTGACTTAAGCCTAATTCTCCATGAAGTGGTAAACCTGTGTTAGGACTGTACCACACTTCAGACTGTGGGTGGGCTTCGTGTGACGGAACGTTCCTCCAGGAAAAAAAATCACCCTTCTTCCTGACATTAAATGAGCAGAGTCCTTTTGTATGGAGAAGCATTAAATCCTCCAAATAGAAATTACGTCGTTTGTTTGAAGTGGAAATGTTGAGGCACAGTTTACCTCTCTGAGAACCGTACCTAAAAGTCTAAACAGGGATTCCGAAAGTTCTAGGTTCGAATCTGAACTCGCTAGGTGGTCTTGGACAAGCCACTGCACGACATGATTCATTAGGCGTTCCTGTATCTCTCTGGTTAGATTAATGATTCCGCACACTTAATTGTTACAAACAATGGGGGCTATGATTAGGTATGCATGGCAAAGGCTTAATTCCCTTTGTTTTTGTTTTTTAAGGAGGAGGTTATTGTCCCATCTGTTTTGATAGCATTGGCGTTGTTCTTATGGGGTGTATGTAAATCAAGAAAACCAATGTCGTAAATGCTTTAAAACAACTCTACAGCCCAAACCTTTAGAATAGGCCTTTGGATTGAGGACGCAAGCACTGTATGCTGAAAAAGAGCCCAGGCTGTGGTCCTTGTTGTTCCCATGCTTGGGAAAAGTTTAACTTAGGCAAATAAGCAGTGGGGGGTGGGGAGTGAAGGAAGGAAGGGAAGTTTAATTTGCATATCATTTTCCTGTATCAGATTCCAACTTTTCTTAATGCGGAAGTTGAGTTAGTACTGCACAAAGTAAGGTTTCTTTAGAAACCACAGTCCAGGACATATTATCATATTGAACTGGAGGAAAGGCGTTAATGTGACCTTCTGCCAATCAAGACTTTCACACTGAGGAGGAGGAAACTGTGGGAGCAAGGCAGGCTTCTTCCGCAAACAGAAAATGTGTGTTGCAGAGATTGCTCTTCTCTCTTCCACTCCTTCCCCCAACTGCTTCCCCCAACTTTGATCCCTGGTTGCCCAAATGAAGTGACAAAACAGTGAGTGGGACAGCAGTTGCTAATAGGAAGTCCTGTCTATAAACTATTTGTAGCAGATATTAGCAATATTATTAGCTTTATTTCAAACTTTTTGAGATGTTTGTGGTGTGAATGGCATCCAGAATACAAAAAGCGAGGCTTTCTCTTTCCAGATTCCTGTTCCTGTTCCCGTTTCCCAAACGTTGGACCAGAGTTGGTTGGCTAAACTGGTTGGTGACGATGGAAGCTGTTCTCCAATAATACTTTGAGGACCCAAGGATAAAGATCACTGTGTTGTTGGAAGAGTAGAATGGCCAATAGATCAGGGGTGGGGGGGTGGACAGGAAGGCCATTGGGCCTGGGTAAAATATTCAATTTTTTGGCATTTGATAATTTTTGCAACTTGTCTTTATGTACATCGAACCACAGTGTGCGACATACACTCACAGCTTAAGACTTGCACATTTAAGCAAATAAGAGATGTGATTTGGTAAAAGACTTTGTTTGTTAATTGCTAAAGATTTGGCCATAGTGAAGTTTTTAAATGTTCATAATTTTAATTTTAAAATATCAGTTCCGCTGTTACAAGAGAGGAATGTGTGCTCTCAGACCAGCTGATTATGGAAATGAACAAGTCACTCTCCTTTTGGCACCTTATTTTCTGTTTCGGTGTCGCCATTTTTTAATTTTTATTACGGCATAGAGGCCTGAAAAGGTGGAAGCCTCCCTGGCCCTAGCCCCCCCCGGACTTGTAAGAGGGTCTGAAGAGGAAGCAATCTTTGCCCTTAACCTGATGAATGGAAAGATACCTTTGAAAATTCTGTATAGACTCTTTTAGAGCACAAAAGTAAAATGAGTAAACAGAGCGTTTGTGACTCCTTTTAGTGTGACTATTATGCTCTTTCCTTCCTTCTTCCCTTTGGATGCTAGATGGTGTAAGCAGTTAGGCTCCTAACTACCTGGTGTAACTAAGCTATTTGCTCCCATGGACTGAGAGCAAGCATCACTCTCTGCTCTTTTCAAACATGGGTTAGGGTATTATTAGGTGACAACCCATCAGTCATCTCACTGAACTGACAGGTATCTTTAGGGACACACAGAGAGGCAGACAAATACATTTGTTTGGAGCAGGCTTCCTCAACCTCTGCCCTCCAGATGTTTTTGGCCTACAACTCCCATGATCCCTAGCTAGCAGGACCCAGTGGTCAGGGGTGATGGGAATTGTAGTCTCAAAACATCTGGAGGGCTGAGGTTGAGGAAGCCTGGTTTGGAGAATGGAAAGAAGAAGAAGAAGAGGAAGAAGAAGAAAGAAGGAAATGTACATTCCAATAGACAAATAATAAACAGACGTTCCTCTTGGTTAGGGTGGTAATCATATCCTGATGGAATGTATCCAACCTTGGAGATGATTTAGCCCAGCTCAGAGTTCCTAAACAGGAAACACCAACAGGCTGCAGTGGCTTCAGTTTTGAGGAAAGATAGATGCTCACAAGTGTGCTGTTTCTTCATCTAGTGAGGTTCTGTTGAAGAAACACCAGCCCTAGGACATAGCCACTGAGTGATTTCTAAAACAGGGGTGGAGAACCTGTGGGTCTTCCGATGTTGCTGGAGTCCAGTTTCCATCAGTTCTCAGTCAGCATAGCCAACGTGGCGTCTAACAACATGTGGGAGAGCCACAGGCTCCCCACTTTGGGTCTACAGCTACTAAGGTGCTGTGGTTAGACTGTTGGACTAGGACCTGGGAAGTCTTACATCTCCATTCATCCATGAAGCTCATTGGATGACCTTTGGTCAGTCACAGTATCTCAGCCTTACCTACTTCACAGGGTTCTTCTGAAGATAAAATGGGGAGGGGGAAACCCCTTTGAGCTTCTTGGAGAAAAAATGAGATATAATTGTAATGATTAATTAATAGCATAATAATATCAGTAGTAAGTAAGTAAGTAAACAAATAAACAAATAAATAAAGGATCTACACTACACATTTTAGACGAGCTTCGGACCTGAACAACTGTCTTCTCTTGATTCCCAAACAAGGAAAGCTGCTGATCGTCGTTCTGTACATGGACCAAGTTCCTCAACAAATCTACAGCTCCTAAAGTTTTCTATGATGCTGGACCAATGTCTAGTGCTGAGGCTTAATCCCAGCTGGAAGTTTCCCTCTGATCCTGTTCCTCTGACACCCATTCCCAGGCACCTGTGAGTAGTCATAGCTACTCAGTGGCAGGAAAAATTCATTCACCTACCTTAGCAGGAAACACACACAAAGATGTCTCCTCTCTCAAGGTAAAGGTGAAGAAGAAAGTAGGAAATGAGGGCAGCAACCCTGAGAGTATTAAACTGAAGGAAGATGAGTAGGTAACCACAGGAATGACAGTCTAGGAAAGTTGAAGGTTCCTCTTTATCTACTCTTCCCCTGCAGGAATATCACCCTACAGCAAGTTGAGTTGCAGCCCAACACTTTCAACAAGAAACACATTCCACGCATTTGATGGATCACTGAATAATAGAATTGTAGGGAACCTCAAGCGTCATGTAGACCAACCCTTGCAATGCCGGAGTCACAGCCAAATAATTATTGACGACAGACGACCATTCAACCTTGTTTAAAAGCCTTCGGTGAAGGAGAGCCCACCACATTCCGAGGGAGTCCATTCCACTGTCACAGCTCTTACCGTGGACTCGACTGAGCAAAAGTTTATATGTCATGATAAAAGTGTTAGTCTTTAAGGTGCCAGAAGACTCTTGGCTGTTTTTGCTTCAAGAGACTAACACTGGTGCTCTCCTTTGGTCACTGATCTCAACTAAATGGCAGCTAATGCTTTGCCCGGAGTTCTACTCACACCGTTGAAATCCATGATTTTTTTGTCAGTATAATATGACTTCGAGTTAGTCACAGCCTAGAGAAAATAGTACCGTTGCCTTACAACCTGGGGAATGCAGGCTTTCCAGTTACACTGAACTCTTCGTCATCGAGCTTAATAAAAGGATTATTCTATATTCACATCTAGAAATAACAAAACTTGGCCCCATTTTCGCTGGCCCAGCTTTTGCGTATTTTCAGTCAATGGTATTTTACACATTCCTGCGATTAAAAAAACGGAAACAAACCGATGTCCCGATAAGATTTATGTTCCCAGAAAAAGACTCTTATTGTCCCTCTGACGCCGAATGGGTTCTAACTTCACTTTGTCCAACCGCAGGGAAGCAAACGAGGCAGGACTCCTAACATCTCAGCCGTTGCAGCAATGCAGAGGTTTGATTCTTTTCCATCCCTGGAACATCCTTGAAATAAACTGGAAGGTTATAGGCTGAAAGGATCAGATCATAAACAAGTTAGATATATAGGACTGAATTCATTATGCGGTTATTTCTAGACTCCTACTGATTCTCTGGAAAAGGGAGTTACGTTAGTTCAAAAGTGGCTTTTTAAAAAAATGCCCAAAGGGAAAAGAAAAGAAAAATATTGCAGAATAGCAGGCGCGAGATTCTGATCTGGATCGGGCCCCTCGGCTGTTATTTACTTTATAAAAAATAACAACAATTAGCGCAATTGTAAACTCGGTGAATGGAGCTGCGCCTAATTTGGCTCAGAGTTAGGAACCAACTATGTGTAAACGGAAACCCTCATTTCTAAATATTCCGCTTTGCCTCAAAGAAACGATATATAGCAAAACCATGCGATTTCCCACAGTCGGAAAAGCACCTCAAAGATTGTGCCAAATAAGACGTTTTACAGCCTCTCCCAAAGCTCAGTTATTTGATAGCGCCCTTGTCTTCGGCGGCATTTATTTACAGCTATCTTAGTTAATTTTAGGGGAGCTGCGGTTTGCTTTCTTGGGTAACATTTATATAAAGCATGATCACGGTTCAGGAGCGCCACCATTCACTTCAACGAGGCCTGCGCGGCAGAGCTCCCAGTTCCCGGGAATTCTGCGCAGGAGAGAAACAGAAGCTGCTAAATGACTCTCTTAATCACTCAGTATTTCTTTTAGACATGCGTGGGCACACATTATCTTTTCAGGAGAAGATTAAAAATGTTCCCCTCGGGTATTTTAAACACCCACACACGTTTTTCCCTCCTCAATGGAAACCTTGATATACATCCCTCTATTATTCCTCCCTTCTCTCCAGGCACCGCTGATCGCAGGTGGTCGTGCGTTGCTTTTGTTGTTTTTAAATTGTGCGTGTTTTTCAAGTGCAACAAGACTACATTGCAGTGGCGTAGCGTGGGGGGTGCAGGGGGGGTCGGCCGCACCGGGCGCAACATCTGGGGGTTAGGGTTAGGGGGCGCAAATCCACGGCTTAGGGGGCGCAAATTAACTGCCTTGCCCCGGGTGCTGACAACCCACGCTACGCCACTGCTACATTGCCTCCCACTTGAGACATTCTGTATGAATCCCTGACACATACGAAGCTGAGCGTATGTCCCAGACTTCCGAGTAAAGTACGCAGGCAATAATTCTGCAAGGCAGCTTTTATACCTCACCCCAAGTGAATAAATTCGGGTTCCGTGTTTTTTTGGGGGGAAACTGCGGTACAATCAGCGCGTGCAGCCTGAGCCTGTGCATGTTTACTTGGGAGCAAGCCCCACTTAATTCAATGGAGCTTTCCCCCAAAGATAGGAGCCGTGGGGGCCGTGGTTCCTTCGTCCTCCCCCATAAAATATTTGAGGGTCACCCCCCCCGCCCCCCGTTGATGGGCATTGTCATTCAAATGGTGTGTGCGCGTCACATCATGTGATTATGTGGGACGGGGCTCACCTGGGCCCCCCAAATGTGCCTAGGATTTCCTCTTTGGTGATGATGGTGATGAAGGAGAAACGCTCCTGCAATCTTCATCCTTTTCTGCCCTGACAGTCTGACGCCCTGAATCCGGTTGAGACTGGTTTGCTGTCACTCATCTTTGACAGAACCTGGTAACGGCCGGATTTCAGGTTCTCAGAAAGTGGAACAGGGGGTTTCATTTTCTCTGTCTTTTATCCCAGTGATCAGAGACTCGTTTTGCAATCTCTTTTGCACCTTTAGAGGTGAATTCAGTGATGCCTGCAAAACGCCTTTTTGGGATTGTGATAAAACTGCAGTCTTGGGGGAACAGCTAGACCACTCCGAGATATTCCCCCCCCCCCACTCTTCTTCCAACCTCACCCTTCTTGGGTTTAACTTCAAGGCAGCTGAAGTTTTCTGGGACTCAGAAATTTGCTCATTATTTTGTGGCGTTTTATTCGATCCCAGTAAAGGTATTGCCTTACTGTGGATTCTAGATTACCCCGCCCCCTGCTGGCCAATTTATCAAATTGGCTGTCTATGCTGTATCTATTGAGGGCAGGCACTCCTAGCGCTAATGACATCAAATGCCGAGGCGCTCAAAACGGGTTCCCGGGTGGTGCCCTGGAACAAATTTACCTCCTACTCACTGGCATAGGTTAATAATGCTGATATAAATACTGCCACTCCTGCTATTACAAATATTTCCCCTTGACAGTTCCATCCACAAACCAAACAAATGGAAGGCTTACACTGGAGCCTATTCCAGTCTGGTTCCTTTGAATGGAACTAAGAAATAATCCCGAGCTGTAGCCTGGTCGCATTGAAGGGATGGCAAGTTCAGTGCCAGACACGCCTGCGAACCTTCTTTACTCAAGAATAAATCCCACTTATTGGAGTGGGGTTTGCTTCTAAGTAAATTGCCTTACTAGACTCTACAGGGACTCGCTGATCGCTTCCTATACGATTCTTTATTTTAATAGTTAGGTCCTTTGTGTAGAGATTTTCAAAAGGGATACATGACAAATCTGAAGAATCATGAATTGTGCGGGCTGTTTATGTTAGCCAGATTTAATATGTTTCCCTCGAAGATACTAAGAAGAAGATATTTAGCTCTCCCAGAAGCAGAGCGTCTCTGCAAATGTAGTAAACAAGAACCTGATACTTTGGAGCATATTTTCTTTTCTTGTGATTTTGGCATTTATGCCAGAAGACAATTATTGGAGGCCTTACAACTTAAGAGGCTCAATTCTATGCCACCAACGGTTGAGGACCTGCTCTCGGACAGGAATGATCAAATTACTTTAATAGTGGCTGAATTTCTGAGTGCTGTCCATGTAAAAAGACTGGGCCATTATAAAGAGATTTAGTGGTTCATAACTGATCGGTGATGTGGTAGTGTTAGATTGTATTATTTATGCAAATTGATTTGCTCTGGAGTTAAAGATCTGACTGGGACAAACCTTGTTATGCTGAATTCGTATTTTGCACAATTTGTATACGGTGTTTGCTTGATAATGTGTGGTTTGCTATGCCTAATAAAGGATTGACTTTTTAGTTAGGTTCATTGCTGGGCAGAAGAGAACCTCTTCACTCTCTTTGAGAGATTGGCTTGGAAAAGGAATTGTTTAAATGTCACCTGTCCTCCACGAAATCGTGGTAAAGGAAATTATGGGGGGGGGTGGAATCAGCGGGAAGATTTATCCTGAAATACTGAGTTCAAGGCTTGAGGAGGGGGTTGTCCTGATTTTCTTCAAGTGAAAGCCGTATAATATCCCACTTCCCCTTTGGAAATGAATTTCAGGACACCATATGACAGCAAACAAGGAATCTCATGGCAACTTAACTTCATATAGTACAGGGCAATGCCCTTGCAGAATACAATACAAGCTTTTTCAATACAAACTGAGTTGCAATCTCAGCACTTCCAGCAATCTGTTTATGGCTAATATTGGATGTAGTCCTTTATCTAGAGAAGAAAACACTCTCTCTGCCAACGGAAGTTATGCCAAATAACTTCAGTTTAGCCATTTGTTGAAATCTGGCAAATGTTCGAGATATTCTTAAAAGGTATTTTTTTTATTAGTGATTTTTTTAATCGTAAAATTATGTGTTGGAGAAATAAGCAGGCTATAGAAATTCAGCAGCAGGTTAATGTTTCCTGTCTCTGTTTGGATAAGCAATTTACTCCTGAGTAGTCCTGGAACTGACTTCAGTGGGCCATAGCACTCAATTCACCTGACGCCAGGAAATAGCCCCTTCAAATATTTTCCCCCTTCCTTGTTTAATTCGGTTCTTTAATTTCTCTCCTCGCCATCAAGGCACGACATGTGAGAGATAAGCAACAAGAGGACCTAAAGGCCTTTCCCAAAGTGGATCGTCACTTCTGCCTCAGACACCCATAGTCCCAAAATTAAAATAGACGACCCTAACACCTCGTTTCGTCATCCCAATAACCAACACCGCGTCCCTCAAACCTAAAACGCCGCCTAGCCCGAGGAGGTCCTCTAGATGGCGCTGTTACAAGGTAATCCGAAAGCCCGCTCAGCCTTGTTGAGACCGAGAAAATTGCCCAGACATTCCCAATTGCTCACTATAATTGAGGACAGAACAATGCGGGCTTTCCCCCCCGCCCCATCGACTCTAAATTCATGTAACATGTGACAAATGAGAAACCGATTTCTTTATTAAAACCAAATACGCTTTTAAAATCCGGCTTTCCGCAGCTTTTGAGCTCGAGACGTTAAGATGTGTATATTTTCCTTTGTGCTGTGATTTAAAAAAAAATAAAAATAAAGAGATTGCTTAAAAGAATACAAACGCAAATGAGCTGAGTGCTGCACATTTCAGTCCAATGTGTTCTCCAGGAAAACCCTAATTAGACACTGGCTAGTTTCCATCCAATGGGACCGGCCAGGAGCAAGTGGAGGCAAAGTTATTAAAACAGCCAAAGCAACTAACACATCATTAAGGAAAACCAACCCGTCAGTCCAAGCAGCCAAGAGCAGGCGCAACTTGCGACGCGGCGCTGTTCCTCCTGGGCCGCCTTGAAAGTCAAGATCTCGCCCAGGGCGGCAGTCCTGCTGCCATTGACAGACTCCAACTACCTCGAGCAAAGGGGATCTTGACCAGCAAGAGGCAGAATAATTGGGAAAGGCTGGGAGAACCGTCCGCGGGGAGTCTGGGGTGTGGGTGTGTGATTTTACAGTTTGTGAAAAAGAAATGCACTTTATTCCAGCTGTTCCTGTGTACTTTAAATTAATTTTAACGCCATGATCATTTCCCCAATGGAAACTCGGGACACACCGAGGCGCGGGGAGGAAGCGTTAATAGCGCTACGCCAATATAAATTCTTTCTTTCTTCTCCTCCCCCCCCCCCCCCGCCTCCTTCTGGAATAAGGAACCCTCTTTCGGCTGGATCTTTCTGCTCCCGCACGCGGATCTTCGGCCCAAGAGGCCTTCGTTTTCAAACCCGCTTTTCACGCGGAGTCTTCAAGCTGCGTCCCCAGTGAACGATCAAGGCGATTTATGGCGCGCAATAGCGCTGGCTTAGGAGCGAATGAATCCCATCAAATTGATATGGATTGGCCTTCCCGAGAAGGAATTAAAACTAGACAGGCAGCCGTAACGAAGAAGACTTGACAGGCCAAGCGCAGGGTGTTAGATATGGGGCAGAGACCCAGAGGCAAGCCTTAGACTTTCTCCCGGGTTTCTTGGGAACGCTGTAGGGTCGTGACCACTGCAGAAGCGCGGCTGGACACCTTAAGAAAGGCGCCAACACAGCCTCCACCCCGAAATCCCTTGGCTTTGCACCGTTCTCAGCCCTTTTGTCGCCAATTGCACTTTTAAGACCAAACAGAATTTCCCGGTTCCCATAGTCGCAATCCAGAGAAAATGAGCCACATTTAGCAGCCGATCCTAAACGGATTTGCGCGGAAAGTATGTCCGGTGGGAATTTATTCCATCAAATAGAATGCATAGGCATAGCTGTCAACGTTTCGCTTTTTTTTAAAGGGAAACCCCTTATTCCGAATAGGATTCCTCGCAAGAAAAGGGAAAAGTTGACAGCTATGCGCATAGGAGTGAAACGCTCCCGTGGTAGGCTTAACGGTTAGGTAGACCCATTGAATAAAGCGGCGCTTACTGATGGGTAAACATGCAGTTGGCTCAAGGTACGGAGGCCATGAAACTCAACAGGCGTCGGGGTTAGTCGATTTCCATGGGACCGAAACACAACTGATTCTTGCCGGATCGGGACCACGGTCTTCCCTGTCTTTGGCGGCGGTCGGTCTCTCCCCCCCCCCCCGGCCCCACACACCTCCAGCGTGAAACTTTCTTTTCACGCGTAAAAGTCTCGTGCCCTTCAGCACGACTTGGGAGCAGTCGAAGTGGCTTCTGGATTTTTGTTTTATTTGGCAAGTCGGATTCGCTCCGCTCCTGCCGAGAATTCCCTCAACAACATCACGTCTTAGACGTGACTCTCCACATCCAAGCGAAAGGCAAGCCCCCTCTGCAGAATGTGGGAAGGAGATAAAGGGCCTTTTCTTCAATTAAGTGTCTTGAGGGAACATGGGAAAGCCTCAGATTCATTATTTAAAAACGATTAAAATTCCACAGCAAAATCCTTATGCATCCATGAGGGAGAACATCTGATCATAATGGCTACATGTGCATGCACGTAACCGAGAGGCAAAGGGTTGTTTCAAAAGCCCCAAAGCGCCGCAAGTATTATATCGGCGTTCGTCGGCGCAGTTGGGAAGCCGCGTATACAAATGCGGTACACAAAAGGAGGATTGATTTCAAAGGAGAGGAAACACCAAGACTGGCGTGCGCCTATCTCAAGAACGAAGCCGCAAGCCGCGGAAGACAAAACATTTGGATTAAAGCCGTTCGGTGGCAGCCGGATCCCCAGAAGTCAGCCCCATTGATTTCAATGGAGCAAATATACACCTCAGGCTAAAGAATCCCTGACAGATGGCCATCCAAATTCTGCTTGGGCCATTTCAAACTTCGCCACGTTTTTGCAAGGAAAATGGGAGGTTGTGCTGTCCAAGTCTCACTCTCTGAGCAGCCTGTTATTACGCAGAGTTAGACGAGTTTAAGCCCAGTTAAATCAACGAGAGGTTGGTGTGTCTTCACTCTGCAGAACATCGATATGATGCTCGGAAATGAGGCCCAATGATTTATCTGAGGACATCTCGGGTAGTAGATCCACTCTCTAAAAGGAGCTGTTGTGTGAAGGTTCCTAGATCCACGCCCGATCCTATATCCATGTTATTGATTCAGAACAAAAGGAAGCACCTGGGATTTGCTTCCCACGAAAACTGGAAGCTGCCAGACCTTTGGTCCTTCTGACTTAGTCCTAGCTACCATGAGTGGCTCAAGGGCTTCAGACAGAGGACATTCCCAATGGTACCCGGAGTTACTGAGGATCGAACCAAGGACCTTCTGCGTGCATGCAAATCATCGGCACTGAGCAAAGGCCCTTTTCCAATAGCATGAGAGGATTGCCAGTATGCCAGTCTCTATTAAGGCCAGTGCTGCAGACCATTTAGACTATGGATTAAAAAGTAAGGGAGTTTCCAAGCTACCAGAGCAAGGAAGAGGGGCCCTCCTTCTTAGTTAGAGAGAAGAAGGGAGGGGTCGCCACCTCAAATCACAAATTTCTTGAATGGTTTCAGAGGCAGTTCATGGGGCTCCTGTCAAATGGGTGTTTCAGAGAGCGCAGAGGAGCAAAGGGTCGTCTTCTCGAGTTGGTCTTTGAGCTACGTGCTCAACAGATGGGGAAGCCAAACAGAGGCGGGAGCCGCCTCCCTCCTCGCCCTTCAAGAATATTGTGAAGGTCATTCTCACCTCACTTCTTCAGACTGGCGAAACAAATGTTCAGAAGGAAAGCGCTGGCTGGGGGCGGGGGACTGTCACCCGGTCTGCAAGCAGCCAGCACCATTTACAACGACCCCGATTCTAAGGAGGCCCTCTGGCTGATGTCCATCCAGGCCGTCCGAAATGTGCTTACTCGGAAGTAAATCTCGCAGCGTACAGCTTCCTTGCAAGGTTGCAATTCCGTGCACAAACTTGTAAGGAAACCGCATCGCTTCGCCATACTTCGCTTCTTGAAATTACCGGCTCGAGGCCCGGTCCTATGCTATGCGTGTCCCCTCTGAATGGGACGAGCTCCTATATAAGCATGGCAAAGGTACTCGAGTTCAGCTGAAGTCAATGGAACTTCGGCTTCGCCTGGTTCGCGACAGACTTGGAAATAAAAGAATCTCAGCAAGATGTGTGGCCCATCTTGCATCATCCCCACCAGAGGGGGCTTTTCACTTCCAAGTACCAGTAAATATGCTTTGGATGGTTGTTAATGTGGTACCTTCAAACACGTGATTAATGTGCGAGCCGCACCAGGTTCCAAAACACGTTCGTGTGAACGCGAATTCTGAAACCAGTGGAATTTGCTCCACGCAAGCCCCTTTCAGTCTGTGTTGTTATTTTATGCATTTGTTTCAAGAGATTTAAGGGGACAGGAGAGTATACAATTGCATTTCTTAAACCATTATTCTAGTTTTTTTAAAACTCATCTCGGCCCAAGCGTATTTACTGCGGAGATTTTCGAGGTGCTGTAAAATTATAGTCTTAGATCCTGACCGAACAGTCATTTGCAGAGGTTTTCCTTGAATCTCTATGCCAAGCAAATCGTGGCTTACGTCTAAGCAAAATGTGCCGAGCTACATACAGTTGTTTGAAGTCAGCGTCACCTTAATCTCAGATCCCTGTGGGCCACTTTGGCACGAGGGAAACGCGCTTTGCATATTCTCAGAGACTCTGCAGCACCGGAACATATGAAGGGCCTACTGGATCAGACCAATGGCCCATCAAGTCCAGCATCTTGTTCTCACAGCAGCTTCCAGATGCCTGTGAGAACCGCGCAGGCCGGATTCGAGCACCAGAGAGAGCGCTCTCCCCTCTGGTTTCCAACAGCCTTGCTGCCTCCAGCTGCGGAGACAGAGCAGAGCCACCATGGCCAGCAGCCCTTGATATCCTCCTTATCCTTCACGAACCTGCCTAATCCTCTTTTAAAGCCATCCAGATTGGTGGCCACTACTGTCTCCTGTGGGAGAGAGTTCCGTAGTTTCACCAGGCGCTGCTTGAAGACGGACTAGCGGGGCCAAGACAGGGTTCCGATTAAGTTCTGCGACCAGAGCTCTCCACGTGATGAGGCTGCATAGAATCATAGAACTGTAGAGCTGGAAGGGACCCCGAGGGTCATCTAGTCTAACCCCCCTGCAATGCAGGAATCTCAACTAAAGCATCCGTGACAGGTAGCCATCCAACCCAGGCTTCCTCAAACTCGGCCCTCCAGATGTTTCCGGCCTACAACACCCATGATCCCTAGCTAGCAGGACCAGTGGTCAGGGATGATGGAAATTGTAATCTCAAAACATCTGGAGGGCCGAGGTTGAGGAAGCCTGACTCTGCTTCCAAGGAAGGGGATTCCGCAGCCACATAACCTGAACGCTTCCCACTCAAAGACTGAACCGAGCGCCGGCGAGGAGAGACGCGCAGAGAGAGGACCTCCTTCTGCTCTCCAGAAACTCAGCCGCCAAGCCTTCCCCTTTCCTTCCCTCGCCCCCGGCCCCATCCAGCATCTCCGCTCTCGGCGCGAAGCCTCCACAGACGCCCCTCCTGTCCTTCCCCAGAGGCCGCGTCTCTGTCCGAATTGTTATTTTCCTTAGGCGTTTGGAATAACACCCACTGCAGTTTGGCCGCGGCGCTCGGAAAAAGCGGCATTCCTGCTCTCCCCGGCGCAAGGCCGTCCTCGCCGGCGCTTCGCGGAGACACTCGCATCCTTGTTAATTTCGGCCGGGCCAGCGCTTTTATTGTGCAATCAATCGTCCCCGGGAGCAGTTCATTGGCCCGGCCTCCCTCCGGCCGCCTGAATATCTCTGTGTGTCTTGAAGCTCCAGGAGACCCGGCGGAGAAGAATGACCCCATAGGCCATTTTGTTTCCCACCTCGACATCCAGCCGGTTTCAACGCACACAGGGGACTTTGTCCAGGAAGAAGGGGCGGGGGACGGGATGGGGCTTAGGCGTTTTATTTAAGTATTTCGGTTTATTGGAGGCTGCTGCTGCTGCGCTTTCAGACTGACGTCCCAGTCCAAAAGGTAATGTCTGTGGAAGTAGCTGGGTAGGAATCGATCTAGGCCCGCGCACTGCGATGTCACAGAACCATAAAGCCGAAAGGGACCCAAAGGGTTCTCTAGTCCAGCCCCCTGCGATTAGAGCCCAGCGCAGTGTAATTCTGCCCCGTGGCATTCAGTGGCCTATGCTTAGCCTCCAGTCCCTGCTGCAATTTAGGCCCCATCTGCACTCTACATTTAAAGCACTATGCTGCCTTTAAACAGTCACGACTTCCTCCAAATAATACTGGGAACTGCAGTTTGTTAAAGGTGCTGATAATTGTTAGGAGGCTCCTAGTCTTCTCCCGGAGCTACAATCTCCAGAGTGATTGAGCAATCAATCCCTCTTCCCATGGAAATTTGTGATTTGTAGCTCTAGGAGAGAAATAGAGACCTCCTAACAATTTTCTGCACTCTTAACAAACTGCAGTTCCCACGATTCGTTGAGGATCAGCAATGTAGGAACTTACTTCTGGGTAAACGTGGATGGGATCCGGTTGATGAGCTTAAACGCCAAGGTGTTGGTGTGGGATGTATTATTACTGGAGCAGTCAAGTACAACAATTTCCTGTCGCCTAGAATGGACACAGGGGAATGTGGCTCCAGACAGGGAGGACTTCCTGTCATACCTGCTCTGGAGCTTCTTCCATCTGTGTGTGACCAGGAAGATGGGTATTTGAGGGGTCCGGCGCCTGCAAAGTTGATGGACATTCAAATGGGGTGTGTGTGCTTGTGATCGATTGTGGGGGCGGGACTTACTTGTCCCTCCCCCCAATATTTTATTGAAGTTGGCACTCCTGATTCATGACCAAGGGGCAGTGAGGGAAGTGCTCAGAGGCTTTTGTGGGCATCAGTGGCACGACTGTGCTCAGGGGCGCCACGTTGGAACTCCTGAAATGGGCATTGGCCTTCATTTCCATATGTTCCTGTATAATGCTGGGCATTTCCCATAAATGCAAGAGCTGCCCAAGATCGCCTGCCGGCGACCCTCCCTTCCAGATGCCCCTAACGGGAGGTCACACCAGATGGGGCCTCAAATCAACAAGCCACAGTCCAGTGGCATAGGCAGAAACGCCAGCACTGCAACCCTACGCGGTTGTGCAAAATGGTGATTGCAAGCCTGTGCACATTTACTACGCAACAATCGCAGTGCCTTGCCAGTTCCTCCGAATACAATCAAGCGAGTGGCTCAAGAGGGGGAAAGCCTCCTTTAAATAATTGTTCTTGTTGCTTTAAAGACCTTGAAACGTGCCCGTGGGCTCCAGGTTGGCGGTGTTCAGCAGCAGCGGGTGACCTTGAGGGAGTTGTGCAAGGAAACCGGCCCTGGAGATGTTTGGTTTGGTAAGGTATACTGTCAGGCTCGCATTGCTGCTCATTCTATAAATTGTGTTTCCTGTCGAGGGGGGAAATGTCAAGAGTTTTACAGCTGCAGGTTGTGAACCGTACAAACCACGAGATTTACACTGAGAGCTGTAGATTCAGGATTGCTCGCTGGAATATGCCTGGATGCTGTACATCTGGCAGCCCGATCCTGTACACATTTACTCGGAAGTAAGTGCCACCGAGTCCAGCAGGACTTGCTCCCGCATAAAGACGCTGCAGTAGTCTGAACACTCAACAGTTAGAAGTTGTGATAGCTCTGCTCAGTGTAACGGGGCAAACTTTTGAGTGACCTTGCATATGATGGCGCTGTTAGAGTCCCACTGATTTCTGTGGGAGGTCCTTCCAGGCATCAGGATTCTGGAGATGTGACTTAAGAAACACATCCCGTCTGAGTGCTGCCGATGTGAGTTACCACACTGGTAGAAAATCAGAATGGGATGTAATTAAGGACACCCTGCTTAGAAGCTGTTATCATAACCACTTCCCATTTTGAAACGCAGGCTATGCAGGCGGCGGTTTCGAAAGTTTTACGGTCCGACCTCATAGCAATCTGCACTTGGTGTGGCGAGGCGCCAGGGGCAGAGTTGCAGCAGCCGAGTCTATGCGCGACGAAAATCCCACAGGGTTCAAGTGGACTTACTCCTAAGTAACCGTGCATAATACTTCAGCCTCCCATTTTACAAATGGGGACGGTGCCAGAGAGATAAACGCCCCTTGTCCTGGCACGTAGAACTGAAATTGGAACCCATTCAGACCGAGTCCAGTACTGGGGCACACATATTCTCACAGTGGACTTTGATGGGGGAAACTTAGGTTCAAGTCTTTGATCTATTTGGGTGGACAATCTGTCCCTTCCCCCTTCTCTCCCAGTCAGGGGAAATGGTTGCCCAGATACCTCGCTGTTCTCCCTACAATACTAAAAAAAATCTAAATTTCAAAGTGTTGTGTGAGGATAAAATCGGGGAGTGTATGGCTCCTTGGAGGGAAAGTGGAACATATATATAATAATAAATAAATAAAAATGTAGATTGGATCGCAACCTTAAAGTAGACAATACATTAGCAGCCAATACACAGTACCCCAAGCTACTCAAAGTAAGTTGCAATACATGGGTTAGTTATACTTAGCCAAAGCATTTCCATCAATCAATGGAATTAATTAGCCACGCATTTCCTCTTATGCCGGATCCTGTTCACGCTCCGGTTATTTCAGATATTGGAATTTCTAGATTAGGAGCAAGTCAGGGCACCCTGTTCGTTGCAATTTAATAAATCAGGGGATGTCAACTCGCTGAAATGTTGCCCCCTCGCCCATATGCCTCAGTTCGGCCAGCCCTTGCCTAGTCTCAGTCCAGTAGAGTCTGCTGAGTAGACAGTTAAGACGACGTGATGGGAATTTTTAAGCCCCAACCCCCAGTTACGTTAAGACATTCCCATGCCAAACGTTTTTCACCCGATCCTTTTAGGTGGACTGCAGCCCGTTATTCCAACAGGCGACTAAATCTCCGTAGGATCTGCCAAGGCACGTCTCATTCTGCATTGGATCGGACTGATCTTGTTGGATTTGATTTAATTTCTCTTCCCAAACGTGCCTCCTCTCAGCAAAAAATAAATAAAATAAAATCTCGAGGCGGTGGAGGAGAATCCCTGTCGGAATAATCAGGGAAGGATTAACGTGCCAGAGCAATAAACGGGCTGAAATGCAAACATTTCCACTTAGCTGAGTTATGACTCGGGCAATAAATCACCTTGTAATGTACGTATTTAAATACGCCTCCGGTTTGCTGCCCGATCATATCCATGTTTACTCAGAAACAGCTCCCCGTTGCGTTCCTAGGTAACTGCCTTTAGGATTGCATCCTGGCTGCTTACGCGCTGTCCCTGCGCCGGTTTATTCTCGCAGGGGAGTGATTTCTTTCCCAACTCTACCTACAGCACTACAATCACCACCACCGAATTAATTATACTACTCAATATATTAATAATGATTTAAGACTCATTTAGTGCTGAAGCACTTTTTCATCGCAATGAGCACTTTGCAACCCAGAGCTCTTTGCAGCGTATACACACACTACACATAAGAGCCTACACATCAATCGCCCATCTAGTCCAGCATCTTGTTCACAGAGTGGCCTGTAGGAAACCCGCAAACAGGACCTGCGTGCTAGCCAAGCAAGTCCTACTTAGTTCAATGGAAGTGTTCCTAGTTAATGAGAACAATGGATAGGATCCGGCTGATCTCTCCATCCGCTGGTGGCTCTGGGCTTTTCTGGGTACCAGGACCAGGAGCTGCACGGTTCAAACCCAACCCACCGGTCTCTGTTCCTCAGTCCCTTTTTGGCCTGAGGTGCCTTGAGCAAGAGCACTTTGCGCTCCTCTGCGGCGGGGAGCCAAGAAAAAGAGGCATCAGTGGATGTGATACTCTCATTCGAATCCCCGAAACCCGCAGTCGCCAGACGGGGACGCCTCGCAGCCCAGCAAAAGAGTTTACCCAGAGCTCCGACGCGCGCACTATTTCGCATCCGTTTTTATGGCACGATTAGATTTGCAGGAAAGGAAACCTTCTGTTCGACCTCCCCAACCCAGCCCCCTCCTTCCTCCTCTTCTGCACCCCCTCCTCCTTTTCTCTTTCTCTACCTCCAATTATTTCATTATTTTGTACCTGAAATTAATCTTTTTGCCAGGCAGGTCAGCGCGATCAACAGGCTGCTGTTTATTATAATGTTTTCATATTCCTCTCGGCTCCCTCGCCCTCGCCAGGCTCACTGTGGATGTGACCTTTGTTATTTCAGCCCACACTCAGCAGTTCAATGGAAACAAGTTGAGCACGTTCACTCCTGATAAACATTATCCTTAAACCACTGGGGACCCGGGCAGAGTAAACGAGCTTTTCCGACAGGACCACATCAGGAACACACATTGAGAAAAAGGAACCGGGAAGCAGGCAGCGATGGTGGGATGGATGGGAGAGGCGGAGTTGGAGCTGCTGTGGCTGGGGGTCGGGGTGGGAGGTCGGGAAGGTATGGACGGGCAGGTTGGGTGGGAAAAGAAGACGTCTCAGGGCGAGAGCGGAACGCACAAAAAGGAATGGAGATGGCCGGAGGACTCGTTTCTAGGACGTTAGGAGGGTGGACGGAATGTGTGGACTAGGCCACGGGAGACCAGGGTTCAAATCCTCATCCGGCCACTTGGGTGAGCTTGGGCCTCTCAGCCTGATCTACCGCACAGAGTTGTTGTGGGGATTAGATGAAGAGAACCATTGTACGCCGCCTGGAGCTCCTTGGAAGGAAAGGCGGCATACAAGTGTAACAAGCAAACAAACCAATAAAGCTAGAACAAAGCCTCATACATTACTGCCAGCAGAAGGCTCTCCGTTCAGATTGGGTGGCAGGAATTGCCAGAGATCAGAGGGCCAAATGTTCAAACGGCCGTCAGGTCGGAGGGTCGCTGATCGGAGATGGGTCCGGACGCACGTGAGGTGTTTTCACCAGCGCCATCCCACGCGCGTTTCCTCGGAAATAAGTTCACAGAATCATACAGTTGGAAGGCACCTCAAAGGGCATCTAGTCCAACCCCCGACCGATGCAGGGCATCCATTACAATGAGTTAAATGTGAGGCTTCCTGCAAAGTAACTGGGCATAGTAGGGGTGCAGTCGTGGGCGAAGCTGTCTACTTCAAGCCTATCACGCCTATTTAGGAAGATTAACGGAGCGATTTGCTTGAAATAAAGGACTGCAACCTCAACTGGAAAGAAGTCCCATTATAAAATCCACTGAACCGCCTTCCGCGATAAAAGTGTTTAGGAGCGGCTGTTACCGATTAAAACTCCAGTCCCAGTAACAAGGACTCGCCTCCCCCTTTAAACTGGAATGCCAGAATTTACTCTGGTCTGATCATGAGCTCGCGGGTCCTTGGAAGGAAGTGTCATGAAAATCCACACAAACGCGACGAGGGCTGGGGGAGATCTTTTGTCCAGCTAGCGAGGCTTCACTGGGGCGTGGGTCAAAGAGTTTCACTCTTGGGTAAATTCAGGGCGAGCACTGGAATATCAGCAGCCTGATCTACACACAGGGAAGTTAAAGGGGAACGATTAGGATTTCGAGGTGCTTCGGCTGCGATCTTAAATGACAGCAGTGACAGGGCACCTTGAAACAAACAGGGCCTGAAACAACTCGATAGGGTTGAGGTGACTGCCATTGACTAAACATGACAACAGGATTCTAAATCTATTATTATTATTATTATTATTATTATTATTATTATTATTATCATTATCATTATCATTATCATTATCATTATTATCACGATCATCATTGGACTTAATTCCACCTCATGGATTTAGGACTGTAGGGACAAGGATATGAAAAAAAGAGGGAAATATGTTCCAGCCCCAGCGTTTCAAGGTAACTAGTTTACGGCTCGGGGTGTGCATTCGAATTAAGTCCAACATAGTCCTTTTGCCGGCCCAGGTCTGTCGTTAACTGATAATACTCAGAAGGCTGCAACAGCCTATGTAGACTTCGGTGTTACCCAGAATTCTTCGGCGCTGTTTTGGAGAGCTGCTGAAATTTCGCCACGAGTCCATTATCCATTTTAATTTTTTTTACATTTCAAGTGATATAATTGCCAGTTTCACAAGTCAGCCTGCGTGAGAATGCGCTGTCTACGCTCCACAGAGCTGGCCTCCTTTTTACCCCCAAAGCGGTGGTTGTGGCCCGCTGCTCTCCGATCCACACTTCTTATCACTGGGGGAAAGTCTTGTAGCGAAAGGGTGACCGCGCATCTCCGTGGCGTGGGGCTGCCTTGCGTCACGAGGTCTGCATGTCCTTGCTCCGAAGAAATCTCTTTGTTTAGAAGTGGAGCGCTGGTTTGTAAGCGGCCTCAAACCACGTTCCGGAGAACACACGAAACCCCCCATTCATTCTTGCACAGAGCAAAGGTTTCGGTGGATATTCTGAGCTTTTGAAAGCACCCGTCCCGGCCCATAACAAGCTCTTTCTTCCACCAACACTGGCCACAAGGCAGCTTCTTTCGCCTCGGGTTTCCACTTGGTACGCCAGTCACTCCTGTTTAGGGATTCGACTCAAACTCTAACCCAGACGACCCCGTTTGATGCGGCGCTGAGTTCCCAACAGCCTTTATTCGTTCTTAAAAGAAAAGCCTGACCTATTTGCTCAGCTCCGTTCGGCGATTTGCAAGCAACGCCGACCAGATTTTCACTGTTCTAGCTGAGTGTTTTCACACGGAGTCGTTAATGGGCCCGATGGTGTTTCTTGGACAAGAAAACCCTTCGCCACCCGATCCTAAAACACGAGAAGGTCCATTTCCTAAAGGACGTGCGTTAGTGATTTTTTTTCGGTGGGGAAGGGGGGGCGTTAAGGAGAAGGTTCCTGCTTAGCAACCGGGCGAAAAAAAATGCCCAGAAAACTCTGCCTTGAGGTTTTTGCGGGTGTTATCTGCGCTGCGCGTCAATATTCTGAACATTAGACCTCTCGATTCAGAAGCAGCTCGGTGCCAGCCAAAACACACATCACAGCCTTTCACATCCACGAATGTGTTGCCGAGCCCAGCTCGCCACAAGCACGGCCAGCACTTTTCTTTCACTTCCTCCCAAATTACTTAAATTTTCACGTTGGCGGAGCTACTTTTAAAGACAGGCCAAACATTTGCAGGAGGGGAACGTTAATGGGCCAGTGACCTTCTCGTTTTAGGACCCTGCAATATTTTTTTTTAATTTTTTTTAAATAGCTACCTACGGACCTATGGATGCCTAGAGGAAATTGTACCCGCCAGCCAGCAATGCATCATGATCTGCCTGCCTTTGGGCTGTTGTAGCTCTGCTGATTTTTCTTCTCCTCGGAGTGCTGTCATAAGGATACTTAGGGGAAGCGACTCCCATAGAAAGCCACTCAGATTTAATTTATTCCGGGCTTCAACAAAGAAAAAAAAAAGTGTGTGAACGTGTGTGTAGGCAGCTAGATATTAGCTGGGGTGATTTAAGTGCGTAAACGTAAGTGTGATAATTTCGTTCATGGAGCCACGAATTCAAAAGTTATTGTTTTTCCTTTCCATGTGTAGAAAATGGGACCCGCTGACTTCCCACTTTCTGTTGCCATTTGATCACTGTATTAATTCTTTTCCTTAGAAAGACGTCCGTAGCTCTTTTTAAATTATTGACACTTTCCTAGAACGCATAACCAATTTCTTACAAAAGAAAGTATACGTTCTTGTGCAGGGGGTGGGAGGGAGGGAAAACCTTCTGATTTTTGAAAACATTACTTTGCCCGCAAATGTAGAAGGAAAAAAATTGCATTATTAGCAACCACTGAAAATCTGCAGGTTCTGGACGGCAAAAGGTGGACCCTCTCTAATGAAAACTATACAGTCTTGAGCTGCTTACCCGTCTCATTAATACATCTGGCACATTCCGGCATTAGTTTCCTTGCTATTGCGCAGCTATCGCGCACCTATTGCGAGCTGCCCCTGCGCCGGGAACCCAGGTGCTGATCCAAGCCCGCCTGCGAAAGCGAACGGAAGGCCCTTCCAGGGCGAGCATGTCTGTCACCCTCCTCTGCCAATGAGAGGTCCCGTTCTCCTTTAGGTCCGCCCTTGGCGAGGGCGTTCCCCTGCTGAGTGATAGCCTGAGCCGCCCCGGCCAGCCCAGCCCAGCCCACGTTGCTGCGAGATTGAAATGCAGAACTTAAGTCTCCTGTCTCAGGAAAGTGACTTCCTCGGGGTTCCTTTCCTTGACACCGTCGCCGGCTCGCGTGGTGGAAATCGGAGGCAGCCGCCGGGGCCTCCTCCTCCTCCTCCAGCGCGCACTGCGCCAGGCCGGCCAAGGCGCACTCGGTCGCCTCGTTTCCTTGGGGGATCTTGAAAAACCAAAAAAAAAGCAAAAGCAAAAGCAACCCCTCCACCACACGTCTCTCCCGCTCCGCGGTTGCCCTGACTCGAGCCATGGGTAAGTTGGGCCGGGGAGGGAGAAGGCAGGAGGGTGCGGGGCTGGCGAGGCAGCAGCTAGCAGCAGCGTGAGCTCGGGCGCCTGGAAGCGCCTTCTCGACTTCGCTCTTGTTCCTACAAGTTGGAGGGACGCGCGAAGGGTCAGCAGCTTCAGCCGCAGCGGGCGATCCTAATCAGGCTGGGCTTGTAATTTGGGGCTCGCCCGGAGGGAGGCAGATAGCTCGGGCGCCTAGTCCCCCGAGGTGCCCTCTTTCCGTGCGTTTCGCCCTTAGCTTTAAACTACTTGTATTTCTGAGGGAATCTCCCAAGCGCTACTGGCTTAGGAAAGGAGCTCCGCAGCTCTGGCTAGCTGCTCGTCGGTGCCTTGCCAGCATTTCCCAGAACTTAAATTTTCCAGGCTGAACGAGACCAGATAATTTTAATCATATTCTTAAAAAAAACAACCCAGAGAGAGAGGAGAAACAGGAAGAGGGGGGCAGAAATTAGTGGTCGACAACCGCCCTTTCGTTTTGTTTATTCGCATCTGGATCTGCATTCAAGAGCGCAAGTCTAGCTGTGTCTTACTCAGAAGCAAGCGCTCTTGTAGCTAAAGGGGGCTTACTCCCAGGTGAGTGGGTGAAATTGCAGCCCGGGTCCCGTTTCAACAGGACTTGCTTCCAAGTAACGCCTCGGTGCGAACTTTCTCACCCCCTCCCGTCCCGCCTCATTGCAAAACGGTGGTTTCCACATAAGCGACTCCCTCTCAAGCCTGGGTCTTTTAGGATCGCGGCCCGCGCTGCTGTTGCGCCCGTTCCACAGCTGCAGACGGATGCTTTAGGATGGAGATTCGTGAGGAGATTTCCCCCCTCAAAAATAGCATTTACTCCGGACGGGTGGGCCACCGCGGTCCACAAAGAGTTTTTGGGATTTTTTGGCAGCCCTAGCTCAAACCTTGGAAGGAAAGCCCCGCTCACTTCAGGGGGCCTTACTCCCAGGGAAGCGTGCCTAGGATTGTGACCATTTCCCGCGGGCCTCGCTTCTTGCCAAGGCCGGTGACCCGGGGGCGAGCCGTACTTCGAGGGAGAAGCGAGGCCTGGCTCGGCGTGGAATTTGCTTCCAGCTCCGTGGCGCGATCCCTGGGAATGCAGCTGCGCCCTTGCAGTCGCGAGGCGGCTTCCTCCTCCCAAGTAAAGGGGTCCAGGCTAGAAATGGGTTGGGGGGCGTCGGGCCTGCGCTTGTTCCCCCGAGCGAGTCCTATGTGCGGTGCTTGTACTTCTCCCCACAGAGCCAGCCTTCGGGGAGGTGAACCAGCTCGGCGGGGTTTTCGTCAACGGGCGCCCGTTGCCCAACGCTATCCGGCTCCGCATTGTGGAACTAGCCCAGCTGGGCATCCGGCCGTGCGACATCAGCCGGCAGCTGCGCGTCTCGCACGGCTGTGTCAGCAAGATCCTGGCGCGCTACAACGAGACGGGCTCCATCTTACCGGGGGCCATCGGGGGCAGCAAGCCCCGGGTCACCACGCCCACGGTGGTGAAGCATATCCGGACCTACAAACAAAGGGACCCCGGCATCTTCGCCTGGGAGATCCGAGACCGGCTGCTGGCCGACGGCGTGTGCGACAAGTACAACGTGCCCTCGGTCAGCTCCATCAGCCGCATCCTGCGCAACAAGATCGGCAACCTCTCGCAGCAGAGCCACTACGACTCCTACAAGCAGCACCAAGCGGCCCCGCAGCCCGCCCTACCTTACAACCACATCTACTCCTACCCCAGCCCCATCGCGGCGGCGGCGGGGGCCAAGGTGCCCACCCCGCCCGGGGTGCCCACCATCCACAGCGCCGTCCATATGCCTCGCACGTGGCCCTCCTCCCACTCCGTCACCGACATCTTAGGAATCAGGTCCATCACCGACCAAGGTAAGCGCTCCTGGAGACCTCGGGTGGTTAGGGCAGGAAGTGGGAAGCCAAACCGAAGGAGGACCCCCCCTGAGCTCCTCCCCCAGAGGGCCCAGGGCCTACTTGTGGGGTGGGTTCATCTCTTTACAAGTTAGAAGATCTCCTCGGTACCAAATCCTGCCAGTGTTACACAAAGGTGTAAATAGAAATAGAAATCCTTCATTACTTTGCCCAAGATAAAAGCTACAGATAACCCCCCTGCGGATGATGTCCCCTGAACCTCTAGCTAGCACATCTACTTTGAAATAATCTTCATCTTACTTGGTGGGAATTTCAGCTTCCATGATGACATTTGGCTGATGCTTTGGGTATATCTCCTAAATGGCCCATTTCAATTTAAGCAGAAATAGTATTTTTATTATTTGTATCCAGCCTATCTGACTGGGTTGTATATATTTGCAAAGTACCTCAAACTAATTAGAGCTAACAATAATCAAATGCATTAAAACAAATACGTTGTGTTTGTGTGTGGACACACACACACAATCTCTCAATTTATTTTAAATTACCTAGTTCCAAATTGAAATAGAACCCAGTTTGCTTAAATCTATGGCCCAGTAAGTGGCACATTTACTTTGGAGGAACTTCCATTAAGCTTAGTTTAACTTGCTTATGCACAGGATTGGCCTATTCAAATTAGGCTGCATTCCTACATGTGCTTACTTGGGATTAAGTGCCATTGAGCATAGTAGGACTTATTTCTCAATAAACAATCCTGCATCTCATTTTTTATACTGGGCTGCAGCTATGTGTTTGTGATATGGCACTCAAGCCTATCTGCATATTTGAAGATATGTTTGCTAATGTTATATGGCACTATATTGGAAAGTCTAGTTTGTGTAACTTCTTATCTGCATACCTCTTAATAAATATAACACAATACAACCTATTTTCAGATGGCTAGTCATATTAATCTGCCCCAGCAAAAGCAACCGTCTTGTGACATCTTTAAAAAATTTAATATGGCCTAAGTTTATACCATAATAAATTTGTTAACCTTTAAGGTGTCACAATCCTCTTTGCTGTTATTATATACCTGGTAGTAATAGTTATTTAAGCATATGAACGTGTTAAAATGATAAAGAATCCTGTGGCATTCTAAAAACAATTTTATTGTGCCATTATGTTTCTATAGACTATAGCTGACTTTCTCAAATGCTTAAATGTCACCTTCAGTTTGGCAGAAAGGTAGCAAATGGTGTGTGAGATTATACATATTTTAATATATCCTAAAAATCTAAATGGCTATGATATACGTAGATGAATAATGCACAAGCAAAGCAATAGGCAAGCATGCAAAAAAAGAGAGAGAAGCTATCAGGTATATTTGCTTTTCCCCCCTGCCAGGCCTTCTTTGTGCCTGTTTGCTTTCATGTCAGGGATTCTACAGGAAAGGCATCTCCTTGAAATTGCAGGCAAATCCACCACCAGTTTTCGCAATCAGACCAAATTTGCTCAGACAGGAAGTTCAAATGTCACCTAATTGCTTTCGTTCTTCTGCTTCACTTTGTTTTCCTCCAAAGCGGTGGTCCAGAAAACTGAAACTACTGATGTTTAACTAGCATTTAGCCCCTTCCAAAGAACTGCTGCTCGGCTCGCTTTTCCTTACTTTGCTCCAGAAATCGAAACCTTGCCGTTACAAAAAGGCAAGAGCGATCGAACCGAACAGTGAAACACCCAAACTAAACACACGGCATCAGATACGTGCCCACCATCTCAAAATGTGATGCTACACAAACAGTCTTGCTGGGGGGGGGGTCTCATAGGTTTTAATGGGGCCAAGTCCCCCCCCAAAGTGTCTGTAAATCTAGTCAACTTCTCCCAATAGTCTAACTCCCCCCTCATCAATTCTACCTATTTTTACCACTAAACACTATTATTTAGATTATGGCTGCTGTATGATTTGGCAAAAAATAATTTAAAAACCATGTTAATAAAATATTCAGGGTTTTTTTTAAAAAAAAATTCACACTGCTTTGCATGCTGAGGGCAGAAATAATAATAATAATAATAATAATAATAATAATAATAATAATAATAATAATAGCTAAACATTAGGTTCTAACTTTTCCTAGCTCACTTTTAAGATTCCAGTTGGAATTTCTGCAGGAAAATAAATGCTGCCAGTCCTTAAAAATTACAATATCATTTTCCAGGGAGGGGGGAAGATTTGCAAATGCTAATTGTGCCCCTGTGGGTGGGTGTTGGGGAAAGAGAAGGAACTTCAGTAGAGCGATACGCGAATTGGCGTGTATTTCCTCCTTTTCTTAGAGCCATAGTGGCCAAGGCCTCCTACCTAGGGAGCCGGGCAAGCGGGTGGGATCTGAATGACAAGGAGGCTTTTCCATCCCGTCTCCTGGCCTCCCCTTCTCCCTCCCCTTCCCCTTCCCCGCTCCGGTTTGCGGAGCTGCATCTGAGGGCGCTTTGCCCTTGATTTATAGGATAAGCTGACCTTGCTGACACGGAAAGGAAGCCCCTATTCATGGGAAAGTGAGAGATCAGCAGAACAGGGAGCTCGCAGAGACAGCTCGCTTTCTTAAGACAACTTTCGACGTGCGCCAGCGCGAGGAAGGGAATAAACCAGCGGCTGGGGGGGGGGGCTCCCCTCTTTCGTCCCGGAGAGGAGCCCCCCCCCCGCGTCCTTGTTGCGAGGGCCTCCTCTATGTCCCTGCCGAGCACCCGTAGCATTTCCTTCGCCGTTTAGGGCATCCACCGAGTTTCCAACAGCCTGTTGATGGCAGGAGTTCATAAAATAAAAACCCCCAAGTGTTTGCGCTTAAAAGGTTCTGTTTCCACCCTAAATGCCCTGGCTTAACCGGCTTGTGGATCCCGTCGAAGGCTCGCTGCGTTTGTCAGCTTTCCCTGATGGCTTCGATTTAAGATTCGGTTGAAATCTATGGGACTTGCCCCCAATCAGTCCTATCTTAGGATCGAAGTGTTCTCGCCCCTAAATGCTTACGGGTTTTTGCTTGGAAGGAAGTCAACTGGCCCCATGGATTTCATGGCGAAAGAGACGGGGATCATAGTCACATCTGGAAGTGGGCTCTAATATTGAATCAGGTTTAGGCTAGAGACATGCAAACATTCAGTTTTCTGGTTGCAACCGCGCAGCTTTCAAACAGTGCAATCCTATACCGGTCGACTCTGAAGTAAGTCCTATGGAGCTCAATAGGATTTGCCTCCTCCATCCGTAACCGGATATAGGTTGCAAGCTAAATATTTCAAACAAATAATTAAAAAAACCCTTCCGTAGTAATTTGCGAGTTAGTTTTCATTACGCATCTCCTGCCGTAAAACGTGACACTATTCCATCAAATCGACCTTGAAAATAATTATGTCAAAGATACTTATCACTACGCAGGGGCTGTCAGCAAGAGAGGATGATGGGTGACTTTCAACAACTGCGGAGTTTTTCTTAATCCAGTTAGGCCCAAATAATTTCCTTCCTTTGTGTTAGGATGGAATAACTGGGCGCTGGAGTTTGGGGGGTGGGGTTCGTTGAAAAAGGTGTGGAAGGTGGAATGGAATGTCAGATCTGCCCGTCCACATGTACCTTAAGCACGTCTACTTGGAAGTAAACACTTGTTAATTCAAGGGCGCGTAAACGCTGCGCAGAACAAGATTGGAATCCAATTATTTGGAACGCTCCAAATGCATTTTCGTTCCTTATTTGAACGTTGTAAATTCAAACCAGTCTCGAACTCAATGGCATTTACCTCTTAATACACAGGTATGGGATGTCACTGTAAGACTTCAATCCACCCATGGAGCCAGTAAATACAATTGGGGTACTCTGGAGGAAGTGGATTCAGGCGTGAAACCAGAATATGTGCTAAAATGACGCCATACTGCCCTGTAACACCCCCCCCCCCAATTTTCTGACATTAAATATATTGCCTATTATCGATTACCGTTTATTCATGGAAGTGAGTGACTGGAATGAATGGCCACTTCTAGTTCGCCCTGTCCTAAGTGGTGGTCTTCGAGGCTGGGGAAGTCCAAAACTAGGTAGCTTTTTTCTTTTTCTCTTTTTTATGAATTATGAATGGCTAGAAACGCGTTTAGGATGGGACTTAAAAGGCAAACAAAATTGTACGGGTGCTGGACAGGGACATAACAAGGCGACCCAAATCACAAGTCACAAGGCAAAGTGTTAGGAGGAAAGACCTTCCATCAGGTTAAGCGGAAATTTAACACAATTCATTAATTCTGCAGGTGTTCGTGGTGGTTTGTCCTTTTGCGATTAATTAAATTAGAATTAGTTTGTGTGTGAAGTATGAAGTTAAGCTTAGCTTCCCGGTGGACAAAGCTACTGGTCATTTGCATGGCTTTCTCCTTTGGTAGACCCATACAGGCTGAAAAAGTTTGGAGGAGACTTTGATTCGTGTGTTTGTATCTATGTATCTAGCGCATCTAATATTTGCACAACTATAGTCAAACACAGACTGTAGTCAAACTACAGTCAAATTTCCCCCCAGAAGTATTAACGTAGATTTATTTTTATTTTTAAAAAAGAAGCAGCCACAGCAAATACCCTTTTACGAGCTAAAATTACCCCACCCCTTTAAACTTAATATACCCCTATGCTCAGCTGAATATCTGTGTTACTTTGATTTCACTGGAACTTGTTTGTGTTTCAGAATATTATTAGGATCGCAGCTTCTCTGTGTCAGGGACATTAACTGCGATCTCCAGCAAAGGAAGGCAGACAGGTTTTTCAATGTTGGTTTGTGGGAGCTCAGAGCTCTCTCCTTTCTAACATGGTAAAGCTGAAATCGTAAACACGTTTGCTGGCGAGTAAGCGCGCTTGACCACAGAGGGGCTTACTTCCGAGGAAACACATTCCTCGGCAGTGAGTCCTACTGGGAGACATGTGCATCCTGCTCCTTTATACGTTTATTCAGAAATAAGTACTTATAAATAGCTGTTTATCGGACCGTAGGATTGGGGTTTCAGTTACTTGAACTTTAAAAGAAGGAGCAGAAGTTTCCAGCTTTCAGGCTATGGAAACGCACTAGGCAGGGAGGAGATGGGCTGGCTTCAGTCTGTTTTATTTGCTTCCTTACAGCGCAGTTGCATGCGTGTCTCCTTAGAAGTAAGCGCCATTCAGTCCAATGGGACTTAGTCTCAGGCGAGCGTGTCCAGGTCTGCAGCCACTTCTTCGAACCACTCGTGGTTGCACTTTACGCGTGCAAAACCAGGATCTCTTCACAGTGAAGGCAATAAATAGCCTCCGTTAAGTGATCCCGAGTTTGCGCTGTTGCTTAACAATTTCAGAAGCCTCTTCCTCGCCAGGTCAGCTGGCGGTCCACCGTCTCTTGGAATCATTCAAGGAGCCAGGAGGCGGGAAGCTGGGTTTGCACCGAGGGACTCCGCTCGGCCTGCCGCCCCCGCACCCCGAATATACTTTAACTGCGGGGGAGGGAGAGAAGGAACGAGACCCTCGGAAAATAAGAAGACTCTGGGACGGGCGGGGTGTGCGCGGCGCATTATGAGCCTGCGTTAAAACCACAGCTTGAAATAGCGTTCGCTGGTTGTTGATGGGCAAAGCCTGGCAGATACCGACTGAGATGCCACCAGAAGCTTGCGATGCGAAGAGAGGTCCCACGTTTTCCCAAGTCGGGGCCTCCTGTTGCTTTCATTTTCATTCCTTTCCCCCCATTTATTTTTTTGGTAATGTTCATGTTGGATGGTGGTGAGAGAAGCGATCTAGCGCCTGGCTGGGCTGATTTACTAAGCCTTAATAGGCTGAATCCCTTGACTTAAACAGGAGGCCTCCGTTGGAGCAGATTTGATCTGGGTTGTGGGTCGCGTCGGTTGCGATGGCACCGCAGTCCTCAAAACCACGCTAGATCCAGCGCCTGGGAAGTACCGCTGTGGAAACCATATAAATCCAGCGGAGGCGGTATACTAGTGTCGCCCCGGCAAATTTACTCCCGAGTAAGCCTCGCTGGACTCGGTGGGACTCGCTTCCGACTCAACGTGCGTGGGATCCTGGCTGCAGGGCTGCTGCAACCCTAAACCCATTTAGTTGGGAATGAAACGTCATGGGATTTACTTCAAAGTAAACATTTTTAGGCTGGGCTGCCCACGGGGCTTGAAGAGCCGCTGTAATCGAGACGGCTGATTTCCGACTACCCGAAACCTTAAATCCTAGGCGCATTAAATAGAAACAAATACCACTGATTTGAACGATTTCAAGCAAATTTGATTAGTTTCACGACTTTTCCTCCCAAGGAGGGGGCGGGGAACGGTTTCAGGCTGGGGGAAATGAAGACCTGGGAACAAATGGCACGGAAACCCCCAGCCCGCCTCCATTAGGAAGGTTTCCAAGCCCCGTTGATTGCAAAAAAGGGGTTTAGCACCCAAGGAAGGGCGTCCACGAGGAACAGGGAGCCAGAATTGCCGCCCCCTCGATGCACCAACTTAGCAACAAGTTCCATTTGGGGTCACCTGCATATTCCTGCATTGCAGCGGGCTGGACTAGATGACTCGGGGGGTCCCTTCCAGCTCTAGAGTTCCATGATTCCTTGGAGAGGCGATCGGGACTTGCTTCCGGGTCAGTGCGGTCAGGCACGAGGGTCAGTCGCCCTTTTCCTTGCCCCGGGAGACCTTGGCTAACGAGGTGCAAGTAGATGAGGGTTTTCACGGGGGGGGAGAGGAGCTGGGCCCCGAGTCTTTGGTGGAGATGCAAACCCCAGCCGACCATGGGCGTAGCCAGGATTTATGGGGGGAGAACGGGAGGACACCCACCTGTCATCCTCTGACTGGCTCTGTCTAGCAGATTCGGAATGAAATGTCTCAACCACAGTTGTTTTAAATTTCTTTTGACCCCAAGCGCTAAAAAAAATGTGTCAAAATCTTTCTACAATTTCTCGATTGTGGGGTGGGGGACAGCTGGTACCCCCCTGGCTATGCCCCTTGCACCCGGCCCTCCCTTGCGCACGAGTCTGCTTCCTCGGGAGCCCCGATCCGAGGCCGGCGCCCCTGGCTGACGCTCCTTTGCCCTGTCTTTACTCGCAGTAAGCGACAGCTCGCCCTACCACAGCCCCAAGGTGGAAGAATGGAGCAGCCTGAGCAGAAGCGGCTTCGCGGCCACAGCGCAGCACGTCGCGGTGAACGGGCTGGACAAGAGCTCCATGGAGCCCGAGGCCAAGTACAGCCAGGTAAAAAGCCAGCGCCGGTTGCCTGGAAGAAGGGATGGCGGGGGGGGGGGGATTGGAGGAGGGGTAGGAATCGCAGGATGAGCTCTCAGTGCCCTTCCCTGGTGGTGAAGTAGTTAGTTGGAGGGCAAGCCTGGCCATGCCTACTTCCAAGTAAGCCCTCCTGAATCCAGTGGGGCTTATTCCGAAGTAAGTGTGACTATGGTTTATTGGCTTTTTTCCCCTCCCTGTGCCATATTCCAGTTGAGTTCCAATATACTTACTCAGCAGAATCATTTTTTAACTTCCAATAAAGAGAGAAACGTTTTCAGACTGCAACACGCAGCGATCTGGACTACGGTTCCGGATGAAAGCCAAAACAAGCTGCCTTCTAGCATGAGGGTGGACAGGATTTTTGTGGGGGGGGGGCAGGCCCTGTTAACTATGCAGTTATTTTTATTGATTTGGGGGGGTCAGCTTCCCCTCTCTGCCCCCCCCATTGGCCAAGCCCATGCCTTCTAGTAAAGCCAGGATCCAATGAATTGCTTTAAGTCAATCTTCCAACACACACCTATTTTGGGGTGGGATGTGTGTGTGTGTGTGTGTGTGTATGACCCTCCTCTCCACACCACCCCCTTTTGGGGGTGATATTGGGGTATCACATAGTACGTAGCAGCAGAAATTCAGGATGGTCCTGCCCAAATCCTGTGCACGCTTCTTTTGTCTTCAGCAAAGCCAGGACCCACAGGAGAGAGTTTGGCTGGAAATATATTCCGGAAGCAGCCTCAGCTCCCATACTGAGAGTTGGATCTGGCTCAGTTACTTGAACTTCATTCCCATTGAAATCAATGAGGCTTAAGTGAAGTCATGACTAACTTGCCCCATTGATTTCATTAGGCAAACTAGGCAAACTAGGAGTTAGGCCCAATGAACTCAATAGGACTTCTAAGTAGACATACACAAGATCATAGAATTGCATTGTTTGTCCTGTTCCAATCCAGAGTAAACCTGATTATATGTGTTATATGTGTTGGAAGCCACCCAGAGTGGCTGGGAGAACCCAACCAGATGGGGCCAGGTATAGATAATAACAAAATTATTATTATTATTTATTATTATTATTATTACTTGTCGCTTGTTGGAGAGGGGCTGGAGGGGAGGCTTGCTTTATTCTGAAGTGCTTTTGAGGTTGTGCCATTCCAGCGTGGGAGTACTGAGCTAGGCTTTCAATTAATGATCTGCCAGACCAAGAGTCCCTTCCTTTAATTTTTAGGTTTTACTTGGTTTTTAATAAGTTGCCTGCTTTCTTGGAACTGAAGGGGGGAGGAGCTCTGTCTTCTCTTAGCAAACTATTCCTTTCCTGCCCTGGTCCATTATAAGCAAACTGAATACAGTATTCTGCTACTGTCTCCAGGCTCCTTTCAGTGAAGCATCCTGAAGTCGTGTTGGTTTTGAACAGGAAAGGCATACAGCTCTATTCCACACATTCACTCAGAAGTCCCACTGTGTCCAATGAGGTTTATTCCTAGATAAGTGGAGACAATCAGCACCCTTACTGGGGACCAAGCCCCATTGAACTTGGTAATACCTATTTCTGAGTCAACTTGCTTAATCCTGTTAAGCGCCTACTTCATTTTCTTAGTGGAATTAACAGGATTTAAATGTCACCTTTGAATGGGGACTAGTGGAGATGACCACAGAAAAGCTGCATGCATTGGTCATGTGAATAGGCCCCAGAGTGCCCTTAGGACCATGGCATAACCTTGGATATTAGCTTTGTAATGTATTTCTATCCCGCCATATGACCCAATGGACCTCTTTAGAATTGTGGTGTGATCTGGCTGTGACATCTGTCACCCCATTGATTGCCAGGGTTGATTTGGCTGGCTAGGCGGGTGTCTGCTTCCTCCCTCACAGCTTCATGTGTGTCCCTTCTGAAGCTGTGTATTTGAGAGGATGACCATCCCAGGTAGAAGGCATGTACCATTCTTTGGTCAAGGATACACGATCGCTGCACTCCCCTGCTAGAACCTCCATACAAGCTTTGTAATGTACTTACTGTATATCCCACCATGTGCCCCAATGGACCTCCTTAGAATTGTGGTGCAAGATATATCGTGACACGGGTGGCGCTGTGGGTTAAACTACAGAGCCTAGGACTTGCCGATCAGAAGGTTGGCGGTTCGAATCCCCGTGATGGGGTGAGCTCCTGTTGCTCAGTCCCTGCTCCTGCCAACCTAGCAGTTTGAAAGCACATCAAAGTGCAAGTAGATAAATAGGTACCACTCCAGCGGGAAGGTAAACGGCATTTCCGTGCAGTGCTCTGGTTCGCCAGAAGCAGCTTAGTCATGCTGGTCACATGACTCAGAAGCTGTACGCCGGCTCCCTTGGCCAGTAAAGCGAGATGAGCGCCACAACCCCAGAATCAGCCACGACTGGCCCTAATGGTCGGGGGTCGCTTTACCTTTTATATATCATGAACCTTTATTCATTCTTTCTCCAAGTCTTTTATTTCTTCAACCTCAGATTAGTTGGTTGCTCCCAGTGCAGTTACCCATGTGTAGATGCTGCTCCAGGTGTGCTATTTCCATGCATATGTATCATTTTTCATCCAGAATGATGTTCTGCCTGTGGATGCTTCTTTTTGCTCATTGATTACCCTGACTTGTGGGCACATCCACTTAAACACAAATAACACCCTTCCCCAATATATTTTTGTGTACTGTAAATGCACCAGATTTTGAGGAATCAGTTCAACTGATTGATAATTGATTTATTTAAGAAAGTAAGAAGAGCTTGGCTGGATCAGATCAAAGGCCCATCTAAGCCCAGTAACTTATTTTCACAGTGGCCAACCAGGTCCTTATGATTATTCAGAGGCATGCAGTCTCTGACACTGAAGTATTCTACCATCATGACTAGTTATCATTGATAGCACTTTTCTCCATAAATTTGTATGGTCCTCCTTTTAAAGCTACCCAAGCTTGGAAGCCACATATTGTGGTAGCAAATACTATGTGCTGTATTCTTAAGTACTTCTTTTAGTATGCCCTGAATCTAAACAATCAGCTTTACTGGATGGCTCTCATTCATTCATAATTTTATTTGTATGTCTCCCCCACAAAAATCATACCCAAAGCAGCTTACAAAACAGGAATAAATTTCAAAATCAAATAGTGCAAAAGCAATTTCATAATAGCATAATACCTGCATAACAGCAATACAACATATAAAAACATAATAAAAAAATTCCTTCCAGTAGCACCTTAGAGACCAACTAAGTTTGTTATCAGTATGAGCTTTCATGTGCATGCACACTTCTTCAGATACCAGTGCACACGAAAGCTCATACCCATAACAAACTTAGTTGGTCTCTAAGGTGCTACTGGAAGGAATTTTATTTTGTTTCGACCACAGCAGACCAATACAGCTATCTGCCTGTTTATAAGGTAAAGGGACCCCTGACCATTATGACCAGTCATGACCGACTCTGGGGTTGCGGCGCTCATCTTGCTTTATTGGCCGAGGGAGCTGGTGTACAGCTTCCGGGTCATGTGGCCAGCATGACTAAGCCACTTCTGGCGAACCAGAGCAGTGCATGGAAACGCCGTTTACCTTCCCGCTGGAGAAGGTACCTATTTATCTACTTGCACTTTGATATGCTTTCGAACTGCTAGGTTGGCAGGAGCTGGGACCGAGCAACGGGAGCTCACCCCGACACGGGGATTCGAATCGCCGACCTTCTGATCGGCAAGTACTAGGCTCTGTGGTTTAACCCACAGCGCCACCCGTGTCCCTACCTACCTGTATATAAAAGCATGCAAAAAAACCCGTACCATAAATACAATGAGATTACATCAACATCTAATATCCACTAGCAAAAATAACCAGGGAGCTTGACTGTGTCAACTTGGTCCTAGAAACTCCCCTTCCATCATGTCACATACAGGCTTCCAAAGGCAAGGTGTGGGTTAGCTGGAAACACCTCTCTCATGATGTTGTGACTCTGGGTTTTGGCACTATGAGAGGGGAATAAAACTTTCTCTCTTTTCATGTTTTGCACACCATGCCTAATTATATACATCTCTCATTAACCATGCTTACATCCTTTGTGGTATCTTTCCTATTGTCCTTGATGCTTTGTTTCCTAATCTGCAACATACTGTACATTCAAAGTTGGCTTCTGTTATTGCAGTTTTGAATAACCCCTGCCTGCATTCTTGGGAGATTTGACAATCTTGACTTTCCATTTCAACTTTCAAGGAGTTTCCTCTCTTGAAGTCAAATATGCCTATGTCAGACTTCCTTGACAGTTGTCCACATACGTAAATGCTGAATTTGAGATTACTATGGCCCCTGTTTCCAGTAAGTTTGACAACATTTCCATCTCCCACCAGGTCCTGGGCACCACTTAAGTTTAAATCCAGGATTGCCTCACCTTTTTTAGGTCCTATGACCATCTGTTCTGCAGCATAGTCATTTAGTGTATCTTGACATTTTAGTTCTTAGTGGAGACCATAATGTGCACGTATCCATCCTTCCCATTACTATAACACATCCTACTTTAGAGGCCTTCTTGGTAGCATTCTCCATCTTGAGATCACCCTGGGCATTTAGGTACATTCCAAGTACATCATTACTTTGGGACCTGTCTTGCCACCCACAGCGATGCTGTGAAGGTGTCTTTCCCTTTTGGGATTTTCAGTATGTTTCCCCTTTGACACACAAAAGGACACCAACCTTTTATGCCCTGACCTGTCCTTCCTATAGAGTTTGTGTTCTGAACCAGTGGGAATGACTCACTGGTTCTCTCCATTCCACTGGGTTATTATTATTCCTATTATATATATGCAGTCCTTTAATACTCAACACCCCAGCTTACCCATCTCTGTTCAGAGGCTTTTAGAATTAGCATAGAAGTCAGGTGTGGGCAGTGGCGTAGCGTGGGTTGTCAGCACCCGGGGCAAGGCAAGTAATTTGCACCCCCTAACCCGTGGATTTGCGCCCCCTAACCCTAACCCCCAGATGTTGCGCCCGTTGCGGCCGGCCCCCCCTGCACCCCCCACGCTACGCCACTGGGTGTGGGGAACCTCAGGCCCAGGGCCAGATACAGCTCTCCAAGCCTTTCTGCCCCACCTATGGCACTCTCCCTAGGCTACACCTACTCCCCAGCCACACCCCTCATTGCCCCTGCTTTGCCCTCTTCTTGAGTAGTTTTGTTTGGCTGGAGTGCATGCATGAGTGTAGAAACTAACTTACTGCACAAGGGTAACAGGTATGTTTGTTGCTGCATCCACTGTTTTTCTCTCACCCCACTGACCACTGGCACATGGCCCTCAGAAGTCACCCTCATGCCAAAGGAGCTGGTCACACCCTGGCATACACACTTGTGCATGGCATCTCTGTCCTCAGCTTCTGTTAGTGTGATGGCAATTGCTTGGAAAGGCTTGTTTTCTGTACTGCAAAGGATTTGGGTTACCAAACTGTTTGCAAACAACCCAAGCCATGGGATTGTTTGATAAGCTAGCTGAACTGAGGTCCTGTTGAAATAAGTGGGACAGGTTAGTAATGGTCAGTTTAGGTCCCATTGGTTTCATTGAGAACTAAATGCCGCTCAGCGGCCTGGATCCAACCCAGCATTTCTAAAGAAGTTGTGAAAGAGGATTCCCCTGCCCAGGTCTTACACAATTTCTAACACCAGCAGAGTTGTTACAGCACAGGACAGATTTCATTTTGAATTTTTGTTCCTTTGGTGTTTACATAGGCATATGTGATTTCTGGTTGCTCAAAGTTTATGTTGGACTGCAGAGGTGTGTAAACTTCAGTTCCTTGTCCAGGTCATGCTCATGCAGCTCTTGGGTTGAATAAAGAACTGGGAACCAACTGCAGCCTTGTTGTGTTCCTTTGAGTAAAATCCGCATACATGTGACCAGGTGCACTTTCATTTGCCTTTATCTCCCCTGGGATGTAACTGCTTCCTGTTCTGTGGATTTAGTGATAAGCACAGTGAGCACAAAGGGACGCAGGTGGCACTGTGGTCTAAACCACAGAGCCTAGGGCTTGCCGATCAGAAGGCCGGCGGTTCGAATCCCCGTGTTGGGGTGAGCTCCCATTGTTCGGTCCCAGCTCCTGCCAACCTAGCAGTTCAAACGTCAAAGTGCAAGTAGATAAATAGGTACCGCTCCGGCGGGAAGGCAAACGGCTTTTCCGTGCACTGCTCTGGTTTGCCAGAAGCGGCTTAGTCATGCTGGCCACATGACCCGGAAAAACTGTCTATGAACAAACATCAGCTCCCTCGGCCAGTAAAGCGAGGTGAGCGCCGCAATCCCAGAGTCATCCATGACTGGACCTAACGGTCAGGGGTCCCTTTACCTTTACAGTGAGCACAGCAAGTACTGTAAACCACTGTAGTGTAGTGGTTAGAGTGTCAGACTATGACTTGGGAGACCAGAGTTCAAATCCACACTCAGCCATGAAGCTCACTGGGTGACCATGGGCCAGTTACTTACTCTCAGCCTCTCAGGGTTGTTGTGAGGTAAAAAAATGGGGAGGAGAACTATGTAAACCACCTTGAGGTCCTTGGAATAAGATGAAATACAAATGTTATTATTATTTCATGAGGAAAGATGGAGTTTCTCAAATAAATATTTTTTTTCCTTCCCTCCTTTCTTTGGCAGTAGAAAAACCTGCTGGTGCAAAATGTGTATGATCCTGGAAGTAATCCCCATCTTGCTACTGCAAGGGATCTGCGCATAGCAGAACCCAGTACTCTGTAATATAGGGTCAGGTTGGGGACTAATTGGTGCTGGTCTGGAATGCAGTGAAAACAGGCCTAGATTCAACTAAGGAAGCCAGCACAAAGACTCTAGCAAGTGCAACAGGGCTTCCTTCTGAGTGGCCCCTTCTTGCTTCCCCAAATCTGCTTTAGGTGTGATGAAAATGGCCCCTAGAATAGCACAGAGGGGAATAGAGTGATATTGTTCCATCTAGCAAACAGAAATGCTTGTGCTGTTGGAATGACCAGAAGAGCATGGTGTTGAATTCCTCCTATAAATTATGGGTTAATTCCATCCCTAGGTGTCTGCTGTCTCTGCTCCCACTCCTTATAATATTAGGATAGCAGGGACTATCTATAGTGCTGTAGTAAGAATGACTGGAATTGAGGGGGCAAGAGTAGTGGGTTTTCTGCATTAGAAGGGCATTGAATTGGATGGCCTTTGAGGTCCCTTCCAACATTCCATACATTTGAAGCACATCTCTATCTCTGCCACCCCAGAAAAATAATAGGAATTGTATTTTGCTCCTCATAGAGCTTTATTTCCCAGCAGACTGTCGTTCCCAGGCTTCTGGGGAATTGCTTTAACTGCATGATGTATATGCAGTGTACAATACTATTTTTTTAAAAAAATATTTTTATTGATTTTTACAAATAATTTCTAAAAATCATATAACACACTTTCTTATCTTAAACAATGTTTTGGACTTCCATCAACTGCATCTGAAGATTTTTCCAGTCTTTATCACTTAATCTGCATTTCATTATTTTCAGTATTACATTTAATACTCCTTCACTAATAATTCTTATCATAGTTTTCTCTGCAATATTTCGCATAATCCTCCTTACAAAATTTCTTGCAATCCTACTAGCGTAATTGCAGCATATGATTCTAAGCACGTAGAACAGTCACCTAATGATGTAGTAGAATTGCTGGGGAATAGATGGGGAACCTTTGGCTCTCCAGATGCTGTTGGACTTCAACTCCCATCAGTCCCCGCTGCCTGGCCCAATGGTCAGGGGGAATGGGAATGCCACAGGTGGCTGAATATAGGTCTCCCCTTTCTCTCCTCCCCCCCCCCCCCCGGTTTCATTAATCTCTTTCAGGAAAGAGTTAATAGTGATGTTAACTGTTTAGATGCACGAGGGACTGTGTTTAACAATCCTCATCTCTTCATATCAACAATAAGAGAATAGTGAAACAACAAGATTTCAAGGCACCTTAGTGGCTAACAAATGTAAGCTCTCGTGGGCCAGAGTGCACTTCATCAGATGCAAGAGACTATTTGTATCAGACATTCATAAACAGTTTATTCCCAGCCATGAATGGTGCTAATTCCTCTAACTTTTGTGTCACTTAGTAAGGCTAGAAGTCCCAAAGTGTTTAAGCAGTAGACTAACCTACTAAAACCAACTTTAGCTGGACATTTGGCAAATGCAAATTCTAACAAGGTTTAAATTGGTGGGCCTGAGAGTTAGGGGTGTTCTTGTTGATTTTCTCATCTAATTTACATACTGCAGTAGGCAAATGGGGCAAAATAAATGCCAAAGGTATGCTTTTTGTATGTTATTGTGCTTGGTACCTTTTGCAGCTGTCTCTTACCTGGTTCAGTATCTAAGAACAAAACAATGCTTCTATACTAGAACTTAATTTCGTCAATATGTAGATGTAATAAATTGATTAACTTATTAGCCAGTTGAAAAGCAAGCAATCATTCTGATAAAAAAATTGAATCGGTTGCAGCTTTGGTTGTTACACTCCATGAAAATAGAAAACAACTTGTCTGTGTTTACATGAGGAAAGAAAAAAAAGGGGGGGGGGGAGTATGCAGTATTCTTTGCTCACCAGTGATATTTGGTTGCATATCTGGACCTTTTATACATATGTAACTAAGACTGATTGATTATTTATTTATTTAATTAGTTTATATCCTGCCCTTTCAATGAACAGAGCAGATAATGTGATATAGAGAAGTCACAGGCATTCCACCCCCCCCCTTCCTATAGTCAAATACGTGTTTTGCCTGTGGGTTAAGGGCTGAATGCCGTTTTCCTAATCTCCACAGTTTCCTGAATGAAACCTGATTACTCAGATTCTGTTCAGGAAGTGGTGGTTTTGTAATTGCCTCCATAGAATATAGGCCAACCTGAAGTTAGTGGGACAGATTCACCACTTGAATACCCTTCACATTTATGCCACTGCCATAGGTCAGTGAAGTTGTCACCAGTGGAAAGAGCGTGCATGTGCGCACACACAGACACACACACTGCATTTAGTCACTGCAATTTAGTGGGATGATTACAAAGGATTTTTGTCTGAGTTATATATAACATTTCCCTGGCTAGTAGCTTGATGATGAAAGTCTCTGTGTTTGGTTTTTTGTGATTCTTTAATTCGCAAGTGAATGTCTTTGAAAACTCATGCTTCGCGGTATATTTAGAAGATGCTTCTGTCTACAGATACTTTCAGTGTAGTGTGTGGAACTCGTTCCTCTGTATTTCTCATATTCTGTGGATAGGCTGCGCTTAAGAACCTAAGGAGAGCTCTGCCTGGCTGGATCAAAAGGCTCATATACTCCTGCATTCTGTTCCCAACCAGGAAGATAGACGTTTTGGGTAAATCCATACCATAGCCTTCCCTTACCTATTGCTGTCATTGACTAGTCTTCAGAAGCAGGTTGCTTCTGAAAATAGGAATGGAATAGTTGACAGCTGGTGATAAGCCTACCATCAAACTGAGAATGTACTGTGTGTTTATGCAGTAACAGACGCCGTTCAGCTCCTGAAGGCCCTGCTGTAGACCCCACACCCCAGGAGATTTTCTCTTGTGCTTATGCCTTGTTGGTTAGCTCTGTTGGTTAGAGTGTGGTGCTTATAATGCCAAGGTCATGGGTTGATCCCATGTATGGATGCATATTCCTGAACTGAGGGGATTAGACTAGATGGTCCATAGGGTCCCTTCCAATTCTATGATTCTGGTCCATGGGGTCACGAAGAGTCGAGCACGACTAAACGACTAAACAACAACAACAACAACAAATGTCCTGTTGGGGAACTGGCCATGAACATCAGGCTGGCCACTGTAAGAATGCAATGCTGGCATAGATGGTCAAGAAAAGCATGCTTGTTCTCCTCTCTCTCTCTCTCTCTCTCTCTCTCTCTCTCTCTCTCTCTCTCTTTCTCTCTCTGCTTGCTGGCTGGCTTACAGGCAGGTTGATCTGCCCAGAAAGAAGAAGCAGTAGTTATAAGGAGAAGAAAGCGTTATGCTTGACCATAGTTTCATGCCTTGCATGTTTCTAGGCTGTAAGCTGGATCACCTTCCTGAACCTTTAAGTGGTGCAGTAGTGGAGAACATCTCTTTCCCCCAGCTGCATTGTGCAGGCTAAAAATGCCTTGAGTCTTACATGTGGTAGCTTCAGAAATGGATGTGGTAGAGAATTTATTCAAGCTCTTCCTTACTCATATCCCAATCATATATTTTATAATTACTGTTTTGTTTATACGACAAAGGAACTTTACAGAGTAACCCAAGGTTATTTTTTTAAAAGCTGAGAGGAAAGTCTCTGCCTCAAATAACTTACACTATGCACTTTGACAGTGAGAGGAATGGGGGAGATATGTAACGCGTCCAGTTGAAATTCACTCCCCGTAAGGCTTGAGAAATATGGGTGGTATTCAACTAAGTTTTCCTTAGAATAGACCAGGTTTCCCAAGCTTGAGTCTCCAGCTGTTTTTGGACTACGGTCTCCATCATCCCTGGCCACTGGTCCTGCTAGCTAGGGACGATGGGAGTTGTACTCCAAAAACAGCTGGAGACCCAAGTTTGGGAAACCCTGGAATAGACCTTTGGGCAGAATTCAACTAACAGGTCCTGTCCCCTGTGCAAGGACCTCTGCTTGTGCAATGGGGCTTCCACTCATCCACCCACTCACATGCTCCCCCCACCCCAGAACAGTGCATGAGGGAAGGAAAGAGAGGATTGTTCCATTTTGCAAGTCAAGATGCTTGCCCTCACTGAGCAATCGCCTTAGCTGAACATGAAATTCCTCCCATAGAATCATGTTAAATAATTTCAGTGGGTCTTCTCTGAGTGAAACTTAGTTAAATACCATCCTAAGCCTGTTTAGAATCACACAACTTTAGAGTAGAATTTTATACCTACATGCGCACCCCTTAAACATGGGTAACTTTTTGTGGATGTTTTAAAATTGGTCAGGCTGCAACTTGATCTGGCTTTGCAAGTTCACTGAAGTTAAACTGAACCCACTGTTGCAGGTGGAATATGCCAGGGTTAGCCAACATGGTGCCCCCCCTCACATATTGTTGGACTGCAGCTCCCATTAGCCCCAGCCAGACTGGCCAGTAGTTGGGGATGATGGGAGTTGTAGTCCAACAATATATGGAGGACATCACATTCGCTACCCCAGGACTATGGTAATCTAAATGCTTATGAAATCCTTTCATCAGCATTCACATTGAACCTGGGAATCCCCTCCTAGGGAATAAATTTTCTTGAATATGGACATAGTGGAATTGCCTTCTCCTATATGTAACCTTTCCTCCCCCTATGCACTCAGGTCATCAGGAGAGACCCTTCTCTGAGTACCTGGCCTTCAGAGGCAAGACTGGTGAGTGCAAGTGGCAGGACCTCTTCAGTTATGGCACCCTCTTGTGGAATTTGTTTGTTCTCAGGCCCATTCTCTCAAGACTTAGGGAAATGTTGGAAGCCCTTTCCTTTCAGTCTGTCTCTGTTTTCTTTATCCGTTCTATTCATACTTATTCATATGATTGCTTGTGCATGTGTAGCTACTTGGGATGAGTGGAATTACTTTGTTCAGTGTCAAAATTCTTGAGTGGATGATAGCAGGCAAGGCATAATTGATGGACATGAGGACATCTGGAGGTCCATGATGATGTTGAGGAGGAGGAGGAACCTCCCAAATGTGTTTTGTTCCCAAGCTATTAATTTACCTTGATTAGAATATCATCCACGTTTTCATGCAAAGTCATCCATGTCATTGCATGATGTAGATGAAAGGGTGTGAGTTGTTCCTACCTCATAAACCCGATTCCTTCCCAGGTGAGCTGCAGTGAACCCTTGTGAGACCTCCTTCTTCCTGACTGACTGCTCTGTGCCCAGCAGCATTGGGCCGTCGTGCAAGGAATCTGCCTCTGCAGCTCCCTTGTGTACCAGAGCCAGACTCCAACGAGGGAGCCTGTTGTGGGGGCATCTGGTTGCGCCTCCTCAAAAAAATGTGCCTGGGGCCATGGTCCCCATGCCTCCCACACTATGCCACAGGTGCCCCAATGTATGCAAAAATACTCTGTTCCAGTTGACTAAGTGATACAGAAGGCCAAGTTACTCTGCGGTGAGAAGGCTCACCGGGTCAGTACAATTCTGTTGTCTGTGGGGGCTCACACGACCTGCTTAGTATGATGTTGCATGCAGCCTATGGTGGAACCCAGCTGGTAAATGGTTGTGTGCATTCACCCTACTCAGTGGAGCCACTGGTTTACAAGAGTCACCTGAATACCTTGCTGGGCTGTTAGGGAAATTGACTCTGGTTCGAATCCCCACAACGAGGTGAGCTCCAGTTGCTCGGTCCCTGCTCCTGCCAACTAGCAGTTCGAAAGCATGTTAGAGTGCAAGTAGATAAATAGGTACCACTCTGGCAGGAAGGTAAACAGTGTTTCCGTATGCTACTCTAGTTCACCAGAAGCAGATTAATCATGCTGGCCACATGACTCGGAAGCTGTACGCCGGCTCCCTCGGCCAATAAAGTGAGATGAGCGCTGTAACCCCAGAGTCGGTCACGACTGGATCTAATGGTCAGGGGTCCCTTTACCTTTACCTTCAAAGAGGAACATTTTTGTCTGTCGCCAGTCAACCCCCCCCCCCCCGGCGAGAGCATTCCACAAGTGAGGAACCACTGCATAAAAGGCCCGTTCTCATGTTGCCACCCTCTAGACCTCCCGTAGAGACGACACATGAAGCAGGACCTCAGAGGATGATCTCAGGGTCTGGATAGGGTCATATGGAGAGCGGCAGTCCTTGAGGTATCCAAGAGTTCACGGCGATTGCAATGAAGAGGAGACTGACCATTTTTGGCGAACAGCATCACAGAATTCTGGGATGTGTGAGTTTCAAAGGATACCTACATTTCAGTTTGCATATTGTTTCAGAAAGTACAAATTAGGCAGGCTCGTATTAAAATCAGAGATGAATGGAACCACATGTCTCCTCCATTCCTGCATATTTTGTCGCCCTGTTTAATAAGTCAGATTTGTATTGCCATGGGTATGCAGTGCTGTCTTACCACCCGCTGGTGCCCGCTATGGCTCTCACTATCAGAATCTAAATCGGCATGAGACTGCATATTTCTTACTGGGTGGGGGGATGGAGGGAAGAACAAGCCATCAGGCCTCCTTTGCTTGGACCAGCCTTTCCATTGACTGCATATTTAAATACTTGCCAAGATCTGACTTGCTTTTCTCTCCCAGCTGGTAGGCTATTTTTGCTCCCTTCCCACAGTGCTGCCAGCTCCTCGTTGTGGTGCTGTCTCCACTATGAAATCCATCTGTGTTCTTCTTTCAGCAGACAATATCTGAAAATATTTAGCCCCAGTTTCCCAGTGGGGTTCGAAATTTATAAGCCCTTTCTCCTGTAACTTTCCCCATCCCAACCTGTTTCCAATAGAGACTGTGGTTTGATTTTCATTGACTGACTCTCTAAGAAACCACTTCTCACTTCTTCTTGTTGTATCCTACTGTTTGCACAATATTTTTGCAAGTGAGTAATTGTTGGTGCAGAGTCAATCACATTTTATGGTTTCTGTTTCTAACGGCAGATTTATTTGAAACGTGATAACCTAATAATTATGCAATATATTATGAATGGAGCAATGGTACTGACAACAAAACATTACTCTTCTCTGTGGGTTCCCCACCTCCAAACCTAAATGATTTGCTTTAGCGGTTTGTGATGTCTCTGCAATGCCAGTGTAACATCTTGATGTTTTGAGACTACACTGTGTTAGCTAATACATTGGTACCTCTGGTTAAGTACTTAATTCGTTCCGGAGGTCCGTACTTAACCTGAAACTGTTCTTAACCTGAAGCACCACTTTAACTAATGGGGCCTCCTGCTGCCGCCGGAGCATGATTTCTGTTGTAATCCTGAAGCAAAGTTCTTAATCTGAAGCACTATTTCTGGGTTAGCGGAGTCTGTAACCTGAAGCGTATGTAACCTGAGGTACCACTGTATACCCTTATGGAATGCTGACTAGTACCTATGTTTGGGTGTAGGCAGGTATAGCAAATCTTGGGGCAGAGAAACAATATCTAATTAATTATCACCAATCTCAAAGACACTTACTGGGACCTAGGTTTTACTAAAAGTAAAGATGTTGATTTATTATTGGCTTAATTTGCAATGGATGGATAATTTCAGATTGGCTGATAAATGACAGCTAGAACTATTTGTTGCTGCAGTAGTTATCCTTCTGTATGGTTCTTGAAAGCAATTATATCATTTATTTAGATTTTTATCCAGTCTTTCATCACTTTTAAGGATCCCAGAATGGGTAAAAAATCATGCCAATTGGTCTCTATGGATCTCTATTATGCTGATCAGTCACTCTGGGTTTTTTGTGTCTTTTTCTGAGCTTTCTTGATCCATGTGCTGCTAAAGTCATAATCCAATCCAGGATTTCAGGTATGGTTTAGGAACCGGATTTTCCTTCAATGTGGGTTTTATGTTAAGGCAGACTGTAGTTTGGAGATGCTACTTACATGCTCTGAAAAACGAGAATTCTAAAAAGGATCTTTGTTGGCTTTGCTCTCTGTGTCAGCTTTTCATAAACAAAAATAATAATATTCCCCTTCTGAGCAAAGGCTTTTTGTATCTGTGATACTGAAATGATAGCAAGCACATAGCTGTACTTTCTTTACTGCTCCTTATATTCTTCCCATTCCTCAAAAAAAGTTGCTGAATCTGGAGACAAACAATAATTTTTGTTTCAGAGAATTGATGATGGTTTAAAGAAGGAATTGTTCCTCCCACTTTCACCTCTGGTAAACAGGTTTTAATTTCCAATATGCTGGAGAAGCTGGTTGACTGATTGGTGGCCACAGATCTTAACAGTAAGCAGAAATGTTGACGGGCTTTTTTGTATTGTATTATATTGAATTGTTTAAAAGCCTGAAAAACCTGTTCAGCCAGAGCTGGCAGTGGGGCGAAATAAAAATGTGTGTCAACCATGTGAACTTAAGCCTCTCTGAAACTATCAGGTATTTCCTCACCAGCTTTTATCCTGCCCAGGATTTCCTCTGGGGCAAAATTTGCCATGTGTTGAATGGTCACAACAAGTATGTTGCCTACAAGTTTGCCTTATTTGTAGTAGCTGCCTTATTTAACATTTGGCAAAATTTAGGACTGCTGTAAATCTCTGTTGGTGGAATTGGGTACCTGCTACCCGTGTACAAAATATGAATTGGAAAACCCTAAAAACTATTTTTTTTGTTCTAGTTTTGTCCCAAAGCATTTCTGGCTGTCCTTATGAAACTTTGTATAACATTTGGATGTGCTTTTTATTAGAAATTTTAGCATATGAAGGTCAAGTTTCTCTGTCCCTCCGAATGTTGCCATTTTCATACTACTCCAGGGCTTCTAGATTAGGGATGGGAAACTTGGGGCTCTCTAGATGTTTCTGGATTACACCTTCCATTATCTGTGGGCCCCACCGCCTGGAACTGATTCCAGCAGCATCTGAAACAGCACAGGTTGCCCACTGCTGTTCTAGATACCCTCCTTTTTCTTTTTTGCTGGTTCTTAGGCAAATAAAATAACATTTCCTCTGGAAAGGAGCTCAGTTTGTTGACTCATTGCTCACATAAATGTTTGTGCTCTTTGCCACTGTAGAATTAACAGTGGGCAAGGAATATAGATGCCATTCTAGCACACTGGTGCTATTTATTTGGAAGTTCAGTTTTGAAATCTTGCTTATGGAGAACTGTGCGCAGGGCTGATTGATTTTTTTAAAATAAAGATGTGTTGTGTGTGTATAAAATATATTGTATTCTAAAAAAAGACAGTACAGTGGTACCTCGGGTTACATACGCTTCAGGATACATAAGCTTCAGGTTACAGACTCTGCTAACCCAGAAATAGTACCTCAGGTTAAGAACTTTGCTTCAGGATGAGAATAGAAATTGTGCAGCGGTGGCGCAACGGCAGCAGGAGGCCCCATTAGCTAAAGTGGTGCTTCAGGTTAAGAACACTTTCAGGTTAAGAACGGACCTCCGGAACGAATTAAGTACTTAACCTGAGGTACCACTGTACAGTGGTACCTTGGTTTAAGAACAGTCCTGTTGAATGATTTGGTTTATGAACTCCACAAAACTGAAAATAGTGTCCTGGTTTGCGAACCTTACCTCGGTCTAAGAACAGAATCTGAACAGTGGAAGGGCACTGGTGGCGGGAGGCCTCATTAAGGAAAGTGCGCCTCAGTTTAAGAACGGACTTCAGATACGGATTAAGTTCATAAACTGAGGTACCACTGTAGTGTTAATGCACACTAAATTCCACATCAGTGAATAAGAATTCCACCGCTGATGGAATTAAGTTGCTGATTAAGTTGTATTTGGGCAAATGGTCAAGTCTTCTCTTGGGACTGCATAAATTGATTTGATTATATAAATCATCTTTACTGTCCAATAGAGGAGTGATGTAGTATGTTCACATCCTGTGTATTGCCCTTGGCTTACACCCTCTTCCCGTTATATTACCCTTTTAATATTACTCATATATGACTGGCATCCCAGTCCACACTCAGAAGTACAATCTTTGGAGAACACATGGGGCGTTATTTCCAAGAAATATGTTTATATAGAATTTAAGGTCATTGCTTCATTCCGTCAGAAAGAACAAAGGGGGGGGGAGAGGGGGGTGGAAGCAGCAAGTATTCATCAGCGCTGCCATGTCCCTTGGTTATGCAAACATACAGTTTTAACAGCTATTTCGCAAACGTGAGGTTTAGTCTGTTGGACACACATCTTTATATTCTGCTGAGCTGCAGCTTTCAAATGGGTAGTGGGGGAATTAATCTGTTTGCAGAGGAATGATAATGCCCTGAAAGAGAAGGGTGATGAAAGAACAGCTGTCAAACGCTGAAATCTTTTCTATTTACACAATCATGTTTTCATATTTCTTTCCGTAGCACATGGTTAAGGAATAACTGTGCCTTGATGCAATCCATTTTGAAATTTGCTGCATCTTGCAGTCTGAGCGTGATGGTGCAGAGGCTAAGCCATGCCTAGAGATCCAGGAGCTAATGATGGATTGATTTTAGGAAATTTAGCTCAACTTCTGGTATAATAATCCTCAAGGCAGGTTCATAGTTTTAGGGACTGCTTCAGGATCCATCACTGTCATTGGAAGCCTGGGTAGCTTCTGGGACACAGAACACTTTCTACAAGCTTTGGTGCTGGCCCCACTGTCTGGATGGAGATTGCTTGACTTCAGTTGACTATGCTCTGGTAATCTTGTGCCTAGACTACTAAATTGTGTTAAATATGGGGCTGCCTTTGAAAACTGTGCAGGGTTTGGTAGTCAGACTTGTAACCGGGACCAGGAAGTGTGATCATGCTGATACCATCAGCACTGGAATTGGGTCGTTTTCAGGGCCAAAGTCAGAGTGCGGCTTTTAACCTATAAAGCTTTAGATGATTCTTATGGAGTGCCTTTCCTCATATGAACCTCCTCAGATCCTCTGTTTGTCTTTGGGTTGCCTTCTCTTGGTACCACCATCAAGAGAGGTCCAAGGGTGGTTACATGAGAAAGGGCCTTCTTTTTTGCAGTGGCTCCTCGTCTTTGGAATGCTTTCCCCAGGGCTGTGTGTCTGGCCCCAAGTCTAACATCTTTCTGTTACTGAGCTAAGAATTTTTGTGTACACCCCAACCATTTGGATGGTGATCTCTGTCTCTTGCTTACTCGGTGTATGGTTTTTAGCAGTTTGCTGTTTAATGGTGACCACTTGTGATAATCTTATGGTGGCCTCTCTGTACTTGAGGGCAATGTCTAGTGGGATCACTTTTAGTTATCATTCTTATATGTTTACTACAGTGGTACCTCAGGTAAAGTACTTAATTTGTTCTGGAGGTCCATACTTAACCTGAAACTGTTCTTAACCTGAAGCACCACTTTAGCTAATGGGGCCTCCCGCTGCTGCCACGCCGCCAGAGCACAATTTCTGTTCTCATCCTGAAGCAAAGTTCTTAACCCCAGGTAATATTTCTGGGTTAGCGGAGTCTGTAACCTGAAGCGTATGTAACCTGAAGCGTATGTAACCCGAGGTACCACTGTATTCAGTTTTTGAATTTTAAAAAATGACTGAACTATACTTATTGCTGGACTTTCCTTGTTAAGGCAGGTGTGTCTCTCAGTATTCAGGAGGAACCATTGCTCAGTGGCAGAGCGCGTCTTTTGCATGAAGAAGGGCATCTCTAGTTAGAAGGATTGAGCTGAAGGTTTAAAAGGACAGTCTCCAGACCTGATACTCTAGAGAGAGCTACTTTCAGAATAAACAATGTTGGTTTAGATAGACAAATAGTCTGATCTGGTATAAAGCAGCTTCTTGTGTATCTCCACCACACAGTGACAGGCCAAGAGTTGCTCAGTACTGGCTGAAATGCTTCAAAGTCAGACTGAGAAGGGCTTTTCTCAAGTCTGATGCCCACTGGATAGGTTGCGCGAATCAACACTAAGCTCAGCTGAAATCTGTCCTGTTTCCAGCTATATGCTACTACAGGCTGAAGTGGTTTCTCAATGCAGGCTGGTGGTTGGTCTGAGAAGCATTTCCCGACCAGCACTTTGCTGCAAAAACAGATATGACCCCCTTCCTCCACCCACATGGATTGGTTTCATAATGAACCATAGACCAGCTTTGATAAAGCTTCCTTAGTCTTGTGTATAAAAGACTATCATGTATGTATGTTGAGACATCACAACCCTTTTTGGTTGAGATGACATGTAGACTCAATGTGCACCCCAACCTACTCATGCTAAGTGTACTGTCTGAACAGGCCCTACACACATTCAGATTGTCAGTGTGTAGGCTTATCTGTGTGAATGGGGCCAAGGCAATATGCATACAGTTCTTACACCTTCTGCCACCCAAATTATTCACTTCTGTCATTGCTCTGACCATGTGACACCCTTCCTTAAATCCTTACACTGGCTACTTGTCTATTCCTGGATCCTATACGAATTTCTTTACCTATTTACTCTTATAACTTGTCACATTCTTTCATGTGACCTTTGAGCATCCCATTTCGACCAACCATCCAAAAATATCCACCCTTTCAACCCAAGATGGTGCCACCGATGCAGGTGCCAAAGGTGTGTTTAGACAATAGACGCAAGGTAGCCAAAATGGTGTCTCCCAGATGTTGTATTACAGTCCCCATCAACCCCAATCAGCATGGCTATAGGTCAGGGATAGTAGGAACTGTAGTCAAGCAACATCTGGAGGCCAACACATTGGCCACCCCTGCAATAGACTAAACACGCACAACCTGAGGACAAGGACAATAGATGCTATCCTGAGCCAGATGCACACTGCAGATCATGGGGTCCAGAAAGGCTTTTATTATGTCAGATGTTTAGCAGTCCCTTCAGCTTCTTTAGCACAACACTGATAAGCACAACTGTGCATCTGAACCCGTTTTAACTCTTTGATTCCATACACCGAGTGACACAGATTAATTTAGTATAATTGCATAGCTGTCAACTTTTCCCTTTTCTTGTGAGGAATCCTATTTGGAATAAGGGGATTTCCCTTAAAAAAAGGGAAAAGTTGACAGCTATGTAATTGAGGGGTAACTCCTGATGCAGGCTTTTGCACCGTATATTCTACATCAGCCACAGCAAAATTGTAAAAATGCATTTTGCTAAATATATAAAGCATCGAAAAGGCAAGGGGGTTAGCATTAGATCTTCTGAAGTTGCAGTTCTCTTTGACTCTTGCAAAACGTTAATTCTGAGCCGTCGAAACAATCCAAAACATCTCCCCTGTGGATTTTGCCCCTTAAAGAGAAGGCAAAAGGGTGGGGGGAGCGGAGCAAAAAGGGAAAAGAACATAGGTTACATTCAGCTAGAAGCACTTCTTAAATAATTAAATTTCCTTTCATAAACAATGGCTTCGATTATGTGAGTAATATTTACAGAACTAAAAAAATGTTTCTCAAAACCCAGCACTTAAGTAAAGACTTCGAAGTACCTTACAAGCCCATAAACACCGCAGGGTTCTCCCAACTCCTGATTTTGTATTTTGGTGTTCATTTCCTTCCATTGAATTATTGGCCCAATATTTGCTGGGCCTTGGAATTTAATCCCCTCCAGTTCAACTTCAAGTGAATGTAGTTCTTGTCAGAAATGCCAGATTAACAAATGGGTGTCAATTCCACCGTTAACCCAGGCAGCCTAAATTTCAAACTAGTCCCAACAACATGCCTGGAACTCTAGCCCATATTTGCCTGACTTTAAGGCCTACTGAAATCAGTAGAACTTCCTTCTAGGCAAGCATAGGCCTTTTTGAAAAGTGACGTTTGAATCAGATTTTCAGTTCCCCGCATTTGTCATTCAAATGACCTATGTTGGTTGGAATGTAGATTTTGGCTTTGTTTTTAAAATGGTCTCTCTTGCTTTCATATTAATAACTTCAGTAGAGATGTTTTGCTTGGGAGTCTATATACTGTATATATATAATGTCATTGTTCACAGGGGTAGTAACATAACAGTAGAGGGACCTTTTATTATTTAATAGGGTACAGTGTAATGGGACATGTGTGGTAAATAAATTTTAACTATCATTTAAAAAAATTCCAAAGAACTCAAGGTGGTATACATGGCTTTCCCCTTCTTCATTTTTATCCTCACAACAACCCTGTGCAGTAGGTTAGGCCAAGAGACAGTGACAGCCCCAAGGACACCAGTGCGCTTCCTGGCTGAGTGGGGAATTTGAATTGCTCCCCCAAGCCTCATTCCAACACTCTGTTATGCCATATATCCATATATGCCACATGGCAAACTGATTTTGGCATTCAGGTGTACTTGGGATGGAAGTATCCTGTTTTAAGAGAGTATCTCCTCCTGGATCTCTAGAAGACACCAATAAGATCCAGTGTGGTGGTTAGAGAGAGGACTTGCAGGGGGGAAATCAAAGTTCAAATCGGTGTCCCAATTAAGATGGTTTTGGGTCCATCACCCTTTTGAGGGCAGGGACTGGGCTTATGATATGGTTCACATCCATTGAACTGCCACCATGTGCAGTTCTACTGTGACGATTTGTGAAATCGCAGCAGCCCTTCACCCCTCCCACACAATTGCACCAGAGCCCAAAAGGGTCCGGACAAGGAGTAAATGAGGATTAATTTTATCTGCAGAGACACCTCTAAGGAGAGAATGAGATAACCTCGCATAAGCCACCCTGAAATCCTTGAAGAGAGGATACAAATACAAACATGCTAAACAAAATATTTACACACTTCTCTCTATTCAGTTAAATTACAGAGGATTCTAATGGTTTCCAGAGGGGTCGCTAGTTGTATTAGTCGGTTGCAACAAAAACAGCAGAGAATATTGTGGCATCGCTAGCTTTTAAGGCAACCCAATACTCTTTGCTGTTTTTACAGTGACTTGGTGTCAGAGCAGTGCCTGATGACCTGCAACTTTAGATTGCCCAAGCTGTGGTTTTCGTTCTTTAAATTCCCATAAATTTGGAATTTTAAAATGTCTGCTGTCTCTCCTCAGTAGAATGATAGCAGGATTGGGCCTGAAGTTGTTAACTGCTCTCCATGGGTGTTTGTGCAAGCTGGTGGTCCAGGTGTCTGTTTGTATAAAGAAGGGAGAGGCAACTCTGTCTCTGTAGGAATTCACAGTGAATGACACTTTACTTAAATAAAAGAAGTTTGTTCTTTAAATCACAGAATGCCTCCTGTCCTCAAGACAAGATCACCACACACACACACACACACACACACACACACACACACACGGGGGGGGGGGGAGAGAGAGATTTGTTCTTTTTTGTCTGTGTTTTTTAATACTTTATTTCTCCAGGAATGAAGCCTTAAAATACAAGGGCTGGATTTAATGATCAGTGTTGTTGTTGTTGTTTTGGGGGGGAGGTTCCACCAGAACGTTCTCCAGCAAGAATTCCATAGAAATGGGCTTGGCAGTGCTCCTGTGCCGCTCACTTTAATTCCAGTGTGGCTTGTGCAAGAGAACTTCAATGAGCACAGCAATCGGATGTAAATTTGGTAGTCCCTGTTCAAGAAAGTATGTAAGCATCATCTTAGGGTGTTTCACCAAGTGATTATATGAATGCCTTTTGCTTTGGTGTGTGTTTTGAAAGCAAGCTAGAAAGCAGAAGGCACTGTAAAATCAAATATCCTTTCTTTTTTTCTTATTGAATACTATAATTTTATTTTACAGTTTATTGTTATATTTTGAATTAGATATATATGGGGCACCATTTTTTTTAAAAAAGAATATATATTAAAGATTTCTTGGTTTACAAAAGTTATGTGCAATGTCTCTTTTTTCAAGTTGCATTTTCTACAGATCAAATGTGCTTTCTAGTTAATGAAGGATTTTCATTCAACAGGGTTCCCCAGTAGGTATGGTTAAAATCAAAACCTAAAAGATGTCAATTGGATTAAACCATCCTCCGAATAAATGAAATAGAAACAAGCCCAGCAACAGTAAACAGCATAGCCCACTCAAAAACACAACAAGTGTACCACTTATATTTTTGGAAGTAATTTTGCAGCATTAAGAAGCTTGCAGTAGTTGTTATGAGGTGAAAGAAACAAGATAGTATTTACACTGTAAAGATGTACCTAAAAGCCATTGGATTTTTAAGTCTGGCTGTTCAGCACATCCTGGAAAGTTGAAGTGGCACCTCTGAAACCAACATTATGACGTTAGTTGATAATTTAAAAAACTAAGAGCTGGTCCAGGGCATTCTGCTTCATGAGGAAAAACAGTAGAAATGTTTCCCCTCCCCACAAACCTCTCACTAAAAGTACCTGGGACCTGAGGCAGAAAATCCCACTAGTGCCTCTCCCCGTTCTAAGCAGTAAAAATATCATACAACCATTTAATAGCTTAACAATTACCTGCCTTTTCATGACACCTCAAGTCTGCCACCTGAGGCCATTGCCTCACTCTGCCTAATGGCAGGGCTGCCCCCGTTTTTAAAAATCCACGTGTTTATTCTTTTTCAGTAATTGTTATTATTTCCTCTCCTCTCTTTCAGGCACCAAGTTGTCTCCCCACTGTTGGAAGTTTTGTCTCTGCACCAACAATGGCGCCTTATCCCACGGCAGCGCAAGTCTCTCCGTACATGGCGTATAGTGCCGCACCTTCTGGTTACGTAGCTAGCCATGGCTGGCAGCATGCTGGAGGCACTCCGCTGTCGCCCCACAACTGTGACATCCCTGCGTCGCTGGCTTTCAAGGGTATGCAGACAGCCAGAGAAGGTAGTCACTCTGTCACAGCCTCTGCACTCTGATATCAGAAACAGGGCAGAACAATTTGAAGCCAGCCCAGCCCAGTCACTTTCCCTGTAATTCCTTCTCACAGATGGACCTTATGGGGCTGCTGACATTTGAAATATTTTTTCCCTTCATTAATAATAATAATAATTATCCTTGGGGTTCAGTAAGTGTAAATAACCTAAGAAAGTGATAAATGTGTTGCTGCCCCTTGCACTGTTTTGCATCGAGAAGACCTTACAACCCTCAGAGGGCTATTCATTGGTGAAACCACACATATTTATTCTAAGCAACAGGAGTGTCTCAAACGTGCAATTGTTTCAGATTTGTGAAAACCCAGTCAAGGAAAACCAGTAGATAGTGCTACGATCCTAACTAAGAAAGGCGACCAAAACCAGAAGTTCTCTTCTGGATCGCTCAATCGTTCTTTTCCCCCGCAAAATAAATAAATAAATTGTATGGACAAGCGGAGAAGAGTTTTGGTTAACAGACAGTTGACTTCTTCTAGTAACAAACAAGAAAAGTAAATGAATACATGGCTCTGTTATCTATCCTGTATTTTATTGTGATTACAAAGGCAATTTAACTTTTGTTTTCTATCTGTAAATAAGGACCTTGGTCATAATTTGCGTTCCCACTACTCGACTCATTTCTGTTTTCTTTTTGTTGCCTGAAAAGCGACATCCTAGCCATGTGTTGTTTTCGTTTCTTAACAATGGCCTTTACCTTAAACGATCCAAATTTTGACAGTTCTTTTGAGTATATTTTGGGCACAGGGTGGAGACACCTGCATCTCATGAAAAGCATTTTTGTTTCTACGGCAGAGAACTTAACGTGACCCCCTCAAATCCCTTGGGTTGGTTTCAGAGTGTCCATTCTGCACTTTCCATTTGCAGAAGAGATTAAGATCCAAAAAAGGTCTGCTGTACAACAAGAGGGGAAAGTAATTTTCTCCAATTTCCTCTCCCCTACAGCATCTCACACTGTTTCAGAGGGTCTCTGCAACCCTCTGTAGTGACCTTTCAAGGGCCATGGGGGAAATTAGCAAAAATGCCCCCCCTCCCCATCCAGCAGAATTGTTCTGTGTTCTGCTCACACAGACTCTGGATCCAACCCACTGATTACAATAGCACTTGAGTGTGACTTATGTTCTCTGGATTAGGGCTGAGAAAATTCCTCCATATGGTACCCAATCTTCTGAAATCATGGTATCATCACACTAATATAAAGATTCATGGATGGGAAGGACCTGAACAGAATGGGAGCTTGCATTTAATGTGAAATTTTGTGCAGATATTTTTAAAAAATAAGCCAAGGGCACAATCCACCAGGAAGTTCTCCTGCCCAAGCATGGTAGAGTTCTTGTGCACCTCCCATTCATTTCAATGGGTGCTTGTGCAGGAGGTGGGTGAGTTATGCCCCATGTTAACCACTGTGAAAGAAAACTGTACTGTAAATTGTCGGCTTACCTGTGTTCAGTAATTCCAGCCCAAAACTTTGTTGTCATTTTAAAAAAGGAAAATGAGAAAAGTTGTCTAAAATTCGTGCTTTATTGAATGTAAAAAAAGAAAGACTTTCGGTAAAGTTTACAATGTTGTACATAAGCATGTTTCATTCATAGGCATATTGGTGGCGGTACTACAGATATTATTTATAATGTTAACAAAATTCCATTTTTGCATTTCTGTATTCTTTATCAAGCATCATTTCACGGCCTTTTGGATCCCAATTGCTCTCTTTTACTCTTTCCCCTTAACAGTATAATCTTTTCAAGATGGCCTGTTTTCCTTGGACAATAATAAAGTTGTGAATATAGTTTCGGAAAGCCTCCTCGAGCTTGCAGATGCGTGCTGAAGATTAACCATGAAAAGGAACGATTTGAAAATTGACATGATATTTCCTCGCATTATAAAATATTAATATATTATGTATTTTTGTAAGTCTAGTGCAATAATGTAAAGACACATCATTCAATACAGATTTTGAAAGACTTCTTTAATAAAATTATCTCCGTTTCTTCCTAGCCATGCTACATATACTGCTGAAACAGCAAGATAAGATCCTGTCTCTTTTATGAGAATTTCATGCTTTTGTTTCAAAATGCCAACAAAGGTAGATTTCTAAGGCACTGCAAAGAAAATAATATGTGATGTCATGCCGATACTTCCTGGGAAACTTTCCAAAACATTTTCCTACTGCAATCATTTAGTCAAATGTTGAACTGAGAATATTGGTGAGATATAATCAGCATGAGCAAACAGTCTCCGGGTCACAATTTTCTTCTGGCACACAACAGAACTGACTGACCAGGAACTAACTGCAAGTCTGCTTGAAATGAATGAAGGGTGTGCGGTTGTTGTGTTTGATGCGCTGTGTGTGTTACCCTTGTGTGTATTACCCTTGGATCATGGGTCAGTATTCATTTTGGCTACAATCTTAGTGCAGCCAGCAGAACAGCTCTGTTGATCTGGGCTCTCTCAAGCCACCTTGAATGAGTTTCACTCAAAAAGGCAGCGTATGAATATTTCAGAACAAAGGATGACATCCAAGAATGTCTGCCAGTTGGCACAAGGGAAGTCTGCTTGTGCGATGGGACCTCCAGTTTCTCAACTCCCCAGTGCCCCCAAATCTGCTTCAGAGGGTCTCCTGAACATCCAGATAACCATGTGGGGTGTGGGGGTAGGAGAGGAAGGAGAAGTCCAGCTGTAGAAGTGGAAGCCTGCTTGTGTGACACAGGATCTTGCCCAAATACTCAGGAATAAGTGATTTGGATTGAATTCTTATGCATGTTTGTTGTTTAGTCGTGTCTGACTCTTTGTAACTCCATGGACCAGAGCATGCCAGGCACTTCTGTCTTCCACTGCCTCCCACAATTTGGTCAAACACATGCTGGTAGCTTCGAGAACACTGTCCAACCATCTTGTTCTCTGTCGTCCCCTTCTCCTTGTGCTCTCAATCTTTCCCAGCATCAGGGTCTTTTCCAGGGAGTCTTCTCTTCTCATGAGGTGGCCAAAGTATTGGAGCCTCAGCTTCACGATCTGTCCTTCCAGTGAGCACTCAGGGCTGATTTCCTTAAGAATGGATAGGTTTGATCTTCTTGCAGTCCATGGGACTCTCAAGAGCAGGGCTCGGCAAGCTTTACCAGCCATGGGCCGGATCACTCCCACGGAGATCATCCGTGGGCCGGACTGGTGCAGCGTGATGCCAAAAGTTGCGTCTGCGCATGCCCAGATGCTGAAAAATTGTGCCTGCGCAGAAGCGATTTTCGGCGTCTGGACATGCGCAGACATGATTTCTGGTATCTGCGCGTGCGCAGAAGCCATTTCTGGTGCCGCTTGGTGAGTCGCCGCGCTGCTTTAGCGCAGCATGTGGGGGACTTGCCTAGCGGGCGGCTCGGTTTGCGGGCGGCTTGTGGGTCAGTAAAACGGTCTTCGTGGGCTGCATCTGGCCCATGGGCTACACGTTGCCGACCCCTGCTCAAGAGTATCCCCCAGCACCATAATTCAAAAGAATCTATGAGCTATGCTGTGCAGGGCCACCCAAGACAGACAGGTCACAATGGAGAGTTTTGACTAAACGTGATCCACCTGGAGCAGGAACCAGCAAGCCACTCCAGTATCCCTACCAAGAAAACTCTATGGACAAAAAAACCAGGCATATGCATGTTTACTTGCGTATAAATCATAATGAATACAGTAAATCTTACTTCTGAATACAGTGGTACCTCTGGATGCGAACGGGATCTGTTCTGGAGCCCCATTCGCATCCTGAGCAGAATGCAACCCACATCTGCGGGTCGCGATTCGCCGCTTCTGCGCATGCACGTGATATCATTTTGAGCATCAGTGCATGCGCGAGGGGTGAAACCCGGAAGTAACCCGTTCCGTTACTTCTGGGTCGTCACAGAACGCAACCTGAAAACGCTCAACCTGAGAATATTAATGGCCCAAAAATGGAAACAAGAGGAGTTACCGACCCTTGAAGAGTGGAGAATGAAACTTATGGACTATGCAGAGCTGGACAAATTGACTGGGAAGATTAGATATCAGTGGGATCACAAGTTCATCGAGGACTGGGGAAAGTTTACAGATTATCTGAAAAGCATATGTGACGAACCGACAACGCTAGTGAGATTTAAAGAGGCTTTGTAAAAGTTAAAGATGTATTGTAAAAAAGAAATAGAATTGAAAGTATAATATTAAATGGCAATATTAAATATAGAAAATGCGTAAAAATAGAAAATATGGATGATTGGTGGAGAAGCTGGTGGAAGTCCAAAAAGTTGAAATTTGTGAAAATTGTTTGAGATGGCGAATTTGTAAAAGGAAAAATTTAATAAAAATTATTATAAAAAAAGAAAGAAAAGAAAAGGCTCAACCTGAAGCGTCTTTAACTCAAGGTATGACGGTAATGCTGTATAGGATTGTGCTGCTAAAGACTAAAATGGGGCTGCAGGAGCAGCTGGCAGGGGAGGGCAGCACTTGTCATCCCTGCACACCTGCAGCTGGAAGAAGGGCAGATATAATAAACATGCCCACACTGCACCCTCGGCTAAGGTTACCAGACGTCCCTGTTTCCCGGGGACGGTCCCCGGATTTACAAATCAGTCCCCTGACAAAATCCATCTATTTAGTAGGAAGTTGAAAACTATTCCCAGATTCATTGAAAAAAAATCTGGTAACCTTACCCTAGGCATGTAAGCCTAATTTCACAGAGTCCTTTTAGTTGAAAACAGTGCAAAAAGCACTTGCCTGGGTATCCATTTCTTCACCATGTGGATCAGAGTCTAGAAGTTAAGCACACTAATCCTGAGCTCGCGCCCCCCCTCCATCTTTCACGCAGCTCATATCGATTCTATGAAAAATCCTATTTTGTGAAGAGGAAGAAAAATACTAGGAAAAAGAAAGAAGCCTATTTGTATACAGTGTGACAGTTTCTCCTTGTCTCTACTCTCCTTGTCTCTATTTAATTTTAATTCTTTTTTTAAAAAAAGAAAGGTGAAGTTGTGGTTTGTTTTGTTTTTTTAAAAAACCAGGATTATGCAATGAATAATATAATGCTTAAATCAAGTAAATTTACAGACATGCAACAATGATTTCGATTCTCTCACCAAGATTGCAACTTTAGCAGGGGCTACGTTAACAATCCCATCTTAAATTAAGTAAATAATTTGCTTGGGTTCATGTGGAATCCAAGTTCATAGGGAGCAGCATTTTACATAGCTGTGACATGTTAGCATGACCACAGCAAAGCTGGGGATAGCAAGGAACAAGGTGAAACCATTTTGGGTTTTTTTAACAAAAGCATGTATTACAAACATCAAAGCGCTTGTAGTCAACATTTTATTTTCCTGAACAAATAATCGCTTTTTTTCTGAATGTCCCATGAAGTATGAGTGTCTCTAAATAATAGTTAAAACAATTGTATTTGTGGAAATATGAATTAATGGCACGGGTTGTGGATACAGTCTTCATCCTTTAAGGGAAGGTCAGACCTTGATAACCTTATACCTGCTGATTGTACGTGGGAGGATATTAATAGGCTAGTTGTTGAAAATAATGCTGTTCAAAGTACAGGAATCAGTCAATGGAGCCCATTGAACAACATACTGTTGGGTTTTTTCTGGCTCTTTAAAAGTTGTTCATTTATTTTATTATAAAGTATTTACATTTGTCTAAGAACATGTAAGTCATGCATAGGAGGCAAAGTGCAAGATGAAATTATGTAGCTGCGCTCTCTTTTATATGAATTTCGGACCCATTTATCAGAGCAGAGGATTTAAATAAAAGAGGTCCCACTGACATTGTTTCAAGTATTGATCTTCCAATTACTCTAAAATGGGGAAGGGAAAAAGAAATGACTTCAGCCTTTTAAAGCAATTTTTATTCTATAAAAGCCTACACTAATTACAGTTGCGCAAATAATTCCTTATGATCCAAACCTGCAAAAGCTTTCACCCTGATCCTTCACACAGCCCTTGGAAGAAGTCCCATTATCTTCAGTGGAATGCATTTCCGAGCAAGTGCCTTAGGATTGGCCTCTTGTTCTGACTCAAAACACATTCACTTCAATAAGGGCTCCCCCCCCCCCCAGCCAGAACTCACTGGAACTCAGTTCCAGCACCCCTCATTGGTGAGTTCTGGCACCCTTTCCCCCCTAGAAAAACAGCACTGACTTTAATTCAAGAAACTGTACAAGAGACAGACAGCAACGTGACTTGATGATAGTAGCATCTTTACTTGCAATCTACACTTATGAGTTAGCTCAAACAAATCTTGCGGGGTCTTTAAAGCACTCACACCCACACCCACCCACCCTGTTTCAGCCCAAGATATTAGTGCACGTTACTGATACAGATAAATATCTAGATGTACAGCTACACTGCAACACTCACCTGAGCCCTGTTTGACTGCCTCAGAGCATCTCTGACGCAAAGGAGGAATGAACATTTGTATCTAGGGGCAGTGGCGTAGCGTGGGGGGTGCAGGGGGGGCCGGCCGCACCGGGCGCAACCTCTGGGGGTTAGGGTTAGGGGGCGCAAATCCACGGGTTAGGGGGTGCAAATCCACGGGTTAGGGGGCGCAAATTACTTGCCTTGCCCCGGGTGATGACAACCCATGCTTCGCCACTGTCTAGGAGTCAGTAGTTGCCCCCCAACTACAGCTGGGTCAGGGTCAGAAATGATAGCTAGGATGTGGGACACCTCGCAGGCAATGTCTTCCACATCATTTTCCACTCTGAAAATGCAATCGTGGTACAGAGCTCAGGAAGGATTAAACACAGTGCCTTTGGGATAGGAGGCCTAGTGTTCCTTTTGTTCCTGCACACTACCGTCTTGCCTAATAGCTTCTTGCAGCATGGATTACTAGATGGAGGGCAGGGACTACCAGCCAGCATGATGCCTCTGAGTTGCTGGAAATTGAAGGTGGGCAAGATGCCCCGTGACGGGGTGAGCTCCTATTGCTCAATCCCAGCTCTTGCCAACCTAGCAGTTCGAAAGTATGTCAAAGTGCAAGTAGATAAATAGGTACCGCTCTGGTGGGAAGGAAAACGGCATTTCCGTGCGCTGCTCTGGTTCGCCAGAAGTGGCTTAGTCATGCTGGCCACATGACCCGGAAGCTGTACGCCGGCTCCCTTGGCCAGTAAAGCGAGATGAGTGCCGCAACCCCAGAGTCAGTCACGACTGAACCTAATGGTCAGGGGTCCCTTTACCTTTAAGATGCTCTCGTGCTCATGCCTAAATTGCATGCTTCCCACAGGTGTTTGGTCAGCCACCATTAGAACAGGATGCTGGTCTACATGGGCCATTGGCCTGATCCAGCAGTCTCTTCTTAGCTGCGAATTGGAACTCTGAAGCTTCTGCTTATTAGGATAGAGGGACTACTGATTCTGCACCATCATTCTTTTTGTACACGATTTATGCTGGTGGTTGCTGAATATGGGTTTCCCCCTTGCTTCCAGTTGGCTTTGGATCAGCTGTTTTTCCACACACAGAAGACATTATTTGGATTGGGGGAAATCCCATTGAAATCAATGGCACTTACAGCTAAAGAACCCAAGTGAGACCAACATGTTATATTCTTACACTGTGGTAGAAATAAGCTATCGTTCTAAATGAAAATTGGAGATCATATTTGGCAAAAAGGTTGGGTTGTAGACAGAAAACCAGAACTTCGTAGCTATTTAAAAAAAAACACGTATTTGGAGGAGGTTTTGCTTTTAATTAAAGATTGGGCTGAAGATGTAATTAAAAACATGTTGGAAACAATGTATACCAGAAGGCTATGTGTGTATATAAAGTATGTATAAAGCCTTTTATTTTTATATCTTGAATGCTCTAAATTAATAAAAAAGAATTAACTGAGGTGAATCTAATTTCTTTTTTAAAATCTTTCATTCCTTCACCGGAGAGACCCAATGCATAACTGATGACAAAATGACCCTCCCAAAAGACTTGCCTTTGGTATGAGACAAAAAGAACCAATTACCTTTCTGTTGACTTTGCCTACTGAAGCACATTTCAAAGAAGTCACCGTGGTCAAATCCAGACAAAAGAGATATTTTGATATTCATGTCAGCACAAGTATTTTTTAAATGCTGAGAAGGCACCTCTGCTTCTATTGTGCAGTGTATGCCTCTATACTTTGGTGCTTTTTTATTTTTCATTTTAAAGAAAGAATACAAATACTGCAATCCATACTAGATTCCTTTTGCTTGAAATCTTAGGGACAGAGTTTTGCAAAGCCACTCGGAAGAAGTACACCAATATATATGGGTGGCTGGAGTTCCGGATCCTAGAAGATGTATAGGGCACATGTCAGTTTTTACTCTCAAACATTTTGTTTTTTAAGAGTCAGTTTTTCTGAGCACATAAGAAGAGAGTGTTGGATCAGGCCACTGGCCCACCTAGTCCAGCATCATGTGACCAAACAGTTGCCTGTAGGAAACCTGCAAGCAGGATTCAAGCTCAAGAGCAGCAATGCTTCTGAATACCAGTTTCTAGAAACACTGGCAGAGGAAGAGGGATGCGGGGGGAGCACACCGCACCTGGCAGTGCAGCCCCAGTGGGGTCCACACCATGCCCCCAGGATATGCGCCACCCCCCTGGGACACGCGCCAGCCATGCCCCTGCTTGCTCTCTGCACACACCCACACACCCCGGTGCCGGCATGTAGGAATGATCGCTGGGTTTGTGGAGCACACTCTCTGCCCACAGGCAGCCTCAGCTGCCTGCACGCGTGACCTTGGGGTGCGAAGCACACTCTCCCTAACAGATAAGGCCACAGCTGTCTGAACATCTTGCCCTCTGTCTAACCTTTTGCGGTCTCAGTAGTCTGCGGTGTTCTGTCTGTAACCCTTGTCTCTGAGACCTTTGTCTCCTTCGTCATACATTGTGTAAGGGGAAAATGACATGGTGGAAACAGGTGCCAAAATAACTTTGTACCACCCCACAATCTCGGGACTGGAAGATGTGTAAAGGTCACAGCCCAAAATGTATCTGCCTGGGTTTGCATATTGTGTCAACAAAAGGAGCCTCCACAGAGCTGGCCAGCAGCTTGCTTGCAGCTCACCTGTGCGCAGCTCACCTGCATTATCAACTCCTGCCTCATGTCCTTCACTTCACCGGAGCATGAAGCTCCGCCACTGTGCACCACTGCACGCACAAACACACAAAATATCATGCAGAATGAAAGAAACAGGGTTAAAATCCAAATTTATTGAAGAAAAAATACAAATCGTTTCACTATGAAAAGTTACAGATTGATAGCCAGTTTCCTAAATGCCCTACCTCAAGGAGAACTCACAGAAAAATGATATAAACATAATAACTGGGGAAATCAGTTCATTTAAAGTCACACTACATGTTACATTGAAAGTGTGTTTGAAGGCCAGGCTTGCTTGAGGTTCTAAATGTCTTTTTCTTCATAAAAATATCCATATAGAAAGCCCCAGGCTAAAATGGTGGATTGGGTTACTGGCTCCATATCCATATTATTTGTGCTATATTTGCTTCCAATTTGATACTGAAACATATTTTAACAGACATTGCTTTAAACCATCTACTGCCTTAGGAGTTGTGTCTTTGATCACCAGTTTTCTTGAAGCCACCGAGAAGCATATTCATAAACCAGAAGCATCACTGCACCACCTAGAAGAGATAATTTTATTAAATACAAAATTGTAACACTTTGTGGCTTTAAATTGCATACATGTATTTTACCAACAGGACCAAAATGGGACCTGTAGTGTAGCGTGGGGGGTGCCCGGGGGTCAAGGCCCTGGGCACAGAATCTTGGGGGGGGGGGTGCACAGAGATCTCTGCATCCTGCATCTCCAGCAGCGGGGGCTTGATGAGAGTGGAGGGTGAAGAGTAGAACTTCCTCCCTCCCCTCTCCGTGGATATATCCTACCCTGCCCCCAAATCTGCTCTGGAGGGTTGGGGGCATGAGGGAAGTGGAGAGGGGGGGGGGAACGATCCATTGTGCAAGAAGAATCCTTGTGCTGACAGAACAATTCTACTTAGCGTTGCTTTGAATACAACCCACATTGTTTAATGCCCACTTCCTGCTTTCACCTGGGCTGTGGATCTTTTGATGGAAGAGCAGGTATGTCCTGCTTTCTCAACTCCATTCATAATCAATGTCTGAAGCAGGGAGCCCATGCATATGTGCATATGGTCCTATATGTGAAGCTATCATGCAAGACCTTTGGAGAAAGGAGTTGCAGTCCCCCTCCATAGCCAAGCTATATGTATGAACTAGATCAGGCATAGGCAAACTTGGCCCTCCAGATGTTTTGGGACTACAACTCCCATCATCCCTAGCTAACAGGACCAGTGGTCACGGATGATGGGAGTTGTAGTCCCAAAACATCTGGAAGGCCGAGTTTGCCTATGCCTGAACTAGATCTAAGGGTCATTCCATCTTTCTATGACCCGCAGCTGGCTGTGTGAATGAAAAACACATTAGATAGAATCCTTTGCTTTTGCTTCAAGAACATAAGGAGCTACTGCTCTTGGACGGGATCCTTCTGTGAGTGCAACTAAGCTGCACTGGATACCAACTGTTGCTTTTGAGATGATGCGATATGGCAGTTCTAATGGCAACGGCTTACTATCTGAAGAAGTGTGCACGCACACAAAAGCTCATACCAATAACAAACTTAGTCTCTAAGGTGCTACTGGAAGGAATCTTTTTATTTTGTTAACACAGGGAAGTTATCAAGCCAACCCAAAGTCAGAAATGCTGTGTGATAGATATGCCAGGTTATTTATGCTATAAGCTCTATAGGCAAAAGCCTGATTCATCGGATGCACAAAGCAAATTGACATTTTAACCCATGACAGATTGTCAAGCAATGGTGTAAATGAATACATGGAGGAGGGAAATGAGACTGCCAACTCTGCCCTTGCCCTTGCTATATTGATGATAGCTTCTGTGTATAGGCTCTGCATTGTTACAGGGTACAGATCAGCATTCCCAACACATATGTGTTAGGGCATAAATCCTGGGCACATTAGAATCAATGGGTTATAACCAACAAAATCAACTTATTAGTACATGGACTTTGCCTATCAACAGGACTTCTCCTCCTCCTCCTTTTCTCCTTGCATGCCTCTGCACCCAACCACTCAGAGAAGATTTGCGGTTGTAGGGAGAGGGGAGAGGGAAGAAGTGGAGGTCCTTGCACCTAAAGGGGTGACATCATTAGGTACAACACAATTGAGGAGACTGAGAAAAGAGCCAATCCCATTTTTTCCTCCTCATGGTCATTTCTACATTTGCACGTCTACAGGTACAGAGCTATAAGAATTTGCAGCTGGTATATAGAATGCATTCTAAACACACAAGATGTTTACACACTTAAAAAGGTGTGTGCTTGATTATATGGATCAGCTATAAAGGAAGGTTTCCTTCCATGTTTCTGCCCCATGTTTCTGCAGACAGCTATGAATGAGGCTTCATCAATTGCTATAAGAGCAATGAAATATTGCAATAAGATAAAAAAAACAAAGTCATTTAATTTCAATAATACAATGTTTGTATTTAAATATATTTCATCTTAATAATATTTAACAGTAATACTGAATATTAAGATAACATTTACAAAAATACCATCAAGGCAGGATTAAATGCACTAGATTTTTTTAATAAAAAAATTACCTGGTCCTAGTCTCATGATTTTAGGCACCAATCCTTTGTACAAGGCTAAAAATCTGTAGAAAACAACAAAGAATGTTTTTATTTAAATTGGTAGAGGGAGGAAGGATGTCTATTTGCTCAATTTCTGAGACAATGCACTAAAAATGTATGCAAAATAACAAATGTATACAATGCTTGGATTTTAACATCTTGGCCCAGGATAAATAGCAGATTAATGTTCAGCTACGGTGGCTTTGCTGTGATCCCTTCTACTCAAAAACATGACTTTAATTAATGAGACATTTGCTATTTGTTAATAGCAACTGCACTATACTTTTTTTTTTAGTTGTGAACTTTCCAGAGAACTCTTGATATGAGGTGGTATGTAGGGACTGAAAATAAGTATAAATACAAATGAAGTATACAAATACAGTACACTACTTGAACAATATTGCTGTGCCTGAGTCCTCACTTTAGACATATGTTACATACACTAAGTTCAGGGTGTTCCTTACATGCTAGTTTCAAAAATGAGAGAAATTATACTGCAGCAACTTGGTACGAATGCACCAAGTCAATGTTTGCATTCTCATCTTGCTATTGAGGCTAGCATGGAATGGTCAACACAAACGCTCCAATCTCTATAGAAACAGAAACAGGGGAAAGAAAGACAGAGAGAAAGGCTAAGATTTATTTGATGATCTCCATGTTCTCTATAAGTTTTATGACCAGTTCTGAAATGTGGACAGTTTTAATTGTCCTGCAGCCACTCTATAGATATATTCCAAGATTGATTGGGGCAAAGTAAGATGCAATCAAGTGGACATTTTTAAAAAATCTGTTAAAATGAAGTTCTCATTCTTTGTCCTGTGTGCTGGCCACTTTATGGGATTCTGATTCTGGATTGCGTTTTCTAATGCTACCACGAGAAAAATATTCAGTACATGTTGCCTGATGCCATTTGGATCTGAGTGGAGCAGAGAATGACACTGGTTCAAATATTCCTCCTCAACAATTTCAACTGGAAAAAAAATCCTAGAAAGTGGCAGAGTTATCAGGGTCCATTTTTCTGGATTGCCCAGTCGCTTACTTAAGGGAACTGGGACTTCTCAGCTGCCTAGTATACAAGAATGAGAACAAGACAGGCTCATCAGCTGCTCTCAGAAAATGAGAAGACCATTATAGCATCACATCCGTTCACCCCCTAAAATAGCACTTCTGTCAGGGGCTACTTAGGAATCTTGTAACATAGGAAGCTGGCTTTTTACCAACAGAGTCCATCTAACTCACTATTTCTGACATTGACTAGCAGATTTTCAGACAAGTTTCTATCCTGGGTCAACCCTACTTGGCAATGCTATGGATTGAACCAGGACCTTTCACTTGAAAAGTATGTGATCCTATCACTGAGCTACAACTCTTCCACATTCACAATGGGAGCAATAAAATAGAATATATATTTTCTAATTACAATTCTGAGGATGAAAGATGTCTACAGCTACCAGACCGATGCAATTGTGAAAAAGCAGAAATGACTTGCTGCAGACTTATTAGGATATTTTATACATTCTCTCTCTCTCTCTCTCTCTCTCTCTCTCTGTGTGTGTGTGTGTGTGTGTGTAGTAAATAAAAATCCAGAAAACTCAGATAAACCAATACTTTTCCTTTGTAATGCTTATAGGCACATTTCTGAAATGCTGCACTCTGGAGTGCTCCTGATACAAAAGCACTGCGAAGGGTGGCTTTTATGGGCCTCATCAAATCTGAAATATAACAATGTGGTTTTATGGACTCATGTGAACAAGCCAGAGACCTGGATATTTATGATTGAAATAAGAATGCTTTACCCTTCTTCTTTATAGACCGTTGCCATAGTTTTAAAACAGGTCCTGTACTTGATCTCTCCAGGAACCGGCTGTGGTCCTTGAATCCGACTTTTTGCAACATCAAAAGGGATGTTAATAACTGAAGCTATTGTTCCTGAGGCTAGCCCGATTCCAAATTTCCTCAGAAACTCCAAGGTTGGATCCTAGATAAACAAACAAACAAAAAACCAACAAACAAAAGGGGAGCGGGTAGGAGAGGGGAGAAAATGAATGAGAGAGGGAGACAGAAAGAAAGAAACTAAAAGAGGCACAGAAGCACCTCAATTGCTTAAAGACTATAAAGTAATATGCATTTAATCAGAAGTCTTGCACGACACGACACACTCCTGTTATTCTAGCGGAACACATTAGGATTTCCTACGCTGGGGCTTGTTTTCTTGACAATCCTATTGGCTATGTTTTTACACATGGTCTAAATTGCTGAAGTACACATTTCCTCACACAGGATTTATAAACACAGTTCATAAAGCAAGACCGGTACGGCATATGGGGATGATTTGTATAATTGGGCTTCACAATGTACTTAGTATTACTGTATCAAAACGGGAGAAATCCAAGCACACTATTAGCTAATTGGCCAGAATATTTTACAAATGACAGCAACTTCCACCATGAAGCCTACTAAAATGCTCATTTGTGTGTTGGACCCCCAAATGTTAAATTAAATAAAGGCTAATCTCAGTCTGCTGCTTTCCCCCCTCCAGGTTTTTTACATTTAGTTTCACGTGTAGCTGATGCACTGTACTAAGCAGTAACGGCTTCCTGCTATTAACAATCCAACAGCGGTGCAACTGCAAAGCAGACAGCAGCACCCTGTGCATTATAAACAGTAGTAACTCACTAAGCTAATTGGCTGAAGAATTTACAACACATTGTTCCCAAAGCCGACTATTTTGCCCTGGTTTAAAAAGGTAGAAACTGGCTGTAAAGTCAGCCTTAAAACAACGTTTTTTCTGTATGGGCTGAGACAATCCAACTGTGTTCATATTTCCTCAGACAGCCTTCCTACCCTGGAACATCAAAGTGCTCAATTAGTTTATTTGGAAGTGAAATTTTCCTTAATAAAGTCTAATCCCATATGTGTGAACGCTGGGAGCTGCCAGTGAACGCTGTCATACTGGATTTCCTAGGTACTTTACAAGATGACTTTAAGAAACCCCCTTTTTTTTGAACCAGGGAAGCAAGAATAGACCCTGTAATTTCTAAACAATATAGTAACATAGCACATTTGTTGCAACACATTGCCAGAAGATTCCTTAGAAGGAGCAAAATGGGCATAAAATTCACATGTTGGATCGGGCCAGATTCTGTCCGTTCACACTAAAAAGCTCCAGTTTTACATCTTAAAGCTCAAAACATAGTTTATTTTAGCTAAAATGTCAAGAAGCGCAATTTTCAATTAATATAATTAATGCATTATCAGAGAGGATATAAGCTGCTAATGGAGCTTGTAATTTTCCTGTTAAGAAGATTGGATGGGTTCACAGCAAGTTTTGGAAAAATGGTAGGGAATACAGTATGTTAAATACATGACAAAAAGGGGAAGGAACAATTTTACTTGGGGATTGGAAAAGCAGTATAATAACTTACTATAAGAAGCTTTCGGAAGACTGTCAAATAACAACCCAGCATATTTGCCAGGCTGCTGACATAAGTTTTATATACTGAAATCAGAGAACAAATTATGAGCAAGTTGGTAGAGAGACTAGTCAGCAGAGGAACTTCTGCTGCAAGTTTTAGAGATTTCATGGCATGTTGCAAGTGTTGGTGAAGCCACCACAAAAAGGAAGCAGGTGATTGCTAGCATCAGTCACTGTATGATAAGCCTGTATGCACTGTGAGTAGGATGCATATGCTTTAGGACCTCTATGCTTTAGGAACTGGATACATTAGTTGCTTCCCTTAAAGCCCTATGGCCTCATCATTATCATAATTGAAGTTAAATATCCTCCCAGGAAAACAACACAATACAGTGTTGGGTTAAAGGAATGATAATGAGCTGTGGGGCTTGGACACCCAAATCTGCCTTGTACTCATTTCATAATTTTGGGCAAGTCTGTTGTTTCCTTAGTGTGTGTAATTAGTTTGTCTTCTAAAAAATGGGTGTTGCAGAAATAAATGCAGAAGCATAGGGTTGATAACTGACTGAGACTCTGCCTTATTTCCAGGTTGAGGTATTGTCTCCATCTAGTCCAGACTTTCCCAAACTTGGGTCTCCAGCTGTTTTGGGACTACAGTTCCCATGATCCCTCACCACTGGTCCTGCTAGCTTGGGATGATGGGAGTTGGAGTCCAAAAACTGTTGGATCTAGTTCATCATGGTGTGTCCAACAGTGGTTTGCTAAATGCCTCAGGGAAGTTGATAAGCAGGGCATCAGGGCAACAGAATTCCTCTGTTGCTTCGTTCTACATCTGACATTCATAGATATTCTGCCTCTGAACATGAAAGAGGAGGATGGTGACAAAACTAGAATTCGCTGGCTCTGGATATGCCTACCTTTGACCTCCCTGCCTTTTGCTCTAAGAACCACAAACGGTCTCAGTCATGACTATATTATGTTTCTTATTTTATAGAATGAGGCACCCACCTTGCTGACGGGAACGATATTTTTCACATTGAAGTAGAAACCAAAATAGACCATATTGAAAACTCCATGACGTCCCAAGGTAGCAGACAAGCCTTTGTTGAGTCCCCGGAGTCCCAAACCATTGGCCTGAATAATCTGCCGAGCTTTGGCAAAGGTAGATGGCTGCTGTATGAAAAAAAAAGCAAAATAACCATAAACCATAAGCCCCCTTTCCAATTCGATGCTTAACCAATCTCCATTGTAGAAGACAATAAATGAAATGGCACAATCCATATTAAAATATAACCAAATACAATAATTTGCCAAGTAAGCAGATGCACATGTGAATAGGTCATGAATATAAGGGCATCTGTTCTGAACTCTACTTAGAAACATGCATGCACATCCATGAATGAACTAGGAAATTTCTCCCATGCACAGTAGTCAGGGAGGGCTGTCATCCTCTCCTGTTACATCGCCCTTAAGAACACAAGAGGCTGCCATGGATCCATTGAGCTCAGCATCATTTGGGAAGCTCAGAGTGAAAAGCTTCAATGAAAAAGGGCCATCTCAGTGTGTGTATAAGGGGATGTTCTGCTGCTGGTGGAAATGGTGGAGTGAGTTCCCCTGTGACAAGCAGCCACCTGAGGTGGTGGAAGCACCTCCCCACTTACTCCACCACTGCCACAAGCAGTGGAACATGCCCCTCTTGCCAAATTTTGGGGAGAGAGAGGCATTCAGGTGTGTGGCGTTTCATCTCGTCTTCACCGCCTCTGGGGCAAATCCCTTGCAGAACTCCCCCCTCTCACCAATGGGCAGAGGGGACCCTCTTAAGAGATAATTCAAGAGGTGGTGGCCCAGGAGAGGAGTTTATCTGTGACAGCCCTCAGGTTGTGGAATTCATTCCCCACAGAAGTTCCTTTGGCACCTGTCATATGCTGAAGGTGTGCATCTCTTTACCCTGGCACCGGACATTTGAGTGGGAGAGAGATTTTGAACCCACCCTATTCTCTTGACTGCAATCTCTTCTGGTTTTTTTTAATTTTAATTTTTTTAATTAAAGTAATAATCATAAATAAATAAGAACAAACATGTGCACCCCACCACCAAGACCATTCCATTGTAATTATCCAACTTCCCAAAATTTCAACAGACTGCAATCTCCTTTAAGTGTTTTAGCATTGTAATTTTAAATGGTTGAAACCTGCCTTGGGACCTTATAGTGAAGAGTGGGTAAGAAATCATAGAATATAGAATCAGAATCATAGTATTTTAGAGTTGGAAGGGATCCCAAGGATCCCAAATAATAATAATAATAATACTGAACTGTCAGAGGCATAGTTTTGATTATTTTAACTATAAGATCTGTAAACTCTCACATTCTAGGCAATAAATGTATCACAAGCCAGATAAAAACCATCCTGTTCCTAGACATATATTTCTAATGAACAATTGAAGATATTCTAGACTCTTCCTTTGGCTTCTCTTGCTTAATTTGGGGTTCTTTTGACTATAATATCTGAAAAATCTCACACTTTCAGCCAATAATTGGAACCAGTGGCCCTTCAAATGTTGGACTCCATCTTCCATCACGACTATTGACCATGTTTGCTGGGGCTAACAGGAGTTACATATAATAAGAAAAGCCCTGCTAGATCATACCAAAGGCTCATCTAGCCTAACATCCTGTTCTCATGGTGGCCAATAAGATACTTATCGGAAGTCTACCTATCTTGTTGGAGAGCCCCAAGACCTGGAGGGCCATAGGTTCCTTACCCCTGCTTTACACTACACTTGAACCACAACCACAAAATATCAGTTTCCTATAAAAATATTCCTAATAACCATTGTAAACATTCCTTCTAAATCAGCCAGGGAGAGGATACTTTCAGATTAGAGGAACTGTGTAACTAATTTGTGTGACCATTTCTAGAGTCTTAAACTTTTAAAACTCCAATGCATGACTGTGGAAGATTGCTTTTAACATTTTTTACTGTTATGTCTTTAGCCCCAAGTTAAAGATTATTTTTTCTTGTCAATTGTTTGCTTGCTTAACTTTGCTTTTCACTAATGTTACCTTTGTGTAGTCAAATATTTAATTAGAAAGGCAAAACGTGACTTCCGCAAGGATGCTTAAACAGGGAAATGAAGACAATTTTGACTACTGCTTTGTAAACGGTGCTGATTTCAATGCACTTATTTGTTTAATGAGCTCCCATTGCAAAATGCCAGCAAAAATGACCAACAGATGATCCAAATAATATCCAACCCACCAGGTTAGTGCTTATTCAGGTGACAAGCAAGCTGAATTTCCTTTTAATATTTTGTTTCACTCAGATTTACATATATCTAACAGATATCTATGATTCACTTTGTAAGAGTAAAAAGCAAATCTCACACAACAACCGACTATATGGCTGCAATAGAATATAGGGCTTTATTGTAAATTTCCCAGCAAGAACTTAATGCCCAGGGAGACGCATACAAATACCATAACAATATAAACAAATTGCTATGGTAATATTTACCTAGGTCTGTCCAGACCATGATTTTAGTATGCTGCAGGCAGTCTCAATAAATAACAGGAGTGATCTATTTGGAAAAGCCTTATGTAAAAAACATACAACTGATTCTGTGAAGCTCGTTAAGATTGTTCTGAAAAGAAATGATAAAAATTCAAGGGGCAGGAAATGATTCTTTGATTAATGTGTTGCATCTATGGAAATGTGTGTCATGAGCCAAGTTATGTTAGAGGGGCATTAGAAGTGCAATTCTATGTATGTTTACTGAAAAGTGAGTCTCGTTGAATTCAGTGGGGCTATTATTATTATTATTAAATTTATATACTGCCCTTCATCTGAGGATCACATATCGAGGTGAGTATAGAAGTGCAGTTAGACAGTGCAATCCTATACCTGTCTATTCAGAAGTGCACCTGATTGATTTCAATGGGACCGAGTGCAATCCTATAACTCTCTGAAATGTTGATGGATCAAGAGAGGTAGGATTGAGCATGGCCACCTCTCTGCTGGCATAGAGGAGCACCACTGCTGGCGGAGGTCCTGAGCTCTGTTTAGCAGGCGGAAAGCTATGACCAGTGGTTGTCCTGCTACTTGTAGCCAGCAGAAAACCATGAAAGATAACCATGGGGTGAAGGCACCAGAGGCCTTGAATTTACAAACAAACAAACAATGGCACAGCCCTGGGCAGTGTGGTGGCAGCAGGAACAAGGGAAAGGCACTGAAATCTTCTCTCTGGGGACCTGCCTGCTTCCTCTTTCACGTTAAGCCACGGTTTTTCTCATTTGTGATATACAAACTGGGTCTCAGTATAATTGATATCAGTCGTGGGGAAGGAACCCTGTAGCATTGTTGTTAATCACTTCACTCTGAAGTTTGCAATTTGCTTATTACACATAAGCAGGGTATATTATTTAATTTTTGTGGCTACCTTAGTGTCCGAAGTCAGATGAGTCTGTACAGAAAACATCCGTCCCCCCCCCAAAAAAATCTCACTTATTTAAATAAGGAATGGAATTTTCTGTTTGTTTTCTTTAGAAAGTTCTTGAGCATTTTCCAACATGTCAAGACATACTGTTTGCTGGTAGATTCATTTCTGCTGCATTTGAAGTAAAGAAAATGTGTTTCTTTAAGTAAGAGCCCTGAATAAAAGGCATACAGAATAACTATATTCCAGCAAGGAGGTGGTGAAGTAAGCTGGGGGCTTCGGTTATCTTTTTGTGCTTGAAGTGCAGGTGGTCTCCATGCTCTGGAAAGGAAAGACTCCAAATGCAAAAGCAGCTACCCAAACCACTCTGGGTTGCAAATGTCCATACAGTCTTCCAACAAGAAACTGCTCTGCACCCACCAAGCTAGCCGGCTTTAAAAGAGAGTTAGACAAATGCACAAAGGAGAGGGCCACCAATGGCTACCATGCCCGCCAACATGTTGAGTCCTAAAACTGGGATGCGCGTTGTCAGGGGTTCAGGAGCAGAGTCACAGGAGAGGGAGGAAATGGAGAGCGAGGGGGAGGAGTCCGAAGGAAATGTCAGCGATGACAGCAGTCCGAGGTCTCTGAGTCTCTCCAGTGACTCGGAGGATTCACAGAAAGGGGCCCCCATAGTCAGGGCAAGGGGAGTGCCCAGGGGGACACCTCGGGAAGAAGGGGCTAGAGGGGACTCAGAGAGTAGCAGCTGGAAATCCGGACCAGCGTCCCCCCCAGAGTGCAGTAGGGGGGAGGAGTCCCAGGCATCGGGATCAGGTGGCGCGCGGGCAGCGGGAGAACGTGAGGCAGGAGTGACCACACCCTCGTCAGGGAGCGAGGAAACGGTCATCAGGAAAGTTAAACGCACGCGCGCGCCAAGTTCAAATGTACAGGAGGGCAGCAAGGTGGGCAGCCCGGGTAGGGAGCCAGGTCCTAAAGCCCGCCGAAGAGAGGGGGAGGAGTCAGAGGGGTCAACGTCTGCGTCAGAAGAGTCCAGGAGGGAGGAGACCCCGGGGGGTAGTAGGACCCAGAGGAAGAGAGAGAGAAGGAAGAGGTGGAGTAAGATTAGAGTCTTAAACTGGTGCACAGGGGGCGGAGACTCAGACGGAGCTTCGCCGGTCTAGAATCCAGACGTAGAGCTGGGACGCTGAGGCTTGGAAATGGAAACTATTCTTCAATAAAGACTTTGATACTTTACTACCGGCTAGCGTTGGTCCTTGTTGAGCTGGGACCAGGAGCCAGCTCTGACACGCGTCTTACTGTCCATGTTCCTACATGAGTCATGTGACATCACGGAGCCCAAAAGGATGCAGGTTTTTGGAGCCGTGCATTTTGGGGTGTTGCACGAGATCACAGCCCTGCACGAGATCTCAGGGCGAAATTGTGCAAGATCAAAGCGACGTAAATGGCAGCTGTGCTTACGTGGGTAAAAATGGGATGTCCCAGATTTTATTGGACACTTGCGGGTTGTGCATGGCTAACCATGATTGCTATCCTCTGACTCCACAGCTAGAGGCAGCAATGGGTAATTGACAATGCTGCTTGAAGGTTATTACTCCAGATCAGTGGCATAGCTAGCCCCTCGGGTGCCAGGTGCGGCACGCGCGTCTGACGGGACGGGATGCATGGTGCCTCTCTGCCACCTCCCCCTCATCTGTAGGGTGGCAGAGGGAGAGGCGGAGGGCAGACGCAAGTCCCATGCTGCCACTGCAGGCAGCACAGAGCCTGCAGGCACCCAAGCCACCACGTCACTCAAAGAAGAGACGTGTGGCTCGGGCACACTGCAGGGCCTGCAGTGAGTGCCGGCCCCTGCAGTGTGGCACCCAGTGCCAGTCACACTTTGTTGCGTTTGTTGACTGAACTATAAAGTTTCATGAGCCCTATTTTTATTTTTTTAATTCATTTTTTGTCATTTTGTCACCCCCCCCCCCAGTGATGACACCCAGGGCAGCTGGCACCCCCCGCACCCCCTTTCCTCCACCACTGCTCCAGATCTGCCCTACCAGGAGCGCCACTCTGGGGACAGTAATGAGCTAGTTGGGCCAATGGTCTGGTTCAATATAAGTCGGTATTCCAGAGGTATAGCCTCACAATCTTCTGGCTTAACAAACGTAAGAGTCTATATGTACTGTGGCTTTGAGCACCTTCATGCTCTCTTCTATTAGTTGATTTTCAGCATTAGTAGAATATTGGGGGGGGGGGTATTTACTGCATAATGTTGAAAAACCAAATTGTAGGCTTACCTTTCGCACTGTGAAGTTTAGAGAGAGGATATATATTTAAAACAAAAAGCTGCTTCCTTTCTATTCTTCTCCCCTTCCTCCTATCCCCTTCCCTTTGTTCTGTGCTGGTACCATGCCATTTCCTGACCACTACAGAGCAAAGGATACCCTAGAAACATTGATGAGGCTCCGCCAAATACTTATTGCCCACCGCATCGTCCGTATCAAATTTGCTTCTCCAGCTGTTTTGAAATGGCAACACTTAAACTGGGACCATCACTTGTTTTAAACTGCCCCAAGAGATTCCCCTCTTCCTACAGCTCGCTCTTGATTAACATTCTATACTTGTTATCCAAGCACTTGCGTTTCCCAACATATTGAAAAAATATTCCAGTTACCATACCTCTGTGAAAGCATCCCGATTTGCCTGGAGGCTAACCTTGACTACTTCAAAAGGGTTAACCACAACTGCTTCTGTTAGCCCGGATCCCAAGCCAGCAACTGCAAATGTCTAAAAGAGTTAAATCAATCAGTTTTCATGCACACTGCGGTAAAACATCCCCGTACATCACATTCTGAAGTTGAGCATTAAGCTGACTGATATGATGAAAGTCGAGAGACCTACCCTTGTGCAGTAGTATACCATTACTAAACAGCTTTCGTCCTTGATTAGATGTTGACAGTTCATGCAGAAGAAATTACAAAAGCCACAAACCACATTCCAAATATTCCAAATAAAATGTCAAAGTCCTATCAACAACACATTCTCTCTAGATGGGGGCGGGGAAGCATTGTGACTGATTTTAAGAAGTGCATATGTGGTAAAGCGTGCCCTCCACATTCTGTTTAAGGAGAGGTTTGCCTAGTGAAGAATAATTTACACGTTATTATGAGTATAATATAGACACAAAGGCAGCTCTTAAAACCACTTACCAGGGAAGTATAAAACAGTGACTTAATTAGGTAGTAAATCTAATACAAAGAAAACACAGGACTAAATAACTGCGCTTCCCAGTTCAACAAACAAGTGTCTTAGAAGAAAAGTTTTCCAGGGCAGAGTTCACCTCTGAAAAAACTTAAGTAAGGTATTATTAATGGATGGCAAATATTTATATACCCCAAATAACATACTGGTTGGTGCTATGGCCTCATTAGAATGCAACTGACAGTCAAGGCATTGACATAATACGGTAAAACAGCGTAAAATCACTTAAGAGTAAAACATTTTCTAAAAAAAAACCACATTTCCTAATATTGAGCACTCTGGTCATAACCCAGTAGAGCCTTAGCTGTGTTTAAGAACATTGATTTCAGTAGACTTCTATTTCATACTATTTCCTAGCATGCAATACATTTTGATTGCGGTGGGTTTTCTGAATTCTCTGGCTCTTCCAAAGACAGATGAATCTTGGAGGAGAGTTCATTTCTGGAAAAGCTTCTGACTCTACATGGGGCTGGAGGAAGAATAGAGAAATTGCAGAGCATGGGAGGAAGTGTTTGTGTGTGGCAGAGGCTGAAATCATTACATGCTGCTAAGACCCACTTTGCCAACAAAGGTCCGTATAGTAAAAGCTATGGTTTTCCTAGTTAGTGATGTATGGAAGTGAGAGCTGGACCATAAAGAAGGCTGATCGCTGAAGAATTGATGCTTTTGAATTATGGTGCTGGAGGAGACTCTTGAGAGTCCCATGGACTGCAAGAAGATCAAACCTATCCATTCTTAAGGAAATTAGCCCTGAGTGCTCACTGGAAGGACAGATCGTGAAGCTGAGGCTTCAATAATTTGGCCACCTCATGAGAAGAGAAGACTCCCTGGAAAAGACCCTGATGTTGGGAAAGATGGAGGGCACAAGGAGAAGGGGACGACAGAGGACGAGATGGTTGGATAGTGTCTTCGAAGCTACAAACATGAGTCTGACAAAACTGCGGGAGGCAGTGGAAGACAGGAGGGCCTTCTGAGTAAAGATGTATAGGATTATACAGTGATGGCCTCTTTAGACCCTGGAGTTCATAAGTAAAACAGAATCAGCTTCCAGTATTCTTCAACATACTGAGTGAATAAGCTGATGAGTTGTATATGACATAGAGTCAGATATAATCATCATACCAATATGCATACAATAATGGCACAGTCCATTGCCACCACAGGTGCAGAAATATAATCAGTTGATTTGAAGTGGGCTGGATCAAAATATAGACCACTGGAATCAATGGGTTTAAACACACTCAAATCTATGATGGAATATAGATGTTGTAGACCCCCAAACCAACTTTTTATCTGCTGGGGGAAATTTTGTTTTCTTTTTTGTGAACTCTGCCAGATCTAGAGTCATTGTGCCTGACTTCAGGCACATCTCTTGTTTGCCTTCACCATCTCCTTGATGATCATTACTGTCAGTCTCCTCTGCCAAGGCTTTATAACACGAGAAGTATTCCATAGTCTATGAAGCACAGTAAAGAATGATGTACAGCAAAATACTGCTTTCTCCTAGAAAGCAAAACGAACCAGAGCTTTCACTGTTAAAAAGGTATGTGGCAACTTTAAGGATTTATCTCATGATCTTTGGGGAAAGTGGCAGTCCGAAAGAAAAGAAAAGAAAAGAAAAGAAAAGAAAAGAAAAGAAAAGAAAAGAAAAGAAAAGAGAGAACCTTCAAGGACTAGGGACAATGTAATAACAGTAATATAACAGATGCATTCAATAACTAGAATAGTAAGAACTCAAAGTGTCTTCATGCTGACTCTATATCATGTTGACCAATTATGCAAATTCTAATGAAAGGTCTCTTCCTTTATATGGCGAGCAAAAATATGCCTGTCACAAAACTTCCACTGAGAGAGCCAAACTCCAGAAATGCTTCCAATCCTATAACTTGTTTAACCAAGAAATCTATAATCCAGATGGTCAGGAGTTTTTGGTTTGTTTCTTTTGCTAGTGCACTCTTCCAATTTGCTTTTTGGTAACAGCATTAAAGTCACATGGACTGATTCCTGGGTGGCCAAGTTCCTAGGATCTATGAGATGCATCCTGCCCAAAGATCTCCAGGCACAAATTCTCTTCCATATTTTGCATAAACAAAGAGGGTGGGATCCAGACTGGCAGGAGCAGCAGCTGCACTTGCACAATGACACAAAGATCCTTCATGTGGACCCTCTCTGAAAAGTCCCCTATCAAGGTCCAAAATTAATGTGGGGCTGCCATTAGAAGGACGTTTTACTTTTCCACTGTGTGTGAGCAAAAGTTCTTTCTGCTAGTCCACAAAGCATATGGATCTAACACAATTTTACTCTTCTCTCTCTGACTTGTCCCTCCATTCATGTGTCTTTGCTCAACCTACTTCATTATATTGCTCAATGTGAGGGGAAAAGGAGAAGGAGGAAGAATGGGAACTATAGTAAGTCTCCTTATTCCCATTACAAGAGTATACAACCTTACTTACCAGTGCTGGTGACAGTGAAACATTTCCTAGTAATTTCTTGTATTGTTCAAAGGTGAAAAACTGGAAAGTAAATACAGTGAAATTTAAAACTCGAGAATGGAGTAGAGATTCTTATCAGAGCAAACTGTTTACCTTTATTGGTCTAACAAAAGACAAAGAGAATGATTTGATCTGGTGGTCCGTTGTTGAGTGATTAGTACTACACACAGGGCTGTGGTTAAATTTGAATCAGGCAAATTTTGTTCTCATATCACTTAAACATATATTAGAAATATTCAGACTATATATATACACACACACCCATATATACATACAGATACCAAGCACTCAATCCAATTACAGCAGCCTTGTATCTCAATGTCTTCTTTCCTCTTAGCCCAGAAAGAAAATAATACTTTCCAAACTTCTTCAAAAATCAAATAACCATTTGTCATTTGTGTAGCTTCTTGTGCCAAGAACAGACTGCTCCTTACCAAACAGTGCAAAGCTTTCCTCCTTATTCCATATAGTGAATACAGGGCAGTTTTCTCTTTTCCTTAGGATCATTGAATGTCAATTTAAACAACTTAGACTGAACCAACACTTGCAAAATCCATCATTGTTGAGATCAGCAATACTGTGCTATTACGATTTGAGCAGTTGACAAAACAATTCAAAATTGCTCCAGTCTTTGGTACAGGAATCATTCCTTTAAAACTTGGCAAGAACCTTGTTATTAGACCAAGCACAGTATTAACGTTAAATATCACCATCGCTATTGGGTTGTTTTTTTAAGAACCAAAACGAACCAATGGTTTGGATCCAGAGGTACACAAGTGTAAGGCTGCTTGAACCTGGACTTTTCCACCCCCGGATCCCCAGATAACTTTTTAAAAGCAGATTTTCCAACTGGGCAAATTTCTCACTAGAAACCCCCACACTAAAAAGGGGGACAGGAAATACTGTAAACACAAATGGTGCTTTGCTCCTTGCTTACACTATGTATCAGTGGCAATTTCTGCCTAAGGAGACCTTATCCATTATACAGCAATGATTCATTCATGGATTTGCCTCCATTCAGTAAGTAACAGGTGCAAAACCAGGAGTGATTTAAGGGCATTTACAAGGATGTGATGAAGCATTACCTGCACAAAGATGACGAAAATGTGGTTCGGGCCACAAAGAATGCATTTTAATATGGTTTGGGCAGTTTAAGTATGGAAACTGAGCACATTCTTCCCTTACAAAATTTGTGCACATGCTTACATGCTGCCCCTGTCACAGCCTTCAGTTAGGTGATGAATAAACGCACAGACCCAACATGTCTAATGCCTCTCCTCTCATTTTTCACACTGTACATTATCAGCTCTCCAACAGCACACAATTTTTCTCAGTTCCACAATTTGCACACTAAACACACACACCCTTTGAGCCCCACTCCACAACCCTTGCATGACATTTTGAATGTGGTCCTGCAGTGGGAAGGGAGAATTGCCCCAAGCCATCACACTCCACGGGCATGTGGGGGTGGAAGTAAATGTCAGCAAAGCTGCTTTCTGCAGCAATTGGCTGTGCAGAGATTCTCATGGCAAAATCAGCCACACAACTGATCCAGCAGACTGGAACGCCAACTTCAACACTCCTTTCTGGGTACTTCTGCACAACCAAGTACCCAGTGGAGAACTCGGCTGCATAGCTGTACCAGCCATGTCTCTCTCTTCCCCACACCTCCCGTCACAAATGGCCTCGTGGGCCAAAGTGGGAGTTGCACCAAGCCAAATTTGGCCTGCAGGATGGAGTTTCTCCACCCACTTGATGTAGAGGATTTACATCAGGAAGACGAGTCTTACAGTAAGAGCTGTTTGACAGTGGATCAGACTCCCACCAGAGGCACCTTGGAGGTTGGATGGCCATTTGTCATGGATGCTTTAGTTAAGATTCCTGCATTGCAGGGGGTTGGATGACATGGCCCTTGGTATCCCTTTCGATTCTCCAATTTATGATTCTCCTTGCTGAATCTGTTATTTCACAATACCATTCTCTGGCTTTGATAATTGCTGCCAACACTATTTTGAGGATACCTAGTGCGACCAAACTGTGGAAGGCAGTGGAAGACAGGAGTGCCTGTCGTGCTCTGGTTCATGGGGTCACGAAGAGTTGGACACAACTAAACAACAAAACAACAACAAAGTGCGATAAAACAATACCATGGCATTCACACGCATGGGATATATTCAGAAATGACCCTTACATTTAAAATTTCAGAGAAAAGACATCAAGTAAGTAACACTGCTCAGCAGCTGGCAACATGGCTGTAACCTGCAGCAGAACGGTTTTCATTGACATCCAATGATGGGGTCCTTGGAGGGTGTAAGGGAGTCTACCTGCAGCAACTGCCAGTGCCTTCTTGCGGAGCACCAGCTCAGACCTTGAGAACCATAGTTTTTGGTGCAATTCTCCTTTTTAGCATGCTCAGGCTGCTTTGCAAAGTGTAACATTTCCCTTTGCTCCAGTTCACCCCCATTTGAAACCGGTTTCACACATGGTACCCTTGGAAGAAGCATTCCACCCTACCATACTTCTGTCAGGAGCTCGTCCTACACTCAAGTAGGACCCTGGTAGAGACACATGCCTGACTGGCATGTTCCCTCCTTCCTGGTCGATCGTTCGGGAGCTTCAAAAGCTTTCTTCTGCCTGAACATCACAGCAACTGATGCCAACAGACATCGGCACATTTAGGGATCTGCAGAGTCTTCGCAGTTTGCATGACAGACCTCAGCAACTCAGCATTTTGGCTAATCTACTTTATTTACATATTAACACAGACGGAGCACTGCAACATGGCTCCCTCTCTCTCTAGCATCAGACAGCAAACAGAAAAAGAACAAAGAACAATAGTCCCACTTCACAGAACACAGTAACACAAACATCCTGTCTCCGTCACTTCCCACTCTGTGGAGTCAAAACATATACTGTCATGAGATAGACAACAATCCCATGACTGCAATCATGGAGCAGGAATTCTAACAATTTCTACCAGGGCTTCTGTCATACTTTTCTCCCAATATTTAACTCTCCTTTGACACTAAGTCCACAGGAGTATGGAGTACTGGGCCAGTTGCAGATGCTTGAAGCATCCCTCAATGTGGTCTTTCTTCTGAAGGACAGGTGCCAGTGGTGGGTGGGGCTAGAGCAGGCTTCCTACAACTCCCATGATCCCTAGCTAGCAGGACCAGTGGTCAGGGATGATGGGAATTGTAGTCTCATAACATCCAAAGGGCCGAGGTTGAGGAAGCCTGGGCTAGAGGGAAAAGTGGATGGAGCAATTTACCCTTGTGCTAATTTCTACACACGCACACACCCTTCTCCATCTTCTACCCTGGCAAGCAAGAGGCAGAATCAGAGTTCAAAGACATATTCCAACCGAGCAAAAACACTGCGAAGAAGGTGCGAAGTGGAGCTGGTGAGGGGTGGGGTGTGGCATGGGGAGAGTTTGATGCTTCAATGAATGGGTGAGCGCCTAAGGCCAAAGCAACTTTTCATGTAAGATGACTTGTATACAGATGGGATTTTAAATCTCCTTTAAACATTTCTGAATGGATGAAGCACAAGCATTATGAAACATGTCACCTTACACCGTGTAGCACATGGAAAACTGGTCCTACTGCAGTATTCAAAATTGTATCTATAAATCACAACATGGTAAGTTAATTCCCTGAATGCAGTATAGGATTCAATGTTAAAAACTGCTACAAACACTTGTGAAAAGTTAATTTGGACAATAACCCTACAATATGTTTGTATTCAGAAATAAGTCCAATTGAGCTCAGCGGATTGCTTTGAAAGGCTGCAATTCTATACGCAAAGCTCTGGGAGTCGTATGTCTCCTTGAAGTCAATGAGACTTCACTTTGAGTAAACTTACGAAATATTGTACTGTAGAAGTGAGCAACAAAATCAATGCAAAATTAGGTGAAATAATTTAATTAGGTGAAATGAGTAATTTAAAGCCTAAATGGCAAAATTACAGCACAAGCCTTTGCCTGTCTACTCAGAGGTAAGCGCCATTGAGTTCTGTAGGGTTTCCTCCCAAAAGTATGTATAGGATTGAAGCCTAAGTATCAAAACAGATTTTCATATTGCACATTCAACTAACAGATCTACCATTTTTTCTATATATTGTCACAACGAACTTTTTCATGGAATTTTAGGTATTCCTTTAATGTTTCACATACCCTCCATGCATGCTACCTAGCAATCTTTTGCACTTAAAATTTGCTTTCAAAATACAATTGCTTCCTAAAGCCATAAACAGAAGAACTAGTTAGTATGTAGCAACTCTGTTTCATATTATGGGGACAGTTTTGAAGCTGAAGAATCCTAGGAAACTCTAAATGAAGGACCAAAATGCACACAACCAAGCGAGTACGACTTAGCCTTTCAGAAAATTCAACAGTTTGCTTCAATGGCTCACGTTTTTTTAAGAGCTCAAAATATCCTTATCATAATAGAGTGAAGCAACTTTTGTTGCTGTTGAACAGTGATTTTTTTTAAAAAAAAATGCTTTCTTCACAAACTTCCAAAGAAAAATAATTGCAAAATATATGTCTTTGTGTATCTAATAACCAGTGCTGTCCATCTGGCAAAGATACATTTAAATCTAAGTTCCACAGAGGAGAGAAAAAACGTCAAAGTACTTACCATATGTCTCAATAACATTAAGGTAAAAAATGTCTGGGAAGGAACACATGCAAAATATGTATTTGCCCAACAAGATCATCTGTTAACCATTGTACTGGCACTGTTCATGTCTTTTCTTTAAGTCGAAACTAAATCAGGGCTATAAAGTTTGGCTTTTTATCCTTCAGAATTACCAGCTTTCTTTCAGAAAGGGGGGGGGGGGCAGAGAAAGACAGAAAGAGGCAGAGACAGACAGACAAAGGATCTGAACTCTTCAAAGTGAAATTGTCTTTGACACATGGCGTCCAAGTGACATATTACCTTAATTATAATGGCTTTATTTTTACATGCAAATGGATTTACCAAAGGAATAGACAATTATATTTTTCTTCTGAACAGGAACTCGGCCTTGTTTGTTTATCTGAGTGATCTTTTATCAGTGCAGCAGTTTTATAATTCAAGGCAGCCTTTCTCTGTAAGTTTCCCCGAGATGTGGATGGCAGGTATGGAGGCAGCTGTACAAAATTACCACAATACAACTCGAATTATTGTATCAAATTTGGAAGGGATTCCAAGGGCCATCTAGCGCGTGCATGTGTGCGTGTGCGCACACACATACACAAATGTTTGGTGATTCACCCCCACTTCTCTGGGTAATTATTTCCTAGTAAATTGGGACAAATCTACAATTTCCTTAGAAGTAAGTGCCACTGAATTCAATGCGACTTTCTTCTGAGGATTGTATCGTCAGTGTTGAAACAAAGCTCTTGGGGAAGTTCTCTCAAGCAAATTGTCCCAATTCAATCTATACTAAAATAAAAATTCCTAATTTATAGACTCATAATTATGTGAGCATCCAATTATAGATACTGATGGACTTTGTATATATAAATATAGTGTGTGTGGGGGGGGAATCTTAGTCTGCAATCATCATGTATTTATCAACAGATGTTTGAACATTGTGTGTGTGTGTGTGTGTGTGTGTGTGTGCATTCACATGCATGCAACCACAAAATCTGCTTCCTTATCTAAATCAAGCACTCCACATTCTTTTCTCTTTTTCAATCTAAGATTAGCAAGCAATCCAGACAATTCTATCTGAAATGCAAGGTTACCAGCAGGCCACTGAATTTCAGATTGCATGGCACAGGAAGTATAAGGAAAGTTTCTTCTTTAAAGAGTAGATGGACAGAATGTGCTCTATAGTACTCTCTGAACGTCTAACCCAGTATGTGAGGGTAAGGCTGAGCATTTGCAAAGTAAGAGCATTTGGACACAGTGTGTATTTAAGCTATATCAACCTTTTGTATTTGCCCTCCCCTATCATCCATGTTACATGGTGGGGAGGTTCTGTATCCTCAAGGGAAGGCCCAAATTAAAATGGTTCGCATCTGGAAAGAATTCAAAGACAACTTTTATTTTTACTGATGTGTATTCAACAATGGTTTATATGTTATCAAGTTCTCCATTTTCATACCTTATACTGCTGCCTAATTCTGTGTACCATTGTCTACTCAATAAAAACATTTATAAAGAAAAGAAAAGAAAAGAAAAGAAAAGAAAAGAAAAGAAAAGAAAAGAAAAGAAAAGAAAAGAAAAGAAAAGAAAAGAAAAGGTAGAGACGGGCTACTACTATTCCATCAATTCAGATATAGTGAGACATGCGTAAAGAGGTCTACACTCAGCTTAATGGAGTTCTAATCTGAAAAAAGGACTTCATCTGATATTCCAGATGGTATAATACTTGCTTAACTCTCCATCTATTTCATGGAAGACCCCAGACATCCATAGGGCCTGTCTTTTAAAAAGAATTTATGGGACCAGCAGTTTCACCTGGCCCTACTGTTATATGCCAGCTGGCCACCCACATCAGTTTTCTGAAGCTGAATCCTGGTTGTGAATCTTTCCAGCTCACACATAACGTTTCTCTGACTAGGTGGCAAATTGAGCCCCTCATTTTTTCATTTTTTTTAATCGTTTGAAACAGCCAGGATTTTAAGAATTTATTTTGGTGTTTCCATTATGTTTCGCAGAAAGCTGATTTGAGCACAGAGAAAGCAGGCAATGAATGTTTTACACAAAGAAACAAAGCCCATTTGTGAAAAGCTCTTATTCGCACAGAATTTTCACAGTGCTATTTGGAAACCGAAAAAAAAAAAATCAGGTTTAAAAATGTGTGCTAGCGTTTTATTGGATACAGTATAGTTATTGTTGTTGTTAGTTGTTGGCATCTTGGTGGGGTGGGGTGGCAGTACAGTGGTACCTCGGCTTAAGAACTTAATTCGTTCCAGAGGTCCGTTCTTAACCTGAAACTGTTCTTAACCTGAAGTACCACTTTAGCTAATGGGGCCTCCTGCTGCAGCTGCGGGATTTCTGTTCTCATCCTGAAGCAAAGTTCTTAGCCCGAGGTACTATTTCTGGGTTAGCGGTGTCTGTAACCTGAAGCGTCTGTAACCTGAAGCGTATTTAACCTGAGGTACCACTGTATTCATTTGACCTTCGCCTGGCCACGTGGCCATGGCTTACTGGGAGGTAGAAGGCAAAAGGGCAATGAGGTCGTTGCATGCAAATGCACTGGCAGGAAAACTAGATTGGGTCTGCCAGTGGTTTGCACCACACCAGCCTCACCGCTGCCTTCTCTCTTCCCCTCAACATCTTGGTGAGCAGCAGCAATGAGGGCAACAGAAGGTCAGCAGAATACCGCTGCCCTATCACAATCATAATTTAATTTGTATGCCACTTTTCCATACTTAAAACCATGCTCAAAGTAGCTTGCAACGTGAAAGGATTTGCATAATTACAAACATAACAAAAGTATTAATAAGCCATAAACAAAACACATCAAAAAGTTTGCAACCAAATTGAAAAATTTCCACATAAATCACAGTAAGATCTAAAAAATAAAGATACAAAACATTAATATCAATAATAGCAGCAACAAACACACCTAAACAATGTCCCAGCCCCATCAGCTGCTACTGGTGTTATCTCATATGTTACCTGTCATATGTTATACAACAATAGTGAATTATATTAGTGGAATAATACCTTTACTGCCCTTTTGGGAGTTTCAGCCAAGATTGGAGGGAGTATACCTTTGTAGAAACCGAACAATCTATTGAAAGAAGAAGAAAAAGAAAAGGTTATTCAGGTATGTACTGTATGAGCATTAGCCAAGTGGCAAACCTGTTTTCTTTTCAGAATAAAACAACTATAGTAATCTCAAGGCAGTCTTAATTATTCAGAACAGCCCTTATTGTCAACAGTGAAGGTCTGTTTTCATACCGATTGTGTAACTACTGCTGCAGTCCTTAAATTACGTATCCTGAGACAATGCCACTGACTTCAAGAGGACAAAACTGAAATGAATTATTTGAGGAACATGGCTCAAATCTGAGTCTAGACCCCTGAAAGAATAAGCAAAAAGTAAACACAAATTCAACACGCAGTGTATATCGATTAGGGCTGGAAGCTATACTATCCAATAATAATCCTACTCAGAGTAGACCCATCAAAATTAAGACATGGTGGTTTCAATGGGTCTACTCTAAGTAAAACTTAGTTGGATACTATCCAGTGGGACTTAGTATTTATTACAATTTATAATTACATTTATAGTCTACCCCTCCTCCAAGGAACTCAAGGTGTCATATATGTAGGGTTGTCATACAGCCAGAATTTCCCTGACATTGCTGGGATTTGCCCGTTAAAAACAGTGTCCTGGTGGAAATTGCTTAAATGCATGGGAAAATCCAGACATATGGCAACCCATATTGGAAGTGTAGATTTTGGAGAATTTCCTTTAAAGAAGCTCAACAAGTTTGGCAAACAAAAAGCAAAAGACTTGTGTCCAGATTATCACTTTCTGAAACATGGCAACCCTAAATACATGGTTCCCACCTAAATTTATCGCCACAACAGATTAGATTAGATTAGATTAGATTAGGCTGGGGCTGGGGATCGAGTCACCCACGGAGCTTCAGGAATGATTGGGGAACTGAATTGTTGTCTTCTAGGTCCTAGTCCCACATTCAAACCATACTACTTTTTATCCAGAGAAAAATGTCATTCATTAATTGTTTACTATCTAGGTAGGTAGACTTTCAATAGAAAATCTTTAATGAATGGAAAGTGCTATTGCATACACACAGATATAACCATTTGGGGGAGAGGGGAATGAAAGGCATATGTTTAGAAGGCTCCTTCAAAATTTAATTCAATTTGCAGGAACAGTTGTGGCTTAATTTCACAGTTAGAGTTGTGTATATTTTCCCAATCATAGAATTGTAGACTTGGAAGGGACCTCGAGAGCCATCTAGTCCATTCCCCTGCAATGCAGGAATCTCAACTCAAGCACACATGGCAGATGGCCATCCAGCCTCTGCTGGAAAACCTCCAAGGAAGGAGAGTTCACCACCTCATGAGGTAGACTGTTGCACTGTAGAACAGCTCTTTTTGTCAGAAAGTTCTTCCTGATGTCTAATCAGAATCTCCTTTCTTGTAACTTGAATCCATTGCTTCAGGTCCTAGCCTCCAGAGCAGGAGAAAACAAGGTTGCTCCATCCTCCATGTGACAGCCCTTTAGATAGTTGAAGATTGCTACCATATCTCCTCTCAGTTTCCTCTTTTCCAGGCTAAACATACTGTCATGGTCCGGTTTACGGGCGGTCGAAGTCCTGGCAGAGGACGTCAGGACTGGGGGCAAGATGGCGAGGTGGGAACGAGAGTCTGGAAGCCAGGAGTCAGGAAGCCAAGGGTCCGAGGATCAGGAAGCAAGGAGTCAAGAAGCCAAAGGCAGGAAGCGTGTTGCTGTGGCAAAGAGCCAAAGGAAAATTCTGACCTTATATCCCTTCCCGGCTCTTGCCACCAGGTGCTGTGAGTTACCAATCGGCCTCACCTGTGCAGCAGCGCCTTGCCTCTTGAGAACAAACTTAGGAATCTCCTTCTTTGGAGGTCTTTAAGCAAAGGCTTGACAACCATATGTCAGGAGTGCTCTGATGGTGTTTTCTGCTTGGCAGGGAGTTGGACTCGATGGCCCTTGTGGTCTATTCCAACTCTATGATTCTATGATTTTATGAAAGCCCCAGTCCTGCTAAGCCCTACTGGTCACAGGGCCTGGCTCCTGCACACACTCCTGACACATACCCAGCTCCTTCAAGCGTTCCTCATGAGGCTTAGTTTCCAGACTTTTGATCATCTTGGTTGCCCTCCTCTACACACGTTCCAGCTTGTCAACATCCTTCTTAAATTGTGGTGCCCAGAATTGAACACAGTATTCCTGGTGTGGTCTGACCAAGGCAGAATAGACAGGGGACTATTATGTCCCTTGATCTGGACGCTATACATCTTTTGATGCAGGCTAGAATAGCCTTTGCTCTTTTTTTGCTGCTGCATCACACTGTTGACTCATGTTAAGCTTGTGGTCTACTAAGCGGAACATATGAATGTGAGCTCTCCCCATCCCCCTTTAATTTGAGTACTCATATACAATCCTCATGTGGGTCTTTGCCACCATTTTGTATCCGGCATGGCTAGAGGAATTACATGTAGCTTGAATAGATTTTGTTTAAAGGAAGGAGTGAAAGCAGATGGTAAGTGTAAGTGAGCTGGTAAAGGCACAACAGACCCAGCTCATCACCTGCCTTGCTGAAAATCAGATTTCTATTAAATTCTCTCCCTCAAACACCTTGCCTCCAGAAGGTCTGTATGACTTGTCATCAATGGATCGTAGCTTGCGTAAGACACACCGGATCTGTCTTGTCTGCACCTCCAACATCTATGAATTGACTTTGGCCCTGCATTACAAGGGTTCAACTTGAAGTCTACTTGTGCCCCTCAAGAGACAGACCAAGTCAGTGCATGTGGCGAGAGGGAAAAGAAAATGTGCATTTGATCTAGGAACATAGGAAACAGCAAATAATGGAAAGCACATGAGCTGTGAGCAACGAAAACCAAAAACTGCCCAAGATATAACCAGGATATCCTGTGATGGGAGTCGTGTCCTTACAGATATTTCTGCAGAAGCAGCCTTGCTGGGAGGTAAGCTGGGACAGCTGTTTCAAGCAATAGATTTTGGGGCTTCAGAAGAGAAATCTTTATTCATACACATGAGCACGTGTCAGAAGACAACCACACAAAAACACTGTCATTTTTTTTTGCACCATCTATTTCATTTTATGTTTTTGTAGATAGTGATGATCTGCCAGTTTTTTCCTTGTCTTGTGTCCAGGTTGCCACATTTTCTCAGCAGCCTCATGAAAACACACCATGAAAATACACCAGCATTTTATTTATTTATTTTTAATATGCATACCATATCTTCATTAAAAATATGTATACACACACACACACAATCAATAAATCAATCAAGAAAAAACACATAAAAAACCAAAATCGTAGATCACAGGTTATCAGATGACTGTCCCCTTAATAGTCAGTATAACCTTGGTGGCATAGAACAGTTTTAGCAAAAATTAAAAAATGAATACTGAAGACCCATGCTGAATCTCTATTGGAAGGGCATTCCATAAGACTGGGCCAATGACACTGAAGGCTCAGTTTTGTGCTGATAAGCCTTGCCAACCTGGGGGACAACCAATCACTCCTATAGATGATCTCAGAGATTTTAGTGATCATTTCTTCTCATATATCTCGTATATCCATCTGTGATTGTTATTTTCATGAATACCTACATTTTATGCAGACTTCCACTCAGTCTAAGCATTTTTGTATACTTTTTTTGGATGGAGAACTGCCCCACAAAATTCAGGCATGTGTGAATTTCAAAGGATAGCTGTATTTCACTTTACATTCAGAAAAGTGCAAATTAGGTAGGTCAGTTCACATTAGAAGGGATCAGTTCAAATTTAACTGTGAACTGAATCAAATATATCCTCCATCCACAGTTGTATTGGGCCCACAAAATATTACTGATCAAAGTTTCATTATTATTATTATTATTACAGTGGTAACTCAGGTTACATACTCTTCAGGTTACAGATTCCGCTAACCCAGAAATAGGGCTTCAGGTTAAGAACTTTACTTCAGGATGAGAACAGAAATCGTGCTCTGGCGGCGCGGCAGCAGCAGGAGGCCCCATTAGCTAAAGTGGTGCTTCAGGTTAAGAACAGTTTCAGGTTAAGTACGGACCTCCGGAACGAATTAAGTACTTAACCCGAGGTACCACTGTATTATTATTTATCAAACTTTCATTATGAAGGTTTATGCTGAAATGTTGGTGCGCAGAGTTATAAATAGAATCTAAGAATGTGACATAGAGGAGGAATTAAATTCACGTGATGGTGTTCTGTTGGTCATTTTTGTTGGGCTTCTCTATTTCTGTTCTCTGGTGCAGCCAGTTACGCTTGCTCCTGTCCTAAGGGTCAGAGGACTCGCTGGAATGTGACCGTGCAGGAGACTTCAGTGAGGAGTGAGGAGGGGAGATTCAGAAAAAACTGTGAAGCTTGTCTAAACTCTAGATCTAAACCATTACTTTATGGAAAGCCAGCTCAATATTTACATTTCAACATGGTATTTTTTTCAAAAAAATTTTTTGCGGGGGGTCAATTACTTTTCCTCTAATTTGCTCTTCAAGTTACTCCGTAATTTATTTCCAAATCTGGTTCCCCCGCCTCCCCTTTCTTTTCTTCTTAACTTAGTGGGCTTGGGATGTCATTAAAGTTAGCAGTATCTGTATATAATAATAAAGTATTGTATGATACTTTATAATATATGCAGCCGCCTCACTCTGTCTAATGGTAGGGCCAGGCCATGCTGAATGCATACAAGTGTCCTGCAGTAGTTATTTTATGGCACCTGACTAAAGTGGGCGTGAAGAAAGAAGCAAATGTAAAGGCAAGGGGCAAGTGATTAGTTCTTGGCTCCAGAAGGGAGGAAAGACTTCTTTTCTGCCTGAAAGTAAAAAAGAGACCATCTCTGCCTCTGACGAAAATACACTTCTGATGAATTTATACTTAATAAGAATATAGTGGCTACAGCATTAGTAGCAATGACATTCAGGCAACCCCCCCCCCCCAATTATCATCACACGGGGGTGTAAACATGAGGTGTGGCCTCTGATCTCAGCTCTTCCAGTGTGCCAGCACCATCAGTCCCACAGCTCCTTTGGTGTGTTGGGGGCAGAACATCTGCAGTGAGTAGACTACTCTGCTTGTGTTGGGTCCCTGTGTGATTTAGACGCCTAGAAGTTGGGAGTTCTAAATTGCGCAAGGAACCTTTGTGGGTAAAAAGAAGGCCTCCCATTTTAGCAGTTATCCCTGCAACTCATGGAGGACAACAGAGATGGTGATGAGGGCAGCTACGGCGCTCAAGATATGGCTAGGTCTCAAGGTCCCATAACAAATTCTAGGATTCTCCCTTCTATATTCTCCTTCATTTTTGCTATTGTTCAAGGAAGAGGACAGCACCACCAGCGATATAGATAAGTGTTCCGAATTTCAGCATGAAAGAGAAGACAAGAAAGTGTCACCACATCTCTACACATTCAACGAAATGGAAAGAGTTAACAGCTGCAGCTTTAACCGAAGCACAGTTAAAATGCATTATTTTGTTTCAGCATTAAGCATCTAAATGAACATCACCATTCAATTGTGTTCTGGGCAGCCACCCAAATTCGTCTTTGCAATAGTTGATTTTGAAACATTACAGTCAATCATATCTTCCCAATTTGTTCTTCTTTAAGGCTTTAGGCACCCTTCTGGTTTCCATTTCTTGTTTGGAAGCCTTGAGTCATCCATTTTGGCAACATGTCCAACCCAAATCAGTTATTTTCTCCAAATTATATTGAAATTGGGATCTTGCTTAGTTTGTTGTTTTCCTCCCCTGTCTCTCACATAATTTTCCCTTTAAGGATCAAATACAAAGCTGATTGAAGGCATGCATATAATATCCTCTTTCTTCAGTTGCTGTCAAATCCAAGCCTGTTACCCACATACTTCTGTAATTGAAACAATGACAGAAAGTACCTTTAGGGCCCTGTTCCCTTGCCCTGCATGAATCAGGGGTTCACTGGATTTAGATGAGTTGCAGAGTTCTGCCAGTGAAGATGCACAGAATGTCTGGTGTGAAATGTACAGTATTACTGATGTTAGAAATACTTTTTCAGTTTGGCAACACCGGATGAGTGCTCTTAAAAATACACCACACAGTGAAAAGTGCATATCTGAGTAAATCATAGGAATGCTTCCATGGATATTTGAATTGTGGCACCTTGATTTAAATTAATTTTCATAAGCTGACGCCAGGGTGCTTGGTGGGGGATGGAGGGGGGCTATTGTTTTTGTATGTTTATTACCGTGTTGCAAATAACTTCAAAAATTATTCTCTCCCTCCCCTCTTTCTCTCCCTCCCCCTCTTTCTCTCCCTCCCCCTCTTTCTCTCTATGATTCCCATATAGTGCTGAAATAATAATTTATGATTCGTTAAAGGGGGAAACAAACAACCTGGATGCAATTTTGATGATGGATCCAGGTTTACAATGGGTGGAGTTCTGCTCACGGAGATGCTCTGCTGGTGCAAGTGCAGCAGGGTTGTGACATTCACAGATTCTTCCTTTCCCCTGAAAAGTTAATCTACAGGGTTGGGGGACTTTTTAGAACAGCAAGGGAGGGGATCACAGGGGACTATAGGGCAACATGGAGTTGACAAAAAAATCTACCTCCTCTGCTAGATCTATTACAGTGGTACCTTGGTTTTTGAACATCTCGGAAGTTGAATGTTTCAGTTTTCGAACACCGAAACCAGGAAGTAAATGCTTCCGCTTTTGAATGTGCCTCAGAAGTTGAACGGTGTCCGATAGGTGTTTCTAAATTAAATTTGCAGGACTGCCCTTTGCACCTTGGTTTTCTAACGTTTTGGAAGTCAAATTGTCTTCCAGAACAGATTATGTTCGAAAACCGAGGTACCACTATATTATTATTAGTACAAAACAACAACAAAATAATATTGGTAGGATACCTTTTATTAGAATCAGCTAAAATATTTTCTTATTATGTTGGGTTCACTTCATTAGAAATGGGAAGGGCCTGTTGTTTTTATTGGAAAGGTATACCGCTGTTGCTTTTGTATTTATTTATTTTAATGGAACAGCATAGCTATTACTATTGCTGCCACTACTAACATTATGGACAACAATGATACAGTGGTACCTTGGTTTAAGAACAGTCCTGTTTAAGAATGATTCGGTTTACAAACACCACAAAATGGGAATAGTGTCCTGGTTTGAGAACTTTACCTCAGTCTAAGAATGGAATCCAAACAGTGGAAGGCGGGAGACCTCATTAGGGAAAACAGTGCGGGAGACCTCATTAGGGAAAGTGCGCCTTGGTTTAAGAACAGTTTCAGTTTAAGAACGGACTTCCGGAATGGATTAAGTTAGTAAACCGAGGTACCACTGTAATTTTAAAAGTCAATTACTGCTACCATTATTATAAATTCTTTGTGGGGAGATATTAGGTAGTATATCTAGTTTAACCTTAACAGATCTCAATCTTAAAAACATCCAAATTCAAGGGAAATTGGTGCATCACTGACATGATATATTATCAAGGAACATAGGCAAGCATCTGTGATGTGTACTTTTAACATCCGCAAGATTAGTTCACAGGCTATTCCACAGTTAGCAATACATTTCCTATATTGCTGCATTCAAATGTCTGACCACAGCCTAGATAAACCACACATTATTTATAAGTAAAAAAACAACACAAAAAACCAGTTTGCTGTGGGTTCTTTTTAATACCATTCCACTCATTACTAGCTGTATGTAGGCCAAGTTAAAGTACATCTCAATTTGCAGATAGTCACTTAGGAAATTTATAAGCAAAGGGATTATAGTGAAAATGAATGTAATCCTTTCTTTTAAAGTATACAAAATACCTCTTCAGAAGTTAATCAAACACAGTTGAACGCATACCTAATGCTAAAAGGTTTGTGTATTGTGCATTGCTGTTTGGTATTCCAGTACTTTCAGCTATAATACTCTGCGTACTTGGCATTCAGCATCGTCAGACATGGTGCTATTTTACATCAAACTAAGGAATATGTTTAATATCCATTCTATTCTGCACATACTCTCTATATTCTGTTCAAATTTACGAAATATTCATTGAATATTTGATGCCTGTTTCTGATGTCCTGTATTTCCTTTAAATATTTGACCATATCTGATTGCAGACGTGCAATAATAGTTATGTTATGCAATGGCACTAGTATCAAACAGCATCAGACCAATTGGTTTCAAGTAGGTAGCCGTGCTGGTCTGCCGTACTAAAAAAAAATTAAAATAATTCCATAAAAAGATAGTTTAAAAGACTCTTCTTAAAAACCTAAAAACTCCCTTAAAAGAATCAAGTCTTCAAAAAAGTTGTATGATCTAAGAAAGTCTTTAAAAGAATCCTTCCAAAAGAATTTAAAAATTAAAATGCAGCACTTTAGAGACCAACTGAGTGGTTTTGGGTATAAGCTTTCATGTGCATGCACACTTCTTCAGATACACTGGAACAGAAGTCATCAGACCCTTATATATAATCAGACCATTTGGCATTAGTATCAGACAGTATTTGTTAGCTGTCAGAAAAGAATCTTCTTCTTCTTTGGCGATCACTCGTAGCCAAGTAAGATTGTCTTCCATAAACATGGTTTTAACAATGAGTCTGCCAGTGACTGTGGAGGCCAATTCTGGATTCACACCTCCTTCCACAGTGGGGACATTGGTTTCTGGGTGGGAGTTGATCATGGTGAGGGTTTGCCAAGCGTGCCTTCCTCTTAGCACGTTTCTCCCTTTCGTCCTGAGTTCGAGGGTCTTCAAAGCCCATGACACCTTTGGTAAAGGCTGTTCTCCAAATGGAGCGCTCGGAAGTGTTTCCCAATCCTTAGTATTTGACAGCATGTGATATTCAACAGCAAGTGAAATACAGGATTGTACTCAACATGACACTAAGGTGAGTGTTCTGTCAGTGCAAGGTTTTCTCCTAGCACAATGAAAGGTTCTCTCCCATCCTCCACCCACCCCATAAATCTGTTCTGGGGGTTCCCCAGCCTTGCAGAGCATATTTGGCAATAGTGAGGGGCATGCACAGGGTGAGGAGAGGGAAGAAATACTTTTGCATTAGTACTAATCCTTGCACCAGTGCAATAATTTAATTGAATAGTGGCTTTCATATTGAATGTGTGTCAAATCAACAAAGAAATGCCAACCATTTTAAAGGCGAAATTTCACATTTAAAATTCAAAACTGAATTCTGTATTCAAAAATTCACATTCAATATCAGATAGCAAAATAGGAAAATATGACAGCATGTCTACTGTGCTCCACTGAATGCAAAGAGAAGTTATACTCAAGAAGAGTATACACATTACATAATACTCATGCTATAATATGCCCATTAAAATAATAACTTTATTACTTATTCCTTTCCTCCTTAGGGCTCAAGGCAGCATGCATGCTTCTTTCCCTCCCAATTTTATCCTCACCTCGCCTCTGTGAGGCATATTAGGCTGGGAGACAGTCACTGGCCCGTAGTCACCTTCTGAGCTTCCTGGCTGAGTGGGGATTTGAACCCAAGTCTCCCAGATCTTAATATAACACACTAACCACTACATCACACTGGCTTTCTAAATTCCCCAAATAAAGACACTTAGGGCAGCCCAAGGAGAAGGACACATATAATGTGCAAAAGGAGATCAATCTAAAGCAGTGAGGATGTTAATGAAATATATTTTTAGACTACTTTGGAAGATTCCAGCTCAGAACTGGCTCAGGAACCACTGGGTTGGCCAACAAACGGATGAATAATCAGCATCAATCTAATTTATTTGGAATGACAGTCATGGCCATATTTACAACATATGGGTCAGATTAAGTAGTAGTTGCGCGCCATCATCCTATGTGACTTTGTTATTTTTGCAGAGAAACGAGTCTCCCTTCCACAGTTATTAATCACCCCTCAATCTCTTGCTCAAAACCCTTGCTAATTTTTGGCTGCCTGTTCTGTTCACGACACACCTATAAATAGATTCAGCAAGAGAAGGAAAGATGAGAACACTGTCCTCTCTTCAGCAACAGAAAGCGAAACTGGAAACAATTGCCTGGTGTGTGTGTTTTTTTAAAAAAAGTGTACAAACTAAATTCAAATCTTATTCCCTCTAGCCTGCAGTACTCCATCTACATATTTTTTGTAGCCAAGTATGGTTTGGGTCTTATGACCTCAGCTGTGTACTCTGCAGCAAATACTGAGTATTCATTAGTGGTTCAGAAATCCACATCTTGTACCGAATTTCAGCTTATAGATTTTTTTTCTTACTTCCTCAGAAAAGAAAATGGCAGTGGTTGTATTCTGTTGTAATAATATATCGAACAATAGAACTGAGGCCTGTCATCTTGGTTTATTCTTACTGTGAATGCTATGGGTCAACTTTAGGGGACGCGGGTCGCGCTGTGGGTTAAACCACAGAGCCTAGGGCTTGCTGATCAAAAGGTCGGCGGTTCGAATCCCCGTGACGGGGTGAACTCCCGTTGCTTGGTCCCTGCTCCTGCCAATCTAGCAGTTCGAAAGCACATCAAAGTGCAAGTAGATAAATAGGTACCGCTCTGGCGGGAAGGTAAATGGTGTTTCCGTGCGCTGCTCTGGTTCGCCAGAAGTGGCTTAGTCATGCTGGACACATGACCCTGTCTAGGTTAGGAATTAGACCCAGGATCTTGGAGGAATCTGGCAGATCTGGGGTGGGACCATTGTAAAATCTGGTAGATGAAGTGTGGTGTCAAGGTAAAAATCAAGGAGTGTGCTTGATTTTGACAGAATCTGGAGCTTATTAGTTTTTCAGCCCTAGGCAACCCGTAGTACTGGTTATCTGACAGAACAATGATTAACTGGTTAGATCTGTAAATAGTAACTGGCTAGGAAATGTATTTATTGGTACAACGGTTTCCTATGTTCCTAGCTGATGAGCAGCCAAATATCTATGGTGGGAGTAGATGTGTTAGTTTTGTACCATATGGTTCCCATCATCCCCATTGTTCTCAAGACTTTTTGAGTCTGCCACAGAGTCAGCATGGATGCAATGCTACCTGACTCATGGGTGAACTACATGTTACATGAAAATCATGTATCCAAGTCCTGAGATGGGTTGCCAATGCACTAAAATAACCAGGGTATGAAAAACTGGACAAAAATTTGATTTGAAATCAATAGGGTTGAGCCAAAAGATCTCAAGATGTTGAAATAGGGGAGGGCACTAGTTAAGGAAAGACTGCTACAGAGCGCATTTTGTCCCATACAAAAATTGGAGGATATATTCATTATGGTGTTAATTTCCATTATGGTGTTAATTGCCACCTTTATAATTTCCGCTGTCTGTGCCACACAAATACACAAACACCCCACTTGGCTTTTCCCTGTCTTTCTGTTTACAATAAGAAACAGTTATAGGCAAGCCAGAAGAAATTTCCCCAAAGCTTATAAACTAGAAAAATGTCTCATTATGACTCAGATTGTCAGAACTTGATGAACGTTCAGCAGGCATTTTTAGCTGTTCAAACACTAGGGCAAAAATTATAGAAGGATTCTTTTCTGGCCTTTTGCTAACAGAACTTTCCTTTGCATAACAGGTACATCAGGAAACAGCCACTGGTTAAATATTGCACCACACCTAGGTCTATTCACGCAGAAAAATGTGAGAAAATGCATTTGGAACTTTTGTTATGAGAGAGGATGACAGCAATTTGTTCTTTTCTCTGACGTCACCAAAGACAAACCTTTGCAATTGTATGCTGAGTATAATGACAACATGACACAGAATTAAGCTATTTAATATCATCACAAAAGAACGGATTAGGAAGGAATCAGTTTCATTGCAGATTGACAGCCTTCGCTGGAAAGAAGTATTTTATTTTATTTTTGCATCAGCATATCTACATACAGTCACTGTGGAGACTTGATTAATAGAGTACTATTTCCCACCTTAAGGTAAAGGTAAAGGGAACCCTGACCATTAAGTCCAGTCGTGACCGACTCCGGGGTTGTGGCGCTCATCTCGCTTTATTGGCCAAGGGAGCCGGCGTACAGCTTCCAGGTCATGTGGCCAGCATGACTAAGCCGCTTCTGATTAACCAGAGCAGCACACGGAAAAGCCGTTTACCTTCCCGCCGGAGCGGTACCTATTTATCTACTTGCAGTTTGACGCGCTTTCAAACTGCTAGGTTGGCAGGAGCAGGGACCGAGCAACGGGAGCTCACCCTGTCGCGGGGATTCGAACCGCCGACCTTTTGATCGGCAAGTCCTAGGCTCTGTGGTTTAACCCACAGCGCCACCCGCGTCCCTCTATTCCCACCTTACTTTTAAATAAAAAGCCCCAAAGGCAGTAAAGATGACTGTATATATTAATTTATCATTCTGGCTACCTTAATTCAATACACACAGCAATGGAGTTTGCAAACACTTCTGCATTTCCACTTATTGGTGACTGCATTTTAGATTACTTAAAAGTACCAAATTTGCACTTAAAAAAAATAACCTCAATGTCTAAATAAGCTCACTTTAGGCAAATATAACTGCAGGTGCAAGATGCTGTCTGAGTTGATTTGCACTTCCAAATATACAGGCAGAAAGCATTTACATGTCCCAATTTCCCTTGCTTACAAGGCCACATTGCTTAGAGCTGCTTTTATCTGAATTTTCATTTCTACGGACACATACTCAAGCTCATGTCATATGGACTAGTTACTAACTAAAATATTCACGACAACCCCCACCCAACACTTCATGCACAGCTTCTGAGTGAAGCAGGAAGTTCAAGGACTTTTTCAACATTATGCTTTTGCTTCATGGAGAGCATTTATATGTCGAAAAAATCATGGAAAGGGCCTAGCTTGTCATAATCCACGTAACAATATGTGCATAGAAGCTACATATTCTCCATAATGATGTAGATAATTAATAATGAGGAGGAGGAGTTTGGATTTGATATCCCGCTTTATCACTACCCGAAGGAGTCTCAAAGAGGCTAGCATTCTCCTTTCCCTTCCTCCCCCACAACAAACGCTCTGTGAGGTGAGTGGGGCTGAGAGACTTCAGAGAAGTGTGACTGGCCCAAGGTCACCCAGCAGCTGCATGTGGAGGAGCGGAGACGCGGACCCGGTTCCCCAGATTACGAATCTATCTCTCTTAACCACTACAGCACAATCATATGACAGTTGTTACCTGTGGAAAGGGGGATGAATGCACACTATCTCCATCCCATCAGGTCCTATACATTCAGCATGGATGTCTATCAGTCACAAACTATTAATAATAATAATAATAATAATAATAATAATAATAATAATTTATACTCTGCCTTTCCTCAGCTGACATATAAAAATGAGAACAACTATAAACATAGAAAAAACAATAATTAAGAAGCAATTAAATATTGGTAGAAGTAAAACTATATACATATATAAAATTTATTAGAACCATGCAAATAACTATAATAAAACAGCGTGGCGCCAGCCCTTTCATTAAAAGCACTCACTTCCCAAAAGCATTTGGAACAAATAGCTTTTGCTATTATCCAGCAGGGCTCTTCTTATGTTAAGCATTTTAATATACTATTAGTTATGGTGGTTATTCTCTCTCCAAATGTCCTGACTTGGCCACATGCCATTTTTGCCTCTTTTTGCGATAGGTAAGAAAGAGAGGGAGAGGGAGAGAATCACTGCGGCAGCTAGACTGGGAGTGGCCGCCGAGACCACATAACACCGGTCCTGAAAGACCTACATTGGCTCCCAGTATGTTCAAAGTGTTGGTGCTGACCTTTAAAGCCCTAAATGGCGTCAGCCCACTATACCTGAAGGAGCGTCTCCACTCCCATCATTCAGCCCAGACACTGAGGTCCAGCGCCGAGGGCCTTTTGGCGATTCCCTCACTGCGAGAAGCGAAGTTACAGGGAACCAGGCAGAGGGCCTTCTTGGTAGTGGCACCCTCCCTGTGGAATGCCCTCCCACCAGATGTCAAGGAAATAAACAACTATATGACATTTAGTAGACATCTGAAGGCCGCCCTGTTTAGGGAGGTTTTTAATGACTGGTGTTTTAATGTATTTTTAACCTTCTGTTGGAAGTGGCTGGGGAAACCCAGCTAGATGGGTGGGGTAGAAATAATAAATTATTATTATATTATTACTATTATTATTATTATTATTTGCTCATGACCAGCCAAGGAGCTTCATAGTTGATCAGGAATTTGAAGATCAGTTCCCCAGATCCAGTTGTTGTTTGACTCCAAATCCTATCACTTCCAGATAGCATGGCTAACGGGAGTTGTGTAAGCCAACAACATCTGGAGAGCCACAGTTTCCGCACCCTACTCTAGCCAGAGCCTTATCATTTATTTTTACCACTAAAGATTTTTGTTGTGAACTTTCCCAGTCCTTTCCATCAAAAGCTAACCCATCCTGTAATGCATAGAGGTCCCTGCTGCTGTTTTTTAAAATCAGGACTTGTCTGTCTAGATTAGCGGTGACACACACACTACATAATGTCACAGTCCTTGTAGATTTTATTTTTCAAACACCTTACAATGTGTTCTTTGAACAGCCAACCTGCCTCAGCAAGTTTCATTCCCTTTTTGAAATGTTTTCTTTATCTGTGTTCTTTTGATCAGTCAAAACGTTCCAGCCCTAGCAAAGAAGAGCTGCCATCTTGGCATGCAAGGAAATAATGTCAATTAATCTTAGCTGTGCAGCACCATAGTTATTGTTGTTATCATTCCATATTTCTTCAAAACAGGCCAAATGTCTCCAAAGGCCTTTAGGCTCCTGTCCAAACTTACAATGCAGATGATATAATAAACTAAAATCAACTCACTGTAATTGACTTTTCATTTTGAGCTAGACTAGGGTAGATTAGCATCAGGCTCATGTAATGCACAGTGATTCCACAAGCTGGTTTACAACCATCTGGCTTCATCAGAAGACCCGTCACAAAGCCAACATAAATAGCAGCTCATTGGGCATGACTAAATGATTATCTGCTTTTATACAGAAGACATGCAGAGATACAACACAAACATGATCCTCTGCAGCCAGTATGAGGAGAGATTTTGTAAAAAATAAAAAATAGAAAATGCCTCTCCATATGTCTGCCAAGAAAATAGACACTTGAGACAAAATTTTCTTCCAAGCCATAAAAGTTTGATTTGCATTCTTGTCCTTGCCTAACAGCTCATGGGAAGGAGTTACTCTATGTCTTCATCCAGGGCCATCCCAATACATTTTGCTGCCTGAGGCAAAAGACAATATTCTGTCTCCTCCACCACTGTTCCATGTACAGAAGCTTACTCGACTGGCTGTCAAATTTTACTTCAGTGCTCATAATGGGATAGCATCCTCCTTTGCACTTGGGGACAGCAGTTTCATTCAGCAGATGCATGACAAGCCTATGGTAACATAGATCTGAGGAGAATACATACATACATGTATACATAATACATACATACATACATACATAATTTTATTAGTATGCTGCCTTTCTATAGTTCAAACCATGCTCAAGGTGGTTTAGAACATGGGGGGAAAAACACAACAGAAAATCATAAACAATAAATAAAACATCAAAAAATACATAACCAAATGGAACTATTTCCACATAAATTGTAAGATCTAAAATAAAAACAAATCATATTATTATTATTTATTAATAATATTAATAATAGCAGCAACTGCACCCCCAAACAATAGTCCTTAAACAATACCCCAGCTCAATATAATGTTGAGGGTACTCAGGATAATGGCTGAGATGAAGCCACTGTTGTTCCACCACCCAGAACCAGCAACCTGAGGCAATTATCTCATTCTGCCTAATGGTAGGGCTGGTGCTCACTTCATCTGGTTTTTTTTAATCCTCAGAACAATTCTAGAATATTGGTGCAGAAGATTAGGTGCAGAAGAACAGATCAAGGCTGATCACCAGTCCTGAAAGCAGAGCTTCTATGAAGCATAGTTTCCTTTCAAACAAAGGCTTGCCATAGCCTGAACCTGGGTTTTTCACTGAAGTTAAGAGTTGCTTGGAGTCCCTCAGTGTGTTTTTTGTCATGGTTTAGGAATACTTTCATTTTGAGCTATATCTCAAATATGTACTAATATGAGTATATTAATATAATGAAAAGAGTAATGATTTCTTTAAAGGTCTAAATCATCATATGTGAAAGGAAACTATTTTTGCTGCTCATGGGCTTCAGTCACCAAATATTGCTCCTATACAGCTAGGGTTTGAGCTTCTCCTGATACAACAAACAACAACATGGTTTGTATATATCAGAGATGGGGGTCTGCAGCGCTCCAGATGTTGACCACAACTCTCATGAGCTCCCACCAGCCTGGTCTTTGGGTTGGATAATGGGAATTGGAGTCTAGCAATAGTTGGGGGACCACAGGTGGCCTACCTTGGTTTATAGTCTGTATTTCCATAAAAAAATAATGCTCAAAGTAGCTATTAAAGTCAATAAATTGGTTTTTGGGGGTGTTTGTAACACACATTCACAATGTCCCAGTGAAACTGCTGTTCATATTTCCCTGCTACCCCTTCCCTTTCCCAAGCCCCCCCCCCACTTGCCTTGGGTAGCTGGCAGCAGAGGCAAATCGCAAGGCTGAAGGCAGGCCTAACATCTTCTCCCACAGCAGCGTATGGGGATCAGATCCTGTGTAATGGGAACTCCACCACAAGGGAATTTCCCCCTTGGATAAGGAGGACTGGCAAGGAGTGTCAAAAAAAGGGTGGGCTAGAAGCCCCAGTTCAAGTAAAAGCCAGCTTGTGGGGAAGCTGTGTTTAGTCTCCAACATATCCAGGTAGGACTGGGAGAGACACCAAAGGAGAGACCTTGGAGATCCCCTGCCAGTCAGTGTAGATGGACTAATGGTATGATTCAGTATAAGGCAGCTTCCTATGTTCCTATGCCCACCTTAAATTGGCCACTGATCATTTGCAATATCTTTGTATACAACTTCTCCCTGCACCTTCAAGCTTATATAAATTGAGCCCCTTCCTCTTTTCTGTCAGTCACCTTACACAAGCAGCAGCAGAAACAAATTAACCTCTAGGAAATGCATGCTGGAAAGAGGCTATGGGAAGCTAAACTTAAGTGAAGGATTTAATTTTCTAGCAACGTTTGATTAACACACATTTTTTTAAAGAACTAATTTAGCCTCTAGGTAGATGATCTTTATTCTATTATGCTGTTTAATGAAATGGCATTACATTACAGCAAATCAGACACCTAAGTTCTGCCTAGAATTCCTGAGCAAAGTTGAATTTCAGTATTTCATTCATTCATTCAATTATATTTTTTATCCTTCCTTTCTTCTGAGGACCTCAGGGCAGTGCACCTGGTCTCTCCTGCCCCGCCCCATTTTACCCTCATTATAACCTCATAAAGGTAGGTTATATAATAACTGGCCCAAGATTACCCAGTGAGCAATGTCGCTGACAGGGATTTGATCCTGAGTCTGGCGCTGTGGGTTAAACCACAGAGCCTAGGACTTGCTGATCAGAAGGTCGGCGGTTTGAATCCCCGCGACAGGGTGAGCTCCCGTTGCTCAGTCCCTGCTCCTGCCAACCTAGCAGTTCGAAAGCACGTTAGAGTGCAAGTAGATAAATAGGTACCACTCTGGCAGGAAGGTAACGGCGTTTCCATGTGCTGCTCTGGTTCACCAGAAGCGGCTTAGTCATGCTGGCCACATGACCAGGAAGCTGTACGCTGGCTCTCTCAGCCAATAAAGCGAGATGAGCACCGCAACCCCAGAGTTGGTCACAACTGGACCTAATGGTCAGGGGTCCCTTTACCTTTACCTACGTAGCTCAGCACTCTGTCCTCTCCCTATTCTCTTGCGCTAACATCATTGACCTTGACTGAGAGGTCAGACCTGATTGCCTGGAGAAGGAAGATCAAACCCAATGCTCAACCAACTTACAACTCCTTCACACACCTCAGGACCAGCTCAGACAAAACAGGGCTGTAACTTGGAAAGTGACTTTAACCAAGGGAGGCTCCATGCTATACTAAAAGTCAGCGGTTCCTTTGAAATAAAAGAATTGTGATCTTCCAGATGTTGCTGGACTCCAGCCAGCCTCAGCCAGCATGGTCAATGGTCAGGGATGAACACCTGGAAGGCCACAAGTTCTCAGTCCTGCTTTTAAGTTCAAACCTGGCAGCAGAGGTGAAAATATCTGCATTCAGATTATTGTGCTAGTTTTCCTGTTTAGAATGCTAGCGCTTCTGTGTGTTTACACTGCATTACCCATTGTGTTATGGAACTGTGTCACACTAAATTTCATTCACACCAGTGGATATGGTGTGACACATCAATGAATATGTTGCCGCCTTTTACGCACATGCATGCATCTGTTGGCCATGATTCGTCTATGAAAACGGCAGGAAAGAATTGTATGCTGAAACATCACCCCGAGTTTCATCACATGGTATGTTCCATGAAAACCAGATGAAAATTACAGCACAAACCACCACCGCCCCATGATTTTCCAGCTTAAGAGGGTTGCAAACAGATTTCTCCTGCAAGCAGTTAACATGAAAATGAGTATTAAACTTATCCTAGATTCTGCTAGATTTCCAGAACTGGTTTTAATGTTGTGTGAAAGATCACATAAAATGCAGAAATTATCAAGTAAGGATATGTCAGGAAAATGGAATGAACTGTTGTCTGAAAACAGCCACAAACAGACACCTATATCAGGGCTTTCAGAAAATCAGGGCATAGGCCCATATGGTAGGTAGCTAGAGCAATTTGTGAAGATAACTGGGTGATTCACATTTTGTTAATTTCCCCCTTTTACTGGAGCTGCTGGGCATATTAGTGCATTGCTACTTCCTTTCCAATTCTGAAGGAAAACCAAGGGCAGGATCCTATGATAACGTAATAGGAATTCTTATGTTGCCCTCTGGAAACTAGCCAAACGGAACCTCAGAAAGCAAAGGTTTTTAAACTAAATGTATTTTAGTAATGTCATTTCATGTTGTGGGAGCATTAGTTTCAGATCAGTGACATGCAGAATTCTGGTATTAACCACACCAAAGTATAAACTGCCAAAGTAACTGGCATAAAAATATATCTATTTTCATCCTCAATTGACTTTAGAAAGATAGATTCTTTTGAAAAGGTAGTTGACATTAGGGCTCCATTGAATGTTTGAGAGTGGATATTTACATTACACAAAACAGGGTTTGAGGCGATCCAAAACGTTCACATAAACCCTCCCAAAAGCACCCCATTTTTTGGTAATAACAACACAATGCTCTTACTCCTGTCTCTGGAGTTTCACATCAGGAATAACAAAGCCAGTAACGTGCATTCAGATGCAAGGATCATCACATTAGTTTTCCTGGTTACAGTGCTCGTACTTCTGTCAAAGTTTCTAATACTCCTTTTAGAGTACATTATTACCTGTTGCATTATGAAACGGTGGTTTTTTGATCGAGAGACCACCCCGTCACACTAAATTTCATTCACACCAGTTGTCATGGTGTGACACGACAGCAGACATCATTGGGCCTGTCACCGTCCTTTATGTGCATGCATGCTTCTATTCCCCCATGATTTACTCATGAAAAGGGCAGGAAATAACTCTCCAGGGTTCTCTCCCAGCTCTACCTGGAGATACCAGAGACTGAACCTGGAGCAAAGCCCTAGAGCCGGCCCACCCATGAGGCAAGGCGAGGTGACCGCCTTAGGTGGCAGAATCCACAGCATATCTTGCCTCTGTGGAATGCATTGGTCACGGCCGCTGCTGCAGAGACAGTGATGGCTGCAGCCTGATCTGCCAACTCCTGGGCAGCCACCCCCTTTGGCCTCTACAGCGGTCTCTTGGTGAATAGGACACAGTGCTGGCTTCCTCCCACCCCTACGGAGGAAACAGCAGGGGCTGCCACCTGGGGTCTCATGGCCTCTGCACCCACACCCAGCATAATTCAGAGCAGACCCCCCCACCACCACAATGGCCTTTGATTTGACCACCCTCCCTTGCTCCCAATGTAGATCTTTATCCCCCTCATTGTTCCTGATGTAGAACTTCACTCACTCTTCCTTCCCTCTTGAGGAGGTGCCATTTTGTCATTTGCCTCAAGTGACAAAAAGTTTCGGGCCAACCCTGGCTCTCCCACCAAGCTGTGGACTTGCTTCCTTTCAGCCTGTGCTGGATGTGGCCTTGCTCCTGGGTACCCTCCTCTGCTGCCAGTATTTGGCAGCAGTATGAGGGCAGCACTCATGCACCATACTCAGTCCCTCTAGTTTTTTGTTTCAGTGTGTTTGTGTGTTTTCATAACACCACAATGCCATTCTCCTACATACCTTTGCTCCTGCTACTCTAGGAATTAGGAAAACTATACTGGCCTCTCCACACACACACACACACACACACACACACACACACCGCACGCACACACACATTTTCCTCATCCATGAGCAGGATGCCCACTTAACTAATGGAGGAAGAAGTGATGTACAAGAACCCCTATGAGAGAAGTAACCGATATGTCAACATTCCACAGTGATAAACAGGTGAGGATATGGGTTTTCAAGAACAATCTCTTGTCAGTTAATCTGATAGACCATCTGGGCTTAACCCTAATTCCACTGATATTTAAACCTCCATTCCTCTATATAACTGATTGCTAAATATCATTCCCATTAACTCAAGAACTTAGGAGGTATATTTTATTTTATTTTATTTAAAATGACTCTCACATCATGCATCCCCCCTTCCCATTTTGGATGATAGCCAAATGATGGATTTCACTCCCCCCCTCCCCTTCCCAATGTTACTGATGAATTCAAAGTAAAGCGCACTCCATAGTTACCGGAACAAAGATCGCTAACTTTGAATGGCTTGAGATAGGTAAACACAGCTGGGGTTGTGACTCAATTAGTAGTAATGCAACCTGCTGCCACACAAGAATCTCTGGTTCAGGTATGACCTCAGGTTTCTCACCACTCCAGGTGCTGGGAGTCTGCAGGGTTTGTTTTTAATGGAAATAATGATCCTAGACCAGGAGGATAAGAGTAAGGACTCTCTTATTCCTGGACATTAAAAATGAGACTACAGAGCCATAAATGTCTTGATCCTTAATCCTAAGTATGCTTCCTTGGAAACAAGTTCCCTAAGATCAGTGGAATTTGTTTCCAGGTAAATATGGTTAGGATCAAGCTGTAACTTTACTGCTTTTTCTAATGACAAATTGTATGAGATGTCTTTCCTTAAGTAGATGTCAAAAACTTAATAGCAAACAGCACATACATAAACAGACTCTTAGCTCTTATACCATGAACATGTCCTTAGCTTTCCACAAGGTTAGGAAATGTGGAGAAACCCAAAGTAAATAATGATTACATTTTCAGTCAATCCCAAATGGGACAAAAACACAGCAAAGAGTGAACACCAGAAAAACAGGCTAGGTGTGTGGCAGTCAAAATATTAGACTGGGCAGGACAAACATACTCACATCATTAAGAGAGGATTGCTTTTAAGCAGAATGAAACATGAAGAAATACACCAGATCTGTGGCAGCCTTCCCTTTCCCATGGAGAGCATTGTGCTCCTTCATTATCAGTGCTCTCCATTTAGCCTTGCAGAACAAAACCACCCCTGAGGAAGGGGGAAAGCATCCTCCTCTATGCACACCCACTTGTGATCCCACAAATACCTGTAAGCCATCTGGGAGAAGAAGAAATGGTATTATCTGGGCCTGTAGCCAGTGGTGACAGCTCTGCAACATCAACTGCAGCAGTGCACACTTTCATATGAAGAGACAGCTTGGGCAAAAGTGGGCATCTCATCTGATTGATAATAGTTGGAAGTCAAGGACCTTGGCTCTGACTCCTCAACAACCAGACAGTCTAGATTTACAGAAAATGCCTATTGGCTTATGTAGCATGTCTCCAGCAGATCACTAGGACAAGGGAACATAACTACGGCAGGTTCTGCAGCTGCATTACTATCTATTCTACTTTACCTTTTAACTAGGATTGCCATATGGACGTTGCTGGGATTCGGCTGTCGTAAACAGTGTCTGGGTAGAAATTTCTGAAATCTGGACATACGGCAACCAATGTGGGAAGTGTAGACTCAAAAACCTTTACAGTGGTATCTCGGGTTAAGTACTTAATTCATTCCGGAGGTCCGTTCTTAACCTGAAACTGTTCTTAACCTGAAGCACCACTTTAGCTAATGGGGCCTCCTGCTGCCGCTGCACCGCCGGAGCAAGATTTCTGCTCTCATCGTGAAGCAAAGTTCTTAACCTGAAGCGATATTTCTGGGTTAGCGGAGTCTGTTACCTGAAATGTATGTAACCTGAAGCGTATGTAACACGAGGTACCACTGTACCTATCTTGCAAAAAAAGCTCAACAACTTTGTGTCCGGATATGGCAACCCTAGTTTAACTTCTTTCTTTCTCTTTCTTTCTTTCTTTCTTTCTTTCTTTCTTTCTTTCTTTCTTTCCATTAAAGATTTCTTAGTTTACAAAAATATTTACATTGTTTCTTTCTTCAAGTTGTGTTTTAGACAGATCAGTTTCATTTGTTGTGAGGCATTAGTGTAGCATACAGTGTTAGGTTAGGAAGAAAAGAGGGGGGAAAGGGGAGGGGAATGGTGAGTGGGGTGGGGTGTCAATGCTTCTATTCTTCTACTTAGTGTATGTGTGGGGTGTTGTGTCAGCATCACATCTTACTATTTGTTTGTTGCGTTTCCTTGGTGGTGAGAGAGGTTGGGGGTGGCCTAGGGTCTGGTTGGTTGTCTTAACTACTTTCTGTACTGATGTAATTTCATAGCTCCCAGGCAGGAAATGTAAATCCCTTGTCTCCTCCAATCAGGGGCAGAGCAGGGTGGGTGCGGTGGGTGTGGTCTGCCCCGGGTACCACATCCGAGGGGGGTGACAAAATGCTGTGCAGCAGTCAATGTATGTGAGAGACGCTGTGGGCTTTGTGTGCACAGGCTTACAGCTGTCAAAACAGCCCACCCAGCCTCCTCAGCTCCCCCTCAGCCTCCTCGTCGCAAGGCATGCGATCTCCGCCAAAGAATCTCAACAACTTTGCCCCCCCCCATTATGAAATGAAGCCAAACCATTTTCACAGGCAAAAATAAAATAAAAAAATTCAATGGGGGGTGGGGACAAGAAATTTTTCGTACTGAGTGGAGGAATGGCAGATGAAGATGATGGTCTTTTTGGAGTTAGCCGACCTTAACGGAAGAGTCCGCGACCAGAAGGAGGAGGAGTACCAAGAGGAATGGAAGAAATTTAAGGATTATTTAGTTAAATATGTTAAGATAATTTAAATAGAACTACTTGTGAGTAACAGATTGGCCTAGGATTTAAATATGTGAAATTGTATAATACTATGGATAGAAGTCAAAATGAAAAGAAAGAAAGATGTTAATTGAACAAGTAAATTTTATATGAAAATAGTATTGGGAAACTGCTATAATGAGTTACATGGAAACTCAGCGAGGGGGATTTGAGGAAGTCACCCAACAATGGTAACAAAAGTGGGACTATAATAGTTAGGATAAATGTTTGTTTGTTTGTTTTTCGATATTGTAATGTTTTTCTTGTTTGTTGTTATGTTTGTTAGAAATTTGGAAAATCAATAAAAAGAAACTGGAAAAAAGAAGAAATTTTTCGTACCGGGTACCACCTGACCTCACTTTGCCACTGCCTTCAATCCTAACCTGAATTGTTTGTGGGGAGGTTACATTATGTGGCATCAAGTGTTATCCTCTACTTTCTAGTTCATTTCTCCGTCACTTTCCTTTCTGGAAAAAGTCCAGTCTTTAAGGGAAGTGGTGTCATTCTGCAAGACCTTTAAATCAACTTTAATTACGCAACCTTTAGTGATGGACTGGAATTGCCCTGCATCTCTGACTGAGCACTGAGTCACTAGTGCTATGAACAGTTTGAAACAGCACCAGCTAAGCAGATTAAATGAACAAACCCTCCTCCTTTTCTTGTTCTACAGAAAGAGATTTGTTTCTTTGTGATGCATATCTAGTAATGGTACGATGTTATTGTACAAACGGGCAGAAGTGGCTTTTTCAAAAACGTAGAGTTTATTCAGTTCAGCATTTTTACCCCCAGTTTTCTGCTAAAATGTTTAAATGTTTAAATGTATACAGCATGTATACATTTCTAACAATAAAAGTAATCATATTAAAAACAGCATTAAAACAATCAAACTTAGATCAGGCTAGTAGGATTCAGAATCCCCTTTGGAAAACAATACCTACAAATGCTTGCCAAAAAGAAAAAAGAAAAAAAGTTTTGGCTGCCTCTAACCTGTATAGGACAAGGCTAGAGATTTTTAAAAAATCTTTCACAAGTGTTTACAAAAAGAGACCATCATCTATTCCAGCTGCCAGCAGCTCTTCAGCATCGTAGACAGCATCCTTCCCATCACCTGCTCCCTAGTTTTTTAAACCAGAAATTATGGAAAATGAACCTTATTGGTAAAGCACATGCTTTGCATAGACCCCAGGTTCATTTTCCATAATTTCTGGTTTAAAAAATTAGGGAGCAGGTGATGGGAAGGACCTCTGCCTACCATGTTGAAGAGCTGCTAGCAGCTGGAATAGATGATTCTGGGATAGATGTTCTAATAGGCGGACCTGCTTTCTAAAAGGTAGCTTCATCTGTTCCAATAGCAGAAAAGCTGTTCATAGATAGATGTGTGGAATAGGGCTGGGCAATATATCAATATATCATCCAAAACTGGTTTGAAGTCCATATCATGATATCAGTTTCATCATTTTTGTCCTGGCAATATTGAGAAACATGATGTGTGTTAGCCTGGGCAATACAGCATCTAAAACTGGTTTGAAGTCCATATCGTATCGGTTTCAAAATCTTTGACCTAGAAATATATCACAAATCATTATGTGTATGTGCGCGTGCGTGTATTTGTGAAAGTCACAACGTGGGAAAACCGTGAAACCAGCCGATGCCTCTACGTAGCTCCATTCTTATTTCAGACCCTAGTGTAGAGTAAACATATAAGATTTGACACAGAAAAGAACTGGGTGACTACGATGCCTCATTCAGGAGCACCTAGCTCATGGTCAGTGTCTTTCCATGTGAAGAGGCAGCTTGGGGAAGAGAGCCTACTTCACCTGTTTGATACATCAGAAACATCAGGAATGCAAGATAATATATAAGAGGCAGTGCACCTAGAATTGCTATTTTGTAGGTTTTGGGGGTGGTCAGAGTAAAAACGATAGGAGCAGGGAGTGTTAGCTATGGAGGGAAATGGATGAGAAGGCATCTAGGAAGTGTGGACTGTCAGGTTTTTATTTTGACTTTTCCACTTCTGACTGGGAGAAAAAGTTTGTTTTTGTTATTTTCAGGATCCAGACACATATAAATAGATTCCCCTTTTGCTGCTTGGTTTTTAGTAACGTTCTGAGGATAAAGAGCTCCTAAGAGGAACCAGCAATGAGCTAATGTTAAAAGTCTGGTAAGGAGAGCTGTAAAACTCAGCGGATACTAGAGTAACTTTATTACTTGTGTGACTGGTGATACAGTATCTCTGTTTTCTTTATATGTATAAAAAAAAAAGTTCAGGAGTTCAGCATCGATGCAGATGCCCAAGGAAATTTTACAGCTAAGTAAATAAAGCACATAGATAAAATATTTCGAAAGAGATTCTGAATTTAGGGGAAATGCATAAATAATCAAATTACAGGAATGCTCCAACATCGCTCTGTTTGTTGCATTCCATTAATCTAGTGGGTGTTTGGAGTTTTTAACGTTCCTGAGAATGCCCCAAACACTAAAGGTTAAATTCTGTTCCCACATATTTTCTTATTTGTGCCCCAGATTCCTATAACCTGGCTGCATATCAAACAAAATACTGGATGAGAAATTAGTATACAAGAAAGACAAAACTGATAGGAAAAACAACAAAAAAACCCCTTCGTTATATTGACGATAATTGTTTCTGGCTTTAATTTAATATTGACTCTTCTGGGTAGGTCGAGTCATACATGACAAAACAGGAAACAAAGATTAACTATGGAAACTCCTCCCTGCTTTTCCATTCTTTCATTCGAACCATCCAGCATACCATTCTACTTAAGTCTAAAGTGTTTTGGTTTTTTTAAAAAAAAGCCTAATGCGTTTCGTAAGAACGCAAAAATTGCCCCGATGAACCAGACAAAAGGTCCAACAAATGCAGAATCAGCAGCAGAGAGTCACAACATGTTGCCTCTTTATTTGGAAATTTCTATGGAGATTTATGCATTTATTTTTACATTTATATCCACTTTTCCTCCAAGAACTCCAGGACGTTGTACATTGTTCTCCCCCTCTCCTTACTACCCTCCTAACAACTCATTGAAGTAGATTAGGCTAAGAGTTGGCGACTGGTCCCAAGTCACCCAGTTCGCTTCATGGCTGGGTCGGAATTTGAACTCTGGCCTCCCAGGTCCTAGTCCAACACTCTAACCGCTACACCACACTGGCTCTCATTTCATTTAGCTATCAAGGCTAACAGACATTGATAGACCCATCACCCATGAACTTACTTGACCAAACAGCTAAGCCAGTGGCTTGTCACCACATCTTGCAATGATTAAGACTGAATACAGACAATAATTTCTGAAGGCTAATAGGAATGCCTTATTTTCATAAGACATTTTAAGTAGCCTGGTAACTGTACAAAGGCAGTGACAATTATGGAAACCTCATGAAGACGGGAAAACTTATTCAAGATGCAATCCTATGAGTGGTATTGGATTACGGGCTGAATAAGCTTTCCCTCCTTACTGAGGGTCCCATAATTGACATTACCTTTGCATAGTTCTATGGGGTGGCAAAATTGACTAGATCTAACAATCAGTAGCAACTTTAAAAAAATATGAGAGAGAACAACAAATGTTCTTCAGAGCAGAGAAGCGTTTTTCAGCAGGTCCAAAATTGTTCCAGGCATGCAAGGAGGGATTATGTTACTCATTATATTACTCATCACGGGCACTGTCCGTAGATGCCTGCAGCTGCCACGCCAAAGTATGCCTAACCTATATTGTAGTAGCAATTCTGGTCACAAAGCTAAAATCAAGGTACTGTGCTTTTCCTGGAGACTGTTCCAAGTGCTACAGAAACCTGCAAAACCAGCTTGTTCAGAGAATATGGTGAGACAGCAAAGGAAATGGAATTGCGTAATGGGGGGTAATTTTAGAATTATGGTGCCATGTTCAAGGCTTATGGAAGCTATTGCTTGTGATAACTCTGGTATTTTTGGAGTCAACTAATGTGTATTTTTCTTCAAGGTTTGAAATACTCATTCAGGATATACTAAGGTCATATTCCTCACAAATATAAGCACTACACATTTATAAAGCATAAGCAGAGCGGACATTTCACAGAACATCATGAAATGTTTCCTTCTCTTCCTTAGGTAGATAATAAGAAAAGAGAGAACACGCTTCTTATCTGTGTGCACAAAATTTACAGCACAATCCTAAGTGTCTACTTAGAAGTGATTTTGAGGAATCTGGTATAACTTTTTAAATAATAATAATAATAATAATAATAATAACAACAACAACTTTGATAATAAAGATTATAAAGATTATAAAGATTATAAAATTAAAAGAAGTGATCTTCATTGACTTTAACGAGACTTAATCCCAGGCAAGGGTATAGAAGACTGTAGTCACACTATTGTAGACTTGGGTGTTGGTAAACTAATTTTACTCAGAGGAAACCCACTGAAATTAATGAACATGACTAAGTTAGGTTCATTACTTTTAAGAGGTCTACTCTTAGTAAAGACTTAATGACCACCCCTTGCATTTCTTTTTTCACAATATTTATATACTGCTTGATTGTAATAAAGCCTCAAAGTTTTTACAAAAAAGCATACAGCGGTAAAATTATTTTTAAAAAAGTTAAAAACAACTATTTAAAACATTTGAAATATAATTAAATGGAACAATTAGCTCAAAGCCAGATTGAAACACATGCAAAAATGCTACATATCTAGGTAGAAATGCCTTAACAATGTTTTTAGGAAGCACCAAAAAGAGACCAGTGAAGGCAGCTGCCAGTTGTCAATAGTCAGGGAGTTCCACAGTGTGGGTGCTGCCACACAAAAAAAAGGATTTCTTACAAATATGAAACAAGTATTATGTGGCACCTGATAACCACAGGTAACCAATAGTTCCATGCAGGTGAGTCCACAGAATTTCAGGCAGCTGAGAAAGTGGACTGATGCCAGAAGGCCAATCTCTTCATTTCTCCTACACCAGAGTGCTTGGTTTTCATACTACTTAAGGTGGAAGAGAAAGCTGTTCCTTAGCTCTGTGCCTCCTCCATTAACCTGCTTGGTAGAAAACCGATTTTCTTTCCTTTTTCACTAGTCTGCTAAGAGGCTAGCATCTTACATTTCCATGTAGGCTAGGCTAATCATTTGCACAGCAGTATTTTGTGGGCTTATTTGCAAGATTTCTGCTTTTTTTGAAATTTCACCAGCGTGACTTAGGATCCTAAGGTGCCACTAGGTATGTGGGTGGTGCTGTGGTCTAAACCACTGAGCCTCTTGGGCTTGCCGATAAGAAGGTTGGTGGTTCAAATCCCCACGATGGGATGAGTCCCATTGCTCTGTGCCAGCTCCTGCCAACCTAGCAGTTTGAAAGCACACCAGTGCAAGTAGATAAATAGGTACTGCTGTGGCAGGAAGGTAAATGGTGTTTCCGTGCACTCTGGTTTCCATCACAGTGTTCTGTTGCACCAGAAGCAGTTTAGTCATGCTGGCCACAAGACCTAAAAAGCTGTCTGTGGACAAAAGCCAGCTCCCTTGGCCTGAAGCAAGATGAGCACCACAACCCCATACTCGCCTTTGACTGGACTTAATCATCCAGGGGTCCTTTACCTTTTACCCTTTTTTTTAACCTCAGGTGCCAATAGTCCAACCTTGGTAAAGGTAAAGGGACCCCTGACCATTAGGTCTAGTTGTGACCGACTCTGGGGTTGCGGCGCTCATTTTGCTCATTTTACTGATTACTAAAACTCCTGTTAAGATCCTCATTTGTTTATAAGAAACATGCCCAAGGCATTTTCAGATTTTCTCTGTCTTTCTTCATGAGGAAAAGCAAGCAGATTCTTTAAGTAGGCTGCAATACCCTGTGTTAGACATCACCTTCCATGAATCACATTACATCCTGGTACATTTCTGAATCTCCTGTACAGAGTAGATACTGCAATTTTCACTGATGAATAGAAAAATGTCTCCCAAAGAAAACGTTAAGGAGGCTAGTAACCAGGTAAAAAGGTAAAGCTAAAGGGACCCCTGACTGTTAGGTCCAGTCACGGACGACTGTGGGGTTGCGGTGCTCATCTCACTTTACTGGCCGAGGGAGCCAGCGTACAGCTTCCGGGTCATGTGGCCAGCATAACTAAGCCGCTTCTGGCGAACCAGAGCAGCGCACAGAAATGCCGTTTACCTTCCCGCCAGAGCAGTACCTATTTATCTACTTGCACTTTGATGTGCAGGTTGGCAGGAGCTGGGACCGAGCAACGGGAGCTCACCCCGTCGCAGGGATTCGAACCACCGACCTTCTGATCGGCAAGCCCTAGGCTCTGTGGTTTAGATCATAGCACCACCCGCGTCCCAGTAACCAGGTAGGAGAGCTTATATATCATTTGGTCACATAGTGGTCCCTCTTGCAATAAACAGCTGTGCAAAATGTATGTAGGGGGAAGTGACAGATGCCGTCCATTCAGCATGTTTTATGCAAAAGCCTGAGGCTGAATTTTGCACTTTAAAACCAGTGTCTATTTTCAAGCACAGTTTTTATTCGCCTGATAGGGAGAACTCTGAGATATTTATATTCATCTTGGGAAATCCAGTTCCTGGAGGGGCAATAAACATAGGAATCACCTCTGAAATATAGTTTGGTCTAGTGATCATTTTATTTGAGGGATAGGGGAAGAGGACTGGAGGTTAATATCCCTGTTCTCATTTTACTCAGGTGAATTCCCTTGGACCGTAGCTTGTCAATAATCACTGAATAAAAGCATAGAAAGTGTCACACCAAATGTCCCAAGGAAAGTCAGCAATGCGGAAAAAGTTCTAAGACTTTAATATTTTTCCCATTTTGCAAACATTGTTTTGTGCCTGCCTATGTGTCATCGGATACCCAGCTCTATTTCTCTGTAGCATCCAAATTCAGGAGATAATAATAATAATAATAATTTATTATTTATACCCCGCCCATCTGGCTGGGTTTCCCCAGCCACTCTGGGCGGCTTCCAAAAGAATATTAAAATACTGTGATACATCAAACATTAAAAGCTTCCCTAAACAGGGCTGCCTTCAGATGTCTTCTAAAAGTCTGGTAGTTGTTGTTCTCTTTGACATCTGGTGGGAGGGCGTTCCACAGGGAGGGCACAAGCCCTGGACTGGTGCGTGGGCTTAGTGATGGGATGGATAAGGGCCAGCAAAATGACCCTGAATCCTCACAAGATTATAGAATCATAGAATTATAGAGTTGGAAGGCATCCTAAGGGTGACTTAGTCCAACCCCTTGCAATGCAGGAATCTCAACTAGATCGTACATGACAGATGACCATCCAACCTCTGCTTAAAAGAAAAGAGACTCAAACGGCTCTTACTATCAGACAGTATGTCCTGAAGTTTAATCGGAATCACTTTTCTTGTAACTTGAATCCATTCGTTTGGGTCTTAGCCTCTGGAGCAGAAGAAACAAGCTTGCTTTGTTTCCTTTGAGAACCTTTAAGATATTTGAATATGGTTACCATATCTCCTCTCCATCTCCTCTTATCCAGGCTAAACATACCCAACTCCCTCAACCATTCCTTATAAGATTTGGTTTCATTATCCCAAGGCTAGATAATTGCCTGCTTTGGATGGGGCAGCACCCCCTGCCGCCGCCGAAAGAGCAGGTTTATAGCTTTGGGGAGCTCCTGGTTCCATCTTTGTCACTAGAGGCCCAGGTGGCAACAGTGGCTATCTTTGTAGTGATGTAGCCTGTCAATATTTGTAGTGATAGCAAAAAAGAAAATAATAATAGTTGGAAAAATAGACACTGTGCTGGGGTGGATGTTGAAGTTTAAATTCTATTATTTATTCATTACAATTATTTATATAGCTGCTTCTCAGGATATAAATCCTTCCAAGATAGCTTGCAATTCAAGCACGTATTTTTTAAAATACCAGAGTTTTAAAAAACCACACACATTAAAAAGTCACCCGGATCCTTCCCACAGAGCAGCTGATGGCAAGTCTCTTTGCCCAGGCCAGAGGCCAGATGAAGATGCAAACTGCCCTCTCCCCAGTCATCAGATGGGTCAGTAATCTTTCCTCCCCAGCTGATTTGCACTGAAGGGGGAGCTGTGTGTCCTATACAACTATGTGCAAGAGTGTGGGGATAGTCACACCCGCCACTAGCATGTGGCCAGCAGCGACTGCAGCCCTCAGGTGAAAACAGGGGTTTCTAAAATGACCTCACACCCTCCTTCAAGCTACCAATGATTTGGGTTTTCAACGGCAAAAAATTAGGGTGAGAAACTTCAAGGTAAAAGAAAACTGTTATTTTTTTAGAGCCACTAGAGTTTATGCTGTCAAAGAACCAGATTTTTTTACTTCATGGAGAGATCAGCTAAACTCATAAAAATAATACCCAGGGCCAGAAAACAGTACAGTAGTACCTCGGGGTACAAACGCTTCAGGTTACATATGCTTCAGGTTACAGACTCCGCTAACCCAGAAATAGTACCTCGGGTTAAGAACTTTGCTTCAGGATGAGAACAGAAATTGTGCAGTGGCAGCAGGAGGCCCCTTTAGCTAAAGTGGTACTTCAGGTTAAGAACAGTTTCAGGTTAAGAACGGACCTCCGGAATGAATTAAGTATTTAACCCAAGGTACCACTGTATTACAAAAATCTTAATATGTATGAACCTTTATCTGCTTATGAAAGATGGAACTTAATATTATTGCTTATTTGTGGTTTATTCATTAATGCAGAACAAAAGAGGACACGAATTGCTGGAACTTGGGATAGTCGAAGCAGTTCTTCCTATTAATTTCACTTTGCGTGGATCAAATTCTAAAACAGCAGCAGCTCTGGGATACTGCTAAATGTCTTGCACTCTATCTTTTTCAAAGCATAACAGGCATTCATCACACTGGAATAACAAAGCCGTAATCTGATACATGACAAATATTACCAGCTTAATGGCTGATGTCCATTACTGATGGGACCTGCTCACTATTTAGAAAAGTTTGGCATTGAAGGATTACTGAACAAACAGAACACCTGAAAAAACTTGCATGCAAGAGTCTGTCATCGGGTGTGATCGAGGACATTACCTGAGAACTCTGGCTCTTATCTTAAGTTGGAAACGGCTGCAATTGCCAACAGCTCTAAACAAAGAGCTTCTGTCAAAGAAGGGTGACACAGCGAGCCTGTCAGGTGGTGCTTGCCTTCCCAAGACTTCATTCCTCTTTATGGATCACCTGAGACCAAGCTGTGCACCAGCCTTCAATAGGTGGGCAACATCACAAACCAATTACTATCAACAGAAAACTTCTCATCTGCTACGCGGGAGGGGGAAAGCGCCAAACATTCTCCCATGAGAATTTGTGAGAATAGGGGGGGAAATTCCTCTACACACAGAAAGATGGAGATGGAGAGAAAGAGAGAAGGGGGGAGTTTTCCAAGCAGTAAAGTGTACATGCCAATTTAAGGTATGTGTTAACTTACTTGGTCTAAACTATACCACACCACAAGCAAAGAACAGTAGCAAAAAACCTGACTTTCAGCAGGGATGCCTTTATGGTGCAAAGAGTGGTCAGGCAATCCAGATTAAGTAAAGGTAAAGGGACCCCTGACCATTAGGTCAAGTTGTGACCGACTCTGGGGTTGCGGCGCTCATCTCGCTTTACTGGCCGAGGGAGCCGGCGTACAGCTTCCAGGTCATGTGGCCAGCATGACTAAGCTTCTGGCAAACCAGAGGAGCGCACGGAAAAGCCGTTTACCTTCCCGCCGGAGCGGTACCTATTTATCTACTTGCACTTTGGCATGCTTTCAAACAGCTAGGTTGGCAAGAGCAGGGACCGAGCAACGGGAGCTCACCCCGTCGTGGGGATTTGAACCGCCGACCTTCTGATCAGCAAGTCCTAGGCTCTGTGGTTTAACCTACAGCACCACCCACGTTTTGTGAATTGATTTACTAACCACCAATAATTGTGAATTATTAATAATTATTATTTGTGAATTATTGTGAATACATTGTGAACTGATTTACCGTACTAACCACCAATAATGGCCTGTTATGTGGCTTGAACTTTTCCCCTGTTTTTATTATTATTATTATTTTGCAGTTTCAGGATGACAGCATAAGCATGAGCTTTAGTCAAGCCCTTCTGGGTCACCATAGTTGGTGGGCTGAGCAGAGGCTGTTCACATGATCTTCTCGAGAAATAACCTAACTGCAATATAATTTGCTCCAAAAATTAGAAACGGAGCTTTGCATACAACATGCAACTGCTAATAGGAGCCTTTACGCATCCTTTCATTCACCGCCGCACAAGAATGGAGAAGTTATGTGACTGCTTGCGGTGAAGTACATTGCAGACCTTCCATCGATGAGAATTGTTGTTTTCCTTTGCTCTGATGTTATGACTGCATGCTCAAAATGTTGTGGTGCAATGCTTTCGCTCATGTTACAAAAGGAAGATCAACTGCTGTTTGAAAAAATATATCAGGAAAGGGGGGGGGATTGCAAGAAAAACATAGCTTGGAGATGCGGCTTTTATCTCTCTCTATTTACGCTCTAATTCTTCTTGTCAGCAGCAGGCACTATCCTGTGTGAGCAGTAAGGATTAGGTCTTGCTTCAGGAAAACACCAATTACAATAAGTGCTGCAATCCTAAAAGTATTTACTTGCACTATATTCCCAATGAAGCTGAGGGAATTATTTGCTGATATGTGGTCTCGAGACTTCAGATTTCCACAGCACAAGTTTTGTCTTTCCAACATAATACATTACAAGGGAAAATTTAATTCCTTCAACAACTTCTTCCAGCGTCTAAAGCATGTCCGTCATTCACACAACACCAGAGAGGCAGGTATGGACAAGGCAGCAGCAGGCTACTACAAAGTCAGCATTTTGTATATTCTTCTTTTTGTCCACAAAGGAGCTGAGCTTATATTCATTGCTATCGTTATCGCAAACAAATGCTGATACTTTATGGAAGCAGCACAGCTTTGTAGAGTTAAGACAGAACTGTGTGCTTTTCTTATGTAAGTGACTCAAAATTGGCTTTGAATTACAGAAGATGGCGTGGATTGGATCAGGGGTCAGCAACGTGCGGCCCACGGACCAGATGCAGCCCACGAAGACCGTTTTGCCGGCCCACAATGCAGAAGCTTCTTGGGGTGATTATGATGAGCACGACCCAGCCAAAATAAAGCACTTTTAAGTCACAGTGATTTATGACCTTACTCAGGCTCTAAGATCAGACTTGGAGGCCCCACTCTCAGATCCACCAGTAAAAGCTGTGAGACTGGCAGTCACCAGAGACAGGACCTTTTCAGTGGTGCCTCCATATTTTTAGAACTTCCTCCCCAAGGAAGGATGTATGGCTGATGGTTTCTAAAGGAGCTTTGAAATATTATTTTATTTTAAAGTCTGTTCCATGTTTTATTAATATTCAATGCTAGAGGTTTTAATTGTTACTGCATTCGAACTTTGAATTTTATTTTATAGAATTAATTGTGTTTGAACATCCACTCCAACCTCTTTTCTGTTTTGTAAGCTGCATGTGAGGACAACATGCCCTGAAGAGTGGAATTATTATTATTATTATTACTACAGTGGTGCCTCGCAAGACGAAAAGAATCCGTTCCGTGAGTCTCTTCGTCTAGCGGTTTTTTCGTCTTGCGAAGCAACCCTATTAGCGGATTAGCGCTATTAGCGGTTTAGCGGCTATTAGCGGCTATTAAAGGCTTAAGGGATTAGCGGATTAGCTGCTAAAAGGCTATTAGCAGCTTAGTGCCTTAGAAAAAGGGGGTGAGGAGCGAAAAAATATCGCAAGAATCTCAAGACATTTTCGTCTTGCGAAGCAAGCCCATAGAGAAATTCGTCCTGTGAAGCGCATTGAAAAACGGAAAACCCTTTTGTCTAGCGGGTTTTCCGTCTTGCGAGGCATTCATCTTGCGGGGCACCACTGTATTATTATTATTATTATTATTATTATTATTATTATTTATTATTATTATTACTACTACTACTACTACTACCTGATAGGGATTCAAGATGGCTAACAGATAAAACTAAAAACTAAATATTAAACATTGACAGAATTAAAACTATCTACATGCCAGGCTTGAGGAATCCTCCCTACCCGCATGGCACCAAGAAGCAGGGAGGAAACAAGAAAGTTCTTACTTATGATTTATTCAGCCATCACGGTGAAAGACAAAGAATTCCGGTCATTTCCCCATGATGGAGTTGCTTGCACTGAGCTCCTCCCTCCTTCCCTTCTAACAACACCACCTGCTTCTACAGCATCCGCCCATGGTCAACTGTTGTTGTGCCCTTTGTTCTTGCACCCTTTGTTCTTGCTTTTTTCTTTAAAAAATGTTTAGGGGTACTCTCATTTTCCTACTCATATTGAAATACTACCCCTCAATGAGGCCAAATTTAGATTCACAAAATGTTTAGGCCAGGGGTCAGCAATCTGCAGCCCATGAGCCACAAGCAGCCCACAGGGGTCATTTAAATGGCCCCCGAACCAAGCCACCCGCTCGGCGAGTCCCTGCGCGCTGTGCTAAACTGGCACAGCACGGAGCAGGGACTTGCTTTTGTGGCACTGGCAATCGCGTCTGTGCAGACGAAGACGCTGGAAATCGCGTCTGCACAGACGTGATCCAGCCCACAGAACGATCTCCAGGGGAGGGAACAGGCCCAGGCGAGATAAACCTTGCCGACCCCTGATTTAGGGGTATGCATCCCCCCAGAAAAAAGCAGTGCTTGAACCCTTAACGAATGTCATATTTTGGGAGAAAGGGGGTCAGTTATGCTGTCCAGTGATGTGTCAACTAGCTGCTCTGTTTTCCTTCCTCCTCCATCTAACACCACATAACTCTGCTGTTCGACTGTCTCTGAGCTGTTATCTTCCTCGAAGCCCTGCTGCAATTCGAGACTGCCTTTCTCCTCTCTGGAAGCTACAGGACAAGGTGATGGAGGTTGACCTCCACCACTCCTCCTCCTCCTCTTCAGTCAAGTCCCTGACACTACATCTATACCATACAAATAATTACAATAAAAACAGCACAGCACCAGCCCTTTCATTACAAGCAGTCAGTCCCCCAAAGCCTGATGGAACAAGTCTTCACCTGGTGGCAGAAAGACAATAAGGAGGGAGGGAGTTCCAAAGTCTGGGAGCAACCACAGAGAAGGCCCTTCTTGAATCCCCACCAAGCAGGGCTGCGAGGGTGATGGGACTGAGACAAGGGCCTCCCCCAAAGATCTCAAAACCTGGGTAGGTTTTGAATAATGTTTCAATATTTTAATTTTGTTTTTAAGTTGTATTCATTCAACTTATTTTTATTATTGCTTGTTAGCCGCCCTGAGCCCAGCCTTGGCTGGGGAGGGCGGGGTATAAATAAAAAATTATGATGATGAGGGAGTACGGTCTTTCAGATAGTTTGGACCTAAGCAACTAAATAAAAATAAATAAAATTAATGAGAGTGCAAAAGTGCTTAACTTTGGCTGGACTGTGAGGTATACAATGCCATTAATTTTTTTTAAGAAAAATACTATGGGAAATAAATTATATACAGTATAAGAAGACCCAAACACAACAATATCCACCATCGGTAACCATACTCTTTGAATCACAATTTCCTTGTCATTTATTTCGTTTTTATCAAGCAAAGTCCTTTTGCACCCACAGAAATCTATATATTGTTTCTATCTAAACCACGTTAGTGCAAACACAACATGGAACAAAACGTATATATATATATAAATATTTCCATCTTCATTTGTTCAAAGTAAATTCTGGAGAAAACCTACATGATTGGCAAGGATTTCTGACTAATTGGATCCACATTTGGCTCAAAACAGGCTGTCACTATCTCTGCATTTAGATTAATAGCTAGCTGGTGATCAACCATGTCGATTTTCAAGTATCTCGTTCACCTGAGAGAGATGAGATATCAGAATTCTTCAAATGCTACACTATTTACGTGAAGGAAATTGCAAACAGAAACATCATTTTGAGAATTTCAGCGAAGATGAAAGACGAGCAGATGTAGCAACCACCATAGCCAGGGGAGGGGAAACAACTTGAAGGTCTTGTGTGGAGGGAAATGAATTTCGGACTGGGAGAGGGGAGGAAATGACTGAAAACTGACCTTTTCCAAATCATAGCTCATTCCGTTAACTAGTGTACTAATTTGCACTTTTTTGGCTATATGCATGAAATGCCAGGGTTTAATTTTAAAGAATGGGGAGAGAGTACCGTATTTTCCCATGTATAACACACCCCTGTGTATAAGACTACCCCTATTTTTGGGGACTCCAATTTAAGAAAATGGGGGGAGATGGTCCAGAGTTGTTTAGCTTTTTGGGGGAAATGCTGAAAATCACTCACGCAACTGAAATACGCTGACAATCGCACACGCTGCTGAGGCCAACAACCATCTGCCTGATCACCACCAGCAACCAGCAATCACACGCCCAATTGCCACAACAGTAGCCAATCCACGGCAGCCCTTGCCACAGCCACCAATCACCCACCCTATCACCGCTGGCAAGCTCCTGCTCGCAGCTGCAACCGATTACCCGTCCCGCCTCTGCACTATCCATGTATAAGACAACCCCAATTTTTTTACATTATTTTCGAGTAAAAAACCCTTGTCTTATACACGGAAAAGTATGGTATATATAGAGTTGGATCCAGACCAGTGTTCCATTCACTTCAATGGAGGGGTGCAGGAGGGCAAGAATATTCTTTGAGTCATCCTTCTCCCTGAAGATTCCTGCTCTGGAGAAGCCAAGCCAGCAAAGCATAAAAGACAATACAAGCAGGAGATGGGACTGTAGGATGGATCAATGAAGATGGTCTCTTCTCTACCCTCTGCTGCGTCTTGGTCTCCTCCATAAATGGAAGGAGCCTTCAAGTTGTGGAATGACCACAACCGTTTTTTGTGGTATGCAACTTAGCCAAAAAACCAGCTACCTTCCAAAGAAACCCTTTCATTTTGGATTTTCTATTCGTATGTATGTTTACTTGGAACAATGAAAACGAACCTGTGGCCCTCTAGATGTTGTTATACTACAACTCCCATCATCCTCTACTCTGGCTGAGCTGAGATCCAAGAACAACTCATAGACTGGTAGAATTGCAGAGTTGGAAGTGACCCTAAGGGTCATCTAGTCCCACCCCTTCCGAAGGGGCCGCATGTTCAACACCCCTTAGATGCACCACTGAATTCAACGCTTCTTTCGTCGAGTTAGGTGTGTAATTGTTCTTCCTTATAGATTTCAACAAAACTTCTTTTTTTTCCTGGGTTGGTACCTCGCCTGGATCTGAATGGATTTCATTTTATGTGGTGTACTTTCAAACTGTTTTTATTATTTATAGTTGCTGTTTTTAATTGTTTTTATACACAAATGTTTTTAATTGTTTATATATATATATATGTCATCATATTGTAAAACACCTTGAGATGCCTGGTGGGAAGCAATTTGTAACTGAAATAAAGAAACAATAGTGTTCAGTAATACTACTCTGTAGTATTAAAAAACTGAATAATACGTAATTATGGTATCTCCCTTCTCTTCCAAGTCCTTCTGCAGAATCACGTCTTTTCCAAAGGCTTCTCCACCACACCTTGTTCCGTTCTCTCCTTTTTGCTTGAAACTTGATGTTGTAATCTAGTCATGTATATGCTCCACTAGGTTAAGGGGAGCTTTCAAGTAATTTATTCTGGATTAATTAGTCCAAAATAAATGTTGCCATCTGGTTCAGTTTCCAGAATCATTAATATGGATTAGCATTTTCACTGCACACTTCAGGACATAGTCACATAAATCAGGGAGAGCCCTACAAACTGCAGCGGCCACTTCAGGGGATGATGGCACCATTTTCCTTCCCTTCACTCCAGTGACACCGGCAATGTTGTTGTACTGTACAACAGTGCACCTAGCATCAAACACATAGTGAGGTGTCCCATGCTGAATTTGCTGCATTCACAACTGACTTCTGGGCTGCCTGAATCAGCCCTAACTTGACATTGTAAGCTCACAGCAACTATGTTCTGGAAAAGCACTCTGAATGTTGACAGCACTGTAAAAATAACAAATAGAAATGGAAATCTAGGATGGTGATGTAATGGCATTGCTGCAAGCAAAGGAGAAGAAGAAGAAGAAAAGGCTTTAGTTTTAAAAATCTAAAAAAAATACTGATTAAACCTGATACAAAATAGGGTTTTCCCCCTGCAAACAGAAATAATTCTGTTAAACATAACTTTACACGCACATACATGTGGTATTATTTGAACTACATAAAACATTGCCAAACGTCCTTTCACAACTTCAGGAGAAGTCAGTTCACCTTCAAATGCTTAGGTTGTTCCTCATCATTACATATTTGCTTTCCATAACCTAAAAGAAACAGCTAAGCTTTGCATTCAGAGAACATTTTACATTGTCTGCCAGGTATTTCCTGTGCACATCCCCATCTAAATCTCCTGGTTCTTGTAACTAATGTCTGTGAAGAAAATCCTGTCATAATTATAGTCCTGATTCACAAGCAACCATTTTCTTCAGAAAACTGGTTGAGCTGTGTTGACAATCACATTTTACACTGATTCTTTCCAGATGAAATGATACTTTTTCAAATAATGTAATAAAAATGTAAAGTCAGCTGTTTTAAAGACATAAAAGTGATTTATGAGACACGTACTGTGTTCAGTGTTGGGGTTTTTTTTTTTTTTCTTGACACAATGGAAGTTTTCTTTTATGGGAGAAGTTAATTATTAACAGCAATCAAAACCACAAATTACAGAAAAATACATTGTTGCTCATTTTTAAAAGCAACACCACTACCGCGTTTGAAATGAATTCTGAATTGTATTATGTGTTTCTTTGTTTGAATGAAGTTTGGTACACACTGAACCAGTTTATACGGGTGTATTTTCTGCCAAACTAGTTAACAGTTTCATCAGTTACATCATTGTTAGGTGTCAGAGTTATCACTTCCTAGAAATGCGACTGGGCACTGCACCCTCTGAGAGCCATTATTTGAGCTGTTTGCAGATCACACAAGTTAGAAATGCTTTGGCTTCCATTTGAGATGCTTTCTTTGTTCACAACCCCAAAAGGCAGAAGACATACATATTTTCCCCTTTCAAAATGAAAATGTAACGTCTGCGAAAACAGTTTGTACAACTAGAAATGTACAAAAAGGCAAATCCAGAAAATACAGAAAACCCATAAATGGTGACGCTGTTACGACACTCCCAACCTTTTCAGTGGGGCTTCATCAGGAGAAGTTCTCAGTGGATCATCTGCCTAGTCATAGTGCTGAATGATCGCAGAGTCTGCAAATCCCCCCATTTTCCTCCAAGCTCCATTTATAAGTGCAATGATGGGGCCAAGAGGCAAACTATCAACTGCTCTCCCCTCCTGACTGATACCAGATGGCTGGCCGTGGTTCTAACACAGGCATAGGCAAACTCAGCCCTCCAGATGTTTTGGGACTACAACTCCCATCATCCCTAGCTAACAGGACCAGTGGTCAGGGATGATGGGAGTTATAGTCCCAAAATATCTGGAGGGCTGAGTTTGCCAATGCATGGTCTAACACCATAATTCAAATGAAACTGGGCTGTGTGGCAATAGTATAGTCACCTCTATTTTGTTAAGATTCCCAGTAGCTCAAGCATGTCTGGAAGTCTCTCTTTCTTACTTGGAATGGAGACCCTACAAATTGATCAAGAGACATAAGGAGGAAAAAAGCCACAGATGCTTGAGGAATTTGATCTTTGCAGATTAATGTGAGGCTCAGACCTTAGCTATCCATCAGATTTCACACTTGTCCAAATAGCGATGTGGTTCTTGTCACTTTAAAAGTATCTACGTAGTATTTTGAGAGAAAGTGCACATTTATATACATTCATAAGTACATATTTATATACCAATATTGAAATGATTTTTACAAGTTGCAGATTAATGCAGAACTGCAATGGAATCATGGGCAAGAAGTTGTCAAAGTGGAATTATGGGCTAGAAGACACGGATTTGCTCATCCCTAGGAAACACTTACATGTCAAAAGAATGATCTTGCTTGCTAAGATTTGGCTTTGTGATTTTTTTTTGAGAGCCCTGCCTGAACCCCAAGGCAAAATATTTACACACTTCCCACGTATTATCTTATTTATTTAAATAATTTATATACCACTTAACTACAACAGTCTCTTAAGTGGTATTCAAAGATACAATACAAAAAAAATCAGTTAAAAGGATAAAATCAAACTTCCTTTAAAATGCCACCTAGATTTTTTTTAAAGGCTTCAATGGGCCCTGGAAGTTCAGCAGGGAGAGGGCCTCTCTGACCTCAACTGGCAGCGAGTTCCATAATATGGGACCAGGGCTGGATTTGATGAGGCCCTAAGTTTACTGAAGGTAATAGAGCCCTTTAAATGTCCAGCTGTCCTTTGTCAACAACAAATTGTTGCTGTTTTATGTGTTGAATATATGCTATATGGTAATTTATGGACTAATAGGTATCTAAAGCCATTTGCCACTGTTGCTGTATGTAGGTTTAATTTATTTGTTTTTTATCTTATATTTTGGAAATGTACATCCAGAGTTTTTCCCTCTTTAATTTTTTTTGGGGGTCCCCAAGAGAGTGGGGCCCTAAGCCTATATCTTGTTTAGCTTATACATAAATCTGGCACTGTATTGGACACATAATACTAAATCCATGGCTCCTGGTGGATATGAGGCATGCATATTCACCATAGGGAACCACTAACAGGGGCTCCCCCCACCATCTCAGTAATTGGGCAGGTATAGGGCAATCTTTGAGGTATTCTGGACCCAAACTGTTATGGGCCTTGTAAATTAACACAGGAAACCTGAATCTGGCCTGGTAGCATATGAGCAGCCAGTGTCAGTTTTTGAGCATCCACTGGTAATGTTCTGTCTCCAACAGCCTAGCTGCTGTGTTTTGCTCCAGCTGGAGTCCTTGGACCAATCCAAGAGCATCATCTGAAACCCCAGAGAGTGACTAACAGCCAGCGTAGGGCCAAGATATGCAGCCTATGTTGGACTCCAGCTCCCTTCAGCACTAGCAGGCATGGCCAATTGTTGTTGGCCATTGTCTGTCTCAGAAGACAATGGGGTGTTTCTCCAGGGGTAAACTCAAACTGCTGCTTTAGCAGCACCCAAGTGCCACCCCCCAGGGCATAAGCCTGGGCAGTGTGTGTGGAAGTCCAGGGCTGCCCAGACGACAAGACACCTCTCTCAACTTCGCTAATGTGGTCCAGAGCAATATGTCTGGCACCAGCTCGGCTGCCGGAGTTGCTGGAAGGAAGCATACAAGGCAGCATTCAACCATCTTAGGGACTCCACTCGAGATTTGTGTAGGGTTTATTCCTTAGCATTTACTTCTTCTGTATATATCCAGTGGAGGTTTAGAAACCTCCTTCTCCTAGATGGGCCACCTTCCCAGGTTGACAAACCCCACCTGCTCCTCACTTCTCTCTACAGCATGAGCAGAAACTGCTTTCTTGACTGTTGGACCCACTAATGGTCTTGTCTACTCAATTCGCCATAGCCTGTCCTCACTTTCAAGCTGTAGTCCAACAACATCTGGAGGACAACAGGCTCCTCATCCCCGGAACGAGTAGATGGACCAGTGGTCTGACTCAGTATAGGTCAATTTACTGTGCTCCTAACTATACAAGTTAGGCTAAAATAAAACGATTTTAACCAAAGACCACCAAGGGAACTTAATGGCTGAGTAGAGACTTGAACCTGGGTATTAGGGGGTTTCCCATCTCCAGGCCTGCTACCTGATAGCCCTTTGCAACTGTGATGTCTAGACTGTGGAATGCTCTCCCCAGGGAGACCCAGATATGACTACCATGCTGCTCACCTTTCATTAAGCAGCCAGAATGTGACATATTAAGTCTGCGTCTGGCCTGATTGGTTTTATTTGCTGCTCCTGGAGATAGCAAATTGGGTGTTTAATTCCTACCCACCCCTTATGGCTCTTTCTTTTTATATACAATATATATTAAAACTGGCTGTTCCCCACCAAGTTTGTAGGGCTTGCTGCCTTGAGTGTCTCCTACATAAAAGTGCAATATAAATGTTTTAATAAAATAATAAATAAAATAAACACAAGTGCAGCATCCTTTGGTTACAACCGTTTAGCCGAGAAAAGGAAACATCTTGGAGATTAGGTAGCTTTTCAAAAGAGGAAGATACCAAGCTAATATAAGGAGGGTAATTTGTGTACTTTGTAATGTAAGAGTCTGTCCACGGCAGGCTAAAGGCAATCTGGAGGGGGGGGGGGAAAGAGTGTGTATGAAGAGAGAGAGAAGATGAACCAAATTAGGAACATATGTAGGAACGCCTCCCCTCCCCCTCCCACCATTGGATCATTGTTTAATTTAGCTAAGGAAAACAAATAAAAGTGGTTCACACATGCAGGCCAGACTTTTCCCACCTACCATTCTTCCCAATATTTGTAGGTGCGACCTAACGTAGAAAAATGTGACGTGTAAATCACTGTGGCGTGGATGCACTCTGCTGCAATTTCAAAAATCAGGTTGGCTCCAAAAAGTACAGCAGTGGCTGCAATAAGTGCAGAGCAGTGCATCCCTGCAGTGATTGCTTACTGCTGGTTCACACAACACACTCATTTACATCATGCCCAAGGGTGGTCCACATTAGGGAGCAGATGGAGAAAACAAGCAACCCATGTGCATATATAAATTGGCTTCTCTGAAATAACACCAACCTGGCACATTCGTATTTTTGTGTAAGTCCATTTCAGAGCTAATGTCACCGACTGAGAAGCAATTATATTTTATGTTATGCAATGGCTACCCAATCTGGGGAGTGTAGGATTTTCCAATTCTGTGCTTCTACTGCAGGTATTTTCAGCAGGCACATCTATGTACACCAAACCAGCCTTGGAAAAGCAGGGTATGGGATTATAATTTTTTGTGTTATGCTAAGGTGGAGCTCCTTTTCTAAGAAGGACTATCTCACTACATCATTAATAGTCTACAGGCACCAGGTGAGGTTGTTTCTCTTTCAGAGACTTTTAAAGCACTTGCTAATTGAATACTGCTGCCACTGCTTTTAGTGAGTCTGCTACTTTAACCGGGAGGGGGGGGTGTCACTGGGTTCATTTGGTTATAGTGATTTTGCTTTTTATTATGCACGACAGAAGCTTTCCCCAACCTTGAAATGTTGCTTTTATGGTCAATGGACAGAGGTGATGGGAACTGTAATCTTATGAACATTTTGACGGCACCAGGTTGGGAAGGCTGCATTCAAGTTTTACAGTTTTTGTGGACCCAGAGTTCAACAGGCATGCCCTCTTCCCTTTCTGTAAGCCTCAACATTGAATGGAAATTGCTGGCAGGGTGTTGGACTCAATGGCCCTTGTGGTCTCTTCCAACTCTATGATTCTATGAAACCCTTTGGGTCACATGCAAAGGTATGGGATACTATTTTATTTTTCCAAGTTGTAGCTCCTCACATGGTGTCCCAAACTCCCAGGTTTTGGGGAGAATGTGTTAGGCGGCATGGGAAGGATGTCATCAGAAAGAGAAGCTCAGAGGTCTATCTGCATGGCCCTCCATGTTCAGAGGCACCAAGCCAAGAATAGCAGAAATGAACAACAGTGGAAGGCTCTTGATGATACATCCTGTTCATAAGCTTCCTGGAGGCATATGGTTAGCCCCTAATGGAGAGAGAAAGATGGAGGAGGCGAATCCAGCATGGATTCACTTATCTTTGTATGCTCTCTGGACAGGAAGCATTACATGGTTTCTTGTACAATAGGTGAAAACAGGCCATGGGTTGCATGTATCCAGTTGTGCCCTCTACTCACAGAAGGTTTTCAAATCCAGCAGAAGCTTCCTGAAATGAGAGGAGGACAGGCTATTTTTGCTGCTTCTCTCTATTCTCTAAAACCCCACTTCCGCTCCAGCAGGTTGAGAGACCTTTTAGAACAGTACAATAGGTGACATAACGGGGGCAGCAGGACACAGTGGAAATATGCTCTCTGCTGGAGCAAAGAGACTTCCATGAGTGAAAGGACACTACAGTGGTACCTCAGGTTACAGACTCTGCTAACCCAGAAATAGTATCTTGTGTGAAGAACTTTGCTTCAGGATGAGAATAAAAATTACGCAGCAGCAGCGCGGAAGGCCCCATTAGCTAAAGTGGTACCTCAGGTTAAGAACACTTTCAGGTTAAGAACGGAGCTCCAGAACAAATTAAGTTATTAACCCGAGGTACCACTGTACTGGATACAATACAATCCATTAAGGTAAAAGTTCGCAGCAGGTTCGTCAACTGGGACCTCATGGCTGAGGGGCAATTTTTGAGCTCAACTCTTTCTTGTCTTAGTCCAGCGTTCTAAACTGCTACACCACATCTAGCTCAACTGATTAAAAAAAACCACAAGAAACTTTGCAAAAGTGCAAAACTGGAAGCCTTCTTCATGATAAGGTGAGGATCAAGCCAATTTTGCATAGCTTCCCAAACTTCAAGAACCAGTTTTTTTTTTCAGAGTTGGGCTGGGCTATAAGCAGTGAACAGGCTTCCATAGCTAAAAAATCTTCTGCTGTTCTTAACCTTTAGAACTGCTATAATTCTTCAGAAAAACCTAGCGCAACATTTATTGGCAAAACTAGTTCATTAAAATTTTGATAATTAACTGGTTTGCCACTGTTATGTATGGTAAGGTATGTATGGTAAGTATGGAGAAAACAGACTAATACACGTATGCATTCTTCTGCCGCCCAGTTTATTCATTCTTATCTGTTCAATTTCTAAACCTTTAACAAAAGAATGCATGGAAGTATGCAGTTATAAGTACATATATGATTCAGATTATTATTTATAGCATCTGAACATGCTAAAAGGATTTTCTTCAGTCAAATTTATCCTCGGTTTCAAGCTTTTACCACAATAAACATCAGATTATGTTTATGTTGGCCATAAAGCTGTCAGTCCTCAATAAACAGATATACTCTGGTGACTCGAGCTCTGCTGTCAAAAGGACTGTCAAAATGTACACCAACTCTTAAATTAAACCCTGCTAGCACAGAGAGATTCAGTTGCAAAAGTCTTATTTTGGACAACCCAACAAAAAGCTCACCTTAGCAGATAAGGACGGATATTATATCACAGGCAAAGATCGGAAAGTTCCACAGGAATTTCGCAAAGGATCTGATCTGCTTCTCCTTAACAGAAAGCTAATGTGACCTTTAATACTCTGTTAGACGGAGCCTGACTCTAGCAAGTCTCAATTAAATTTTATGTTTTGTGGCTCCCGTTTGCTTGTAATACATGAACAAAGTTCAATGGATGACTCCTACTTTGAAGATTTTAATTCCCTATTGGGACAATTTATATCCACCTAGACAGCTCCTCAGAGATTGTGTCTTTGTACTGCCCAGAATATCTTGAGGATGAAAAGATCCTTAGAATACACTGGGAAATGTGTCATCTAAGTTCTCCATGCTTATTTCATATTTTAGTTATTGAAGCTTCTAGAAACTTTAGTTATTACTAGCATTTATGCCATTCCTTTCTATCATAGATAATCCAGGCAGGTAACAATGATACAGCAGAACAGGAATAGGGAATCTTTGCCCTTTGCTGAACTATAACTCTCACCAGCCCTAGAAAGCATGGTCAACAGCAAGGGGTGATAGAATTTGTAGTTCAGCTACATGTTGTCAGAGACCGTGCTGAGGAGGGCTGCACTGAGGAAGAATGGTGGGAGCCTCCCCAGTGGTGGAGCTTCATGCTCCAGCAGGAGGGGGGTGGAAAGCAGGAGGGGCATGGCCGGCGCGAGTCCCGGGGGGCATGGCACGCCACCCAAAGGGGCGTGGCACGTGTCCTGCGGCCATGGTGCACTGCCCGTGGGGGTGTGGCGCCCAGCATGGGGGGCCAGCCGTGATGGCATCATGCCACCAGGGGTGGTGTGCTCCCCCAGGACCCCTCTTCCTCCGCCAGTGAGCCTCCCCCTCCTCCTGCTCCTGCTCCAGATCCTGAATCTTCCCAGGAGCAGGAGGATAGTATAGATTTTGAACAGTGGTTTGCAGAGGGACATAGTTCAGAAGGCAGAGAGAGAGAGTTAACAAATTCACTGTCTCTGGAAAGCATTCATCCGCTCAGCCCAAGGTCAAGAAGAGCTGATAAGGTGGCAGCACAGAAAGCACAGTGGTTACGCACTCAGGTCACAAGATGTGGTAGTGACGTGGGTGACTAGATGTGGTAGTGACGTGGGTGACTAATCCTCCAGATTAGATTTTAAGAGTGCGTGGGGGAAGAAAGGAAGTCAAAATCATGTTGTGCAAGTGGAAGGCCATTCTATTCACTATTGGCAGCACTGGATACGAACCATTCCATTCATTCTTATCCAGGATCCAAAGGGGTGCACACACAACTTCCACATATACACCCAAGCATTCCCACCCCCAATGCAAACCCTTCAGAACTCTTTAAAACTCCTCTGACCTAATCACAAAAAATGTGACCCTATCACAATTTTTGTGATTAGGGATGAGGGGCGGACAAAGGAAAACCCAGGGGAAACATCATGAATGCAAATGCAGTATTTAATAATCTGCAGCTCTTACACCTAATCTCTTACTGCCTTGGAAATTTGGGGGAGCTGAAAGAACTAGTGGGATGGGGTATAATTTTCTGCAAAGCTAAACTGGTGGCGGGAGAGTGCATAGGATTGCCAGACCACAATCGGAGGTGCTTCCAGACTGTGGTTATTTTTGGATGGCATTCAATCACACACTTGCCAACTCAGATTGTGCAATTATTATAGTTGGTTGGGAGGTCTTGAACAACAAATCCACTTCCCTCCCCAGAAATGGACTTTTTGTGATATGGCAAGTGTTGTGAAAATGCACTGGAAAGTGTGAGATAGCACTTGCTTTGATGCGACGGTCATCTAACCTCTTCACAATCCTACCAGGATGAATGCTAATTAAACTGTCTAATCTCCTTGCAGAAAGATCAGGTTGAATGCTCAATAAACAGATCATCCAGAAGCGCTTCTGTAGAGCATCGATACACCCTTTGTTGTTGTTGTTTAGTCGTTTAGTCGTGTCCGACTCTTCGTGACCCCATACACCAGAGCACACCAGGCACTCCTATCTTCCACTGCCTCCCGCAGTTTGGTTAAACTCATGCTGGTAGCTTCAAGAACACTGTCCAACCATCTCTTCCTCTGTCTCCTTCTCCTTGTGCCCTCCATCTTTCCCAGCATCAGGGTCTTTTCCAGGGAGTCTTCTCTTCTCATGAGGTGGCCAAAGTATTGGAGCCTCAGCTTCACGATCTGTTCTTCCAGTGAGCACTCAGGGCTGATTTCCTTAAGAATGGAGAGGTTTGATCTTCTTGCTGTCCATGGGACTCTCAAGAGTCTCCTCCAGCACCATAATTCAAGAGCATCAATTCTTCGGCGATCGGCCTTCTTTATGGTCCAGCTCTCACTTCCATACATCACTACTGGGAAAACCATAGCTTTAACTACAGACATTTGCTGAAAGGTGGGGTAGCCATTGCTTCTACCATTCCACTCTTCCTCCTAAACCCTTTGTCCCCTCTCTCAATAGATGCTGAACAAAAGTCCTGCTTCTTCCAATAGGTAGGAATGGGATTTTTGTGTGACTAGATCATGGGAGAAGGAAGGTGAGAGAAGCCCTAGCTGGGCTCCACCAACAATTGCTGCTCCAGAGTGTTGACAGTCCCATGGATGGTTCCAATTGCCTGTCCTGACCATCAGAAAGTATGTGTTTTCTCTCTCTCTTTCCAGCCGTGTGAAATCTAACATACTCTCCTAGAAGAAAAATGCTGATGCCAGATGTAACCTTGTTTCGGAAAATTTTAAAAGTGACAATGCCTAGAAAAAAGGGCAATCTCAGAGCTGATTAGGATACCTTTTTGATTCCAGCGCAGAGATACCAAAGACAAAAAACACACACAGTATGTTGTCAGCATAAATGAATGTGCATGCACTCAAATTTACATTTTTCTCAGCAACGTACTGCTCCTTTTTCTTCGGAGATAAGTTTAAGGATACATCCCCAAACGTGCACGTTGTAGTGTTTTCTCATCCAGGAAAGAATGTGGTGGGTGTTACTGCGGGAGTTTCTGTGTGCATGCATGTGTATGCTCTGCTTGAGTCGTCCAGCTGTGCATGAGACTGTTGGCATGGTAAAACATGACTTATGGGTCAGATATGCGCCCCCAAATTTCTTAATCCTGCTTATTAACCTTCAGTTTCTGAACAGACACAGGTGGTTCTCCCTCCCCCCTCCAAAGAAATTGTGAAAATAATAGTATATTTCCTCTAAAGATCTGTGGGCTTCAATTACTCTGCGAATAGGTTTTTAGCTGTTTCTTGGCTAAAGGAAGGAAAACGATTGCTAATTTTAAAAATCTGGCAGCATTCACAATTATTTTGGAAACAAAAGTTAATGAAATTAGGCAAATGAAATGATTAACATTAAGAGAGCAAGAGAGAAAGTGCATGCCACAGAACTCCCCCCCCCCCCATTATATTTTGTTAGCTCTAGGAACACAGGCTGCATTTGACCAAATGTGATGTGCTATTTGTTATTGTTTAGTCGTTTAGTCGTGTCCGACTCTTCGTGACCCCATGGACCAGAGCACGCCAGGCACTCCTGTTTTCCACTGCCTCCCACAGTTTGGTCAAACTCATGCTGGTATCTTTGAGAACATTATCCAACCGTCTCGTCCTCTGTCGTCCCCTTCTCCTTGTGCCCTCCATCTTTCCCAACATCAGGGTCTTTTCCAGGGAGTCTTCTCTTCTCATGAGGTGGCCAAAGTATTGGAGCCTCAGCTTCACGATCTGTCCTTCCAGTGAGCACTCAGGGCTGATTTCCTTAAGAATAGATAGGTTTGATCTTCTTGCAGTCCCATCCTAATGATATTTTTGGCCACAGCAGAAGAGAGCATGGGATGGGAAGGAGACAAGGAGTGTTGTCCTAGAAAATATAGCTCAGTCAGTAGAGCACGAGCCTCTTAATCTCAGGGTCATAAGTTTGAGCCCCACATTGGGCAAAAGATTTCTGCATTGTGGGGGTTGGACTAGATGACCCTCGGGGTCCCTTCCAACTTCACAATTCTGTGATTCTATGATTTCAAAATGCCATAGGCTCACTAGAATTGGAGCCTTTGAAATAGGGTGATGTGGAAATCAAAAAAGCATAAAATAAATCTGGTCTTTTTCTTTAAAAAAAAAAACAAAAAACCATGAAAGCAAGAAAAAGGAAAAAAGCCAAATGAGTTCTGAAATCTCAAAGGGCTGCAAATAATGATAGTTTATATTTTATTTATGCACACGGCTTCATTTTTATGAGACAGGTCAGATGGGAAGTACTGTCAACATGGTATTTATCAGCTAGAGGAGGAGAAAAAACTGCAGCTGCATGTTCCTGGCATCTGATCAAGGCTTGATGACCACATATTTCAACATACCTTTCAATTATGAACATGGCAGAAAGACCATTTGCTGTGCAAAAAGAAAATCCTGCAGCTCAGAGCCATAGCCTATTAAGTTTGCTTGATTACTGAAGCTGGGGATTTCTACAATTGCCACAAAATCAGGGTGACAAAATCAGGCCAAGAGAACATATGGCTTAATGGTTATTTACAAAAAATAATAATAATAATAATAATAATAATAATAATAATAATAATAATAATAATAATAATAATAATAATAATATCAGCCCAGAGCATAGGGACCCCAGCTGGCCTTCCTAATCCTATACATATCCCCTGATATTGGTTTTTAACTGTTAACTAAGTACTGCCAAGAAGAGCTTGACCATATAATCTTATGGCTGATTTTATAGAAAGGGACTCAAACTTCTAGTCCAATCTTGCGGTTGTTAGTGTCTTTCTTTAATCCTTTCCGGTCCAATATGGTTTAAAAACAAATGTGCATAATGAACATATGTAAATGATTAATAGTTGTTTCCACTCTCTTCAGGAAAGGGCTATCTTCATGCTTAACTTCCATAATCAGTTATTCTGAGCCATTAAGATGGCTTCCTTCTCCAAAGCAATCATAGACCTCAAATATAAAATCCAGGAAAGCAAGAATATTAATTCCTGCACCATCTACTCATATGGCCAGACCAAGGAATTGGGGATCATTTCCTGTGGCCACATCTCGACATACCTGCATGCACTGATGATCCTTCTGAACCAGTTGCTTGGCAGGAATTGCACCCTGAGGAAGCTTCCTTCTTCATAGGTCTACTTTACAAATGCTTGCTAGGCAAAAAATCACTTATCCAAACACAAGGAATGGGTATTCAACTTGCTATAAGGTAAAAGGTAAAGGGACCCCTGACCATTAGGTCCAGTCGTGCCCGACTCTGGGGTTGTGGCCCTCATCTCGCTTTTTTGGCCAAGGCAGCCGGCGTACAGCTTCCGGGTCATGTGGCCAGCATGACTAAGCCACTTCTGGTGAACCAGAGCAACGCACGGAAACGCTGTTTACCTTCCCGCTGGAGCGGTACCTATTTATCTACTTGCACTTTGACGTGCTTTCGAACTGCTAGGTTGGCAGGAGCAGGGACCAAGCAACGGGAGCTCACCCCGTCACAGGGATTCGAACCGCCGACCTTCTGATCAGCAAGTCCTGGGCTCTGTGGTTTAACCCACAGCACTACCCGCGTCCCTTAAACCTTCCTATACGCAGCGCAAATTCAGATATTCCAACAGAGGGCGTTTAATTGATCTGCCTGTGGTTGAAGGTAGCACAACTATGAACCTTCTCTGCTGGACTTCTGAGCTCTGTCACCCTCCTGGGTAATTTTTAGTTCTGTGATCCCATTAATTAGGAACCTCTCAAAGAGACAAACCCTATGTTTAATGGTTCCTTTTACGCTATTTCAACACAACTTGTGAATGTTTATTCAACCAAAATGCTTTTATTTTTAACAACTGCTGCTTCACTTGGCTTTCTTTTCTCCTGCAAAGCAGGTGCACGCCTGGTTAATATAGCTGGTGGACGCCACATCCATGACCTTTTTGTGCCTCCGTCAAGCCACCTGGAAAAACTGGGTAATGTTTTTGCATTTTAAGTGTCTGGTTAATTAGCATCCACATGCAGTAAAGTCTGGCTAAAAGGGGCTAATGTCAAAGGAAACCTATCTGCCAGTGGGGTTGGGGAAGGAAAGTCCTGTAGAGACTGGTCATGAGAGTTCTCGTTCTTTGTAGTGGTCAGAGTTTCCTGGCCTAATTGCATTTTTCTAAGAAACAAAAATGTTGATCTTTCTCTTAACTGGCTTAGAGTTGCTTTTACTTTGCATTTTGTACTTAGGCACAGATAGCCAAATAAAATATCATATGCATAATAAGTCAGTTTTGAAGTGCACACCTGTGTAGAAAAGACTACTTTCTCCCTTTAAAACATGCCCAAAGGTCACATGGGAAAGGATTGGAAGTACTTTAAAACAAACTCTTTATTTTTAGAGGGGTTTTTTGGCTACATTTTAAAATTTAAAAAAATAACACAATCCCTCTTATGTGGCATGCAGTTTAGAACAACAGAGTATATAAATTAACAAATAAACATCAAGGAAAGAAGTTAAAGAAGCAATTGCTGCAAATATACATGTTTCTAAGCATCCGTGTACATTAGTGAAAAAGTAACTTAAGATGTTGCCCCAAATGTTTTCCTGGGAAGCTGAAACAGTCTTTAGAACAGGGATGGGAAATCTGTGGTCCTCCAGGTGTTGTTGGACTACAACTTCCATAACCCCTGACTACTTGGGGCTGATGGGAACTGGATTCAAACAACATCTAGAGGGCCATAGACTTCTTTAGGGGAGGAAATGCTAAACCACAGAATAAAAGTTTGTTTCATATCATAAAATTTATTCTTTGTCCATTCAGTGATTAAGAAACTTCCGTGTACTTCGAATGATGCTGCTGCTAATCTGTGTTCTGTTTATTTCTTGGCCTATCTTATCTAATTGTTCAAATAACTGTCAACATTTCAAGAGGAAGTTGTTTTGAAATGAGCCAATGTTACATATTTGCAACTGAAACTGAAAAAAGGCAAAGATCAGGATTTTACACTGACTGCTATAGACTTAATGCTCTATTAACATTTTTATACCTGATTAATGTAGTCAAAGGCAAGCCCACACAATTATTTCCTCTTTTTAAAACCTATGCTAAATAGATGTGAGAGTAAAAACATTATTTTAATTTATTAAAGCAAGGGATTATAGAGTACCACCAAACACAAACCAACAGTTCTAGGAACCAAGCCAGTGATGTTTTCAAGCCTTGGGAGAAGGAAGCCATGGAAACTCAGAGTTTGCCTAACCAAATTCTACCCTAGAAACTTCATAATCCAAACTCTGGAAGAAGAAAAGACTATGACAGAGTCTAGCACCCAACTCCATTAACTATGAACCTCCAAATGTAGTTCATAGTGGAACTTTACTGTCCTGTGTCTCTTTGACTGCTGTAGCTTATGGTGAGATTTTTGAGACGAAAATCCTCTCAGGTGCCTCAGCTGTTTAAAGCAAATGCTGTTATAAAATATTCAGATAAGACAAGCAAATATGGCAGCCAAACATAAAGTAATCTGAGGCTTATTTAAATTGTCATCACAATTCCCTAAAGAAGGTTTAAACCAATTGCCTAAATGCTCCCAATAAGGTTTCCAAACAGCTTTCCCTATAGCAAAAATTCCACATATTGCAGCCATACTTCTCCTCACAGCCTCATAACCGACTCAATTCAAATTTCACGTTGGATTTTATGGTGGCAGTATTAACGAAAATAAACAGCCTCATGATGAGAACACAGCTTGCAACTGGTAAGGTGTAGCCTTAACTTGAATTGTTCAAAAAGCAGCGCTTATATTACAGCTCACAATGTCTCTTGAAGTAACCTTCTTTAGCAAGCATTTGAAAGAAAGCACACAAGAGCTGCCCTCTTTCCCTCGACTGAGAGCACCAAGATTTGAAAAAGAAAACAAAATTCTTCATGCTTTCTTCTTGTCAACACTACGACCTGCCTGTGGCTGAGTCTCAGATTCCTAATCAGCTCTCACTCAGCCTAACACCAGTACAAAAGTTTTCACTTATTGTTTGGCAGCGGCTAAGCTCACCAAAGGGCCTGCAATGAGTAAGAAAGTGCTCACCAGAAAAAGCCGATGTCTGCTGCGTTAAAAGAGTAAGTGTTACATTCACTAATCTTTGGTGTTGACAGAGAAAAGTCTAGGAGCAGATGCTTTTCAAAAGGTTATTGTCCTCTTATTCCATACTAAGATTTAGCAAGTTATTTTTATATTGTTTTAAGAGACTGCCTGTTATTACCAATGTGAAAAATAGCTTGCCCGAAGTCATTTTTCAAGCCAACAAATCATGGTGGTAAGAGGAATATTTCATGCCCTGGAGCTATGTTTGAAAATGATAGAGGTTATGAAACAATCTTATAAATATCTCTGAAACAAGGTTGCAATGTGGTACACATTCAGGCCCTGACTGATGTGTGACGTGGCCTACTGTACCTGTGCAAGTGTTCATCACAATAATGTCATGTCCAAATGCCGATATGAACCTATATATGACTGGGAGTGGCCGCTGAGACCATATAACACCGGTCCTGAAAGACCTACATTGGCTCCCAGTACGTTTCTGAGCACAATTCAAAGTGTTGGTGTTGACCTTTAAAGCCCTAAACGGCCTCGGTCCAGTATACCTGAAGGAGTGTCTCGATCCCCATCGTTCAACTTGGACACTGAGGTCCAGCTCCGAGGGCCTTCTGGTGGTTCTCTCACTGCGAGAAGTGAGGTTACAGGGAATCAGGCAGAGGGCCTTCTCGGTAGTGGCACCAGCCCTGTGAACGCCCTCCCACCAGATGTCAAGGAAATAAACAACTATCTGATTTTTATAAGACATCTGAAGACAACCCTGTTTAGAGAAGTTTTTAATGTTTGATGTTCTATCATGTTTTAATATTCTGTTGGGAGCTGCCCAGAGTGGCTGGGGAAACCCAGCCAGATGGGTGGGGTATTATTATTATTATTATTATTAATTACATTAGCATGCTACTGGCAGAATCAGAGACCAGGGAGAAGAGATGGTGAAGGAAGATTGGAGGAAATTTAAAGACTATTTACAGAAGCATTATAAAATTACGAACGTTTGAGGTTATCAGATTGAATGTAAAAGAATGTTATTATAAAAATGACAATGTTAAAGAAAGTATATTTAGTAAGACATAGGGAAATGGAAGGACAAATAAGACAATAACATTAATCTGAACCAAAGATACGCCAGAGGGAAAGAGTTTACTACCAGAATATAAGACCTAGAATACAGAGTGGGAAGGCATGGGGAAGTCGCAGACCTAAGTTAATGCTGAAGAATATAACGACACAATATTTGTTTTTAATTCTTTTATTCTTACCTTTTTCATTTTTTTCTTTTGTCTTTGTACAATGTATGTATTGTTTTTCTTTTGCTTTTTTCTCTTTGATGTGTTTGTCGATTTGTTTTTTTGTTTTTTTTGTTTATTGAATGTGGAAAATAAAATATTATTAAAAAAAAAAAATTAGCATGCCAGCAATAACAAACAAAGGAAGCTTCCTTATACCAAGTCACACCATTGGTCCATCTAGCTCAATATTGTCTACCCTGCCTGGAAGTGTCTCTCAAGGGTTCCAGACATGAAACACTTCTAGCCCTACTTGTAGGTGATGGAGATTGAACCTGAGATCCTCTGTTTGCAAAGTAGATGCTCTGCCACTGACCTATGTGGGCATGCCAGTGATATACAAAGGCTACTTGTGTAAAAATAACACAAATAGAAAGTGCCTTCATATGTTACAGGACATGCATGGAACATTGACACAGGTAAGTACTTTTCCTGTGGTCCATATCCCATATAAATTGGGTCTCAGTGTGACAAACTACCGGTACTTATTTCTTTAGGAGCTGGTTAGACAACGGCAGTACCAACCCCTCACAAACACACACTTTCTTGTTAAGCCTATAAACACTACAAGCAGGTTCAGATGAAACAGGAAACTCTAGTTTTCCAGTACAATAACCCAGAACAAGAAGCAGAATTCTGCGCACCCCATACCCCATTTACATGCAAGCAAGGTGGAAATGGAAAGCTTTCCACCTTTAAATGGACCAGTGTTGCCCATCATATCAGAACCTCGGGAACTGTGGTTTGCTTAATCCCCAGTTGTTCTCACAAGCCACTGTTTGAAGTAACCACTGTTCACTGAGGTTGGATGTCACATGGCTCATTTAAAATTGAAGGAAGAAGCTTTCCTTCTTTTACTTGAGGGCATGAAAGGGGAGGAGAGGGAATTGCAATGCGTGAAAGTCTAAGCTACAGTATTCTCAATAAATGGCTACTTAAACACCCACAGTGAAGAAGAGTCCACCAGCATCCTAGATCATTGGTTCCGTTGTGAAACTGATCCTTCTTGCTAAAGGTTTTGTCTAATGATACCATGGTGCTTTTTCAAGTCTCAGGAAATAATGTTTTGATAGTCCAAAGGATGTGCTGCTAATCGCCTGGAAGCAGTCACTATTGCTCCTGGACATGAAGGAAAATGGCTCGGAACTAAGTCTAAATGTTAGGGAACATTTTTTAAAGGGACAGGTTATTTGTTTATCTTTAAGCAGACCTAATATAAATGAATTAAGGAAAACATGTCTTCTATGTAAAGTAAATGAAACAAAAATTTATCATTATCTTTCTTGCACTAAAACTCAAAAAAAAAAAAAAAAAGGTTTTTAATGTTTCCTACCTACCATACACCAGCTTTCCCATTGTGTCAGCATTACCTCATGCACCTGTACTGCATAAAACTTGCCATTCAATAACAGTTAATGAAATAAGATCAGTTTCGTAGTTACTTAGGAAATATTCTAAACACTTCAATCCCAGTCACATAAAAACTTAGACACATGCTAAATTTGACATTCCCGGAGTTACATACTCAGCTGGTGAAGAAAAACACTAATTGACACAAAAGGGCCTGGTATTGTTTTTCCAGCATGCTGCAAATTCACAGATCACCCCACATTGACAAGAGGTTCTAGCCATTGGTGGTTTTGCCTTAGCAGAAAACACTTCAGCTTGGTCAAGTCAGGGCACCTGACCTTCCCAGATCCCCAAACACTCTTAAGCCCATTTCCTCCCCCAAAAGCTGCCTCTAAATATTGTTTTATGTATTTTGTAGTTTGTTTGTCACAGCACTGAATGGAAGATGGCAGAACCCCCAAGCTAAGTGGAGAGTTGGCTTCAAGCACTAGGCCTGTAGGCAGACCAACTCTGCATTACACAAATGTCTGCAAACATGACATGAAGGCTGGCAACATTAACCCTGCTGTGTGGAAATCCCTTGCAGACGACCGCAATGCCTGGAGACAGGTCATATATCCACAGCAGTGATCAGAGGAGGAATGACTACTGGGAGAAGTGCAGAAAAAAGAAGTATCATGTGCAGCAAAACCTGACACATTCATCTCCCTTCTTGGTCTCTACAGCCACAGCTGACGCTGTAACCCTCCAATGGTTTGACTTTACCCTCAAAGGTGTACTCTTCCATTGTCTTGCGAGAGGGACAGATGCCACCATAAACTTGTTATTTATTGTTTAGATGTATATTTTGTTTATCTTGATCATAATTTTGATATTATCCGTTACTCTGAGTTTCCTTTCAAAGGTTACAAATATTACCTGAAACGACGAAATGATATTAAAATAATTTATTGTTTAAAATTTTTTTTCAAGTAGATCATAAATAAAACAATTGTGTTTGTCCTTACCCTTCTGTCCGGAATATGGTCCTAAAGCTGTCTCCCAGGCTCTTGTATCTGGTTGGATCAGTGTTTCCTCTTTGAATTTGGAACCTATAAAAAGTAGTCCATGATAGGACAAAAGCAATAGAAGGGTTTAAAAAGACAAATTTGACTTCAAAGATTCCACCCAAACTCTTCTTCAACATTCTCATATGTAACTATTTTTTATTTACACCAGCTTTTAAAGTGGCAGAGTTTTCTGAAATAACCATTATTCCCATTATGCAGAATGGAGGAACTGTGAAACCATAAATGTTTCTGGTCACTCTCATCACATGATATCCCTCTTTAAATCCCCATATGGGCTTCCTGTCCAGTCTTGGATCCAACGCAAACCGATTGTCCTTACCTTCAAAGCCCCCCATAATCTTGAAGCACCCCATATATTTCCTAGTGTTATCTATTGTGTTATCTATAACACAATAGTGTTATCTATATAGTGTTATCTATAACTGTTAAATCTCTGTGTCCGTCACTCTTCCAACTCCACTACTCTCAGCCATCTAAGATCTTCTGCTCCCTCAGATGATTCTGCTCTTCATTCTTTGCTGTCCTATAACACTTGAAAATGCCTCACAGAACATCTATATGCTTTCTTCAAATTGCTTTAAAAGACCCACCTTTTCCATGAAGCCTTTGGCATAATGCCCTAATGAGAGTCTAATCAACTCTGGTAATGCCTCTCATTTGTCTGGATGGAGGACCAAGAGTGGTGTGTGTGTTTAGAAATTAGCCTATGGAGAGTGTGTGGTGCTGTGGTCTAAACCATTGAGCCTCTTGGGCTTGCTGATCGGAAGGTCGGCGGTTCAAATCCACACGACGGGGTGAGCTCCCGTTGCTCTGTCCCACTTTCTGCCAACCTAGCAGTTCGAAAGCACACCAGTGCAAGGAGACAAATAGGTACCGCTCCGGCGGGAAGGTAAACAGCGTTTCCGTGCACTCTGGTTTCCATCACAGTGTTCCGCTGCGCCAGAAGCGGTTTAGTCATGCTGGACACATGACCCAGAAAGCTGTCTATGGACAAACACTGGCTCCCTCAGCCTGAAGCAAGATGAGTGCCACAATCCCATAGTAGCCTTGTCTGAACTTAACCGTCCAGGGGTCCTTTACCTTTTACCTTAGAAATTAGCCTACTCTACAAAGGTTAAATTTATGTTTCTTAATCTACCCAATTTTGCCTCTGGCCCCACTAATCAGTGGACCACAGAAGGTTGCTCTATGAGACCCTTGGACTGAAACAGACTCCCCCACTCCCCATGGTGATGTGTACTTTACTTCGTTCAACATTTGGAAAGCCAGCCCTGTTGCATTTGGGATCTTTCCTGTTCTTTCTGCTGAGTGGTGCCCTGGGCTTCTGCCCCCAAGTCCTACGCTGAAGGCACCGCTGTACTCACTTCATATGACTGTCAGCTGCTGGTATTGCGTGAGGCAGGAAATATACATCTTGATGAGTTTTCCCAAGTTTAAGCTGCTACTCAACTCGATGAACATGGGATTTGCTTCAGCAACCTATTATCTTTCAATTCTACCACATTAAGGTTCATTGATCTCCATTATTTCTACCCACGTGTAGATTACATTTATCTCCATAGCATAATCTAAAGTACACACCAATCTGCACACAGAGACTATCCTGTTCTCTTCTGTGTTAGGGAAAGGTCTGCAAGCAGGGCTGCTGTATTTTACTTGACGCTTCTAGAGTGTGAGAAGATAACATAACAATTCCATTAGGAATTTGCAAAAGACTGGAACATTTTAAGGAACTCTTTCTCAACATCTGTGATGAAAACTGATTTTTAATACTGTTTATTTTATTATTTGGTCTTAGGTAGTTTTTTTTCAAAGAAAAAATTAATGGCCACAAATGAGGAAACATTAGGTACAGTAATTAAAAGTACCATACAGTACATTTCAACAGGTGAGATTTGCAGTGCAAACCTCTGCAAGTCTACTTAGAGGAAAGCCCCACAGAACTCAATGGGACTTACTTCAATGTAAATATGTATAGAACAGGAGCCCTACTGAAAGTAATGGGCCTTAAAGGTACATAATTTGGGCTGGATGGTGTCTACTGTTTCCAAAGTAGTTTTTTAATGTGACCATTTTCCAAGCTCCGAGAGAGAAATTTCCTGATGATGTAATGAAAATACATTGGGCAATTATGAAAGGAAGTCCACACCTCTTTTGAGTGCACTTATGTTGGGGCCTTTCTATAGTCCCAATAAAAGTAGTTCTGGCACATTCGAAATGGTTGTCTGGGGTAACTTCTTTTATTAGCCCCAAAAAACAACTGTTGCCAAGTTGGCAGAGCAGCAAGCACTCTTCAACAGCTTTACACTCCAGTAAGAACCGGTGCATAACTTTTCTTGTTTCAAAGAGCCCTTGGGAAGGTTAAGTCTCACATCTTCCAATGGCATTAGATAAAGTTCAATAAATAACAGAATGCCAAATAATTGGTGCATTTTTAAATTGGGTGACAGAAAAACACACCTGGTGGGAATCTCTACCATGTAGTATTAAAATATGTATGTATTAATTTGTCAATTTAATGATAGCTTACGTCATTAAAAGGAATGCACATTGCATCGTGTATAGATGAAGCTTTTTTGAAAGCTTAATTATCTTATTAAAAAAGTTGCAGAACAAAAAAAAGGCAGAAATCTAGATAACTTGGTTGAGATGCCCAGCACAGATGTGTGAAAAGAGGTTGACGCTGGCTGTCAACACAAACTATTTACAGGTGTTCAGTACAGTGGTACCTCTGGTTACGTACTTAATTTGTTCCGGAGGTCTGTTCTTAACCTGAAACTGTTCTTAACCTGAAGCACCACTTTAGCTAATGGGGCCTCCCACTGCTGCCACCGCACAATTTCTGTTCTCATCCTGAAGCAAAGTTCTTAACCTGAAGTACTATTTCTGGGTTAGCGGAGTCTGTAACCTGAAGCATATGTAACCTGAAGCGTATGTAACCTGAGGTACCACTGTATTCATGTGCTGTTCAGTATTAGGGGCACAACAAGCTTTAACTCAAGCCCTGTGCCTTCTTGAATGTCTGTAGATGACAAACCACATGCATGTGAGGAGGGCCTTCTGCAAATTTTTAAATGAATGCACATAGGCCAGGATGAAGCTTGTATCTTATGTGCATAGGATAGAGCAAAAATACTCCAGGCACGCCCTTTTGAATGTTATAGAAGGGCCCTACATGCATGCACTCTTTTGTAGCCTCGACAGACTTTTGGATAAATGTGCCTAGAACAAGTGGAGCTTGCTGAAGCAGAAGGAGAGATGGCAAGATTAAAAGAAGAGTTTTATTGTGCAGGGAAGGCTAGTAATTGTGGCTAGGATATAGAAAGGGCTCTTTCTCTGGTAGCCTCAGTGATGTTATCCTTCTTTGTTATCACACATCTTCATCAAAAGTAGCTCTTTCCATGAAGAATTCTACTGCAGATAATGTAGTTCAAGAGTCTACTCATCCTAATAGTCATAACTGCACAGCAAAATAATTAATAAGAGCACAGCAAAGTAAACATTAAGCACTTAAGTGCCTTTGATCTAACTTTCCCATTGGCATCAGTAAGAATTGTACTTCACTTTGATTGGCTCCTTTCTTCCCTAAGTATTTAATAATCTGGATCAATTCAGCGAAGGAAGGAAACAAGTAAATATGCAAAATATGCTTTATGGTTCATAAGAGACAAGATCTGCACATTGTTAAATGAGTTTTTAGTAGCAAATTGCATACAGAAGAACATTCCTCTCCTTAGGTATTTTGGATTTGTTCTTTTTGTAGTAAATCAGTTTTATAGTTTTAATAGCAACCCTAAACTACATGCCAATTAGGAGCTGTAATCTAGTTCTGTGAATAGAGGTCTTTGATATGAAGTTGCCAGGCTCAATAAAATCGGGCGTAACTTGTTAATGAAGTAGTTAATTGATTGCCAGTACTTGTTATAAAAAAGCTCATGTGTGAACTCAAGAATTGGTTTTACCAGAGGCAAATGAAGATGTGCAGGAGGCAGACAGAAGGAGCAATGCTGATTTAACGAAATAATCCAGTTCAAAAAGTGTTTTCAGTGAAGTCAATGTTGAAAGACTAGGCACGACCCGAATATAAAAAATAACGGTAAGATAAAAACTGATTAATGTTTTATAACTTTATGCTTTATAAACAATCGGCAGTCTACTGAGGTTAGACTTCCTTCCTTGCCAAATTAATAGCCAATCAGACTGAAGTACTTTTAAGTACCAGACACCATAAATGTAGGAAGGTAATGGCTTGGTGGATAGAAGGGTGCTGATTCTTCAACATCAACTTTGTTGGACTGGTCATGTTGTGCGGATGCCTGATTATTGTCTTCCAAAGGAACTACTCTATTCCACACTTTAAAATGGAAAGTGTAATGCTGGTGGTCAACAAAAGAGGTTTAAAGACTCTCTCAAGGCAAATCTAAAAATATATAGTATAAACACCTACAACTGGGAAACACTGACCTGAGAGTGCTCCAATTGGATAACAGCCTTTACCAAAGCTGTCATGGGCTTTGAAGACGCTTGAACTCAGGACGAAAGGGAGAAAAGTGCTAAGAGGAAGGCATGCTTGGCAAACCCTCACTGTGAACAACTCCCGCCTGGAAAAACCTATGTCCCCACTGTAGACGGACGTGTGGATCCAGAATTGGCCTCCACAGTCAATTATGGACTCACTGTTAAGACAGTGTTCATGGAAGACAATCTTACTTGGTTATGAGTAATTACTGAAGAAGAAGAAAAAGAAGAAGAAGATTAACCCACACTCCTGCCAGCATGAAGAAATGGCCAGTAGAGTATATTGTGATTGATTAACTAAGGACAAATGATAACCTGAAATTAAAATTGAAACTAAAAGTTTTGCTCAGATAAAGCAGTGGTGGGAAACCTTTCTCAGTCTGCGGGGCACATTTCCTGCAGGGGCCACATACAGAGTCAAAAGTAGATGGAGCAAAGAATATACAACTTTGTACAGTAGTCTAGTTTCAGCACACAACTTACTCTCTCGTCCATCCAAGCAAGCAAGAGGTCTTACCAGAATTCAAGGACACATTCCAGCCAGGCAAAAGTATTCCAGGAAGGTATGAAGCAGGGCTGGTGAGTGGGGTGGCCTGGGGAGGGTGTGTGTGGCTGGGGACAGTCCTGGTGGCCAAACAGAGAAGCCTTAAGGAGCCATAGCCCTGATATAGATATTGTAGTCCTATTTATTATACTTCTTGTTTTGGTTTGGAAAAAACAAGAAACCTGAACTGGAATCACAGAAGCTTCTGTTTGGTCATCGCATCCTGGCTTGACCTTTAGCTTGAGGATACTCTTCATCAGGGGTCAGCAAACATTATCAACAGGGGGCCGGTCCACTGTCCCTCAGACCTTGGGAGGGGGGGGCTGGACTATATTTTGGTGAAAAAATAAATGAAAGAATTCCTATGCCCCACAAATAACCCAGAGATGCATTTTAAATATTCTACACATGTAAAAACACGCTGATTCCCAGAATGTCTGCGGGCCGGATTTAGAAGGCGATTAGGCCGGATCCGGCCCCGGGCCTTAGTTTGCCTACCCATGCTCTTCATTAACGCTGTCAGACCACCTCGGCCCTCAATTCTAGCACATATGAAAGTCTTGCAAAGGAAGAACATAAGTCGTCTTCACCGGGTGCTGGAACAACGGCAACTGCCCTGCTTTAGCCCTCTGCAACTGTGCTAAAGATGAATCAAGCAAAGTAAAGAGAAGAGGAGCAGAATATTTGATTTTCCTGTTTGAGCGCCCTCCCCTCTTTTATTCTCAGGATCCCAGCCTTAGTGATGGAATTTTATTTATTTGCCAAATAAAATAGATAAATCACTGCTGCCTTTCACATAAAAGGCTGAGTCCCCAGCATTTCCAGGTAGGACGGGGACAGACCTCTGGAAAGCTGCTGTCGCTCAGTGCAGACAATTCTGAACTAGATGGACCTGACTTGTTATAGGGCAGAGAAAGCCAGAGCACATGTTCCTGTCACAAAATAACTCATATCCTTAAAATCCTTTATTATTTCATTCTTATTTAATTTGATTGTTCATGCCACAGGGATTTGGTATCTACATGTTTTCTGGTATTGTTCTTACCTTCAGACCCTGAGATAGGAAGGGCTTTGAATTAGAAAAGGCTACATTCTAGAAACCCCCCCAAAGTGCTGTTCCTAAAAGCAGAACCGATTTCAAAATGAATATTCCAAGGCTGCATACTTAACTGATTCACATGGTTACATTCAAATATAACTGGGCTATATTTTAAGCTGTCACATTTAATTAGGGCATTTACTCTAATGCTTTTTGTTCACAATTTGGATATTTGCTACTATACATATTGCATTTGTCATTACTTATGCTTAGATTTCATTAGGGGCTTAGTTATTACCGAATGAACACTGATAAGTTATTCCGCCATCTGGAACAGAACGTGCAGGTTGTTTATATTACTTACCAAGGATAATAAGTAAATTGAGAGTATAATTCTGCAGTTTATTTGAAGGGTAAATCTTTCAAATCACATAAACTGTTGAAAATATGGACATTAGAATTCAAAACAAATACCTAATTATTTTAAGCCAGAGGTATAAATTTTGCCAATACGGGGCTTTATATTTTAACTATTGTAATACTGCAATGATATTTTAAGTATAAGCATAAGACAGAGAACAGTAGAGCAGTGCAGAAACAGGAAATTATCTTCTTTTCCGTAGATCTTTCAATAACTTCACTCTCTAATTGACCTCTGCCACACTTCATTACTCTGGATATGCTATATTATATTCTTAATTCTGCTTCTGTCTAACCATTGGATAAAACTGGATTAAAAAGTACAATCCCAACATTAATTTAAATTAAAATGAACATGTCATTTATGAGCAAGTGCACCTCCTCTTAAAAACAAAAAGATTAAAGGATGGGAAATGTTTTGAGAACTAAAAGTGATGTAGTTATTCATACAAATTTTTCATTCATACAGCATAGCTACCTTCTTATGGAGTCAAATGTGCAGGGATAGTATGTGGTAAGCTCTTTCTGTATCAGACTGAAAATTCGGATTAGGACATAGTTGAATGATCTCCTGGGTGAAATATTAGCGAACGATAATTTAAATGCACAACCCCACACCTGCAGAGTGAAGGGCCATCATCCAGAAACTATAGTAACTCATACTCTATCTGTGTTTGAACGAAACCACTTCAGATAAGATGGAAGCACTTGCAGGCCTCAATAGCCTTCCATTTGGCAGTTTAGCTAAACCACAGTTTACTGGAAAAGAATGAGCTAAAACAAGCCACAGCAAACCTTGGACTTGCACATCTCCTTGCTTGTGGCTGCAAGGAGCTCAGAAACTTTCCCTTCTGCCTTTGCTGACAAATCATTGTAAATGTTAACTAGCCTTTGTAAACTTGGAACCTTAAACATACTTACTAGGGAGTAAGCCCCATTGAACATGGTGTGGCTTAATTCTGAGCAAACATGCATAGGATTACCCTGTAAACATATGAAAAATAAATACACTGACCACTCACAAAGCGGTGTTGATGAGTAAGCAAACATCCTGACATTTGTCATGATGAAATGGTAGGGGAATCATGAAATAATTTTCTCTTTGAATTAATCTGGTTTTCCACAACATTTAGTAAAGTAAGTCAAAGCTACAGGAGTTTTCCAAGGACAGAACTAAGAAATGTGTCTGAAATAATTAAAAGACACTTAGAATACTTGGCAAAGCCAGAGATACATAAATTAAACCTGCCTGGGAGCAGGTTTAGCTTGTCCATGGAACAGTTGCATGGAGATCTGCTACAGTAATTACACTAATGGTTAACAAAAATAACTAATTATAGCTGTCTCACTGGTGCATGACACACAAATAGTTTAACGCCTCTCCGACAGACTCACAGCATAGTGCAGTTCAAGCCATAAATATTGTTGATAATCTAATTTGCAAGTAGCATTTTTCAGAACTAAGTCATCCACTTTAGTGAACATTACCACAGTTTTACTCCAAATTAAAGATGTCAGTCAAGCTGTAAGGCTTTTATAGAAGCATTTTATTTTAATGAGAAAATGAGAACATTGTTCAGTATTCAGTCAATTTGGCTTGGTCTTATTACAAGCTTGGATCTGCCACACTCTAACTCCAGTGGTGTGGATGGTGCAGAATTAGGCCCTGGAATAATGTTCCCTTATAATGTCTGGCCTCCAACTGGCCCTCAATTTAATTCCCCCTTTTCACTCCCTGCTCCCAAAGTTGAGCTGAAAGTCTGGGATGTAGAATTTTTGGCTCAGCCTCAGGTCTACCCAACCCTTTGGCTGTCTGTCACACAAACAAAGAAAACAAGGGTAAATAGCTTCCACTTTTATTCCATTAAAAGAGGTAATTCACCCATGATGTCTTCATGTTATGTGAAGTGAGACAGCTACAGTCCTAAATGGATGGCCATACTTCTCAATAACTTGTAGCATTTCCTGATTTCAGGACGGACTCACTCTATTCAAGGAGTTGAGTATGTTTAACCTGGATAAGATGAGACTGAGAGAAGACATGATGGCCATATTCAAATATCTTGAGGGCTGTCACAGTCACATGGAAGATGGAGCAAACTTCTTTTCTCCTGCTCCAGAGGCTAGGCCCCAAACAAATGGATTCGACTTACAAGAAAGGAGATTCTGACTAAACACCAGGAAGAACCTTCTGACAGTAAGAGCCGTTCAACAGTGAAATGGGCACCACCATCTCCTTCCTTGGAGGTTTTTAAGCAGAGGGTGGATTGCTATCTGTCAGGGATTGCAGGGGGTTTAACTAGATGGCGCTCAGGATCCCTTCCAACTCTGCAATTCAATGGTTAAGATTCAGTATCTCCTTGAAAGCAGAAAGTATTAAAATGGGCCCTATCCCCCTTTTAAATTTTAGATTTGCCTAAGGGCAAGGAGATGCACTCTGGCCCTCACTGAACAGAGGCCAGCTTCCAAATGAAGAATAGAAGACTCAGTTGCCTTGGAGAGCTCAAAAATAACACAAATATATTTATTCTGGGATATTTCCAGATTCATCTTTTGAAGAGATCTCCATATTTGTGTGCTATTACAGATTTGTGGGATGACTTTGGCTTCATAAATTCTTAGGGCTGAAGGAATTTGTCTACCTCATTTATTCCAATAGAACCTTGATAGAGAGTTCACTGTATTAACAGTCAATTTATTTGTATTCATGAAGTGCTTATACCCGTTCCCAGTTGAAGTAAAACATAAACCTAGATATTTAAAGGATTTCACCTTCTCAACGGGTTGCCCATCAATTTGCCACTTGTGTTTTTAAACCTATCAGCAAAAGCCAAAACGTTTATGTTTTCATAATTAGTTTTTTCTTGCACTATGAATTGATTAACAGATTTCAAAAGTCTTCTTAACCCTTGTTGGATTTGAGACAATACAATAGCGTCATCGGCAAATGTAAGTAGAGTAACTTTCTTGGATCCCAATTTAGGGGATACATAATTATCATTGTTATTTAAATCAGCTATTAAAGAATGAACGTAAAATATATACTGCCTTGGGTTCCATGATGGAAGAAAGGCAGAATATAACTGTAAATAAGTAAAAATGATGCAGAATATTATTTCCTAATCCTGGATATGAGAACCCATCACAGTCATCACATATAATTATTGGACCCTAAAATTCATTCACTGTCCATACAGAAAACATCTCTTTTCTCATCATCACAAATGTTTTATGCCCCAGAGGAAGAACCCGAGTACATTTTCCACATATGGTTCACGGAAGATCATGGTTTTTCTTTACTACTGGCTAGTTGCTAGCCATCATGTCATCACTGCATTAAATTGTCAAATGAAGTTATCAGACTGCAATATCATTAGCATGTGCCCAAATCTACATTGCAAACACTGTACATCATTCTTTCACAACAGAGAACAAGATACAACGCTCAAGATACAAAGTTCATTCATAGTAACCATATCAAATCAGGGATACTAAACAAGCCCTAACACTGAATTCCATTTTACCTATTAATTACCATGCATAAAAGGCTCCAGGCTGCACACTGGTGCAATTGCTCTGCAGCCTGTGGAATTTCACTGAAAGGTCCTTACAAAAAAAGAGCTAGGTACTGCCACACAATTGTTTTACGAGGTTTTGATTTCCCCTATGTTATAGCACCTTTCTTTCTGACTAGTAAATCAGGGAGATGCCTGCTACTCTGTCAGTTTCTAGAAAACTTGTTAAAGGTTTTTATTTATTTATATTATTACTCTTTTTAAAAAATATATATAATTTCCATTTATAACAAAAAAGAAAACATTTCAATAATCATTCAACAATAATTCTAACAATTTAACCTCGACTCCCCTCCCTTCCTGCAGTTCCTTAAAAGTTCTTTCCTTCTTTCCCTGCATATCCCAATGGTCTCAACTTATTCTTTTAATTCTCTGTTATTGTATATGTTTTTGAAACTGCACATTTTTACAGTAATCCTGCTAATGTCTTAATCTATTTGCAATTTGTTTCCAAATACAGTGGAACCTCGGGTTATGAACATGATCCGTGATCCGTGTTCATAACCCGCAGCGTTCGCAACCCACAGCGCCATTTCTGCACACATGCAGGTCACGATTCGGCACTTCTGTGCATGCATGAGCGCCGAAACCCAGAAGTAACCCATTCCGGTACTTCCGGGTTTCGGTGTGAAAACGCGTAACCTGAAGCGTCTGTAACCCGAGGTACCATTGTATTCAATAAACAATTTCCACTCCTTAATAAGAAAAAGTTTTGTTATCTTGATTTCTTATTCTTTCAGTAAGTTTCACCCTTTCTGAATATTGCATTAATTTATGTAGCCATTCTTCTCTGCTCGGGACTTCTCCTTTCCATTTTGGGACAAATATTCTAGTGGCTCTTCTATTTTCATTAGTATTTAAGGGCGGGGAGGGTTGTGTATGAGATTAACCCTTTGCACACTGGTACAGGGAGAAACGTGCTAAGAGGAAGGCACGCATGGCAAATCCACACCATGATCAACTCCCGCCCGGGAACCAATTTCCCCACTGTGGAAGGAAGTGTGCGTCCAGAATTGGCCTCCACAGTCACTTACGGACTCATCGTTATGGAAAACGGACTCAGTGTGGTGTAGTGGTTAAGAGCGGTAGTCTCTTAAGAGCGGGGAACCGGGTTCGCGTCTCCGCTCCTCCACATGCAGCTGCTGGGTGACCTTGGGCTAGTCACACTTCTCTGAAGTCTCTCAGCCCCACTCACCCCACAGAGTGTTTGTTGTGGGGGAGGAAGGGAAAGGAGAATGTTAGCCGCTTTGAGACTCCTTAAAGGGAGTGAAAGGCGGGATATCAAATCCAAACTCCTCCTCTTCTTCTTCTTCTTCTTCTTCTTCTTCTTCTTCTTCTTCTTCATTGTTATGGAAGACATTCTTACTCAGCTACGAGTGATTGCCAAAGAGGAAGGAGATAGAATGCATATAAATTGCTTTTTCTTTACCATTCTAGCTGAGTCCCTGGTCTCAGCCTATATCGGGATTTGTACACCAGTCCCTGCACCTTGAATTTAACCTGGTAGTTAATTGGCAGCCTGTCCAATTCTTTCAGCAGTGGTGTAACATGATGGTGAAATTCTACCCCAGTGGGCAATTGACCCACTGCAGCTTCGGACCAACCTTGGGGGTATCTCCCATAGCAGTAATCCAGTGTGCTGCACATTATTATGATGTGCTTAGCATTATAAAATGCCCAGAAATTAATGCTAGGTTGATCTGCTTTTCCTAAATCATAGAAACAGCAAATTAAGATTGCCCATTTAAACACGGTCCTTCACTGGCAATATTGGAGGCAAGTATTAAATGGCCTTTCACTTCTAGTTGATAATGAAAACCATGTAGGTTTAATATTGGGGCACAGCTGGGTGGATCAGAATAGAACTTTAACTATTAATTCTAAATTTCCTAGCTTTAGTGAATTCTATATAGAACTTTAATGGTGTTTTAATAGTGCTCTCTTAGGCTTGGAAATATACATTATAGCCAGACGTATCAAACAAGGGTTTTTATTTTTCAGTGAAATGCAGATCTCTTGTTGAAAATATTGATGCATCCAAGGACATAATCTGTTGTTGTTTTTTCTACACCTGACCTTAGTCAAAAGATGAGGAAGTGATAACCTGATATTTTAAAACCAATTTTAGCAGAACATTTTATCTAAAAGTAGTATTAACTATATTTCTTGTTACTGTTGTTGAAACTTAGGTCCTTATTTGGACTTTACCTGTGCATTTGACTAGTCAACTTGTGATAGTAGTATGATTTGTACATTTCATTCCCTGTCTGGTATAAATAACTTTTTAATCATTTGTGTTTCTGTGCCACCAAGGAGTTAATTTAATATGTGTGACATTGTAGTCCCCAGTATTTTTTTATGCCTCTTCATCAAAGCACAATACAGTGGTACCTCGGTTTAAGAGCAGCCCTGTTTACAAGCTATTCGGTATAAGAGCTCCGCAAAACCAGAAGTAGTGTCCCCGGTTAGTGAACTTTACCTCAGTCTATGAAGGAAATCTGGATGGTGGAAGGGCACCAGTGGCGGGAAGCCTCATTGGGAAAGCGCGTCTCGGTTTAAGAATGGCTTTGGTTTAAGAACAGATTTCTGGAATGGAATAAGTTCGTAAACTGAGGTCTTCAACTGGAGTGCTCGTATATGTGATCCAGTACACAGAAAGAAGGAATTGGGCCTTTAGTGTGATGGCACCAATCAGTTGCAATTCCATCCCATTACATATCAGACAAGTTTCTGTTGTCCTTTTGGCAACTAGGGAAAGGCTTCCTTTTAAGGGGAGATTCTTCTCCCAGTCTGTATCTGCATTGGATTTGAAGTGGTTTTTATATAGGTTTTTAGTGCTGATGTTTTAGTGGGGTGTTTGATCAGGAAAGAATCATTAAATAAATAAATAAATAAATCTGACATTAGCTTTTTTTTCTGACTAAGGCTGCAATCCTTAGACTTGCATGTCTAATCTGAAAGTAAGCTCCATTGAATTTCATGGGACTTATTTCTGAGGAGTTGTTGTTGTTGAATTATAGAATTGCAGAGATGGAAGTGGCCACGAGGGTCACCTAATCCAACCTCCTGCAATGCAGGAATCTTTTGCCAAACGTGGGGCTTTGTCAACCTTCCCCTTTTTTTTGCGGGAAATTCCCTTATTCCAGCGCTATTTCCCATTGCTTCCCACTGCTATCCCGGATTGTTAGATATTCTGTAGGCTGTCCCCAGGACAGGTGAGGCTGCTGACCCCTAATTTTCAAATTTGAAAGTTGACAGCTATGGCTTGAACCCACAACCTTGAGATTAAAAGCTTCATGTTCTACCAGCTGAGCTATCCTGAGTTCTATTACTAAATATTTATTTATAGCTCATCTTTTTCCCTGAAAGCGACTCAAGGAGGCTTACAAATTGTTAGGATAGCAGCCTAAGTTACGGACTCCTGAACACAGAACTTGATAACAAATGGGAACACTAGCCGTCCCCTGACAAGAGTGGTGTGCTTACTTGCACCTTTACAACAACCTAGGCTGGAAAACCTAGCGATGGATAGAAAGGCAGTGCTGCAAAACGAACACTCTTATTTTGAGGCGAGAGAGTGGCTTGAGAATTAGCATAAAGTAGTAAAAAAAAAAAAGTTTTCCTTAAGAGCTCAACCTAACGAGTCTATAAAGCAATACGCAAATCATTCATTATAACGAGTCATAACAATGATTTGTGCTCTTCCAAGTTTTTATTTTATGCCCCTCTGTTTTTCCTTAAAGACAGGAGGATAGACAAAGACTGGGAAGTTTGGGTCATATGGATCACGGCTCCACTGCTATGTCTGGAATTTTCTTATAAATATCCTATTGCTCTGAAGTTCACAGGCCTGACTGAAACAGCAGGGACAATCTCATTTGTACTTTTATAGTTGTAGAGGGATTTGCAAGAGTTAGCGCAATTTTCCATAATATTTCTTACTGACTTCGGGAATAAAAGGAGAGCCTCCCCCCTTTTTTTCACCAGCATCTGAAATGCTGTTAAATCAAAAGGGAAACAGGGCCTTTCTTTTGGGTTTAACAAGATTTTTCAATGTGCTGATAATTTTAAAGCTACAAAGCAACATGGTTTTTTTGTTAAAGGGGAAAGCATGCTAGCCAAAAGTTTGTGGGCAGCAGACACTGCAGTAATCTACAAGGCGTATACTTTGCAACAGATTTTACTGCCTGTTTTGTAGCTTTACGTCTTTCTCTCTCTTTTAAGATGACTGGGGTAAGGGAGACCATCCTGTTAAATGACTGTCTCCAACCTCATGAAAATCTTCAGATCAAAGAAACATCTTAAGGCACTGTTCACAACTTTCAATACTTCTTTCACCCCTAGAATAATAAAAAAAGTGTGATTTTAACAATCGGTTAGAAATCAGGATAATTTCCTTCTCCTTTCCAGAGTCATGACTCTTTAAAACTCTTCTTAAGAAAAACATTCTATTTGGCTGTCTCTTGTGAGTCCTCTTTTCCCTCCTATGAAAAGTAAAGTTAGCATTAAACCTGCATTATCTCAATTTCAGTTACTCTGTCACGCCACAATTCCATGTGTTCCCATTGTGCTTCTCTCCATTGTTAATAGCACTCCCTTTATTTGGATGTCTTTTAAACCTGTATTTAACATTGTCCTGTAAACTACTGTTAATATAATAGGGGGACGCTGGTGGCACTGCGGTCTAAACCACTGAGCCTCTTGGACTTAGTGACCAGAAAGTCAGCGGTTCGAATCCCCGTGACGGCGTGAGCTCCCATTGCTCTGTCCCAGCTCCTGCCAACCTAGCAATTCAAAAACATGCCAGTGCAAGTAGATAAATAGGCACCTCTGCAACGGGAAGGTAAACAGTGTTTCCATGCACTCTGGCTTCCGTCACAGTGTTCCGTTGTGCCAGAAGCGCACATGACCTGGAAAGATGTCTGTGGTCAAACGCTGGCTCCCCCAGCCTGAAAAGCAATATGAGCACCGTACCCCATAGTCGCCTTTGACTGGATATAACTGTCCAGGGGTCCTTTACCTTTTACCTAATATAATAGCCTTCATTGCCTTTCTCATCTGTACTCTTAAGTGCAAAAATACTTCTTTCACTGAGTAACTGGACTAAAACGAGACCAAGATTCTAAAAAAATTGATTCCTAACCTAGATTTTATTGCTCTCTCTCATGTTTAGCATGAACAACTGGTCAGCTATTATTAGGTCAAATGTTTCCACCCCTGATCCCATTAAAAATGAAACCATTTCAAATACGGATGTCAGCAGTCTCTATTGACGCTTATACCGAGGAGGGGGGGAAAACATTACCTAGAAGAATCACTGCATGCAAGTTGTCTCTTCATACTGTAAACTGGTAGATCACACAAGATAAATCTTTCATGCACATGGAAGCACTTACTTTCATTCTAAATATGGCTTATTTTTTTACCAAAAAGATTAACAAGGGAATATTATTTGTATATGCCTATTGTTTAGGAAATGGGGGGGGGGGTACAGTTTTGTGTTGTATTCAGTGCTCTGCTTCAACAAGGCTTTCCTTCTCTTTCTTCCATCCCTGGACCTCTGAAGAGCCCCCCAACCTTCTGGAGCAGATTTTGAGAATGTGCAGGGGAGAGGCAGGAAAGTCCTGTTGCACAAGTGGAAGTCTGTTTCACAAGCAGAAACCCATCAGCTTCTTCTTGAAAGTTATCATTTGTTGAATGCATGTAGCTATATAGTTACAACCTTGTCTGGGTTCCACAGCCCTATATTGTTTTCTTACTTGTGCATTTTTATAGCATTAAAAAGAAATCACAAAATATGTATTTTGTGCTGAATATTTGAATCTCTAAAGAAGCATCTTGTTGAAAATATAGCTACAGATCCACAAACATGCACACAATCTTCACAAGCGTCACACATTTTATTATTCCTTGATTCCTTAACATCTCTTAACAAAATGTAAATCAACAGACTGGCATGTGGCACAGAACTTAGATACCAGTATAACACCTCTACATAAAGTTAGAGGGGAATTATAAAAATCACTTTAGATTTATTATTTCTAGAATGGGCAGACACAAGTCTTTGAGGATTAATTTCATGCTGTGGGTTAAATTTCTCTCTCACGATAGGCCAACTGTAGCCTGAGGCTCTACAGATAATGAACCTGCCAAGGGATTAGCAAGGAAACACTTGTGTTATTATAAAGTGTGTACACTTCCCTTTCTAACCAAGTTCATCCTATATGACATTAACAAATTACTTGCACTCTCTCTCTCTCCACGTTCCAGTATAATGTGAGCCTAGGAATGACCCAGAACCAATAGGACATGAGATAAGATCTTTGCAATGCATAAATACCTATTAAATTTGGCTGAAAGCACCAGACCTCCTGCAGAGAAAACATGAGACATTTTATCTTTCCAGAGCTCTGTAAAGAGCCACAAACATGCGACATACAGACATGTGTTTACAATATGTTAGTTGATATAATGTAATACTAAATGCAAAAATGGCTGAAATGGGACGCAAGAAGGGATTTTAGATATATCAACTTAATCAGAATATTCCTACCTAAGGGCTTATCCCAAGGATACTATTGAAGCAAGTTTCAAAGTCAGTTTACCCTAGACATCCAAGTCTAATTCAGCAAGAAAATATCCAGTCCACACACAGTGTATCAGATATAAGTAGATATGCTGCAGAGGGGATAACTTTGTTTATACTATACTATACTATACTATACTATACTATACTATACTATACTATACTATACTATACCTTCTGGCGGTTCCCTCATTGCGAGAAGCAAAGCTACAGGGAACCAGGCAGAGGGCCCTCTCGGTAGTGGCGCCGGCCCTGTGGAACGCCCTCCCAGCAGATGTCAAGGCGATAAATAACTACCTGACATTTAGAAGACATCTTAAGGCAGCCCTGTTCAGGGAAGTTTTTAATCTGTGATATTTTACTGTATTTTTTGTTTCTATGGAAGCCGCCCAGAGTGGCTGGGGAAACCCAGCCAGATGGGCGGGGTACAAATAATAAATTATTATTATATTATTATTATTATACTATACTATACTATACTATACTATACTATACTATACTATACTATACTATACTTTAGCCATGCTGTTATTTTCCTCCAGTATTTCCACATAATTTCTGGAGGGGTAGGCATAGGAGTTAACGCCTATGAATATAACACATTTACCCATGCTTATTTGTCTTGAGTCTTCTTCCTGGCGTGTTGGCAAAACATTCAACTTGGCCATGCTGAGTTAACTAACATCTGTAGTAGGAAGGGAAGCCTTTGTATTTATTCAGCCCCAAATAAATTCCATTTGTAGCTAATTATCAGCCACATAGCAAAATTATGTAATAGTATAAATTTCCTTACTCTCATGATGTGGAGAGTCACATCCGGTAGTTAACACATATAATGTTTTAAAGTAGGGTTGTATTTTTTCTAATTGCCTCAATTTTTTTTGTAAACAGCTTTGAGGGGGGTTTCCCCCACATGATGTGATTTGACCCAAGCCACACCCACCTGTCCATGTCATATGATAGACGATACAGAACTGGTAAGTTACTGCGGCCAAACTAAAAAAAGAATTATTCTGTGTTGCTGTTGGCAAAAATCAATGCTTTTAGAATTTCACACATTTTTTTCTGTCATACTGCAGCATGCCAAGGCATTTTAAAGGGTGTGCATTTGGTTCTTGGCTGCTGTTTTTTAATTTGTACTGTTTTATGATGGCTGATCTTTTGCTTTAATTGTATTTTACTATTGTTATTACTGTACATTGCCCTCAGATCTGTTTGGAGGAAGGGCAGCTTACACATATTTTTAATAAATAAATGACATTTAGGTTGAGGGAAATTCTGAATGCAGAAAACTCCACCTTAACCAATTGCACATGAAAGTGAGGTCCAATTAATGCTACCCTAAGCACATGGAAGTGAAACCAAGTCCCAGGTGTGTTCTGAAAAAGATCCTATTGTTGCCACAATGTACAGTGGACTTCAGAAATAAGTCATTTTTACACATCATTGTCTCTCAAATTCTATATGAATGATTGAGTCAGTTGCTTTTAACAGCCTCCTCTAGTGATTTGCCATAGGTAATATTCTAGGTAGGTTTATCCCAGCTTACTGTGGGTAGACTGCAAACATCCTATAGAGCGAGCAATTATTATAAGCAAATCAACAAATTTCATTGTGGAACCAGTTAGCATAACCCATTGTCAGCAAACAAAAGCTTTGCCCATTATTATCTTTTTATGTTTCAGGCCCAAATATCAGCATTACGCATTTCTTTTTATTCAGTCAGTATTACCATATCTGTATTCATTTTTAATGTTTTAATCACAGTGCATACATAAATGTTGTTTATGGGGAAAACAGAGCTCCTTCTGCTCCTTAGCTATATATCAAAGTAGCCATTATATTGGCATTAGGTATTCAGATGAATTCCATGCAAATGCAACAGGAGACATGGCTCTGAAAGATGCTTTCACATGCAACATACAAAACTGATTCTGGATCAGATAAGAGCTTCCAGACCTCAATTCTGTGTGCAAGAATTGTATCATTTTGGTTGACATATGGCTACAGTTACTTCAGAGAATTCAGCTATGAGCCAGGCTACAAGTTACATTTGTCCCCCAATAATCTGAAGGCAGCCTTGTATCAGGAAGTTTTTAATGTTTGACATGTTACAGTGCTTTTATTATGCTGGAAGCTGCCCAGAATGCCTGGGGCAACCCAGTCAAAAGGGTGGGGTATAAGTAATAAATTGTTGTCGATGTTGTTGTCTCTGCTTATTAAATACAGTGGTACTTTGGTTTTTGAACGTCTCCGTTGACAAACGTTTCAGAACTCGAATGCCGTAAACCCGGGAGTGAATGCTTCAGTTTTTGAACATGCCTCGGAAGTTGAACATGCCATGCGGCTTCTGCTGAGTGCAGGATCCTGAGCCCTAGCTGTCAGCTATATAGTTTTGGTTTTTGAACGTTTTCCGAACAGTCTTCCGGAACGGATTACGTTCGAAAACCGAGATACCACTGTATACTGAGATTTCTGTGGGCAGAGAGGGCTCGAAGGACCTACAATTTCCCCTCTTCGCTGCTCTTTATTTCTGCTTTTCTCTATTTCTTCTGCTGTTGCACTGTTCTTCACAGACACACTGTGCAGCACTGAATAAAGCTGATGGGCCACAGTTTGAGAACTGCTACCCCCAGCCCCTATTTCTTCTCCACATGTTCTCCTTGTCTTATATAGCTAAAGTGCCATTACTGTCACATTCTTCCTGTCTGTATTTGAACCAGACATTTGTGTTTCAGTCCTGCCTCTTCCTTTGTCACAATGACTTGCCCTTGATTCCCAATATTTGCTTGGAACATTTTGTCCATCTCTCCATTCCAGATCTTCACTAAGTTTTGGATCTGGAGTTGACTTTCATTATGATATCTTATCAACCTCTGCATCCTTCCCTAAAATAGCTAGTAGCTAAGCTTCTAGTATTTAGTCTGTGTGTTCTCTGCTGATTCCTCCACTTAACAGTAGGAGTTATGGGCATGTATCCCATTCAGTTTTGCTCCTTGGTTTGCTTGACTAATCTTTCTCTGCTTAATTGTCACCTGATTGTTAATAATCTTGCTTTGATTCTAAAAAAATATATGGCATTGACAGCTGACCTTAAACCACACTTATTTTCTGACCTGGGTAATAATTACCTTAATATGGTAACTATTTACAGTGGCATCACTGAGTAACAACAAACAGCCCCAAAAGTCTTGTTTGACAAAAGATCATCTGAAACAGTGCCGTTGTCTTTTGTATCAGGCCAATAATAAATTCACTCAGACAAATGCTATTTTGAAATAATTTACTGCCTTCTTTGAAAGTGAAGAGACAGCCATCACTTGATATGAAGTACGGCACGTATCAGTATTAAACCCATGCCAGACAATGACATCTCTCCAGTAGGTAAACTACCTCTGAGACTGATGTGTCTTCGCCTATTACGATACTCTCTTCACACCTAACCTCTGCAATGTCAAAGGGGATACATTACAAATGATCTTGTCTTCAACATAATTTAAAGCCCGCTGCCCTGCTGGAAGGAAAACACAGTGAGCAAGGCCTTGTCTAAATACAGAGTCAATGGCAAGTGTCAGGAGGCAGAGCCAGCTTCAGGTAATCTGATCCTTCTGCACACCATAATCTCCATTTTATTTTGCCTAATGAGGCAGGAGTTAAAACAGTTGACCTGATGAAAGTCAGATGGCAGCCCTAGAGGATCAAACCCCCTGCAGTACTCTTGTCCCTGACACCCTTTGTTACCTCCAAGTGAGCTGAGACCAGGCTGTGAACCATGTAAATAGGAGGTTTCTAGGTTAATGAAAAGCTGCAACACCATTTGTGAAGCTGGGCTGCAAGCTATGCCTTCTTAATCCACATAAACGTTCCTGCAGCTCAGACATAATAAACTTTAACAAATGCCTGGTCACTTGAATCATGGCACTAAAGGATGACCAAACAAAAAATTGTTTCCCCGTAAAACATCTTTCTCTTTTCCCCAGCCGAGAGGACTGAATTTTTAAAAGGCACCTTTCAAATTTACACAGGTTGCAAAGGTACTTTAAAATAGATACTTTTGTTAAGCAATGCCATATTTTGTTTTTATTTCATTGCCTATCTGTCAAAGACATTCTTTCAGCACCATTTAAGTTTATGATATCATATCATCATCATCATATCATCATATGACAAGTAGTCATTTTAAGACCCACTCACACTTTGAATCTATTTGAGTGTACCCAAAAAGGAAAATGTATGTTTGCATGGCAGGGAGTGGTGTATTTTAAAACCCACCCTTTTATAATTTGAAAAACAAAACAAACTTTGCAGATATTTCTTAAACCAATAATTGAAAATTAGCTTACAAATGCATATTTGCCCATTTTCCACTTGGTAATTTTAAACATTTTTGAAGTATAGTGCACATAGTAAGTTCATGTATTCTTTTTGTGTGGAATAAAAGATCTGGTTTCCCTTTCTTGGAAAAAATAGTCAAAAGAAATACTAGGGAGGAGAGCTTATGACAAAATAAGAAGACAATTGAAGTATAAAAAGAGGTACATTCCCCTAGGCTCCTAGCCAAAATACTACATGCCAGAATTAACTCTGCTTAGAAAATTACTAGGATTATTGTCAACAGAGGATACAAACCCAGATAATTCCATTGTCCTCTTTGCCATTTCACTACAAATAAAGTGATACTTTTTCCTGTTGCCTATATTATTAGTATTGCTAAATAAAGTCTCTGACTGTGAACGCATTACTGACTTACAATGCAACACACTTGTTCTTTTTCTCAGTTTAGATTCAAGCTGGAGTGGGGGAAGTAACAAAATGCAGTATTTCATAAGAAGAAGAAGAATATTCAGCTCCCAACTGAATATTAAAAACACAACACAGCATTAAACATTAAAAACTTCCCTAAACAGGGCTGCCTTCAGGTGTCTTTTAAAAGTAAGATAGTTACTTATTGCCTTGACATCTGACGTGGTGTTCAACAGGGCGTGTGACACTACCGAGAAGGCCCTCTGCCTGGTTCCCTGTAACTTCACTTCTTGCCGTGAGGGAACGCCAGAAGGCCCTCGGCACTGGACCTCAATGTCCGGGCAGAACAATGAGGGTGGAGACGCTCCTTCAGGTGTACAAGAAACATCAAGGTAGACACAGGATGAATTTAGACTGTGGCTAATGTCATATAGACACTGTTTCTCCAGCCAGCATTGGGAGCTCACTGGAAGTAGCGTAAACAGAAGTGTGAACACAACCACCCTGTTTTCTGAAGGGGAAGACAAAACCCAACAATTACAAAGGTTTTGTGATGCCCAGTGCTGTTCTATTGTAGCTGGGTGTTTGTCCCGGGCTTCAAGAGTAAATGGAATTCTGAGCAGCTAAATCACATACAGTGGTACCTCTGGTTAAGTACTTAATTCGTTCCAGGGGTCTGTTCTTAACCCGAAACTGTTCTTAACCTGAAACACTACTTTAGCTAATGGGGCCTCCCACTGCTGCCACGTCGCCGCTGCACAATTTCTGTTCTCATGCTGAAGCAAAGTTCTTAACCCAAGGTACTATTTCTGGGTTAGCGGAGTCTGTAACCTGAAGTGTATGTAACCCGAGGTACCACTGTACATGTCTTTAGTAAACCATAACTATAAAGACATTAATAGAGTAATACAAATCCCTCATATGCTGGGGTGGGGGCAGGGTTTGATCCAGCATTCCTGTTGAGCAGACCCCCTGACAACTGCCAAACATGTGAGTGAGCCAAAGTGCCATTAATGGGATGTCTTAGGTCTCAAAATGTGATGTTTCGAGGATGGAATAGGGCTGAGCTGGCTGAATCCCAAGCTGGTCTCACTGCTGCCACATGATCCAGGCCTGATTGCTGTACCAATCTGTAGGAGACCCTCTGAACTCAATGGGATTTGCTTTTGTGTAAACCACAGAACTGCAACATGAAAACAAATCAAATATTGGTACTTGCATACTGAGGCAACTGTATATGCAAAGTGAGGTTCCTCCATGGAGCTGATCGCATTTTGTACAGCACAATGAAATTATCCTGCCCATTTGGCCAGTTTGGGGGGAAAGTTCTTAACAGGATTGCTTAGGAACGTTGTTTTTGTTGGTTTGTAAACAGTAGTTAAAACTAAGGGCCAGGTTTCCTCCCCTGAGGATGTCCACACAAGCAGAACATCCAGCTGAAGCCAAACCTGTGTGAACTATAAGCCAATTGCTAGGCATATGTGTGTTATGGAGGAAGAATAATATAGGCAAGCATGGCTCAGCTGAACATTCATTGCCCAAGCACAAAAGCTAAAAACCTTCACAGCTTGACATTTCAGTACCTGAAGGAACACATCCTACCTGTGCATTAAGATAATCAACTGAGGCTCTTTTAGGAATGCCTCAGTATGGAAGACAGCAAGGAGAAAGAGGACATTTTCAGGGGTGGCCTCTTGGCTGTGGAAGACTCTCCCCAGAGAAGTCCACCTGGGAACTACAGTAATGTAGTTTCTGCCCCAGAGACGTTTTTGTTTACTCAGCCCTTTTAAGAACTTTAAACAACTTTAATAGTATATATCTAATTTTTGTCGTAAAGTTGACATTGATTACTATCTTAGCCTTTACTCAGCATTTGAGCACTCTATTTTTATCCCTAAGGGAATATTTATTTAATTAATTTTGTTATATTTATGTTGCATTTTATGTGAGATTTTATTTTGTTACTTGATTTGGGGGGGGGGGGGTTGGTGTTCAAAAATTGTTGTAGGTGGCCTAGATAACTAGGCTAATAGGTGATTAATAGCTGTATATAATAACTAAATTCGTAATACAAGTAGACATGGGCTACATTTGCCAAGCTACTTGAGTACTTAATTTTTGTATTATTTGTACCCAAGCACAAAACGTCTCACAGGAACCTTTCCTCAAGAGTCCCATATTTTAATACACTGTATCCATTGCTCCACCATTGCTTAAGTTGTTAGCTTAAATGATTAGGAAGTAAAGATGCTCTCGATTGTAAAATCATTCACCAGGATTTCAGAAAATGAGGTTCATGTGCTCAGTGTAAATGACTAGTCAGCAATTTATGTAGCAGGTCATTCAGAATGCCCATGAGCTCTTCTCTAGTGAGTTGTCAGAAATCATAACTGTACTACAAGGCCAAGATCTGTTTATTATATAGTTTATGGGTGGTGTGCATTGTCTAATTCAATTTTAATGTGCTACATTTTTCTGGTTTATTTTTTTAAAACCAAGATTTATAGCTGTTTACAGCTCAACCAGGACAGTAATTTGGTGGTTTAGCTAATATGTTTCTAAAGCGGTCTGGCGGAGGTGTCTGCCTGTTTGCACTCAGAACTCCAAGAGCAATGGAGGGTTCCTTTGTTTTAAGGCTGAAACAAAAAAACTCTTGCAACTTTTTCAACTGCATCTTGCTTGCCAAGCATTAAAAAGGGACACTTCCTTTTGTTTGACCATGCGTTGCATGGCAGGAGGCATCACTGTGGTTTTTGTTGGGAGGCTTCAAATGCTTCAGATGTGGCCAACCACTGATCCCATTTTGGAAGGCAAGCTGGTGAAGACTGTCTTTTGCACATCCTCAAGGTCAATGGCGTGAATCAATGGGTTGTCACTTTCCCATTTTAAAACGCCTAGTCCCCAACTTTTTCCTTCCTTCACAATGCTTTACCCTGGAGAGAGAGGACCCATGAACAGCTGTAAATACAGCGCCTTTTAGAGACAAGCCTCCCCCCCCCTTTTTATAAGCTGCCTGAGACACTTTGCTGCCTGAGACAGAGGAGCAAATGGTGCTACGTATTTCAAACCCATGGCTAAGTCAAGGTGCATATTGCCTCTGTAAAGGTAAAGGGACCCCTGACTGTTAGGTCCAGTCACGGATGACTCTGGGGTTGTGGCGCTCATCTCGCTTTATTGGCCAAGGGAGCCGGCGTACAGCTTCCGGGTCATGTGGCCAGCATAACTAAGCCGCTTCTGGCGAACCAGATCAGCGCACGGAAACGCCATTTACCTTCCCGCTGGAGCAGTTCCTATTTATCTGCTTGCACTTTGACATGCTTTCAAACTGCTAGGTTGGCAGGAGCTGGGACCAAACAATGGGAGCTCACCCCATCGCGGGGATTCGAACCGCCAACCTTCCGATTGGCAAGTCCAAGCAGCACAGTGGTTTAGACCACAGCACCACCATGCAGAGAATTGGCTTGAAAGAACATTTTAATTCTGACTGATAAGGGAGCGCAAACATGGTTATAGTGCCAGCTTGCTTTTCCCATGGGCCCAAGGATACAGACCCTCAAAACCCAAAGAACAGAGGAAGGCCAGACATAAACATTTGCCATAAGGCACAGCATAGGTAAAGGCAAAGGGACCCCTGACCATGAGGTCCAGTCGTGGCCGACTCTGGGGTTGCGGCGCTCATCTCGTTTTATTGGCCGAAGGAGCCAGTGTACAGCTTCCAGGTCATGTGACCAGCATGACTAAGTCGCTTCTGGCGAACCAGAGCAGCACACGGAAACGCCGTTTACCATCCCACCTGAGTGGTACCTATTTATCTACTTGCACTTTGAGATGCTTTCGAACTGCTAAGTTGGCAGGAGCAGGGACCGAGCAACAGGAGCTCACCATGTCACGGGGATTCGAACCGCCGACCTTCTGATCGGCAAGTCCTAGGCTCTGTGGTTTACCCACAGTGCCACCCATGTCAGCATATCCTAGGACAAAGGGTCACCTCTGGCCCTCCAGATGCTGATGTACCACAACTGCCATCATCCCTGATGCCTGTCCGGGCACGATGAGAACTGGACTCCAACAACATCCGAAAGGGCCACAGCCCCCATTCCTGCCCTGTGGATTTATGCACCCCACCATATCCATGTTGAAGGGCTTCAGGAAGAATGGCGAAGGAGGCAGGGGGATGCTGCTCATGCCACCCTGTGGTTGCTATTTCAGTTTTTCTAATGGCAGGGCCCACAGAAATAGCACAGCAATGTGACAGAGATAAGCAGACCCCACTAATTACCTCCCTCCAATTACACTTGTGTTTTCCAAGCTGATTTATTGAAGTCATTTTACTGGTTTACTGTAATCACCCCATTATTGTGTACTGTAAAATAATGTGTTTAGTATTTTACCCCACCCAATTTTTGTTAGTCATGTCATCTTTTATTATTTATGTGTGTACAATTTTGTAACAAGGATACAGGCGACGGCTCATGAACACATGTCTGAAAGACTTGTGACCAGACCAGGAAGTGACTGAAATTTGTCGTAAGAAGGATGCAACAGAGTGGGATGTAACAGGGACAGGGGGTGCTTATACAGTGGTACCTCGGGTTAAGTACTTAATTCGTTCCGGAGGTCTATCCTTAACCTGAAACTGTTCTTAACCTGAAGCACCACTTTAGCTAATGGGGCCTCCTGCTGCTGCCGCGCCGTTGGAGCACAATTTCTGTTCTCATCCTGAAGCAAAGTTCTTAACCTGAAACAATATTTCTGGGTTAACGGAGTCTGTAACCTGAAGCGTACCACTGTACACGTACCACTGTACACGTTTTGCCAACGGGCGCAGGGGCCAGGCATGGAACCCCACGCAAAATGGTCGTCGGCTGCACCCGCATACATACAAGAACAAAAGAAACATTGTTCCTCCCATTAGGTCTAGGAGAGGCAAAAGAGGGGTTCAAACACCCTCCCCAGAACTGAAAGAACATTGAACGAACAGGTAGGCTATAGGGCCGAACAGACTAGCCCTACCCCTCATTGTCTACTTCCACAGTTGCCCCACCCCTCACCACCCACACATCTGGCCAGCCATAACAGCCAGTTCCTATGGGCTAAGGTCCCTTCGCTCCTCCATAAAATATTTGAGGTGGCCAGCCCACCCCAAAGCTGATGGGCCTTGCCCTTCAAATACTGTCTGTGCACTGCATCATGTGATTGATTATGCAGGACAGGGCATACTTGGGCCACCCCAATATTTTATTCAAGTTGGCACCCCTGTGGCCAGAACATAATGAAGCTCTGATTGTATTCTGATCTACACATGGAGGAGCTTAGCAGGCATATAACAGTATGTGTGTAGCACTTCATCATAACCTGGACTTAATGTATGGCCTGCCTATATGTTGGCAGTGAGGGCAAGCCTTGTCCATGAAACCCCCACATTAAGACGAGTCATAAAAAACTTTTTTTTTGAAAATGCCTGCTCCAAAGGTCTTATTTTACTACGCTAGGGATTATATAGCTATATCTGAAATTCCATGCATATCAGTTAATATCTTGACCCTGCTCCACTGAAGTGAAATTTCAGCCTTCACAACATAGGAAAACGGCCAAGTAAACAGCTATTTTCATGGAGGATGGTCAAGATATGAACTGAGAGGCATAAAATTTCAGATATAGCTATATAATCCCTAGTGTAGTAAGATAAGACCTTTGGAGCAGGATTTATTTATTTATTTATTTTTTAAAAAGGTTTTTAATGAACCGCCCTACGCCACATACTGTATGTTCTTTAAAGTGTCAAGGAACCATCTGTATTTCCTAAATTAACAGAACATAACTTCATATGAGGATCCTTGCTGAACAAAAGTCCATTTAATTCCCCAGTAGCCATCCAGATCAAACCAGGGCACAAAAGCAACAGTCCTCTGTGATAGATATTGCCAATCCCCGGCAAATAGCACTTAAGAGTATTTATGCTGCCTCTGAATCATGAGTACCAACTAATAGGAAAGGCTGTCAAGTGTCACGTTGTTGTGTGTGAGTCTGAACCTACCACCAGGCCTTTCTTCTCTGAATTCCAGAAAAACTAAATACGTAAAAGGAGAACAAACTGTGATCAGCTTCTGTTTAAGTAGTAGACGGAAACCAACACAGCTGGAGGCAATTCTTTGCAAATTGATCAGGGTTCTCTTCCTTTTACCAAGGCTGAACTATTAAGTTGACTTCCATCATTTTATGCAATCACTCAAAGGCCGCAATCCAGTGCACACTTACCCAGGAGTAAGTCCCAATGAATTCAGTGGTTGGGTCTAGATTTTATTTTTATGTTGTATTTTATGGTTTTGATATGCCTAGGGTATAAATTAAAGGGAATTAATAATGATCTAATTTCAAAATGTGCTCCAATTTTTAATGTGTTTTTTTTTCATGCTGACTGGGGTGCATGTGAAATGGGCAACCCTAAAAGTGGGTAAGTTTATATGCTTTCAAGAACCTTAGATACTGATGGTTTTCTATGTAATAAAATTGAAGTTTTCCTAAAAGCAGCAATGTTGAACTACTAATGTGTTTTTTGGGGGAAGGGGGTTCCCTTTTGAAAATCTAAATGCCATTATAAAAAGGATGCAATGGCCTTATTTATTATTTCAATAGGACACATTGTTGCTCATATTTCTTTCCTAGTCAATAGTTGTAAAATAAAGTTTAACAACAACCAAAAAATGATTTCCCCAATAAAGCCCCTTTTAAGGCATTAAAAAAACAAAACACTAAAGATTCTGTGAATTAAACCCAGATACAATCAGGTAAGGGGGGGGGAGGGTGAAGTGCTGGAGTTTAAATAAAATTACCTTTCTCCCTTCCTACCATTATTTTTGTAGTAACAGGCTTTGCTAAAATCTGAAAGTAATAGAAACACAGCTATTTGATGAGATAAACGAATTTATACTAAGCTTGCTTTTCTAGATACCTATGGTGCAAACACTCCTAAGGGACAAAATATAACAAGAAAAAGATGGAGTCTGAACTCAAAGCAAACATAAAAGCTTTACTTACAAAAAAATCAATTACGAAGTCCAATTTGTTTTTACCAGAAGGCAAAGAAAACCTGGTTAGCATGTTTCAGCATCCAAACACCTTCCCAAGATCTGTGCATGTTTCATCAAACATTACATGACGGCAATTTCTAAGAAACAAACTAGCAATTAGACCCACCTGCCTAAAGTGCCTGTGCTCTGTTCACACTTCTTGCGGTATCTTAAAGTGACAGCATATTAAAATGTCAATACAATATTTTTTTACATTATATTTATAAGTGCAATGCAAAAGCAACATGAAGTGCAATTAAAATCACACCTAAAATATAACAATCCATTCCACATACAGGAGAAAAAGCATTAGAAAACTGATTATCTGTAACAGAAAGCACTTATAACATACAAAATAAACTGAATTAATATGAATCAATAAATAAGTGAAACACATGGTATCTTAATAATATAATCTGTCAAGGATTACACAAAAACCCACTGAGGTGTGGAATCTTTAGAGGAGATGTACAAAATTAGATATGATCATATTCATATACCTCAAATCATAATGCAAATTATAGAATCAAAGTGGAGGGTTTTTTTGTTTTTTGTTTTGAAAGCTTCTGGCTGTGGTGAAAAGCGCCCCAGATTTTGGCAATTTGAAGGAGGGCATTTCTCTGAAAACAAAAGAAAATTGATGACAGCAAGCAGGAATTGGCCTTGTGTGTTGAAGATGCTCATTTACATAATTTCAGAATTTTTCAGGAACCGTTTACCCATTTTAAGTCAGAAAAATAAAATGGGCAAACATTCAGAATGGCCCTGTTTTCCACCACACTCCAGTTTAAAAGGACTCTACATTAAAAATGAAATGGAAAGAAAATTATTGCTTGGGTTTATTACTTATTTTATTTCTTAAATTTGTATCCCACCCTTTCTCCCAAAGGACCCCAAAGGCTTGAAATAAACAAACCACAAATCTGCTTAAGACAAAACAGGTGAGCATTGCAATCCTGTTCATGGCCGACTGGCTAGAATCCTGCCCTCTTTCTGAGTACTCTGTCCCATTCTCCTCCCTTCCTGGTTTTCCAGTCTGCTTGTAAACTGCCCAGAGAACTTCTGTTATTGAGCAGTATATACTGTAAATACTAAAAGTAAAAATTAATAAATTCCTGCTGCCTCTCTCTGGGTGCTAGGCACCCTATTTAACGCCTGCACTGTATCTTGTATCCAATGGGAAAACCGTCGATAATTGATAACTGCAATTGTTATCTAACTTAGTAGCCAAGTAAGTGGTAGGAGAGGCTGGATTGCCAGGGGACTTTGATGCCCCTTCTTTGGGATGTTAGATATTTGCTAATGTGAGACTTCACGCTTATCTGTCACACCAAGCCATCTGTCGCTTAACACTTTGCCTTGTGGGGTTTAAGACAGAAGGCCAAGTTTCCTTGGCTTGGGCATAGAGGGAAACTGTTCATAAACCCTTGTGGGGGAGTAAATCAGTCATGATAATTGCTCTGACATAGAAAGTCCTGAATAGCTCAGGTCCCATATCATATAACTGGCGTAACCTACTTGTGTATGCTATACGGGTGTCCTTGGAATGAGCTTCCTCTTGAATATACAAGCGTTGGAGCTGATAGCAAGGGATAAGGAAGCAATTGTCCCTGCCTGATGTTGCTTCTATCGCTGCCGTGATGAGAAAGTCAAGGGCAAGCCGGGTATCCTCTTCCCAAGTTTACCCCAAGTCAGGGTCGGATTTAGGTTTGATGAGGCCCATAGCTACTGAAGGTAAGGGGGCCCTTTATATGGACAACTGTCCTTTGTCAACAACAAATTCTCGCTGTTTTTTGTGTTGAATATATGCTATTTGGTAATTTATGGACCCAATAGGTATCTAAAGCTATTTGCACATAACAAAATATGTATTTTATCAAAGTAATTCATATAGAAATGAGCAAACCAGTGATATTTTAGGGAGCAGGCTAGCAGGCAGAGCCCATTACTTACATCATAGGAGCCTACACAACACGACACACTGTTGCTGTAGATAGGTTTTATTTGCTTTTTCTTTTTTATTTTGGAAATGTACATCCAGGGGCTTTTTCATTTAAATTTTTTTGGGGGCCCCAAGAGAGTGAGGCCCTATGCTATAGCTTGTTCAGCTTAAACGTAAATCCGGCACCGCCCCAAGTCCCCACTGGCGGGTAAAATAAGGACATTCCGGGATCAAATCAGAAGACAAGGTGCCTTTCATAATTCCAGGACTGTCCCTGGAAAATCGAGACACTTGGAAGTCGGAGTCATTTCCCTCCTTTTTTGTTGGGACAACTCCAAACCACAGCTACCCCACATCCACCCTGCAGTGCCCCATCTTGGGCTACCACTGGTGGGGGAATCACTAACAGCAACTTCTCACCCTGGTGGGTGCAGTGGGGGCCTCCGTAGCTCTCCCCATCAGTGAAGAGTCCCCTCCCTTCTTGTCCTAATCCCTGGTACTGATTGAGCAATAGGCCTGTGCATTCGTCTCCATAATGATACACGTCAAAAAGGCTAATTAAAAATAGTTCAAGAATCGCTCTGTTCTGTGTGCAAGCACAGCTTATCTTGCCGTACTTTCACTGTCCGCCACTTTGCTGTATAATTATAGAGGGTTAAAACATTGTTGCTGCTTCTTTAGACATATTTTTGCATCCTCTTGAGAAATGAATAATAAAAATTGAACTCTCGCTTGCCAAGAACACACTGAAGATAGTATTTTTTTTACTCAAGCTGCTCACTCAGAAGATTCTTGTTTCTTCAAAAGCCCCTCTAGGCCTAGAATACACAGTGCTACATCTGTTGGCGAAAACACACAGAAAGCTAATAAAGCAAGATATTATCTCACTTTTTATTTATTTACAGGATTTATTTGGCAACCATTAGCTGAATACAGTTATTTTTAGGGCCTTATTTAAATACAGCACTAATGTCCAACTTTTATGAGAATTATTGGCAATGCTACAGTTGTACAGCCGTTCAAGCATTTGCGGCGCTCTCCTTTCGTACTAGAAAATTTTAAATCGCCAGTGAACTGAAAAACACACACACACAAACAGGCTTGTAAAGAGATAGGGCATCCCTCTTCTTCAGAAATATGCTAAGCAGAGGCTGTACCCATGAATTATCTCACATTAGCTTAGTTGCATGGAGGGGGAAAGAGTGAAATATAGGGGGGCTTTGTTTTATCTTTAAAACAAAGTGGTTCCTTGGTTACTTAATTCAGACATGTTCCATTGCTGGTTAGAAATCAGGCATGACAGTGGTCTAACCCTGAATTTTTGTCCCTGGGTAAGAAACTAGGCATGACCACAGTCTACCCCGATTGCGATTTAATGTTTTATACCACCGACAAATCATTAACATCTGTTAATAACCCACCCAAGTCACTCTGTTAAATTGTTTTGAAATATCTTATGTGCTCCATGGATGTCTCCAACTTCATCCCATTTAACCTTTCCCAGCTGCTCGTTTTAAATACCCCTTTTAAAAATGTATACATGGGGGGGGGATCTGTTCCTTTGTATTCAGACCCTTGATTCTTCTTCTTCTCCAGCTCCAACATCTGCTCACTTCCAAACCCCAATTTCCATTTAAAAAATAAAAAATAAAAATAGATTTTTCTTGTAAATATAATCCACTATCTCTTCTCCTGCCAGATATCTTTTATGATTTCCTAATGTACGGGTTTTTGAAAAACAACAACACAGTAGTCATATGCAGGCTTTGCATGCAGAAGGCCTCAGGCTTAATCCCTGGTATGTCCAGGCAGGGTTAGGAGAGACCCCTATTTGAAATCCTGGGCAGCTGCTGTCAGTCAGTGTCGATAGCATTGATAATATCGAGCCGCCTGGCTTTCTATAAGGCAGCTTCCTATGTTCCCACGTAGCTACATTTGCTCTGCTGCAGCAAGTGAGTTGTTGCATTCACGTGGACAAATAAAAACTGCATGAAGTATACCTGAAGGGGTTATTAATGGAGACATATCATATTTACTGGAGGTGGAGAACAACCCCCACTTTTCCCACCCAAAGAGCATCATATTAACAAGCGTTAATATTACTGAACCTTCTCTGTTTCTGGACCAATAGTGGTCCTTGGCTCTCATGGACAGAAGCGCCCTGGAAGAGGATGCCATAGGCATGTCTGGATGCACAAAGCAGCACAGTTATCTCCTTGCCACTGCTCACTGGCAGAGTGGAAGGAGAGCAGATAGGCAGGGAGGCAGAGGAAGCTCAGGAAGATTAAATAGAAATTCAAAAGGTAGGTAGTCAGATGACCAGGCGAAAGGCTCCTTGGAGGCAGGCAAAACCCAAATGGCAACAGCCAATCAGCCAAGAGGGGGAAATTCCTGCTGTGCCCCTGTCCCAACGACAGACGACACACAACGGCATAGCAAGGTCAAGCACAACAAGCCTTAAAAGTAGGGAGAGGTTGGCAGGTGTTCTGAATGCACGTGCCGAAAGAGGAAGCTCTGGGTCACGTGCATGGGCATAAATAGGTCCCTTGAACCGTTTAGACTGCGTCCCATTGGCCAGATTGTACCCAGCTCCAAGGGAGCTGGGTGTTGTGGCTAACCAATTGTACCCACCCACAACACAGGGTGTCGGTTGTCCAGGTCTCACTATAATACTCACTCTTTAAGGGAGGACCCAATTTCCCCACAACCCACAGTAATTATAAACCCTTGCCTGGAAGAGGCACCTCATTTCCCCCATAGGCAGCTCCCTAAGTATTGCATTCAGACCAAATATACTGCCAGGAGCATTGGGGTTAGATTTCTGAATGGAAATTTGGCCAGTTTCCACAGGAACCCATTCTAGAGAGCACCTGCTACTTATGTCCTCTGCTTTTTCTGTAGATTAATCCTCAAAGCAGAAAACGGGGGAAGTACTTATCCAGAAGCCAATAATGATTCCCCCCCCCCCAAGCGGAAGTTGCATTCACCATGTACGTAGCAGAAAGAATAGATGCGGCTACATCATGAAACAAAACATTTTAATTTTATTTATTTTTTGCAGGGGGGGGGGCAAATGAAACAACTGTGCAGTTTCCACAATGAAGGCTACAACTTTAGCCTGAGACCAGAGTTAATCAACAGCAGCTTTTTCCACTGTAAGAAAACATTTCCCTTTCTCTCTCAGCAGAGATACTGTACCAGGGCAAGCAAACACGCTGTGCTGGCATGTGCTTTCCAAAGGCGTAATTGCCAGTGTGGATTACAGAAGGAAACCCTCCGGCTTTTTAGTCTTGACAAATTACCAGGGGCACTCCTCTGGCTGCTGGGGACATGGTGATACAGAAAGGTTAACCAGTTGTGGAAAGCAGCATAAATGCAAACTTAGAAGCCCTGTACTTCCAGCCAGTAACTTTATGAGGTGTGTTTATTTATTTAAAACATGTCACCCTTTTTGCAGAGATTCCATGGTGTTTTACAAAAACAAGATAAAATACATAAATAAAATATAATACAGAACACGTTAAGAGAGCAAAGGAAAACACACTATATATTAAAGAATCTCTATTCCTCAGTTGCTCCTACCCTCAAATTCCTCTAGGCCTCAGTCGGGGAATGCTTAATGAAGGGTGAACTAAAAATATTTCAAATTAAGGAATTGATAAAATTATCAAAATGTAGTCCATACAGATATAGTGAGAGAACACCAAATATTAGGCCTGTCTAAAACAGGATTGTATGCTGAGCTTTTTTAAAAAAAACTCAGATTAAACTATATCTGTTCCATGAGGTGAGAAAGTGGCAGGGGGGGGGGATGAATTTATTATGGAGACATGCTCAAGAATTCACATGCATCTTCTTATGACTATTTGCCGTTTTGGGTTGGGGGGACTCTACATGTAATAATTGGAAACTGTGTTATCTACTTAGCTATATCAGGTACTGTCCTAAACTGATGGAAACTTGAATTTCACAAAAAGGATTAAGCCTGTCCATGTGGTTCCTATCTTTCTTAATTTGACCAGCTATTGCATCCATCCATCAATAGATTGCAGAGGCTCACATCACCACAGCAAATATATGAAGGAAGAAGTGGGTGGTTTTCATCAGTATTTTGCAATATGAGGTAGTTGTCAGGGCCCAAACACCACCAGCAGGGCCCACCACTGATGTATGTCCTGCCTCCCCACATTAAAAATAGATAAATCTGTCAATTGAATCACCTATCAGTGGTGGACCAGTTTATTTTCACATAACGTCCTGGAGAAATACATTAGGGGCACTGCAGAAAATTTAAACAGTGACATTCAGTGCTGATTCAAAGCACTGCTGCTGCCTGCTGCTGCTTCCCACTAGGACTCAACCAGATAGGAGCAGGACCACTAAAGAGCACTTTGGCAAGGTCCCCTCAAACCTGCCTGGAGCTGACCATGGTTTGGGTGGGCTGTTGAAAGAGCAAGATGGAATTAAAAAAAGGTAAGGTAAAGGACCCCTGGATGGTTAAGTCCAGTCATAGGCGACTATGGGGTTGCGGCGCTCATCTCACTTTTCAGGCTGAGGGAACCGGCGTTTGTCCACAGACAGCTTTCCGGGTCATGTGGCCAGTATGACTAAACCGCTTCTGGCACAATGGAACACTGTGATGGAAACCAGAGCGCATGGAAATACCACAGTGGTGCCTATTTATCTACTTGCACCGGTGTGCTTTTGAGCTGCTAGGTTGGCAGGAGCTGGGACAGAGCAACGGGAGCTCAGTCTGTTGCAGGGATTCAAACTGCCGACTTTCCAATCAGCAAGCCGAAGAGGCTCAGTGGTTTAGACCACAGTGCCACCCGTGTCCCACTAAGATGTGATGATCAACATGCTAGCACAGTCACACCTGTGGCTTTGTGAAACCATCTGTATATAAAAAAGCAGCTTCTGACAGTACAGAATACTTTAGTGTGACCAATAAAAATCCAATGACCGGGCAGTAAATATAAGAGAAGCCTTGATTCTTAGTGTCAGGGATCAGCTGCAGGAAAAACACTTAGCCTCCACTCTGCTTGTGTCTTTCAAGTGACCCCCCCCTCCTTTTCCCCATATATGTGATTGGTTGCTATGCACGCCTATGGAGTGAAACACTACCCTGGAAAACGCTGCCAGGAATCTCAAAAGGGGCTCCATGCCCCAAACAGCTTTGTAATATACAAGTCCCCCTGCCCTGCTCCGCCAACACCTACTTTGCTACTACTCTGATAGAGGAGTCTTTTGTTCATCTCAACACACAATACCTCAACAATCAGTAAAACAGTGTAGCTAAACAATGGTGGCCAAACAAACTTTTCTTGTGCCTAGCATGCTCTGCCACCTGTTCAACAGATTCTTGGTGGAGCCGATCTGCAGGGTGACCTAAGAAAATATTGGCCAAAATCAACACCCAGACCTTTGGTGTCATCTCTGTAGATAACGAGAAACTTGTTAGAATAAATCATATGTTTAGCTTGCATTTCAACAGCATTCTTCAGTCTGGGGGCAAGAGTTAACTTGGAACAGGTTACTGAGTTGGAATTATTAGTCAACACGCCCATATTAATTTCTAACCGATTCTAAGTGGAAGCAAAACAACAAGCAAATGATGGCACCTTGGAAGACATCCACGTTTAAATGACCCTAAGCCAGATAAAGTCCAATGGTGAAACAAAAGATCTTATAAGAAACCATATTCTGAATGCTAAAAACAGACAGCCAACTAGAGAATCTTATAATGGCACTCAATAAAGACCAATAACAGTATGTATAAAAGAATGAATGAATAAATGAATAATACACTTCAGACTTGGCACAGGGCTTATGAATTGTCCTAGCTACATACAATATACGCTATTTAACAAGACCACCAAAATTGGTCACCATTGTGAATCCACGTAAGGTTAGAAACAAAGAAGCACCAGATAGTAATAACTACCTTGAACTTGAGCATTTTTAGAATAAATTTCGGCAGTGCTTACTTAACTAGAAAAAATGCAAAGAATCAAAGAGGGCAAAAGCACTTACAAAACAACAGCTGGAAAGCGATCAGAAACACATGTAGGAAACACAGCTACTCTAATAAGGCCAAAACATCAGAAGTTAGGACACAAGAATAAACTGGAACAGAATAGCCGGTAGAAATAAATGTGAGATTAGTCTTTTGCTAGAAATGGGCTCTTGCTATGGAACATGTTCAGTCATGTTCAGTCCAAAAGCTTTTGACCTAGAGTATTGTTTTAAGTAGCAGGCAGTAGCAAGCTATGAAAGCTAGATAATGCAATACATCCAAAAAACTCTCAAAACCCAGGAGTGCTTACTTAATGTAATTTGGTTAAAAGTGAGCTGGCCAAAGTTGCTTCATTATTGTGTCCCTATGCTCACTCTAATCTTAAATCCTTATGGGATTCTTCAACTCAAAATATTTTTCATCATGGTTTGCCTATGGTCCAACCTACAAAAAGAGCAAAATAGTTCTTGCTGGGCTATAAGTAGATCTGAAATCACTTCAGATGGCAAATGTCTGTTTTCATGCTCTCTCTCTCTCATTCATACAATTTTTAAGAACTACTCTCTGGGAGGAGAGTCTTTCCCACCCCTACCGGCCCGAGATGGGACCTGGAACCTTTTGCATGCAAAGCACCGGCTCCGCTATTGAGATATAGCCCAAATATTAGCATGTCTGGCAGAAGATTAGGCAGATTTGGATCCCTTCATCCTCATAATCTATTTTTATATGCACAGGATGTTGTTTGCAGGAAAAATACTTCCACATGGCAGTACACTATGTATGAGTCAAAATGTTTGAAAGTGATGCAGATCACATTCAGAGTTGCCATGCCAGCAGCAGCATAGGAATATGGAGTCAGACCATCGGTTCCTCTAGCTCAGCAACTGATAGCAGCTCTCAAGGCCTTTCCCAACTCTGCCTGGAGATGCTTGGGATTACACCCAGGACCTTGAACACCTCTACTAGGGTCCTACAGTTCTTCTTTCTGAGCTATGGCCCTTCCTGTGGTGGGCCACAGGGAGTAAGAGATGAGGATGTCTCTGTATCCTGCTTTTCCTGTACACTGGTTGAGGAGCACTCCAAAACTGCCAACATATTCCAAAAACGATAAGCAGTAAAATGTAAAAGTGCAAACAGTTTCTTCCAACTTCTTGCAGAACACCCAGCTGCTTATGATAGCATTCTCTCCCTCCCCAATGGGGTTCAATGTGAAAACAGACTTTTCTTGAATCTAAGAAGGTGTCTGTCCAATACTCAGTAAGCGTGTGCATGATTCAGTTTTCAAATGCACGTTGCTCAAACATAGCAGAATTAGAATGGGGAGAGAACTACATTTGGGAAATTGTAAGATTGTTTTCTACTTGATGAATTTCTGCAAAATGGACAGGAGGGATCTACAGTATTTGTACTTTGGAAGTTTTTCTTTTTTGACTGAGTAAGTCTTTATTTACTGATTGTATATGCCTATCTGAACAATATGGTTTTTGTTCCCCCCTTAAGATGAAGCCCAGGTAACTGAGGGCAAACATATGCATCTGAACTGACAGCTTGGTATCTGAGGATACTTGCTCAGGCAACACAGAAGTTTCTCTTTCAGGAAACTTTACGCCAGCAAAACTCAACTACACAAATATTTGTAGATGCAAACACAAAGGACAAGGAGAAGAAAAATCACTTATAAATCCATGCAAATATTTATTATTTTATTTTTCCTGGTTTATTCCATCTGTCCTTGCTTTCATTGCTTTGTGATGAAGAAATAGCACAAGTGTTAGCACAAAATTGCTTTGTATCCAACGTTCTGTTGACGCAATGCCGAAGTCTGTCAAAACTGAAAGAAGAGGCACTGGCCAGTCAAATTTAGAGCCAAACCTGGGATGATGGAGGCAGACAAAGGCCTTGATTCCCCTATCTTACCTTAAAGCAATTCAATCCCAGCCTATCTTGGATAGGGGAAGTGAGCTGGACTGGAAAGAAAATTCCTTGATGCATTAGAGAATAGTACAGGGGGGTGTTAGAGTCCTTTATTCACAAGACCTTTTCATATAAAAAGCAAACCACCCCATACTTCATTAATGGGGCAGACTTGTAAAAAAATATACATGACCATCCCCATCAAGTCTTGTTTGACCCTTGAAATTAATGGGACTCGTGTTTAACTTGACAACATATGGTGCAATTTTCTGCTGCAATTTTCCTCTGTAACCTAAAACATTATCATCATCATTACTACTACTACTGCTACTAGGTAAAAGGTAAAGGACTGCTGGACGGTTAAGTCCAGTCAAAGGCAACTATGGGGTTACGGCGTTCATCTCGCTTTCAGGCTGAGGGAGCCGGTGTTTGTCCACAGACAGCTTTCCGGGTCTGCTTTCTGCTTCTGGCACAACCCAGAAGTGTGACAGAACCCAGAGTACATGGAAGCACTGTTTACCTACTGCTGCTATTATTACCTGGCAGATGGAGTGAATGAGACCAATAGTGGGTCCAATGGTCAAGAAGTTGGTCAAGAAGTTGGTTTCTGCAGGTGCTGCAGAGGGAAGTGTGGGGCAGATGGGGAAGGTAGCCCATCTAGGAGGGGGGAAAATATTTGATCCTAAACCTCTGCTGCCTTGTAGGATATCTTTGGGAGAAGAAAAGGCTAAGGAGTAAACCCTATACAAATCCAGATGGTAGGATGACGCCTTGTACACCTCCTTCTGGAAACTCTTGTAGCCAAGCTGGTGCCAAACATTGTTTTGGTTTCCTTTGGACCAGATCAGAGGGTCTTATCATCTGGACAGCCCAGGACCTCCATACACCCTGCCCAGGCTTGCACCCTAGGGAGGTCACCGGGGCTGCTAATGCAGCAGTTTGACTTCATCCTTGGAGGCAACCTTCATTGTCTTTTGAGACAGATGGAGGTCAACAACAATTATTATTATTATTTGAAATGAAATGTTTGGGCTAGTGTTTTTCCAAACTGACAAGCCAGTGTAATTGCCCAGCCACAAATGTATGGTTGGAAGTCACTGAATGTGCCCGATAGGTAGCAAGCATGAAACCACCCAACAGGCATGTGCAAATACAGGTTTGGGGAAAAATAAATCTCATTTTTGCTGAGTTTTGAAAACACGATTAACTGTCTCAGGCCACATTTACCATCAATATTATTTTTAAGGCAACATGACATTTCTAGTTTCAAGTCAAAACATTACTTCACATGATAAATATGGTAGGAAAGAAAATATAACCATGCTGCCTCCCCGCTTCATTTTAATAGAATAGGATCTCAGGCTGTCACATGAAGAGTACATTTAATAAAGAAGTATTTAGCACCTCCAGATGACCTCCAAGCAGAAATGCATCATGCTATTCAAATTCTGCCTGTCAAATGCTATGAAAAACAGTAAGTAAATATAAATGCCATTAAAGGGAGAAGTTATCTTACTTGGACAAGTTCTAGCTTTTTAAGTTCTGACAGCTTCCAATTTGGATGTCTTCCAGTGTCAATAAAACTTGTTCAAGCAGAACCTTACCTGGTTTTCACCACATCGAGGGGGTGCATCAGACAAATTTCTACAAGACCTGTAAGATGATAGAGAAGCCTGGTAAATACATTTGATCTCTACAATTATTGAAGTATAAAGTGTTCCCGTGCAAAATGTGCTCAGAGAAGAGAACAATTATAACAGAAAGGCATTGCATATTCTTCTTAACATTCTCCAAGGATCTTCTTTGGGAGATAAGGGAAAGTTTTGTGAAGAGGTGAATTTTTGTAAACAAAACAAAAAACAAAAACAAAAAAACCACATTTTAAAAAAATGCTCTCAACTGAGATTTGAGCCAAGAAATTGTCATCCCAGAAATTAGGCTGCAATCCTAAGTGGTTTGAGCTGGCAGGGTGGAAATGAGGAAAGAGGAATGTCCTATTTCCTCTACAGCATAGGGAACACCTCTCAGTTGCTTGGAGAATGGGAGCGTGATCCTTCTTGATCAGAAGAACGGGAGGCCTTTCTGTGCCCTCCATGATATCATCAAATAACCATATCTAATTCCAGTAACCCTGCAATTTAGGCACATTTAACTTGGGCACATTCAGCTTTATGCATGTGGCAAAAAATAAAAAAGTGTGTGGAAAGGGCAATCCCACCCACAATTGAACCCAATGTGTTTTGACTATACACAATTTTGGATTTAGGCATGACCTGCAAAACGTAACCCCCATGTAAGTTGTGGGCTTACTAAATGATTGTGGTGGCATGGGGATAATATCACATCGTGACCCTAACTGATTGTGAGAAGGAAGGAAGGAAGGAAGAAGACAGGTCTAAAAAATGGTGCTGTAGCAGCAACATTATCAGTGTTTGCCTATATATATGAGCCATCATGAAAGACTACCAAGGAAAGGTTTCGTAAGTTGCCAAAGCAGTAAAACCAGGGATCCAGGCCGTAGAGCCCAGGACCCTTGCTCCCTCAATCAGCAATCTGAACAACATCAAGCAACATGTAGGCTAATAATATATTGACAATATTTATATAACACTATCAAACTGTTTTAAAATTCATAAACGGTGCAGGGAGTCACAAACTAATAAGAGTCAAGTAACTATTCCATAAGCAGAATGTTTAGGATGGTATGTCACTATGAAGAATGGCTGAAATTGAGGCTGAATGCCTTTTCACAGGAAATATCATATCCAAAATGTTGTCAAGAGTGAGAACAGCAACACAGAAGTGAGATGGTAGGTGCTCCAAACATCATAAAAGGGTGCTCCGAGCACAGCAGCAGACAGAACAGTTCTTCCAGGATAATGAACTGTTTCAATGATCATTCTTCATCAGCTGGCAATAATATAAAATGAAATCCATTACCTTCAAATACAATACAGAGATCGAAATGAGAGGCCTCAATCAGCAAGGCAATGTGTGGGCAACTCATTGCAACGGTTCCCAATGAAGACTTTCTCTCTTGCCCTAACAGTCTAGTATCTCACTAACAACTTGTCCATCACCACGCTGAGTACAGGCAACAACCAATGTAAGCACGTCCAATTGATGCGTGACCACACACATTGCTGCAACCCGGAAGTGGCCAGAAAGGGGATGGAACAGAGGCAGGGGCGTAATGTAGCTTACATGCGCTCTGCTAACATGGGGTCAGGAACACAACACCCATGCAAAACACTCATTGCCTATGTTTCTGGCCTTGTTCTCACATGAACCTGAGCACAGCATGTTGTGACCACATCATCTGCCTCTGAACCTTTAGACCTCAGCCTGCTTGTACCAGAACTAGACTCCCAGTGGTGGTCCGTCTACAAGTCTGCCCAATGTCTGACAAGTTTTTTCCCCCAGCGAGCTTTCTGAAATCCCCCAACCCCCCCCTTTTTTTGCATCAAATCCCAAACCTCATGCAAATTTGGCGCAGCACTAGTTTTAATTTCTTAGTCTGCACAACACAAATTTTTAATGCAGGCATTTTCCCAGCAAATGAATCAGATGAATTCCATTTCCATTGGCAAGAACTATGTTTTGGTAACTTCACGATTCTGTTAGCTTTCTGTGTTTCCGAAAGGATAAAAATCTTTTCTTTGTTCTCATCATTTAATTATACAGTAGGTTTGCATAGTTAGTTGATTTCCCAAGGCAGCACTCTCTGCATAATAACCAAGAATGTATACAGATATAGAAAGGGGGCCCTATTAAAAAAAATAAAAATGAACACGCAAGCTATGCAAAAAATGGTGGGACGGATAAGAAACAATACACATTTTCCCATCAATAGTAATGGTTCTGATAACACTTAAAGCCCAGAAACTATGGTGGCCCTGTTACATTTCTAGCAATCTTGAGTTGTAGATTAAAGCATTAGAAGGAAGGCACCTCTTTCAGACAATGCCTATCGACGTTGTGCATCCTTTTATCATATCACCTAATTTACTAAACAGGCTCTTATGAACAATGTGTTTCTCATAATTTAATGTCTTGATAGGAGTTCCACGGACTCAAAGGAGTGCACATGGAGCTTGAATGGAAGGCTTACGATAGAATCCTAGACCATTTACTTAAAAGCTATTTATAAATAAGTAGACACAGTCCAGTCAAAGTCTAGCACTTTTAACTCCCATTAATTTCCATGAGAGAACAAGTTTTAATTCTCACAGAGTGAACTGTGTGGAACTTAGCTGAAGCCAAATCATATAGCAATATAAATTGTCATAAATTCAGAGTGGGGGAGGCAAAACTACTCCCTGAAGATTGGATTAAACTGAAGAATTAAATCTAAAGAATAATAACACAAATTTATTTGCAATTTTTTAACTGAATTTCTACAGAAATTATGAACAAAATAGCAACTGCAAATAGTGTCTACTCAATGGGGAAAACATAATTGATAATTATCTGTTAAAATACCTGTTTTTATTTTTTGTCAATGTACTTTAACAGCTATTTTAATAGGTAATTATCAATTATGTCTCGTTTCAAGTAATGTTGTCTCATCGAAAGAGTAGACAACCAACGGTCTTTGCCAAGTAAACCCTTTATTTACGCATGATTTAAATGAAGACCACATAAATAAACCTTCTTTAGGGATGCCCCCTGTTAATCTACTGTGATATGTGAGTTTCTGTTAACTGTGTAGTCCACCCTTCGTCAACCACATGCCTTTTTGATGGCTGGTGCTGATGTGAGTTGTAGTCCAAACAGCTGGAGGGCACCATTTGGGCAAAGGCTGGGATATCTTGTGGCTGTTTTCTAGCTTTGAGCAATTTCTATTCTATCCAATGATTGGATAGGTTCCTCATGAAAAGCCTTCATGGTCGAGGACTGCAGAGTTCAGTTGCAGCTGTGTGTATAACAGAATGGGTCGTTGCAATATTTCTCAAATAATTTCAAAGCTAAATTTTCCAAAATACATGAAAACACAAGGACCACATGCAAGATACTCTCATTCCTTACAGCTCCTCCAACACCCAGTTGGGAACCTTTTGTTTATATGATCTAACTGTTCTGGGGTGAGGTGCCATCTGTGTATCAGCTTCAATACTCTGCTTTGTTTTCAGATCACATAGACCTTTCCAATGTGAATCGTTGTTGTCTTTTTCTTCCTTTTTTCAACAGTAAACAAGAAAGCCCTACCACTACTTCAAGCCGTGGCCTCACTGCTTTGAAAGCATTCCTGGGTCATATTACATCATGGCATTCTGTCCCACGAATGCACCTTGAGTAGCCAGAGCAGGGCATTGGGAAGCTTGGCCACCTCATATTCAAATTTGAAATTTCAGGAAATTCAAGATTCTTCAATACCCCACTGTGAGTAACTCAATATCCCCCTTGCCACTCTCAAAGGACAATGGTCTCACAAGATATCTTAAAATTATCTTTGAAATTAACATGTACCATATCAAACAACAAGGAAATTTAAATACATCAATAGCAAAAGAAAGAAAAGAAAAATTGTGGCTTCCACTTGTTTTCCAAGTGCTACTACCTGTATAGATGTGACTGATATTAGAGACTCAACATTCTGTATATATTGTTCCACCATTTAGATAGGTCTGGGAAGTATGATGCATGCATGCATTTTATTGCAGATATCCCCTTTAGTGTCTTATTCACCCTCCTCAGTGTGCTTTATCCATTTTCCTGGAATAAGATAGTCACAGAGGAAGCAAAACACAATGGAAATTTGCTCATAGAGAGAAACACATGTCAAGCACTGTATATTATATAGCTGGAGCTGTGTATATTTGTTTTGGCATTCAAACACATACTGTCAAAATATGCAAAATAACAATAAATATTGCAATATGTATCTTGCTATCCTGTTGTAAAAATACATCTGACTGTGAAATTGTTAAACATGACTTGAGCTAATTATTATTTGGTCTTGATAAAGTGGTGTTTTGTTTTGTTTTTCAATTTGGTCTCAAAATCAGTACCTTTGCTGCCAAAAGAATGTTTTTTGACATGACAAATGCTTGAAACACCACAAAACATTATTAAGAGTGCTGTTCAGTCCATAATCTAGACTTGAAGCAGAAAAGATACAGCCATTTATTCCACACTGGGACAAAAACATGAACAGTTACAGGTTCAAACAAGCCACTGTATGAAATCTTAACAATGGACCTGTCTGATGTATATAAAATAAACCATTGAGGGGGAAATTGCCGTTGCACAGTCTTATATTGTAAAAGGTAAGTTTTCCATCCTTTAAGGTTAGTTATAAAGATGGATGGTTCAAGACAGTGTACAGAAGTACCTCAGGTTAAGAACATAATTCATTCCGGAGGTCCGTTCTTAACCTGAAACTGTTCTTAACCTGAAGCACCACTTTAGCTAATGGGCCTCCTGCTGCTGCCGAGCGATTTCTGTTCTCATCCTGAAGCAAAGTTCTTAACCCGAGGTACTATTTCTGGGTTAGCAGAGTCTGTAACCTGAAGCATATGTAACCTAAGGTACCACTGTACTAGCTACACAGTTTGTTAATTGGTTTCCTCTCAGGCTACAATTATACCTCTTCAGTAAAAGGTGAAGGTAAAGGGACTCCAGACCATTAGGTCCAGTCACAGATGACTCTGGGGTTGCGGAGCTCATCTCGCTTTATTGGCCGAGGGAGCCGGCGTACAGCTTCCGGGTCATGTGGCCAGCATGACTAAGCTGCTTTTGGCGAACCAGAGCAGTGCACAGAAATGCTGTTTACCTTCCCGCTGGAAGGTACTTGCACTTTGATTTATTTATTTTTTAATAATTTTTTATTAGATTTTTCCACCATAATAACACAAACCACAAAGCAGATTAATACACAAAAACAGAAAAGGAAAAAGAGAAGAAGAGAGAGGGGGGGAAAGAGAGAGAGAGAGAGAGAGAGAGAGAGAAAGAAAAAAAGGGAGGGGAAAAAAGGGGGGAACAATAAACAAATAGACAATAATAGCAAACTTAATTCTTCACAAATCTACTTATCTACTTGCACTTTGATGTGCTTTTGAACTGCTAGGTTGGTAGGAGCAGGGACTGAGCAATGGGAGCTCACTCTGTCACGGGGATTCGAACCGCCAGCCTTCTGATCGGCTCTGGTTTAGACCACAGCGCCACCCTCGTCCCATTACCTCTTCTGTGCTCCACGATTAAAGCAATTTCTCTCCCATTGCTGTTTAGCTTTGCTAAAGGTAAAACTACATACAGTGGTACCTTGGGTTACATACGCTTCAGGTTACATACGCTTCAGGTTACAGACTCCACTAACCCAGAAATATTACCTCGGGTTAAGAACATTGCTTCAGGATGAGAACAGAAATCGTGCTCCGGCGGCGCAGCAGCAGCAGGAGGCCCCATTAGCTAAAGTGGTGCTTCAGGTTAAGAACAGTTTCAGGTAAAGAACGGACCTCCGGAACGAATTAAGTACTTAACCCGAGGTACCACTGTATTACGCACAAATGCATGTAATGCAACCCCAGTGCTCTTTGAAGAAGTTTCTGGATAGTGTATTTTGAATAGAGGTAGTGGTAGGGGGGATGGAGGGAGTTTTCATCTCAAAATTTCCCTCCTCTGCTTCCCCACCATAGTTTCTGAAAGAGTGAGCATAACGGGGGAGATTCTCCTAACGAGTCTGCTCACTGGAAGCCCTGCACAAGACCATCTGCTTGAACCACTGGGCTTTCTTTACCCATTGTTACCCTCAAAATTGTTCGGGGTTAGGCGAACCCCCAGAACAGCATGTGGGGATGGAGAAGGGGGATCATTCTGTCTGGTAACCTGAAATGTTTGCACTGATGGGACATTCATTTTAGCACAACGCTGAATTCCTCCCTATTATTTGAAAAATAGCCATTGCGCATCTTATGCTTTATGTTGTTGTCTAATATAGGTACCAAAAGGTCACTATAAAACATTTAAGGAGAGTTGAATTCAAGTTGTTTTGCCAGTTCTTGATTCATGTTCAAATTGTGGAACACCTCAGTCTGCAGGTCCAATGTTGTATGAAGGCAAAGGTTCTGAAAACATGCCACTATTAATTATTATCGGTTAATTATTAGTTATTTTTTTGACTTTTTATTGGAATTATTGCTATTGTTATTAATTAAATTTGTACACTGCCCTTCACTCAAAGATCCCAGCGTGGTTCACAACCTATTTATGTCTTTGTGAATTTAAAATATTCTTGAAATTGAAGTAGTGAACAACTGGCAGCAAAAAAATAAATCAACTGAACGAAAATTATTTTGGTCACCTGCTATTTAATTTATTTATTTTAAAATTGCCTCCCATCCCGTCTCCTCACAGAATCCCACCCCTCCCACTACAATCCTCCACCTTTAGGATTCTGCCCATCTCTTGTGGCTGTGTGTGCATCCACACACACACACACACACACACACACCTATTGATTGTGTAAGATGACCTGATAATTCATTGAACTCTCTCTCACACACATGATTATTCTTTCCCTGCATAACAAATCCTTCTTGGGAAACTCGCTGCCAGACGCTGGTCCATTCATACGTCCCAAAGCTGTGGTAATCTTCAGTGTTCAGGCTGAACTAAGTGCAGGGACATTACTCTATTTTTCTGACATGTTTAAAGTTCTCTAATGAATAACGCTAACAGCTCATGGCTGCATGGACTGTCACTCCTTGCCCCTGAGGGCCTTAATGTCTTTAAAATAGGCCTCCTAGTTTGTATTTAACTACCTTGTCCACAGAGGTCTGAAGGGTAGAGCAGATCAAAGATGTGCTACATACATAAAAAGCAGCTGTCCTTCATTTGCCGTTAATTAACTTCATCTGACCAGATCTTTTACAGCCTCCTTGTCACATATTCAACAGTCTATAAGCCCTATGACCTGCTCCTAAGTACTGTACCATTGCAGACATTTCAACAAAATATAAATCTGAAACTATCTACTAAATAAATACTGGAAAAAGGAAGAACTCTCTGGTTTCATGCTATAGGAGTGACACTTCGGAACCAGTAAGATTCAGCCCAGTGTATCTTGGAAAATGGCAGACTGACCCAACACTTGGAGCATCAGGTAGTACTGAAATTTGGACAGTATACTGAGGGTCTACCTATATTTATTTTATTTAACATTAACTATTAAAGACTTTTATATACCACCTTTATCTCCCCAGAATGTCAAAGTGGCAAAAAATGGTTCTCCTCCTCCTCGTTTAATCCCTACAACAGCCCTGTGAGGTAGGTTAGGCTGAGAGGCAGTGACTGGCCCATGGTCACCCAGTGAGCTTCATGGCTGAGTGGGAATTCGAACCCTGCTCTCCCAGGTCTTAGTCCAACACACTAACCATTACACCACACATAACATACCCGTATTTTTCACCCCATAGGGCGCACCGGCCCATGGGGCACACCTAGTTTTTTTGGGGGGGGGGAATAAAGGGAAAAAAATATTTCCATCCAGGCACAGGGCTGGGGCGGGGGAAGCCCGAGCTTCCCCCGACCCCAGCCCCCAGAACAGGCTGCTGTCCGCAAGCCTTGGGAGCCCGGCGGGAAGTCACGCTGGGCTCCCAAGGCTTGCGGAGCGCTGCCCAAAGCCCGCTGCGCTCCCCAGGTTTTGGGCTGCAGGCTGCTGTCCGCAAGCCTTGGGAGCCCGGCAGGAACTCCCGCGGGCTCCCAAGGCTTGCGGATAGCTTCCTGAAGCCTGGAGAACGAGAGGGGCCGGTGCGCACCGACCCCTCTCGCTCTCCAAGCTTCAGCAAAAGCCTGCATTCGCCCCATAGGACACACACACATTTCCCCTTCATTTTTGGAGGGGGAAAAGTGCATCCTATAGGGCGAAAAATACGGTATATGTTATGCCAATAACTTGATTAGCAATCACATCATGTTGTGGTGGTTCTTTAAAAATAAACACCAAAGGGGACAATTGTCCTCAGCACCACAGCGTATGGAAAGGGAAGGTTTAAGCCTTTTTCTCTCTATGTTTGGTGCTAATAACAATCACGCACACCCTGAGACCAGTATGTATTTTTTGGAGGGGTTTGGGGATGATGAAAACAGACCCATGTTTTCTTCAGGCAGTCCTTCCTATATGTGAGATTTTATCAAGCACCCTGTAGCTATCTCTGTGAATGCACAGCCACACAAAACATCCTTTTATGATCACTGAAACATGTGCATGATACTCCTTGTAAATAATTTCTGCAGGTGGAAAGGCAGGACATTAAAGAGAAATCTAGACTGAGAGTGCAATAGTGTACATACAGCTGACTCTGAAGTAAAGCACCTCTGAGTTCACAGCAGCGCACTGAAAAAATTTTTTTTTAAACCTTCTTCCTGAAAGTTTAGCTCTTCACATGTGGGTGTATCTTCTACATGAGAGAGCATTCCAATAAGTTAAGCCAGGATATTCTGCCTTTCAGGAATCACCTCTTCCCCAAGGAAGGAACCTGCTGAAGATCTGAGCTCAGCTTTTGAGACTCTTCTTCCTGTCACATTGCCAACACAAGCGCAGCTGGTGGAGATGAGAGGCAAGGCCTCTTCAGGACCTAAAGGATGGAATAGTCTCCCAAGAGAGGCTAATCAGGCCCCCTCTTTGCCTCCATTTAAACAGGCTGTTAAAACTCCTTTATTTCAGCAGGCATTTTTAGTTGAACCTTTGATAATAGGTTTTATGTCTGCTGTGGCTGATACAATTTTAATGATGGTGTTTTCTTGGGGGGGGGAATTCCTGCTGTATATTTTTTGTCATTATTATTTTTATATTTATACAAATATATATATATATATAGAGAGAGAGAGAGAGAGAGAGAGAGAGAGAGAGTCATTATTATTTCTAATTTTTGTTGTGATTTGTGTTTTGAACTAGATTTTACCACATAAAAGTCAGGTATAGATGTCCATAAACAAGCAAAATATGTAAATGAACCTACCTGCAATATCAAGTGATACAGAGCAGGAAGGACTACGTTTCATAATATTTTCATACTTTTGAAAATAATTGGCTAAATAGAAAACACAGGGACCATGCTGTATAAAATTAGTTTTACAGCAAACAACTTTTGAGGTATCTCTCTAACTCTCCCCTTCATAAGAAGCTGCCTTCCTTATCAAGCCACTGCTTCATCTAGATGTCCACTCCCCTTTCCTGGGGGGTGGCGTTGCAGACAGGCATCCAGGACCCCCAGTGACCCAGATTGGGGGCAGAGAGATGCCGCCCACATCATGGGGATTCCGGCCGCTGCCAGTACCTCTTAAGGGTTTCAGACAGGAGTCTTTTGAAACTGTATTCTTCAGAGATGCCAGGGATTGAACTTGAGGGCTTTTGCATGCACTAAGCTACGGCTGTTCCACTACAGTTGCCAGGTCAGGAGCATCCCAGAAACTGAGATGACAGAACCCAAACTTGAGGCCTCAGGTCAGCCCCTGATAATGTCATGGGGCAGTATGTCATGGAGATGGATGTTAATTGGAAGAAGAGAGCAAACGAGGACAGATGCATCAGAGTTCTCTATAATATAATTTACAACTGGCTCCTGCCAGGCTGAAGTGCTCTCTTGAGCTCCCCCTGTCTGTCTCTCTGCATGGAGAGATAGATAGATAGAAGAAGAATAGTTTGGATTTGATATCCTGCTTTATCACTACCCTAAGGAGTCTCAAAGTGGCTAGCATTCTCCTTTCCCTTCCTCCCCCACAACAAATACTCTGTGAGGTGAGTGAGGCTGAGAGACTTCAGAAAAATGTGACTAGCCCAAAGTCACCCAGCAGCTGCATGTGGAGGAGCGGAGACGCGAACCCAGTTCACCAGATTACGAGTCTACCACTCTTAATCACTACACCACACTGGCTCTCACAGGTAGAGAGATAGAGAGATAGAAAGATAGATAGATAGATAGATAGATAGATAGATAGAGAGAGAGATAGAGAGATAGAGAGATAGAGAGATAGACATACAGATAGATAGATGATTCATAGACAGACAGACAGACAGACAGACAGAGCTATTTTTCTAGAAAAAGAGATAGCGGAACTCACAATGACCACCTCCCACACCTGAGAGGTGCCGGAACTGAGTTCTGGCAAGTTCTGGCTCAAAAAAGCCCTGGATATAGGTATATAGATATAGAATTAAAGGTAGTGTTACCCACCTGGAAGGAGCCAGGGAAACCTGGAGACTTCAGGTCAGACATTTAGGTCTTGCAACCCTATTTTCCACACTTAGAAGGATCACCCTGCAACTCAGACCAGCTGAAACCAAATGTCAGTATTTTTGTAAGAGGGAGAGAGAGGGAAATGCTTTAAGTATCAAAACAATCTTTTTCAGAAAAGTGCTTGCCAGTCTTATTATTCTGCCCTTCTGTTGGCTAGAAAAGACTGAATAGGTGGACTGTGGGGAGACAGGCGGCCTGGTCCCTCTAGCAAGGTGGTGCTGAATGACAACTTTCAACCCCTTCAAGCAGGGCTGGGGTGGCCATGGAAGCCCTTAGTGTTTGACTGATACCCAGTCTCTTCTGGCCTCTTTGCAGGCAGCAGGGCTAAGGGTTAAACTAAAATCAAAACCAAACATTTTTTAGCTTCTCCTCAGGGAAACTGCATTTCTACTACAAGGATATAAAATGTTGGTAAGTCGTGCCAGTATACATCTAATAGCCGATTTCCAGATGGATGTTTCAATCTTTCAGCCTCTCCATTTGCAGCTGCTTAACTATGAACATTACGTAAGGACACAGAGTGAGGTTTTCTTCCTCTTAAACTGCCAGACTGCAATGGCACTTTCCTTATTCTATTTAATAGTTAAGTCAAGAATGTTTTTCCTTTTTCGTGGAAAAAAAGTTCCTCTCTCTTTTTGTCTCTGTCGTACACATAGAGGGGAAAAGTGGAAGAGATCTAGTTCAGCGAAACGCTATCTGCACAGGGTTGGCGGGGTGTGTATGTGTGTTATGACAAAACCAACAGCAAATAAAGAACATTACAGCAAGCATTTTTGTCAGCAGAGATATTCATGGTGCAGAAATTCAGAAGATTGTGATCAGGGTTTCAAATTCAGAAAGCACAGCTGTGCTGGCTGGCGCTGATGGGAGTTGTAGTCCCAAAAAAAGCTGGAGGGCACCCAGTTGGAGAGGCTGCCAGAGGGTAAAAGTGCTAAAATCTACATCATAGTATATCTTGTAAAAGTGGTCTTAATTATTGCTGAATTGTTATTTCTTATTAAAGGCTTCATGTACACAAATACTTTAATATTTTACTACCATTTCCATAGATATCATATTGAGAAAACTTCATGCATGCAACTATAAAATTACCCCCCACTGCCAATTTATCATCTGAATATTTCACTTTTAAGTTAAGATTTTTTTTTAAAAAAAAAATTATACTGGTATTGAACATGTGAAGAATACTAAATGTAGATTTAAATATAGTAGATAAGAACTGTGGTGTAAACATAAGTATAACTTGATCAAGTCACAAATAAGTTATTTGATTTTCATGCGAGAAGTACATAATTGTTCATTTAAAATCGCTGGGCCTGAAATAGTGCAATCACATACGGCTTTTTTAAAAACAGTGCAATCCTATCCATCTACTCAGAAAAAAATACATATTAGATAGCTCAGTTGGTAGAGCCTAAGACTCTTAATCTCAGTGTCTAGGGTTCGAACAAAGATTGCGCATAATTTTATTTTTGTATCTATATTCTTACTATCTTTACATATCAAAGAGATGATAAGTAAAATGGAAGAAATGAGCCCCATTCGGCCACCTCAAATGCAAGGCATTTTCATCCACATTACACCTATGATAATTTCACCAAACCACCCCTATGACCACTTTAAAATTCAATGTATTTCCTCATTAACTGATGGAGAATGGTGATGGTGAAATAGTAGAAATTTTCTGCGCAGCACTAGTACAAAAAGCATGTATCTGGGTGTGTGGATTGCTTAGATTTTTGCTTGGAATCTGGCGCCTTTCATAGCATTTGGCAAACGATGTAGGTCCTTAAGAAGCTTTCTGCACCACACATACCCCCTTGGTTAGGATATGTTTGAAAACATGTAAGCTGGGGTGTGAGATTTCAAATACACAAAGAGCTTCCTGGCCATATGGGATTTTCCGTGTACCAAGGAGACAGCTCAATTTGCGCCACATGAAATGAGAGTGGAATTTCCCTCTCTGTTGAATAGGACAGACTGCGTGGCTGGGGAAACTCCTTGCGCATGAGGAGTTAGATCTGCAGAAATCTTTGTTCCTATCCCTACACTTCTGAAACTTGCTAATACAAAATGTTTTATTTCACTTTCACAAAATGTCTAGGAATAGATTTGAAAGCCTTCATGGAGGAGGGAGTTCTATACCAGTTATATACAATCAAGCATGCCTCTCTGTGTGTCCCTACTAGGAATGGGTGGGGGGGATTCAATTCAGTTCATATTTAAAGGTGAACCTACCTAATTCACAGTATAACCTGTAAACACAGCTAACCTTTGAGGAGAAATTCACACCAGCATGCTGATGAATTTTCATGATGACTTTTTAAATGAAATTAAACTGATGTGGAACTGAAGGGACGCAGGTGGCACTGTGGGTTAAACCACAGAGCCTAGGACTTGCTGATCAGAAGGTTGGCGGTTTGAAGCCCCGCGATGGGGTGAACTCCCGTCGCTCGGTCCCTGCTCCTGCCAACCTAGCAGTTTGAAAGCACATCAAAGTGCAAGTAGATAAATAGGTACCGCTCCAGCGGGAAGGTAAATGGCATTTCTGTGCACTGCTCTGGTTCGCCAGAAGCGGCTTAGTCATGCTGGCCACATGACCCGGAAGCTGTACACTGGCTCCCTTGGCCAATAAAGCGAGATGAGCACCACAACCCCAGAGTCGGCCACGACTGGACCTAATGGTCAGGGGTCCCTTTACCTTTACCTTTAAACTGATGTGGAAATGTGGAGAACTGAAAATAAGGTTGACAAAAATAGAAACTGAGAGAAAACCAAATGGGCATATTGCCCTCTCTAAGCTACTATATCTAGAATTCCTACTTGATGTAAGGAGTGCACTATCAATCAATTATATTCTGCTCACAACAGCAATAGAATGAGGAGGAAATACTCAGAAATCACAGCTAGTATATTAGCATAATTACTGACCAATACCACACATTCATGGGCTGAAAATAAAAGGGCTAAATCCTGAAAGGTGACTGGCAACTATTCAAGGATCTTCACATTGCACACAGTTTTGTTGAGTACCGTGTTGTGGAAACAGGTGATGACAGCATTATTATTTTGTGTTATTTTAGCCTTCGTTGGTCTTCCGAGTATTTTTCACCACTCCCATTTGCTGGCAGCATATCATGGCTGAGTTTCAACAGAAATCTACTATGAGTTGTGTGCTAACTGGAACATGTCAGCATGTACAGCCATACCCAGAATTAGGCTGTCTTTTGCACCCACATCACATCAGCAGAATACTAGCCTTCAGGAAATATATGTATATTTGTGTGTGTGTGTGTGTGGTAGCTCTTGCTTTAGCAATGTTCTTATAACTGCTTCATTTATTTTCTTTCTTTCATATATATATATATATATATATATATATATATATATATATATATTAATATTATTAATGTATCGCCCCATACCCGAAGGTCTCAGGGCAGTTTATGGTGTGTTCTTTTAGTACATACCTGAAAACGTTTTGCCTTCACACATAAAAATATGAAATGGAACATGCTAAACAAGCATCTGAAAACTCATGTATACACTTACACTTGTTAGAGAGCTGAGCTTAGCTGCAGCTTCCTGACATGGTTTCAACCCTGAGTTTGGCGGTGTGTGATATATGAAGCAGCCTTTCAACTACTGTTTCTCAGTAAGATAACCAGGTTCTAACTTAATTAGCACTACAGACTCTTCTGTAGTGAAAACAGCCCCACCTTTTTTATTATTGCTCTCACTGCAAGATTCCTTCTCACTCTAGATATGCTATCATATGAACTATGCAATTTCTAAATCAAAGCACACTACAGAAATAAGAATTGCCTTGGTAACACATTATCTTTCAAACAACCCAACAAATATCAGTTCCATAAAGGTAAAAAATAGAAGACAAATCACAATGGTACCTTACAAGTACTTCTACTTTTAAAATGACTACAAACATTCTAAGCTTTATACAGTGGTACCTCAGGTTAAGTACTTAATTCGTTGCAGAGGTCCGTTCTTAACCTGAAACTGTTCTTAACCTGAAGCACCACTTTAGCTAATGGGGCCTCCTGCTGCTGCCGCACCACAGGAGCACGATTTCTGTTCTCATCCTGAAGCAAGTTCTTAACCTGAAGCAATATTTCTGGGTTAGCAGAGTCTGTAATCTGAAGCGTATGTAACCTGAAGAGTATGTACCCCGAGGTACCACTGTATTTTACATCTGTTTTAGGGTTTGCCTGGTCTTTGCTCTGCAATAACAATAGCAGCCACGTGAAATAAGGAAAAAGTCAAATTTCCTACTCTTGAGCAGTATATATCTGCAAGAAACCCAGTTGTCTTTTCCAATTCTGGTGGGTTATGGTTGTGTCAGCTCATTTAATATGATCAGTTCTTTGCTTTAAATGGAGGCCCCAGATGCTCTGGGGTGCATAAAGTATGTTCGCAGTCACACAGCATCATAGTTTTTTTAATAGTAGCTAAGAATGAATTTAAAAATTTCCATGCATACATGTTTCACTTGCAAGAATGAGGATGGCTAACTTGTTGCACCAATGGTATTTGCACAGTGCTGGGAAACTGAAAGGATTACTTGGTTGCTAGAATGGCTGGTGGTCAAGGCAGCAGGAGAAGGCCTTATTCCTACTTCCAGGAAGAGACACAATCCAAGAGCTTCACCTCCACCTGCCACAGTCCCTTTCAGCATCAGCAGCAATGGGGAGCTTTTAGCTCCTCCTCTGTGTTTGCTAAACGTAAGGATAGCTTCCATTGCATTTAGTGGACTTTTCCTTTTGAGTAAATGTATTACGGATCACGGTATTAGTCTCCACCCAGCTTGTGGTAATGGTTAAAACCCTTCAATTGATTGAAACTTGGCAACCGGACTTGACAGAACATGAGAGGATTGTGAGTCAGTAAAGGATCACTATCCAGCTATCTTCTCATGTGTATCCAGCAGCCGTAAAGCATTATGAGTTGAATCTAGACAGAGTATTTACCGTAGCTGTTTGCAGACTTCAGAGCAATCTGGGGGGAAACACACAACTGGAAAAATAATATGACATACACTTGAAAAGATGGTTAACAATTGAATGCTGTGTTTTGCTCTGCAGAATGAAAGTTCTGCATCCTTTCCTCTACCCAAAAAACTTGTAAACCTAAACAGTCAGTAGTATGCAATGCTAGTGGGGGCCAGTCATAAGATATGACTTTTGTGTGTGTGTGTGTGTGTGTGTGTGTGTGTTGGGGGGGCACAATCTGTTTCAGAGCTGCTCTGTGTGTTTCCAATTGATTTATTATTCAGAACCAAATTAGATTTGTTAAAAACAAACATTGTCCTTCATCCCCAATTCACTATAATGTCAAATCTGAAATTGGCTGTCTCTCCTCCCCTTTTTTCCTCTATTCTGCTACACTCTTCCTCGCACTTTCTTGCTTCTGGTCTCCCTATCCCTTAGCTTCCCTACGTTCCAGGACTTCTTCTCAGCCTTCATCCTGTCTCCATGTCAGATTTCAGCCGGAGACGAACTGACAAATTTCCCTTCCCTCGCAGAAGCTTAGTTCCTAGATCAACTGAAGATTCTAAGCACACAATGACTGAGGCTTCACAGCCACAAGCGCAATACGATAAAGATTGTTGGAAATTTCTCGCATGACCTCATCAATCTTCTCTCAAGTAAACTTGAACAAATGTTATAAATAATAAAGGTTTTAACAACCTCTTAAAAAAAAGTTTAAAAAATCTGTCAGATATCAGATGCAGGACAGACAGCAGCACTTTTTTTGAATAGTCACCATCTCCCTAGACTGCCTTTTAACATTTTCACAATACAGTGATACCTTAGGTTACATATGCTTCAGGTTACAGACGCCGCTAACCCAGAAATAGTGCTTCAGGTTAAGAACTTTGCTTCAGGATGAGAACAGAAATTGTGCTCTGGCGGCGCAGTGGCAGCAGGAGGCCCCATTAGCTAAAGTGGTGTTTCATGTTAAGAACAGTTTCAGGTTAAGAACGGACCTCTGGAACGAATTAAGTACTTAACCCGAGGTACCACTGTACATCCATGTTGATCAACCCTACACACATATAACATGTGAACAACACTTGCAGGATGCCTAAGATTTCTGTGGTAAACGTCTTACTTCTAGTCCTTTGTGGCTAACACTAAAGATTTACCAGCCCATCAAACCATATAACAGTTTGACACTAATAAGCAAGTGTGGTCAGCAAGAGATTCTGACTCAGAAGCTTTTCAATGGGCTGCTTTCATTCAACTCCTGTTTTATTGCATTCTTTAACACTGGGCAAAAATTAAAAGCAGAGACATAGTAGTGTGATGGAAACAATTCTAGAGAAAATATGAACTTTTTCATTGGGGACTGAAATAGAGCACGACCCTCAGCCGAAGCAAAGAGAGAGGCCTTGTGCAAATCTCTGTCTTGAAACCGTAGCTCTTCATCTTTAAAAACAGAAAGTCTAATATGGGGGTATATTTCTGGGAAGCTGCAAATAGCTATGTAATATACAAAATCAAATGATAATCATTAGTGTTTACATCTGTCACATTGACAGAACCTTGATATCTGAGATATTTGTCCAGACTAACTATAGAAACTAAACGTGAGCATAATTTCAGATTGCATTCATTTGTGTTTTATAAACTTTAGACCTTTAAGTTCCAATATCCAAAGAAACTGTGTGGCTGTTGATTTTTATAATTTTAAGCAGTTGCATAACAGTACAAAAGTAATGAGGGTGTCACCACACAATTACATCTCTTTTTAATTCTTTTTGCAGTTTCCAAAACCGCAAATGGGCCAGCACATGGTGATAATAACACGGAATCATGTGAAATGCAATGGCACATGTTCCAGTGTTGTACTGTACTGCTATGTTAATTTCAGGCTGAATCAGTGTCAATGGCATCTATTGTATAGCACATGTGATTTCCATTGTATTTAGGCTTGCCATATTTTTTAGCTTAAAAATTCTGGCAACTTGGCTGGGCCAGGGAGTGGAGCCTGGAGCAGATCAAGGGACACAGGGCACACAGGGAAGAGGGCATGAGAGCAGATTCTGCACCTGTCACAGTACTATATTGTTCGGCAACCAGATACTTGGCCCTGACATCTCTCTTGTGCATTAGTGGGTGGGTGCATGATTAGCCATGTGGCAGAACCATACACTATGTGGCAGTATATGTGAAAGAACCACACACATTGACAGCAACAAGTGTCGTGGTGTGTCAAAGGTGGTGCCACAGTGTGGATACATCAGCTGTACTGTTTATGCATGAATGTAAAATGGAAATATCATTCTTGACAATTATTCAAAACATCATTTATTATTTATTTATTTATTTATTTATTTATTTATTTATTTTCTGGTGGTAACTGAGCCAAATTTCTTACTTTTTACACAGACATTATTCTAGCATCTAAGTCAGAATGAAGTTTTTCTTTTTTAAAAAAAGGTAGCTGGACCAGTTTTTTCCGACATGGTTTGCAGTCCGACTAATAACAAAACCCATGCCCATTTTTTAAAAAGAAGAAGGGAAAAAGACTTGGTGTTCTGTGCTGCCCCATTGTACCTCATTGTACCCATGTGATGGTAAAAACTTCATAAAGCAGCTGTGCTGAGGGCATTACCGAAACATTTGTACACTAACATGTGTGACTTTATGCTACACAGAGGCAGTGCTATTGCGTTAATCCAACACAAGAGAGTTGTGGCATGGATACCTCTTTGACTGCTGGCACTGGGCTGGAGCTAATGGAAGTATCACACTATGGATAAATCCCTTCTCACAGTGATTATACCCGTAGGACCATATTATAAGAAAGCATATCAGTAGTCACAGAAATTGATAAAGATTAAAGAGAATTTACTCTGGAGACAAAGCAAGTGACTTATATTTTAAAAATACATCTCCCCCCCCCCAAAAAAAAAAGAAAAGAAGGTGTCTGCAGTGTGTAATTTTATAGCATCCAAGACAACTGAATGCCAGTTGTTAAAAAGCAGAATTTATAGTCAACCATTTAAAGTAAGCAGATATAAAAACAGTTGTGAAAACAACCTAATACTTTGTCATATGCCTTTAACTACCTTTTAAAATAACTAATGGAAAACACTCTTAAACATTCTCTGTGAGTGGAATTGTAAAAGGTCCCTTTTCAGATTCGGCTTTTAAGTGTAAAACAACATGGAGACTTTTGAAATTGCTCTCCTTCTTTGACGCGAGGAAGGAGAGCAATTTATCAACACTCGCTTGGTAAACCTGACAGGATGAACTAATGAAGCCCATCTGTATAAAAAGAGAAAGAGAAAGACAGTGGGTCAGTTATTTCACCCCCACCCCTGAGTCCATTTAAGAAGATAATATCAAGGCACTAATAATCTAAAGGTACATTTCCCTCTTCGTAATATTTAAGATAATAAAGATATGGCTCAGCTGCCTTGAGTACAAGCACTGTGGAAAGGTAGAATATACATCGAAGCAACCACTATAATAACAGCAATAATAAAAATGGTGGAAGGAAAGGTGAACCCTCAGTTATTTCCCAGTTGGTAACTGGGAAACTAGGGATTAAAAAAGTTAAATGTAAACAAAATAAGAATAGGCTGCTATCAAATATTACTAAAAGCCTATTCAATTATTTGGAAAAAGTTGATTCAAACATTTGCAAGAAGTCTGATGTGACCCCTAGTCTTAAAATAAAATAAATCTGGCTACTGTCTTACTTGTGGACATTCTACTTCCCTATACTTATCAAGGATAGATGCTTTATTTTTGTGTTTAACTTGGCATTTTAAAATGCATTGCAATTTGATTGTTGAATTTGGGGGCAGAACTACATGTTACATGTTAACGTTTGCAATAAAAGCCTGACAGCTTCTACTTCTAGGCGGAACCATTTCAGGAGGGGGTGATTTGAAGCAGAAATGGTGTGGCACCTACTGCTTTCCCCATGAAACTCTCCCCAATTGCTTCCCTGCCCTGCAGAGTTCCAGATGTGTCAGGTAAACAGATGTCTGGAACCCTGTATGGTGAATAAAGAAGCTGAGTTGCAGGTGGAAAGTGGTGACTGGGAAATACCTTGTCTCCTTAAGACTTGTCCGCATCAAATCACTTCTTCCAAAGTTGTTGTTGATTTCTAGGACAAGGTAGCCAACGTGGTGCCCTCTTGAACTTGAAGGACCAGAGCTCCCATCATCCCTTATTATTGACTGTGGTGCCTGGGGCTGATGGGAGCTGAAGTCCAACAACATTGGGGGGTTTAATTACATGCATGTAGGTTCTGTTCTGCCCTAACAATTCCACTTTGACAATATGTAGGCTTCTTTCCCTTCCCTCTTCGGGTTAATCAAAAACATAAGATAGACCAACTGAGTACAGAAGAGGCCCATCTAACCTAGCAAGGTAGTTTTTGTTGATTATTAGTATTGCACAATCATTGCACAAGAAAGTGTATAGAATATAAAACAAGACCAAAAGAAACCCCAGAGCAACACTATAGATGCTGGCTTGCCTGGTTTATTTGCCATTGGTTGTAAGCGGATTGAAAATTGCTACTCTTTTCATTGTGGGTGAAATTTTATGACACATATGACTCATTACAAAAGGCCATTACAGTTGCTGGGATTATGTGGGTTATAAACATATTTAGACCCAAGCCAGAGCCTGAGAACTGGTTGTTATTGACAGTAACTCTGGATAACACAGCATTGGATAGTGTCATTGGTGTGGATTTAAGGCAATGCAAATTGAATAGCTGGTAAGTGTAATATATCACTTATCATAGAGGCACTCAATGTGAAGTTAGTGCAGCATGCATGCAGCCACTCAGTAAGGTGGTTGTCTAGAACATTCTGTTTCCCCTGCTTACCTGGACCTGTGATCAAGTACCTGTGTGTAATGAAATTCTCTTCTGAAAGGGCAGACTTACCAAATGATTTAAATTGCCACTTAGTAAACAGTCACTTGTAGTCATTCAGTAATATTATAATATCCAGCCAGAAGAACATCTCATGTTCTAGGGAACATGCCCAATGCCTAGAGAAATGTACGTCGAAAATCTGCTGCAGAGTCATTCATTCACAACTGCTTAATTGCCATTTTTATTTGGTCTCTTAATGTGGAACCCAGTGGAGAATACCGAACTGCTCAGTTAAGTACTAATGTCAATTTCTCTACATCTGGTTAATCCATCAGACCATGCCTTGTGCAAATAAAATGCATGTTCTGAAAAGTACCCCTTTTCCTGATTAAAAATTGTTCTGGGAGGGAAGTTGAATAATTTTCTAAGCTGCTTGAACAAGAGTTTATCTGCAGGAAGTAAAAATGACTGATGAAAAAGATCCCATGGTTTCCTGCCCAGAGAGGGATCGAGTAAATAATGAATTAACCACAAACAAAATTAACTCTTTTTGAGCAAAGGGGTCAGTTCACTAAACTAGCAGGAACTATGCAAAAAATGGTGAAAAGGCTTTCAAATATTTTGGGGGGGAGGGGGGAGTGAGAGCAATTTAATTACCCTCCAAATATTAGTCTTTCTTTTTACCTCCTCTCCACACTGTTCCGTTTTTAAATTTAGAACCAGGATTTATTTATTAAAAAAACAAAAACTGTAACTTGCCTTTCAGTACCACACCCTGGTACAAATACCAGACAAGGTACAGAAGGTAAAAAATAAACACACCCTACAATAGTCAATTCGAAAACACTTCGTCAAAACAAATAAAGGCAGCTGAAAATTAACAACATCCACCAACAGGCAGCTTAAACAACTCCCTGAACCTTTAAAATGTATGGGCATATAAATGTGTCTTGATCTAGCCAAAAAATGGTAACAATGTTGGACAGCATTGCACAAATGGGGTGCCATTACAAAGAAGGTTCTGTCCTGCATCATCACCTGGTAGGTTCACTACCGGCAGGAGTTTAATGAAATTAAATAAAAGCTCTTTCAATAATTCTGGGGGTTTTTTTTGGGGGGGGGAGCAAATCTTCCAAATAAGGTTGACATTTCATGGAAAAATAATAAATATTGACTTGAAATCATCATTACAATTCATAATGATCTCCACCCAGATTAGACTTTATTATTTGGGGGAGCCAAATATTTAAATCTCTGACAAAACATCTAGCACATTGAATACTAAAACGACAGAACAAAATAAAAACACCCTGCAATAATAATTATGACATAGGTTTTAGAAATAACTATTTTTCTAAAGCAGCAAGCTTTATTGAAGTACTTGTGTGGCTATTACCTCTTCTCGACTACAGCTATACAATTTGTGTAATGAGATATTAGACACATACATTCACCTAATACATTCACAGCAGAGATAGGAAACTTCTTGTTGAACTTCAACTCCCATAATCCCTCACTGTTGGCCGTTCTGACCAGGACTGATGAGAGTTAAGAGCCCTAAAACATCTGGAGGGTCACAGGTCCGCCCCCCCAGGACTGAAGGGCTTTTTTCTGAAATAATAAAATAAATTGGGAAAACAATAGCTTTTCTTTGAGTATCAGCACCCTCACATTATCTGACAAAATGCCATGAGTTCAGCAAAAAGGTTGCTGTACACTATGTAAAGCAAAATGTCTTAAGGTGCTACCAGATGTGAAGAGTATGGTATGAACTTTTTTCTGGATTTTGGCTGAAGTACAGTGCCAGCGTTAGCCCAGTCCGACAATCTTTCCAACCATGACAGCTTCCTGCTAACCTTGGCCAAACCATTAGTCTCTGTTCCATTTGCCAGACAAAATGGAAATTAGCAAGCAAAGCGTATCAGATTGGATCAAAATGTGTCCTGCTATTCTCCAAAGGACATATTTAATGAACGGAATGGCCTTCAATCCAGCAGAGGATTTTGCTATTGAAGGGAGAGGGGATTTTTGCCCCCTCCCACGAACCCTTCCCTCCATTCCATACTGTTCCTGAAGGTCTCCCATAATGTCCACGGTATAGTTTTAGGGGGGGCTGTAGGGTAGAATTCGTAAGACTCCTCACCGTCACCCTTCCATTAATAGATGTAGGAGGCACTCTTTCCATGTGTGAAACTTTGCTCATAGATAGCTATCTTGAATCTGATATGGAGATAACCATATATTTATTTTTAAATGACCTCTTTTATGCAGCCTTTTCTGTTCTCACAAGGGGCCAAACTAGACATCACGCAAATCTTTGATTTTCTTTTTCTTTTTTCTAATTAGCAGATCCAGAGAAGATCAGGAATGGCATGATCTGAACTCTTCTCCGGCTCCTTTCTCTAATCTAATCGCGACCCCCCAAAGCTGCTTATTCACTCTGCAGATGGTCATGGGTCTCTCAGTCTCCCCTACCTCACAGGGTTTAAAGGATAAAATGGGATAACCTTAATGTAGATCTTCCTGTGCAATGATATAATAAATATACTATTAAATGAATTCAGTAGTAAGAGTTTTGATTCACAGTAACATAATAAACAAGTAGAAATATTTCAAACTAATTACCCAACTCATTTATACTTTGTCTCTTAAATTCAGCAAAAAGTACAGTCTTTGTACAAAGTATGTTTTATCTGCTTGAACAAAGAAACATTTCTAAAGTGTCTTCCATCTTCTCAGTTCACAAGCCATGAATCACACCAGATAAAGACCAGATAGCTACAGCAGAGGGAACCGAATACTGGTGGGTTACTGAACACCAAAGTAAATCTGTGCCTGCCTTTTCCAAGCTGAATCACAAACAGTCCCCACCCTTCTATGATCCTTCTTCAAATAATCCCTTCATTTACGTGAGGTGCACTTCCTGAAAGTAACAAATACGCTTGACTCGATGAGTTATCATCTCATTAGGACTTGTGAAGCTGCTAAATGGATTGGAATGCTCCCTTTAACAAAACTTCTTCTGCCTCTCCTGAAGTTTTCAGCTCTCTTGTTACTTCTGTGGCCTTTAAAGCAGGCACACAGATTGACCCATAAAATGTCTGCCTCATCCGAGCAATGGATTTTGGAAATACACTATATGCAGGGACTTTCAAGTTAGCTTGAAGATTCAGCAATGACAATAAGCCCAATTAATGATCGCAAGTCCTTTGAATTACTGTCATGTACTGTATATATCTGAACATAATGTGTCATTTTGTTTAAAGAAAAGCTGCCTCATAGACATGAGTACAAAACCTTGAAAAAAGATAAAATAATTAAGGTTAAAGAATACATACAATGATTCTTAAGCTGATTTTATGGTTATTGTGGTCTCCTTGCTCCTTTGTCGCTGCCAATTCTGTGACAAAGTAAACTCCAAAAATTTTAATCTTCATAACTAAACACCTACTCTTTTTAGAGTTATTCCTAAAGGAAGCATTTGGAATATGAAAGGTTTTGAAAAACTTGGTGTTCAGCTGATTGCAATGGAAATCATATCTAAGTAAGTGTACTTTGGATGATGGTTCTGTTCACCATATCTACATTTATAGTATTAAAATAGTTCATTTCAGATAAAAATCATAGACTAGTTCTATAGAATTACCTAATACCACAGCATCTAGCTTTCAAGTGTATTTTTCCAGCCCTGACATCAAAGCATTTAAACTCAACTTTTCACATTAATTGAAAAAATGTAAGTGTGAAAAATTTCCATTCATATCTGCTCAGAATTAAGTATCATTCTATTTAATGAGCCATATTTTTCAGTAGACACATATATGCAGTAAACACATATAGGATAGCATTGTAAGTCAATCAAAGTTATTAATTCCTAAATTGACTTTAGTCTCCAGAACTAAATTTTCATGTGGATTACAGAAATTATCCAAGCAAAACTGTATGTAGTAAGCAGTCATTACACATTCTGTAATTTGAAAAGAAAAGAAACGGCTCTCTGCTTCTAAAGAATTTAAGAATACCTTCTGCCATTGTTTATTTATTTTTGTGATGTTTCCAAATCGTATTGTAGATTATTGTACCTTGTTGACAGTTCATTCCTGCTCATAACTAATTTGTAACTTTTAAAGTGACCTAGCAAATACAAATTAACAAATGGAATGAATATGGTTTTTCATTTGTAAAACATATGCATTACATTAATTGGTATCTTTTCTATAAAAAAAACCACTCTGAAACAGAAAATTCCTTAGGTGTTTCTTTTCCCCCTTAATGTCTCCCATGCCATGTATGTCTTTTTTCCCTTTGGTTTTGTTTCCCATTTTCTCACTTTTCTATACCAAAAATTTTTTGCTGCCACATTAAAAATACCCAATGGAAAGAAACAAAGTTTCTTCTCAAATTCTGCAGCCTAACCGTTATTTTACCAAATGATTGAAAAGCAACCTAATCGTGATTGTACTCCTGGCCTGGTCCTGTTTTACTGAGGTCAGTGGAAGTTGGCCCCTTATGAAATAAAAAATTTCCCAGTGCAGTGTAAAAGGAAACCATGGGAAAATAGATAATGTTTTTCATGGCTAAACTAGACATTGTTAAAAGAGTTTAAATAGGAAAAGAAATGTTTTTGATGCAGTCTAGTCCAGTTCTTCTATACTTGTACCTAGGGCATTGCAGCTAATGATTTGAACTGTTTATCCATAAATTTATCTCGAATTTTCAGTCAGTACTCTCGAGTGGAAGAAGGTAGCTATCACTCACAGTCCATAACGATCTGCCTTATGTGTACAAAGCAGATATGGAGTGAGCATTTAGAAAGCTGTTGGAGACAATCTGAACATTTCCCAAAGATACAGCTAATTCATCTCAGCAAATGAATATAATCGGAAGTCAAGGCTGGCAAGAAAAGGAATGCAGAAAATGAATGAATGGACCCTTAGATTTAGAGCCATAAAGAAATCTAATCCTGGAGAGGCAGACAGCTTTGCTGTTAATTCTCTGTATTGACCACCTCTTTCCATATTTATTTATTTATTTGCAGGGCCTTGCTGAAAACCAGCGGCTGTTTCATTGCGTACCCAATAAAACACTGTGGTTATTCTGGGGCAGTTGGCGTACATTTTCACACCCTGCCTTCTGTACGTGTTTTGCACCTGGACACTTGATTCATTTTTTTCTCTCCCTCACCTGCAAATAAAGTGCATGTTTATAGAGCCATGGAGTTGTCTGTGGACATTGCTTGTCCTCTCTCTCTCTCTCAACTTTTCAAAATAGCAACTTGTTGTTGGATCACTGGGGGTGGGGGGACATGAGCACAGAAGCTTCAGTTATTGAAAAGTTACCATATACCTAATCTGTTTGTTACCTCTGGAGTGCAGAGGTTAGTGAAATGAACGCAAATCAATTTACTTCCAGAACGGGCTGTGTATGTGTGTGTGTGTGTGTGTTTAAACCTTGGGCATGTTCACTATTTAACCACATCTCCCCTGAACTTTAAATATTCTTTTCTCTCTCACACACATTTCATCGCTTTGTATAATTCAGGGCTAGACAAAATGTAACTTTTGAGTGGCCTGTGATCCATGAAAAACTTTTGCACATCCTGGGATGGTTTGACTGTGTATACATGTAAATATGTGGAAACCTGAATATTCAGTCATTTATTATAAAAGTGAGCTTCTAATCCTCAAGATCAGGGGTAGGCAACCTAAGGCCCGGGGGCCAGATGCGGCCCAATCGCCTTCTCAATCCGGCCCTCAGATGATCCGGGAATCAGTGTGTTTTTACATGAGTAGAATGTGTGCTTTTATTTAAAATGCATCTCTGGGTTATTTGTGGGGCATAGGAATTCTTTCATATTTTTTTCTTCAAAATACTGTCCGGCCCACCACATAGTCTGAGGGACGGTGGAACCGGCCCACGGCTGAAAAACGTTGCTGACCCCCTGCTCAAGACCAAGCTAAAGTTCAAAACTGTACACCTCAATAAATAAATAAAAAACAAAAAGGAGTGGGGGAAGTCCTGAGCTTCCTTCCTCTTTTCAACTTTGTAATTTCTACGCATCATTTTCTTCACAAAGTTCTTAGTGAAAGGAAACATTTCATCTTAAAAATATGGGGAGGGGGGGCCTTATGCCTACCAGCTGCTGTTTGGTAACTTTCCTTCCAGCATTATTTTCAAGAGTGTTATATTAATCACATGCAATTAGAATATGGAAATTAGCAGTGACGCTTGAGCCCATAATATTTTTTATAATATATGCCTCAATGGAAAATCATCCTTGTGATCCAACACATCATAAATACTACCCTAACAATAAAAAGAAAATGTCAGCATTTACTTGGCTTCTGAGCAGGACAAGTATAGGATTGCACAGTAAATGAGGGTAAAATGACATTCAGCTTTCCCACCAATTGATGTGGGTTCTGAATGCAGTTTGTAAATCGCTGGAGCAAACATAAGAAAAACTCAAGATAACCATAATGCAGGGAGCCATCGTATCCACAGTTTAAAAAAAGCTTGCTGAAAGACTGAGGCTGAGCAAACATTATTTTATATGCACTTGTCTCTATGTAGCAGAAAGGGAATCTGGAGACAATAAACTGGCCAAACTTCTTACAAAATAGTGTGTTCTGTTTTTACAAGCCATTTTCATTATAGAGAACATTCTGCTAATCACGGAGAAGAATTCTACAGAAACTGATGGCATGCTTCTTTCTGAAATGCTCATTTCCTGAAAATGTTGTCAATGTGGTAACTTTCTTGCATTCAGATACCCACAGTTTAGTTGCCATGTATAATCAGGAAGTGGCATATATTATCAATTGGAAAAAAGCTTGAAGTTACGGTCATTCAAAATTTCTCTTTTCCTTTTTATAAAAGTGAGAACTATAAATTCCAAGTGAGAACTATAAATTCATTGCCAAGAGGAGACCATCTGAACGATATTAATCTCCCCCACAAAAAAGTACTAGATTCAGTTACATCTAAAAACAGAGGTTTCTAGTGTAGATATTAACAACACCAGTTCTAAAGTACAGTTATAATGGTGCTGATTCTAAAGTACAGTATCCCTGTTCCACCTGAATCATCACACACACTTCAAATTACAGTCTTTTCAAATAGCTTTTATAAACCTAACAGGCAGATAATTTTCCTCTTCAAACTACAAGTTGTATAAAGTTGTTAGCTTCCTATCATCAATTACCTTACTTCCAGGTAAACATCCTTTAGGATGACACTGACTATTGTTCAGCCATTTTACATTCTTTTATCTAATTTTTTCAATGTGGTGCTTTCTCTTACTCTATCACCAGAATTCACATTTACCTGGTTTGCTGCCTTTCTTGTTTAAGGGAGATAAATAAAGGCTACAACCGCCTCTCACGTGAACAAAACACTCTATTTTTTCTTGGAATGAGGACTGAAAGTGAAATAAAGTGTTGTGTTATGCACTGAACACAAGTATAAATGTGCGCATGCATGCAGTCTTTTGCCCACAAGCCTAAGAAGGGAGACAGAGAGAATCACATTTCTTAGAAAGTGTGAAATACATTGTGTTTCAGTCCGGAAATCCTTACATTAGCCAGTAAGCTGTGCATCAGCTCTGGTGCGTGAAACTGTCCCCTTCCAAAACACTAATCATCTACTGGGGCAAGAAAGAAATTAGTCAGCCCAGTGCAATGCTACCAACAGATGATCAGTGCAATTAGAGATGTCAGCGGTGCCCTTACGATGCAGGTATCCTATGTGGTGGATGTGAGAGGACCAGAAAGAATAACAGGTCCAGGTGAGAAAAGGTCCAGCTGCCATCCATGGATTCCCTTGCAGTCGTGGTACAAGGGAATCAGTTTAAAGTGGGTGTCTATAATATTCCATGTGTTTCAACAATATAAATTCTTGTGCTCAGGAACTAACAACAAAAATGGGCTAACTTTTTTGACAGTCTTGCATGCTTTCCATATGGAGTGTAAATAATATATCAATCTTCTAATTGCTACCCCAAAAAATGCCTTTTTGAAAGAAAAGCAAACAGAAATTCACCTGTCGTGCTAAAATGTGCAAGTGCATACTTTGCTTCATTTAGAAAGTTGCTTTAATTAGAATTGAGTATTTATAGTCACAATATCCAACTCGTCTTAATTTTGCTGCTATTCATATTCCTGTTTTTAATATTTGAAATATTAACATTATGCAGTTTTGTATAAACAATAAATATGTTAAGCTATACTCTAAGGAACACCTTATCGAATATTCCCAAAGTATATGCAACACGATGCATTATAGAGAACAACTGTAAGTGGTAATAAGTGTGAGCCTCCAAACATTTAAACAGGTAACATTTTTATGAACAAAAACTATGAAGTATTTATTTTGCAGACATTCGTGATCGTTTGAACCCCAAACACACTGTATAGTTTTCTTTCTTTCACAATATATCAAATTATAAATTCATGGGGAAATATACAGGCAAGTAAGCGTGTTGAACTCAGTGAGACTTCTGATTAAGCATGCTGAGAATAAACTACATTTCAAACAAAGGAGTTCTTTTTGATAAATTAACCATTCCAGTAATGTGCTAAGTACAGTAAAAAGCAAGTGTTGAAACAATGTTTAAAGATTAAAATATAACACATTTGTTTTGTTTGCAATGCTAATTTCATACATTACTATTCTTAGGATAAAGAATTTTAATTATTTACCTTTACATGAGCTAACTTCAAAGTACAAACATTCTATATTTCTTACCTTAAATATAGTTCATTTCCATTATTAACTTCCATTATCTATTATTTTGCTATTGCTCTACAATAACCTGCCCTGGTAAAAAGGTCTTTTTGAAAAGAGCAGAAAAGTGTATAGTTTTGTTTTAAAGGTCTACTGTCTGAATCACCCAGATGTTTCAATCAAGATAAATATTTCCTCATAGTAATACGAAAGCTAAAGATAATTTCCATACACATATTACATAATATTTATTCAACTGGACAGCACACATTCAGCAGGTTTTTGTTTAAGTTACCTTTTTCTTTTCCATTACCTTTTTCTAAGAAAAAAAGGTAAAAGGGTTGTACTGTCACCTAGTGGATAAAGGTAGTAGAAGTAATCTACCTAGTATTTTATTTCTGCAACTTACTACTCTTTGAGAAAGTCCAAAATATACTGCATGTCAAATTAATGTCTGTATAGAAGCAGTTAAACTGCAAGAGGAAATTTATGATGGCCAAACCACAGTGACTGCACTGCTGTTACATTAGCTGACAAGTTCAACTTGAATATACATTTCAGTTATTCATCCTTTATTGCAAAACATTAAAGAATGTATATTTCCTCTAGGGAATAACATGAAGTAAATATGTAGTATTAATAGTAGCTATTTTGTCCTAACCGCAATCTCCTTTCTACCTGTCTGGGCAATAGCTTTCCTTTGCAAAGCTCCACTAGTTTACTCTGGGAAGAAATGACTGAATTGGAACTGATTCCCTGTCCCTTTCACTTCTGCCTTAAATGTATACTTAGTTATGATAGTGTGCAGAGTAATCTGTGACTGGGGATATATGAGGAAACTCAAACCTGTTTTAGGTTGCAATCCAAATCCCTAATCCATCACACTGGTAGTTGCGGGAGGTTTTGTCAAGGTAAAGGTCTGCCTCGGCCCAGCCCAGAAAGCTCCACCAATCTCTGCCCATGAAGTAGTACTATAAGGAAAGATTAGTGGGACGCAGGGGGCGCTGTGGTCTAAAAACCACTGAGCCTCTTGTACTTGCCGATAGGAAGGTTGGCAGTTCGAATCCCTACGACAGGGTGAGCTCCTATTGCTCTGTCCCAGCTCCTCCTAACCTAGCAATTTGAAAGCACGCCAGTGCAAGTAGATAAATAGGTATTGCTGTGGCTGGAAGGTAAACGGCGTTTCCATGCGCTCTGGTTTCCATCACGGTGTTCCGTTGCACCAGAGGTGGTTTATTCATGCTGGCCACATGACCCGGAAAGCTGTCTGTGGACAAACGCTGGCTCCCTCGGCCTGAAAGCGAGATGAGCGCCACCCCATAGTCGCCTTTGACTGGACTTAACCGTCCAGGGGTCCTTTACCTTTTACCTAGTACTATAAGGCTTCTCACTAATAGCAGCCCAGGGAAATCCCAAAAATGGGGTGTTCTGGGGACAAAAGGGACTGAGATGGACCGAGTTTGGTTGGGTCCCAAGTTGGCCCCACTGCAGTCACTTGATGACTTTGCCCAATACTTACACCAGCTGTAGAAAGCTTTGGCTTGTTCCCTGCCTTTCATCCTGGTATGAGGAACAGGGCTGCAGGTGTGGCTGTGTCTCTGCCCCTTGCCCAGCCAAAGTTTGGGCTGCTTTGCCAGTACCTTGGTTTCACCCTGGGTTTCACCCTGCCTGGGTTCCGGGCAGTCCATGACTTGATTACTTCTTGAAGGGGGCATGCGGAAAAATCCCTATGTAAATATTTCTCACTTGTTCGATCTTTTTGGTGGAGAGGGTCATATGAGAGAGGCATTGTCAGTGTGAGAGCATTCATGCTGAACACATACCAATCAACTTTTTCCTACTTGAAATCGGGAAAACATACTTGAAGACACTCCCAGGTGAGTCACGTCATCCAAAAACAGACATTTTTGAGCGCTGTACAAGATCACAGCCCCCACACGAAGCAGGGTGAGAGAGTGTGAGATTTTGGCACCAGTGTTCTGGGCTTGCCAGAGACTCATGCCAGAGTGCTGGGCCTTTAGGTGTCCTAGTGCTTGTGAGTAGGTCATGCCTGAGTACTAGACTTTTGGCACCCTGGATCATGTGCCCCTTGCTCATGAGAACCAGAGTGAGAGTCTTTTGGTCCAGCGCTCTGGCGTGAGGACTTGTGCCAGAGCCCCAGCCAAAACAATGGGATATCTGGGAATCAAACAGAAGCTGGGATCAGCTTCTGTGTTTCCAGGACATTCTGCTTAAAATGGGGCAGTTGACGGGTATGGCTGAATGTCCCAATTGACAATTAAGGCTGTATGCACAGAGCAGGAGGGTAGATGAGGCAAAACCTTCCATATCCCACTGTGTGCCATGTTAAATGGCCTACTCGGGGCTCAGTAATGGCTGAAATGCCTTAGGAATAACTCAAGGATACAATGCTACAGTGCTGTCCTGTTGTCTCCCTTGCCATTCCTTGTTTCCACCCAAATCTATAGTATGCAACACTAACAAATAATTAAATGAATCTGTTAGCTACAGTTTTGGGAGACATAACTAAGCAGCTAAAAAGTTCCATCTCTCCCCGCTGCCACACTAGTATGGGAGATGAGCTTCACATGTCCACAAACAAGAAAAATTTCCCTAGGATTTAAATTAGTATCAATAAACTAGAACAGAATAAACTATACTAGTTCCAGACTGACGTATACTTTTTGTCTCCGTTCCCTTGAAGTGAAGACAGAGGGAGGGGGAGAGAGACAGAAAGGGTCTTCCTTCCAAAATATATATCTATTCATTATTAATTATCCTATCCATACAATTTGTCCACCATACACAAGAGAATTTAACAGAGTTAGGTTACTTTGTAATATCTCAAATAGCTTGGTTGACTGGAAATAGCATATGTGCAATGAAAACTAATTTGTACTTGATAGTGGTGGTTAGCATTCCAGACTGCCAAGGTTAATGAGACCTAGAATGATCTTGGGGGATTAATGGTAGTAACACAATTGGAAGCTACAGCACCTGAGACAGCTGTGACTTAATGCACTGGACTTTATTTGAAGGGGGAATGGAATTATGTGTAATTTTCATTCCTTCATAAGGATGTAGCTGATTTCTCAAGATGAAGACTACGGGAATCAGAGAAAGTCTGTAGTCACTCTCAACTGTGCTGAAAAGAAAATGAAGCACACACAGTAGTACTAAAGTTAAAATAAATAAATGGTGTCTGTTTTGAAGTGGCACTGAACCCATTCTACATGTGTGCAAACTGTTACGTTGCTCAACTGTATACTCCACACAAGTAATAGAAAACAGCAGAGGTGGGACCAGGTTCCCAAAAGAATTGGTGGAAAAAAGAAGGATAACTGAAACTATGTGGAAAAAATGCAGTGGACTAATATGTTTATAAAGCTGATTGCAAAAAAAAACTATTGTAACAAGAAACACAAAGTAAGTTGAATTCCATTCATATAAGCAATCATAGAGACATTGAATGTATTTCAGATAGACCAATGAAACTATAATCCCATGAACTGATTTACCCTGGTTTTTCTGCTATCAACATATGTAATTTTGTATTAAGATTCCAGGGAGTCTGGATATATGCATGGAAATGGGCATGCTTGTGTTTCTTCTCTCTGCAATTCTGTTATTCTTATTGATACAACTATCTTGTGTAATCAACTTTATAAGCATATTAGCACATTGCATTATTATTATTTTTTGCCCACACCGTTGAAGGCATGATCATGGGCGTAGCAAGACGGGACAGGGAGGGTCAGCTGCCCCCCCCCCATCATGTAAAGCAATAGAAATCTTAATTAATTGACCAATCACGGTGGTTCTGCACCCCAACAAAGTCCTGCCCCCCTTAACAAAAATCCTGGTTATGCCTATGGGCATGATCACGGTAAATTAGCAGTAGCCTCTGCCCCAGAGACCAAATGTGATCTCCAGGTCATTCTCAGGACCAGGGCTCCTGAGGTTGGGTTTGGGCTCTGCTGGGGGGGGGGGGGAATCCAAGCTCTCCAGCAAGGGCAGACCAGCTAAAAATCTTTACCAGGGATATGAAATAAATGTGTGATCTCATTTTTATGCTAATAATAAACATGGCAACAACAAGCGCATAGTAAGAGAACCCATACAAGTGATGCTGACAAAAAACCCCCACACATACCCTAAGTAGAAGAATAGATGCATTGCCACCCGACCCCACAACCATTCACCATGCCCTGCTCCCCTTCTTTCCCTCTTTTTTCTTCCTATCCTAATACTGTATGCAACACTAATGTCTCACAACAAATGAAACTGATCTGTAGAAAATGCAACTTGAAAAAAAGAGACAAGGCACATATTTTTGTAAACTAAGAAATCTTTAATAAAAATATAACTGAAATAATAATAATAATAATAATAATAATAATAATAATAAACAAAAAACATTACAATATTCATACCTGTTGAGAATATATTTACACAAAACATATGCAAGATAGTTGGGCCCTGGGCTTCCTTCTAGATTTCTGGGCCCTGGTAATCTGAAAATGACTCTTTCCTGCCTGAATGGATAATTCAGAGGTGTGTGCGAGTGTGTGGAAACTAGTGTACTGTACAAGGTAAATATTTGCATTGGTTTCTCCGCACACCTTTGTCTCTGGTGCCACCCACCATTAGCATGCGGCCTCCACAAAGTTGCCCCCAAAGTTTCCTCACCCCTGCAGAAAACCACTATATGCAATTGGGACCATTTAACAAAATTTATACATCACTTGGCTGTAATAAAGCTTCCAAGCAGTTTACAAGAAATATTAAATTTTTCAATAAAAACAAGTAATTAAAAAGATAATGAAAATAAACAGTAGATTAAAAAGAGTGTCTGGATAGGCTTGCCTAAAACAAAAACAGTTTAATCAGGCACCAAAAAGAGTACAGCGAAGGCAACTACCTGGTGTCAATCAGCAGGGACTTCCAAGGCTGCCATGTAAAAACACCAGTTTATTACAAGGGCGGAACAAATATTATGTGCCAATTGTAACAGTGCCATTTCCACAGACTGAAGCAATTGAGTGGGATCATAGAGGGTATTTAGTGATTGACTGCTCTTCTACCATGCCCTTCCTCCTTAAAACCTAATATAACTGTCACAAATTTAAAATTACCCAGGGAAGAGTAACACAATGTGGCTGACAATAAACTCTTTCTGTGAAAATGAGCCCCCAACTACCACAGATCTGGTGAAATAAATATGTTCTGAGTTGATGCAATGTGGGAGCCAACCAAGTATCAATCAAGAGAGAGTTCCATAGTTGGGGGGGGCTGCCACTGAGAAGTCCCTGCCTTGTACCAGCACCTCACGGGCTTTGCGCCACAAACAGGGTCTGCCTTCCAGATCTTAAGAAGGTATTGTGGGAGGTACTCCTTAAAGAATGTGGCCTCCAGGTTGCATGAGATCTTGCATACCAGTATCAACACTTTGACTGAACCCAGTGTCTAATCCACTGTGTGCTAAAGTTTTCAATTATGCCCTGAGCCTCCTACATGAATCATGGGGTTGATGCAATTTTTTAAAAAAACTTATGTAAAAAATAGCCAAGGTGGTCACCATCTCTACAGCCTTATTTACATATTTAGTGAAAGAAAATGAATGATAGTCAAAATATGGTCTTCCTATTCCTAAAATATTCTGTAACAATGAAAAGAATGGATCTAGTCATAGTCAAGTCTGCCCACTCTATCCCACAGACAGCTCTTCTACACGCACAACCATAATTCAAACTACTGTAACAGGTTAGTGATGGAGGGCTAGACTTTTCTCTTCTTACTACATACCTAATGTGCAGTCAGGGTATCACAGTCTGGGCATAAGAGCTGAAGTCGGACTATGATAGATGTTTTTAATGCACTGTTGACACAGGCTGACTTGCCCAGTCAAGCTTTTAATACTTCATATATGTCTCTTCATGTTTCATTATATAACAGCTTATTTTACTCATCTCACCTCTGATGGGGCTGCCATTAAGGAAACTTGTTTCCGTAGCAACAGAAAACCAGAAGGGCTCTCCTGAGTCAAAGGTCAAATTGAGTCCTTTCTTTCTTTCTTTCTTTCTTTCTCTCTCTCTCTCTCTCTCTCTTAATGCATTCAGCTGCACATTGCTGAAAGTTAGATTGTACTTTTCTCCAAGGGCTTTGGTTTTGGGTGCCCCCCTCCCTGTCCTGCAAAACAACCCGTAAATGATAATGAAATGCTTAAAGAAATACGAAAGGGTATCCAATTTCATCTACCTGGACAGTCTGGGAGCGTAGTGTGTAACAATAAACGAGTGTTCTTAAGTCGCAGCATTTCACTGGAAATGAGGCAGAACCTGTGTATTTTAACAGCTTTTTACAACTTGTAACCACTAGCAAATTTATTTTACTTTCTTGGGGAAGTCCAGTGAAATGCCCCTAAATTAAACTAAAGGGTCTTTCAGCCTTGAAGACAAAACCCATTTCTGCTGAGCACCTGAATATGTACAGGTGAATCCAGAAGACTGGAATGAAAGATAGTTTGTCTTCTGGCCAGTCTGACTCACTTCCAGCACTGTGATCATTTATTATCCAGAAAAGAAAGCCTGGCTTTTTGCTCTGCAAACACAGTGGTGGTCTTCGTTTCATGATGAATAGATTTACCATGTCTGCTCTAAAATGCATGATGACATAGAGTTTTCCAAAACACCTCCCCCAACACACCTGACGATGTTTTTAATGTATGTGCCATAAAAGAGTCAAGCACCTAGATGTATATCACCCGCCCCCCCTTCAATTTGCTACATAAACTTAAGGTGACTTGTAGAAGATATATTACCTTGCACACTGATGGATCCATTCGCATTTAAGCACAGATGACTGAACTTTGTTTTAATTTAAGCATGCAATACAAGGGTCCAAATCAAAGTATTTTGATCATGATAATGAAGATAAATTATAATGATATGCATATTTATCATCAGCTCTTCCAGACATAATTGTTTCGTTCATTTTGAAGGAGGACCTGTTGATTGCACCTTGTTGGTTTGCTAAGTGTCACTTAGCCTGTATGTGAATAATGTCTGTTGATTCACTCTGGTAAATTTGGCAAGATCTGGTCTAGGACGACCAGGACGGTCTGGTAAGGAGCAAGCAGACAGACAGAATTTGGAAGAAATTTAAGACAGATGATAGGAAAGAAGAGGCAAAAGAAGTGGGGCAAGCAGCAACCATGGGCCAAACTAAGAAGGTTCATGGATAAAGGGTTTGGATTTGGATTTGATATCCCGCTTTATCACTACCCTAAGGAGTCTCAAAGCGGCTAGCATTCTCCTTTCCCTTCCTCCCCCACAACAAACACTCTGTGAGGTGAGTGGGGCTGAGAGACTTCAGAGAAGTGTGACTAGCCCAAGGTCACCCAGCAGCTGCATGTGAAGAAGAAGAAGAAGAGGAGTTTGGATTTGATATCCTGCCTTTCACTCCCTTTAAGGAGTCTCAAAGCAGCTAACATTCTCCTTTCCCTTCCTCCCCCACAACAAACACTCTGTGAGGTGAGTGGGGCTGAGAGACTTCAGAGAAGTGTGACTGGCCCAAGGTCACCCAGCAGCTGCATGTGGAGGAGCGGGGAATCGAACCCGGTTCACCAGATTACGAGTCCACTGCTCTTAACCACTACACCACACCGGCTTGTACAAGGCACAAGCAAGCCTGGAACCAATGAAGCTAAAGACCTCACAAAATATAATTTTGAACAGTACGTTTACTGTGTGGGGCTATTTTGAACATTTACTTCTAAGGAGGATAATAGAAAGCAATCTCCTTGTTTGCATTGCTTTTAGGTTTGTCCAATGGCAAAAAAGAAACACATTGAACATCCTTGGCACAACACAAAGATCTGATGCGGCCATTGCTACTGCTGATCTGCCTAGTCTTTCCTTCTCCCTCTGAACCCTTCATGCCCAATTTACAACCAGCTGTGCATTTGGTGCTGAGTGATGACATCAGTCCAGCTGTGCACTCCAGCTGACATCCCTCTCCCTATTGCTTGCCACTCCATCTGGCATTCAGCATTTTTTGACACTATGTCAATAAAGCCTACCCAGGAGACATGTGACATTAATGATGACAGTAAGTGCTCGTTCATTATTTTTCAGAAATTAATCACAATATCATAGCATATTATATTAGATATGTCTTACTGCAATACATGAGTTATATTAGTTTTTGTTTAAAAATCAACTTTATTCTGCATTATTCTGCCTTTTAAGGAATATTATTTCCTTTGGAAATACAGTAATCCGTATCAACCTGCTGGTGGTCGGGGGGGATAAAGAAAACGATTCCAGAAAAAAATCCCGATTTGGTCATACATTTTGGTACTTGTCAATAAACGAAAGCACCGTATGTAAACAAAACATTCCTTTCAACATTAGGTCAGCCTTTAAGAAAAAGATCTATTAGTCATTACAAATGAATGTTCTGTGCACCTGTAAAATCTGAGGTGCATTCTTTCAAGTTTTTATTTCAACAGTATGTCTGTCAGAATAACCCCCTACTTAAAAAACAACAACCCAAGTATTAATACTAGACAAACTTTCCCAAATGTCACAGAACTGAATTAAGCTCATACCGAGCATGAGAACTATGAGAATTACTATGTGAATTTATGCACTTCTCTCTGCTAGTTCAGACACATGTAAATCTTTTCCAGCCCTGCTCAATGGCTAGCAGAGATTCATAGTACATGCGCTGTAAGACTATGTGAACATAGAAACCAAACTAAAACGTTACTCACATAGGTGAACCAAATACCCTGCCATGCAATTAAGAGAGAGAGAGAGAGAGAGAGAGAGCGCAAAAACCACCAGAAGCCCAATCCTACAATTGAGTTCAAAGCTCTTCATGCCAGAACCTGAGGACCGAGGACCTGAGGACCCTTGATTTTGTTGCTCCAACACTGCTAATATACTCTGCTCCCTGCACCACAGCAACAGCAGTTTGAGTTTGGATTTGATATCCCGCTTTATCACTACCCGAAGGAGTCTCAAAGCGGCTAACATTCTCCTTTCCCTTCCTCCCCCACAACAAACACTCTGTGAGGTGAGTGAGGCTGAGAGACTTCAGAGAAGTGTGACTGGCCCAAGGTCACCCAGCAGCTGCATGTGGAGGAGCGGGGAAGCGAACCCAGTTCACCAGATTACGAGACTACTGCTCTTAACCACTACACCAGTAAATGGGAATACCTCTGTGCTAATGACTTTGGAAAGGGGAACGCTTTATATGGCAAATGAAGCACAGAGCAAATGCTAGGGTAACAGGCCAGTATTAACTCCCAGCACCTTCCATCACACTGAAGCAAGACTGCAAACTGAGATCTTATTAAGCTTATTCCTCTGATACAGATCCTGTCCCTGGCTTCTCCCAGTTAGCAGTCTCACTGATGGTAGGTAGGTAGATAGATAGATAGATAGATAGATAGATAGATAGATAGATAGATAGATGATAGATAGATATAGATAGATGATAGATAGATGATAGATAGATAGATAGATAGATAGATGATAGATAGATAGATGATAGATAGATAGATAGATAGATAATTTATTACGGTCAGAGACCAGCTTATAAAACACACTTGGGGGTACAATCCCAGAAGGAAAACAAACATTTAAAACAATGTACAACAATAAATTTAAAATGTATAAATGTGATAAGCATATAGACACTTAAAACTTTAAAATAAGCTACCGCAGAGAGATGACCCAGAGTCACCCATGGAACCAAGTTTGGGGATTTTCTTAATGGACTAGTTTAGGTCGGGGGATGGTCTGATGTATTCTGGTCTTCCTGGGCACTCCCATGTAGCACTCATTCCAGTAATCTACCTTGGATGTTACCAGAGCCTAGAAAATGGATATCAGATCCACAACAGTTTGGATGTTGCAGTCAGTAACTATTGGTTTGGTTTTTAGGCACTGGATCCAGACGACCACACGGAATACGCCTAATTTCCCCATACCATTACAGCCTCCTATGTATAATAATAAGCATATTTTCATTATTCTTCCCTTTGGTTTTTTTTTAAGGAAATAAGGTCAAAGGTAGGCCATTGTGTTTCATCTTGTTACTCCTGGGTATACTTACTAGATGCAAACAAAGACAGGATCCCTATTAATAGTTACCCCATGAGTTAAGCAGAGGCAGAAGGAGGAAACTGTTTTTCATGTAATCAATACAACTCATGAATATTAAAAACAGAAAACAACAGTTTTGTGGCTTGACTGGCTTTGTTGGAGTTTGGAATTGTTTCAGCTGGATTAGATACTTGCTTTCCCTCTACAGCTGTGTGAATCCTGCCGGGCTCTCTTCACAAAACGGACCCCTGCAGTTTGATTCACAGAATTTGGAAGAGAACCAACCTTTCTATGGCTGCTAAGAGATTCAGACTCATGACCGCATTTTGATTTCCTAGTAACTCTCTCTGTGTGTATATATGTGTGTGTAATATTTATTCATAGAATGTCCTAGCACATGCCTGCTAGACAAATCCAGTGGTTCCCTTGACATAGTTATGAGAATTGTTAAGCTTAATTGCCCTTGAGCAATTTCAAAAGATGACACCACATAGAACTGGTGTGTGGGGGTGTGTGTGGATTGGTTGCCTTCTGAGGTGCTAATAATGGAACTCAATTGTTACACACTTCCAATTATCACCAGAAAAACTTTATTATAGCTTATTTGTGAGGCAGAGACTTCTATGTTTACCATGCTCTCATTGACTTTGACTCCTAATTTTTAATTTTTTGATTTGTACACCACTCAGTTTTATTTGTACAGTTGTGTTTGATTTATCTATTTATTTAGGAAATTTTATTGTATGTCATTGTTTTTATGTAAACCACTCATCCAATACTTTAATAATGAAGAAATAGTCTAGTGGCTGATATTAATTGACCATTAAATATATAGGTTCAGAAGTCGAATGAAAATTTATTTGGGGGGTATCATAAAAAGAGGAAGAAGAACATCAAAAGAAGACAAATGGTGACACAGATTTGCAAAAATAAAAATGCAGATAAGAATTTGGATGCAAATTTATAAAAATAACAATACTATTAATTCAAATAGAAACACATCTCACCATAATAGGAAAGGCTGTGGCCTGTTGACCCATATGCTGCTGTCTAGATGTCAACTGTCAATGGGCAACAATTCTCCCTTCTCAAGGTTCTTTAACTTTAAATCTGCAATGGATAACCTTTCAAATACAGGATTCATGGCCACCTTAGAAGTACTCATAAGCAAAATAAACCTGAACAAATTATTTTTTGGGTTGGGAACTCAGGTTTATTTGACAGATGCCCATGAAAATTATAGCTGCCAGTTCTGATTTTGGAAGATTTCATTTGCACATCAGGTTATTCTATATGCTTTTAGAAGTTTCAAAGTCAGCTTAGCTACTAACCACAATAATAATAATAATGGTCAAGTCTTTCATTGACTTCTACCCATGGGTGTTTGAAGTCAAGCCTAGATATCCTTTGGCAAGAAGTAGGAAACTACAGATATGGAATTTTACTGAACAAAGAGAAGCAGGCAAACCATATGTTTTGGAAATGAGATTTGGCTAGCTTTCCTACTCTGAGGTGGATCTGTCTGGCTTTAAGAAGTTCAACTTGTTTTTGTTTTCGTTTGAGCAGCAAGAAAAAATCAAAATCTGAAGGAATTGTTATTTTACAAGTCTTTACTTCTAAATGAGACAATAGCTTTATAAAAAGGCAAACATCTCTGCACTGTAGCCAAATCTGCTCCAGAGAGTTGGTGGGACCCCTAAAGTCAATTTGTGGGGTGCACATGGAGAACAGAAGGAGTGCCAACTGAAGGGGTGCAAGGTCACAAAGTGAAGTTCACAACTGTGCAGGGACTTGAATCCAGAATGTCTCCCTGGTCTAAATCCAACACTCTAATCACTAGAGAAAACCTGAGAGCTAGCCTGGAAATCTCGCAAATGGACCTGATGCAGAGTCTCACAGCAGCTAAACTGTCCTCAACGTTTTCCACATCAGGAACCTTCTTTTTTTTAGTGTAACTTCTCAGCTGTCCCCATCTGACCCTTCCTGTTAGCAGTGCCAGCACCTGCTTAAAAAAAAATGAACAAAACTGGTTATGTGACAGCATCTCAGTCATCTGTCTCATGATGCTCACAGCCAATGAGGAGAATGGAATACCAAATCAAACACTTATCTACTCCTCTAAAAGCAGGGCATTAGGAATGAAGGGGGTTTTACTTGCTGCTAAGATAAATGATTTACAGAGAGTCACACATGTCCTGTTTGGCTTCTAACATTGCTACAAAAAAAGCTCAAGTTCTTAAAGTAAAATTTGGAATCCCCAGTAGCTTTTTTAGATGCTACATATTCATCAGATCCTGGTCTTGGCAGCAAAACAAGGGTTTTCTCCCTCCTTCCCCCTCTATTGTTTTCAATAGAGCAAAGCCAAAAATGGGCAGATGTTCACTACCTCTCCTTGCCTCTCTCTGACACATGCAGGGTACAAGAGAAGTATTCTCTTTGACACTTTCCCCAGCTCACCCAGCCAGGAATAACATACGGCTTCACTGGCAGGACCCTGAAGTTGCTTCTGGACCTAGGGTCAAGGGAAGGGAAAAAAGCCAGCAAAGACATAAATAAACAGGACTGGAATGACTAACTACCATAAGGAGAATAAAACTCTCCCGCCACCCCCCTGTACAAGATCCAAGGAATCTGTTGCTGAAATTCATATATGCTGGCTACATTTAGAATTTGTGGTCTGGAGTTGTAATGGCCATTCAAGAGATTTGGGGGTGGGGGTAATAAGAATGCTTATTGCACAGAGTCCTGGTTCACCCCTTTACAGAGGTAGGGGCCACTCGACTCTAATCATCTTTCCTAATTGTTTGTCCAGACTATTATTTTTAAAAATCCCCAAGAAAAGGGCTCTACACTTTCCAATTTGCTCTATCAGCCAATGGGTTTTTCAACTGCTGATGCTAACTCCATTTGAAAACTGTCGTAATTTGTCCCATAATCTGTTGCCAGCGGTTGGGAAAAAATTTTTTCTAGATGGTTTTTAGATATTTGAAGACTGTCAAGACCAAATCATATTGCTAAAGGCAAACATGCCCATTTTATTTAACATTTCCCTATTCAACAATCTTATTTTATCCCTTTTCTTCTTTGCTGCTCTTTATTGAATCATTTTCAATTTATCTGTATTTTTTTTTAATGTTGCATCAGAAGAGAAGCATAGTTTTTACACTGTAAACTGCCCTGCGATCCTTGGGTGAAAGGTGGTATAGAAATTCAATAAATAGATGGGGATTCCTCCACAGATATTGACCAAATCCAAGTCTAATTAGTTTCATGGAACATATTTGCAGTTTGGTGCATACTGAATCCTAGTCAACAGAGCTGCAAACTGATCTGTTTTTAAAATGCCTGAATCTAAGCTGCCATCAAACTAGATTTTCTTTTTAGTCAGTGGAATAGCATATTCAAACAAGTATAGGTTCATTCTCTGGAAAATGTGGCAATATCATGCACATAGTCTTGTATCAATCTGTGTTGATCTCAACACAATTTAGGTTGTGTTGCCCATCTAGTCAGCAAAACTCATATCCAATCCACATTTTAATGTAAATCAATATTTTAATTCATTAATAATTTGAATAGCAAAGAACTTTCCTCAGCCACTTTGGGCGGCTTGCAGCATTTCTAAAAACATAAAACATGAGAAACTTTACTTCAGAGGAGAACTGGCCTAAACGGGATTCAGATATTCTACCTAGGAACAGTAAGTCAATGCATAATAATAGATATTAAGGCTTGATCAGTTGCTAACAGACCTACAGAGGGAAAATTCAGTTTTAAATGCAGACTTGTGGGGGGAAATATAACAACAGTAGATGAGGTAGAATATCATCCACAGTATATGCTAACCACGGACTGATTTCCATAAGTAAACTGCCTCAAAAAGATCCCAGAAAACTATTCTCTGGCATCTATGTGTTGTACAAGAAGGAAGCACCTGCAAGCAGTTTTAGGACAAGAAAAACCTGTAAACAGAGTTCCGATGCTGCTTTCCTAAACTGATACGAATAGATGTACTAAATCTGGTTATTTGGACACTATTCTTGGAACATTTGTGCTGCAGTTTTATTGTCAGTATTTCTTCACTCGGGGCCGGATATTACCCTGCCTTATGTGGGCGGAAGAACGCACAACGTGCATATGTGGTGGGGAACTCTGCAAGAGGATGAAGGGAGACAGGAGACTTGTTGCATACTTCTTTCCCTTCATGTACATGCTGTACAGCTGGAGCTGTAAAACTTTGACGCATGGTGGTGTCCAGTTACTTAGTACTTGGTATGGTTCCTCAAAAGGATTTTACCTATGTGCATGAGGCTGGTAGGGAGAGAAACAACAGGCGGCCTCTGTACTTTTTCTGGGCACTGAATATACGTTACGTGTGATCTTTATAATCTGTTCATGTTGGGAGATAAAATGAAAATCGGTGGGGTGGGGAATAATCTCCACAACTGCAGAAGGACCATGAGAGGAGTGGAATATGTTTTCTGAGAAACTAAGCATTGGTGGAGTGACCTTTTTGAACCATCTGGATATGCTCTGACCAATTTTCCTATTAACAAAGTGGGTGGTATGCACAAGGGCATGCTGAACAGAAGGTAGGAGAGAGAAACTATGGACCTCTATGGCTTGGGAGAATCCTTGAGGCAAAATCCTGTTTCTGGGCCAGGGCCTCCCCAAGGCTAGCAGGGGCCACAGATATTGGCTTTGTGCTCCATGACAGGAGAGGTGCTCCCTGCTGCCTACTGTGGCAGCAGAGAGCAATGAACAGGTCTAAAGTGGGGGAAAGAATTGGCCTTGGCGCACATAAGCTGGGTTCCGCTCAACTCGGGGGACACACACACAATTGTGATGTCACACGTGCACCGCACATGTGACATCACAAGGTGGGAGGAGGCCCCACAGGGCCAGTTGCAGCCTCGGGAAGGCCAAATGAGGCCTGCTGTGGCCGTGGGTATGCCCAACGGGGCCCGTTGTGGCTACAGAGTATTGAGGGGACCGATCCCCCTCCTTGAAAATTTGGGTGGTATTAGATTGTGGGTGAACATATCAGACGACTCAGCGATTCTTCAGACAGCTCTTGTTTATTCACAGGCCAGAACAGAACTGAACTGAAGGGTTCAGCCAGCCTACTTATATAGAGCTCCACTACAACGCAACAGTAACAACTTTCTGTAACTATCCAATCACTGAACGTCACTTTCAATTCCTTATTTGCATATGTGGACCTGAGTGAAAACTATCTACAGTATTCCCCTGCTGGCCCAGGTTGAGAACTTCAGTATATAACAGGTGGGACCTCAGCCCCCTGCCTCCCCCGGTAGGCTTAGTTCCCCCATAAGATCTAACTGTTGTTAGCCGCTCTGAGCGCAGCTTCGGCTGGGGAGGGCAGGAGATAAATAAATAAAATTTATTTATTTATTTATTTATTAACCTGTGAGGAGAGTCTCCATGCACAGATTAAACAAGAGAACTCTCGTATGCCTCTCTGCTCAAGTCAAGCTTTCAGAGTTGCAGAGCCAGCTCTATTAGAGTCAGGAAATGTGAAGAGCATCTTTAGAAGATGGCAACACAATACGTGTCTTATCTAAGCAGACGTTCAGTGGGGCTTCCCCAGATTGTGTGCAGTATTAGCTTTATGGTATATATAAGACTGTAGCCAAAGAGCACAATCCTATGTATGTCTGCTTCTATGAATCATTGGGCTGTATTCTTCTAACCTGCCCTGTCAGCACAGGGATTACCACAACAGGACCTTCCCCTTCTCAACTACCTGCATGTGCCCTGTGCCTTGCTAGAAGGCTTGGGGAACCCTAAAACAAAGCTAGGGGTGTGCAGGGAGAGGGGGGGTGTTCCACTGCGCAAGCAGAAATCCTTGCACTAACAGAACTACTTTGTTAGCACTGCGTCCGATGGAACTTATTCCCAGCCAGGTATATCTAGGACTGCAGTCTAAATCTTTGAAATATTAGAGGGTACGCTATCCCCTCTAGATTTATGGTTAATTTTATTTGCTCGGCAATCCTGTCAAGCGGATAATCCAGTGTGTTTCAAGGTAGAACTGGGTTTTGAACCCAGATCTCCCATATGCAAATCCAACATGAAATGTGAAGAGGGGCATGTGGGACCCCCCCAAAAAAAATTTCCACTGTGAAAACAATAAACAAACAAAAATCCAGACTCACAATTTGGGAATCTCAGCTCTAGAATAAGATTCCAATGTGCAGTATAAACAGGACTTTTTTTCAGCTAAAACTGACCAGAACTCAGTTCCAGCACCTCTCACGTGGGCGCCATTGCCATTCTAAGAGAACGAGAAAAGCATTCATGGTGTGTCCCGGCACCACTTTTGCTAGAAAAATACCACTGGGTATAACTATAGGAGGAGCCAAATATCTGACAACTCTTGATATTGATGTGTTATATACTGACTTTATTCTATTACTAATTCAAAGAACCCTATTACAGATTACAAATATGAAAATACTGTTCAGGAGCTAGAGGCAATGTTATTGTACACAAATTGATCTGAACAAAAATGGCAGTGCTGAACAGCCTAGTAGCATTAATTATTTGGTAACTTAACTAAATAAAGAATGTCTTGCCCTCACCATCTAACACACACATGCAACCTCCATGGCACAGGAAGTCCTTTCGCTTTTCAGAACATCATCCATCATGCTAAGGGAAACTGCAGGAAAGTAACCTACTACTTCTTAATAGGCTTCTGCACAGAGAGTTGCTTTGAAGCAGCAGCTGCCCATAGTAAATTTCACTGACCCTTGGTGCCATTCACCAGGTTTCCAACTGTTTTGTCTCCTAAGCTCAGTGTTAGGACCAAGTCACAGCACCTGACAAAACTAAGAAGCCACAACAATATGAGGATTTAAAGCCTCCCGTGCTGTTATCTTTTCCACATAGCACCAGCAGAGAGACCTGATGCCAGCATGTTTACCACTACAGGGTGAGTTTGCCTTCTAGAAAGCAAAGTAGAATACATTTTAAAAAGAAAATAGCATTTTGCTGTACATCTGTAAATAAAGCTTACAGAAGTGCACATGGCCTCTTAGAATACCAGATGGTGCTTCTAGGTCCTCTTCTGTTGAAATCTAAAAGAAAGGGGAAATCAGTTGTGTCACTGAGGTACTGAGATGAGGAAAAATGCAGTTGGTGAGAGCCTGCTTTCCGTGAAACTCCTAAAGGGAAAGGAACACACACACAGAGAGAGAGAGAGAGAGAGAGAGAGAGAGAGGGAGAGAGAGTCTGTGCAAGGCTATCCTATTTCATTTCATGCAGAAGCAATACTCTAAATGTTACAGAGAAAATACTCTAAACATTAACCCTAACCCACCCTATTCTCCTGAATGTAATTTTTAATGGATTTTAATGGGTGGATATGAATTCTAATAAATACTAGCATCAAAGCTGAAATCATGTCCTCACACTAAAGCAAAGCGCTAAATATACTTCACTATTTTGTTATTAAAACAACAACAAGGAAACAACACTACAGTGGTACCTCAGATTAAGAACTTAATTTGTTCTGGAGGTCTGTTCTTAACCTGAAACTGTTCTTAACCTGAGGTACCACTTTAGCTAATGGGGCCTCCCGCTGCCGCTGTGCCGCCGGAGCACGATTTCTATTCTCATCCTGAAGCAAAGTTCTTAACCCGAGGTACTATTTCTGGGTTAGCAGGGCCTGTAACCTGAAGCGTCTGTAACCCGAGGTACCACTGTATTGCACCATGAAAGGCTTTGCAATTGCCTTTCTTAAACAATTCATGATATAATGAAATTACATATAACTACTGATGTAGTGGATGCAAACTGTTGCTCTTCAGAAATCAGCAGTGGACAGAGCAGAGCTATGGCTGCTGCTACATTTTGTTTTTATCAATGGTAAAAATGGTAAAATTGTATTACTCCCTCTTCCTCAGTATTGGCTCATTTTCTTTTGTTTTCTCAGACGAAAATTAAACGATTAAATTAAATGCCCCCTAAAACCCTAACAAACCACCAGAAGATCAAAGGAGGATTTACAACCAGTAGGTTTATGCCCCATAAGCTCCATTATTCCCATGCATTAAAACTGCACAATTTGTCAACTGCCCTGAAAACCTGGCGATGCTAAACTAGCCATTAAGCAGATGATTTCACAAGATATTTCAAAGGGGGGAAAGCTAATTTTGCAGTTTTATATGCCCTTCTTTACAAAGCAAGTGGAAAAAGCCTGTAGATACACTGTCTTGGGAAAGCAGTGGGTTGATGGAAAGCACATCACTAATATATTCAGTATGTACTAAACTTAAGGGAAAGTTTTATAAAATTATTTATCAGTGGGGACTAACCCAGACAAACAACACAGTTTTCCATGCAATGCTGTTCTCTCTGTGTGAAAGAAGGCCATACAAAATGGTCACAATCCAAAGCAGAGAAGTGAGTTAGGTAGTCACAGAAACATGGCAACTTCAGGGATGTAGTTAAGTCAGAAAGAGAAGTCTGAATTCTGTGTTAATGTATCTGGACTTGAAGCAAAGGAGCTAATAAGAGTGCATGTAGAGTACATTTCTCTAATCAGAGTTTGCTCCCACAAGCCTGGGATTGAAAAAAGGTAGCGGTGGAGTACAGGGTCAGGTTTAAGGTGCTGGTTTTGACCTTTAAAGCCCTATGCGGCCTAGGACCCTCATACCTGTGGGACCGCCTCTCCTGGTATGCTGCGCAGAGGACCTTAAGGTCCACAAATAACAACACTTTGGAGGTCCCAAGCCACAAGGTGGTTAGATTGGTTTCAACTAGGGCCAGAGCCTTTTCAGTACTGGCCCCGACTTGGTGGAACGCTCTGTCACAAGAGACCAGGGCCCTGCGGGATTTGACATCTTTCCGCAGGGCCTGCAAGACGGTGCTGTTCCGCCTGGCCTTTGGTTTGGACTCAGTCTGACCCTTATGTTTCCCTCCCCTTATGGTTTTGATTTATGGGCTACTACTAAAATGAGGCTGCATTTTAAATTGTATTTTAACCCGTATTTTAATTAACTTCTTTTTTTCTATTACGTTTTATTGTAATTTTATTGGGGTTAGCTGCCCTGAGCCCGGTTCTGGCCGGGGAGGGCGGGGTATGAATAAAAAAATTATTATTATTATTTTATTGCTTTTCCATAGCTTTTTGAAACAGATAAAGTGACATCACTGAGTAGAATGCACACACATTGGCCAGAGTCTAAGGGTGGAGAATCTCATGCTTAGGGACTGACTGCCCCCCCCCCTCCATAACCAGTTTCTCGGGGGGGCTATCAGGACTCCCTTGCTCCATGCCCTCCTTGAATATTTTCGCTTGACAGGGAATGTGGTCTGGGGTTTCTCACATTACTTAGCGGAATGGGAAGGAGTGGCAGTGCAGAGGTTCACAAATTACTGGTGAAAGGAAAGAACCAGTTCTAAAGCTTGGTTCAGGGCTGCTGCAGCAGGCCTAGCTTCCATTATGGAATTCATCTTTTGTAGGATTAATCAATCGCAAAGTTTTAAGCTGTACATGTTCATGCACAACTGTACAGTTCCAACAAAATACATTATTTCATGCAATACTTAGGTTGAGGTGCAAACCAAATGGACTCCATAAAGTAGCTCAAGCTGAGATGTCTAAAAGCAGCAATACTGTGTCTGGATTTAACTTGATTAAAAAGCCTAGTGAAGACTTCTGCAGTGATTTTTCATCACTCCTAATTAATTAGTAGGGTAATGCAAAAATGAACATTCCCAGTTCCATGTGTGCCTCTAATTTCATTGCCATCTGAAACAAATTCAGCTAGACTAGCCCCTTTAAAACAGGAAAGAGAAAGACAAGCTGTTTTCCACATCTGGAAAATAGAACAGCAGCACAGTAATTTCCAATTGTCTGTAGAAAAACACACACACCAAAATATTCTATTTATTCATCTCTTTCAAAGGTATTAAGACAGCAAACAGAATTCTTACATATAAGAATTGGTTTCATGTAGAGCTCCGGAATGAACATGGGATCTTCGGAATGATCCTATGTAGGTTTACAAAGAAATAAGTCCTAGTAAGTTCAGTGGGGTATTCTCAAGCATAGGCACATGCAGCATATTTCATTACGGTATGCATCCAGGGGTGTATATATACACACACATGCACACATACATACACACATACTCATACTCAGTCATAAAGGTATTATTTTTATTTATAAAACAAACTAAAGAAACTAAAGCTTAAGAAACTTAAGAAACTAATAAATAAACAAATGCAACTGATGCAAATATTTCAGCTCCCTTTCATTCCAGTTCTCTGCCTGGCCCTAACTACTATCTTTGATACCACTAGAGTAGTTTCAATTATTACTAGTTATCCGACTTATTAGTCACTTGTAACACTAAAAGGTCTCCAGGTGATTTACAATGTATTTAATATTTAACATACTTTATCTAACCCATACATAAGAGCTTAGCACACTTTAAAAAGCAAAATTACAACAATTACTAAAAATCAAAATTCCCTCCCGAAAGCCCAGGCATACTTATCAATTGACAGAATATAAAAAGGCAACTCCTGCTTTCTCCCTGAGCATTGTCCATGATTCATGAGGGGGCAGTCTCAATATTTGTCCTCAATATTTGTCCTCCGGAGACAAATGCTCTGTCATGTTAAACAAATAAGAATTTCATGGTCCTGAATACAACCAAAATGCAAGCACCCAAATGCCATTTAAATGCCATTTTTATGTAGTGTGCTGCTGCCCGTCCTTGGTGCTTAGAACAATTCTTTCTATGTTGTCTTTAACAACACAAATATTGAATTTTCTTCTTTTTGGTGTGACACCTGATTTGGAAAGGATTATAACATTCAGTGCTGAGCCTGGCCTTCTCTGAAAGGAGAAACCAAATGTAGGGTTGTACATTTGAGGGTACACAAATAAAGCACAAACACCAGAACAGCTGAGAAACGAGTCACTGACTGGAAGAAGCATCTTGGCTTCATAGAGGAGAGAGAGAAAAAATCATCCAGGAAATCAAGTCCTCCAGTCATAGTCAGAGTGACAGGAGAAACAGACTGGAAAAGAAAGTCCCAGAGCAAACATCTGTAAGTACTGCTACTGTGAAAGAAAGGGCAGAAAGCACAAGCTCACATGCACCTTTGCTCAGCAGCCTGAAACTTAAGCCAAAAGCAGCGATATGGGATCAAAGACAGTGGCAGGGCTATCTGCTGTTTGCTTAGGAACACCATCGGAGCAGATGGTCCCCCACGTGTTGATTCTCTATTCCCCTACTAAACAGCCACTTTAAAGTAAGCATGAAATAGCATGGGAGAAACATCTGCACATAGTCCAGCAGACCACCAGTAGTGTAGCAAAGGAAAAGCAAGAGGAGGGGAAGGGAAAGGAATGCAACCATTCAGGCATATCCAGAACTAGGTTTGGGACAGGCACCCCAGCGAGTGGCATAACCTCAGTGTGTATACATATGTATAGCCACTCACTGGTTGTCTTTTCCTTTCATTACACAGCAGGAATATGCTTGCGTTCTCACCCCCCAACTTACAGTAGGCCACAAGGTACTCTGCATGAGCAACCTGGGGCAGGGAGGCGGGGTAGCGCTTGAGAAACTCCCAGGGAAGGACTCATTCCTTAATCCCAGCTTCTCGACTGATAGTGCCCTTCTGTGGTTTTCACAGTTTTGTGTAAGGATATTGTCTCTCAAAGGGTATTGGCCTGCCCTCTGAGCTTATGCGATGATGAGGCTCTGTGCATGTGCCAAAGATAACCACTTGCACTGCCGGAGCTTTCTCTTTAGGTTTTTTTGCCACAGAGGGGTCCTCTTGCCCAAGAGGCAAGCCACTGATCAGTTTAAAAAAGAGATTTGTCTCTTTAGCTTGTGGAACTGCTCTAGGAAAAACACCAAAAAAGCTTGGGCACCACATTTGCCCCCACTCCGCCCGCAACTTTCTCACAGAAGTTCCACCTGTTGAAAAAGCAGATCACATTTTTATACGGAGCAGTGGCTTGTCTCTTTAGCATTCCCTCAGTCTAGAGAATCTACCTGCTTGTGGTTAATGTTGTCTATTCGTCTAACATATTTCCTCCCCAATAATGAGGCAGAAGGAGTCCACTATCTCTGGTGACAGGAGCAGTGAATTGGAACTCATGCCCTCCTCATTATGCCCATGCAGTGAGGCAAGAGTCTCTGTCGCCACCTCCCTGCCTCAACTTGCCCTGCTCTGAAAAAGGGCCAAGAGACATTTCGTGAGAGGTGGCCCAAAAAATGCCTGCGCACACCCGGAATATTGCAGTTGGAATCAGTGTCCATGTTGAAAAAAGCTCAACAACGTTTGTGTCCGTATCTTCATTTTTTGAAATATGGCAACCCTAATTTACCACATTGGCTAGAAAGACTTTATAAACTTTAAAATACAATATTCTAGCAATATCACGCATGTCAGGAAGAGGCCATGAGACATACCAAGGCCCACTACCACCATGGGGAGACCCAATGAGACCTGCCACCACTGTGGGGAGGTCCAGCAAGGCCCGCTGCCACTACAGGAAGGCCTGGGCCCTCAAGATTGGGAGGGCTCAGCCCTGTCCCCACATACTTTGAGGACACCTCAGCCTCTTAGAGTTGGCATCTATGGTTTGAATGAACAATCTGCAAACTTCATACTTGATCCCTGGAGGTGGTCAAGAAAGCACTGGCATCAAATGTAAAATGGCCACACAGCCTATAAGCTACAGAAGGGCACTATTGAGGCACAATAACTTCTAATCCACTTCGAAATCTTGTGGGGGGGGAGGGCGAAACACAGAAAGCTACAGACCTGGCTGTGGAAACTAATGGAACTGAAAATACCACATATTTTTGAAAATCGAAGGCCCACAAACAGAGACACAACATACCTACCCTCCAACATTTCTCCTATGAAATTCTATGAAATTCTCCTATGAGAAATTCTCCATAATAATTAATTTACTATTTATACCCCACCCATCTGGCAGGGTTGCCCCAGCCACTCTGGGTGGCTTCCAATATATATAAAAACATAATAAAACATTAAACATTAAAAAAACCCTTCCCTATACAGTACTGCCTTGAGACAGCTCAGAGGCTGGATAACTCCATACCCTCCAACATTTCTCTGATGAAAATAGGGACGTCCTAAGGAAAAGTGAGATTTTCTGGGATCAAATCAGAAACAGGGACAGCTTATGTAAATCTGCGACTGTCCCTGGGAAATAGGGACAGTGGGAGGGTCTGAACATATAGAAACCAAACCCAATCCAAAGACATAAGCAACAAACAACTCCAGCAGAACAAATCAAATCACACCATACTGTAACCTTAATACCAACCTCCAGAGTTGCATGATTAATGTGGTACAGGCTGCAAAATACTATAAATATTAGTGTACCAGCTTCATATATAGTGCTAGCTTATACATGTCTACTTAGAAGTAAACCCCAGTGAGTTAAATGACATTTAGTTTCTAAGTTATTATAGGATTGGCACCTCAGTCATATAGCAGTATAATTTTTCATATTTGTGCGTTAGTTGAGTATTTCCAATGTTTTAGGAAAAGCAGTCCTTATGTGTTTTGCCATTTTCACAAGCGAGCCTTGGGGTTCTTTCTGTCATGCAGACTTTAAAAAAATTGTTAACTTTTAAAAATGCTTCAGGGTGGTGTAAGTTTCTAAATTGTGTCTCATTTACAAAATACTCAGCAACTAGAAATATTCAGCAGTCAGATTAGTCCAAATCAAATCCAGAAGTGATTCCAGTTCAACGAGGAGGCCTGTTGGAAACAGTGAAGATGATGACAGGAATTTTCCATTTTTCTTCTTCTTCTTGGATGGTACATATTGAAACTAAATTATCCCTTTTCCCCAATAAAGCCAGTTCTTCTGCTGAATAAGTCTCCCTTCTGTTTGGTTGCATCTATTTTGAGCAAATAGCACCTGTGTTACAATGACAGTTCCATAATGAGACTTTGGTGTGGAAAGAAGACAGAAACGACTGCCGTATTCACCAGCAAAGGATCTGCAACAGAAATAAGCAGGCCGAGGCAGGAAGGAGCACGCTTTTGCTGCATATGTGTGGGAATTGGACACTAGTTCCCATTTGCAGAGTATGCGGATGTCAGCCCTGGGTTGTTTGACCCGTTAATTAGTTCTCTTTTCCCTCCTATAAAAACTACGCAAGACACTCTATTTTAAAGTTTAAGGAACAAATAACTTTTATTTGGTGTACTTACAGCTGCAGAGTAAATATACAGTGCAGGGGGCTGTTTCTTAAATTGCTAATATTTCTTACATAGATTAAACTGTGACAGACGGTTAGAGGCACAACATAGCTGCTCTAACTGTTAAGACTGTTCTACTAACTGCCATAACTGTACCAACTGCCATAACTGCCAGAAGGTATATGACATCTCAGAGTTACACACCTCTTGCAATTAACCCTTTACATATGCATTTTGGATGCTAACATCCTGCAATATGGTCAAACGCCATTTCAGCAGTAGGAAACTTGAGTGAGCCCAACCATATATAGGAAATCTGTTACCTTCAAAGAAAGATAACATATTGTTGTCTTAACTCTGTTGTCCAACCCTCTTCAAAATACAGTGGTAGCTCGGTTTTCGAACGTAATCTGTTCCGGAAGACCGTTCAACTTCCGAAACATTTGAAAACCAAAGCATTTACTTCCAGAAGCATTTACTTATGGAAAACTCAATATGGAAGCCACTTGGCCAGTGGCAAAGGAAAGGTGGGTGCGGCCCACCCTGGGTGTCATCACTGAGGGTGTGTGTGTGACAAAATGAGTTTTTTAAAAATTGGGCTCACAAAACGTTTTAGGAGTGACATGGTGGCTGAGGCACCTGCAGGTTCCGCGCTGCCTGAAACAGCAGCGTGGGACTTGCGTCTGCCTACTGCCTCTCCCTCAGCCGCCCTATAGCTGAAGGGGAGGCGATGAAGAGGCTCCAAGCATCAGAGACGCTCGCCCCGGCTGCAGGACATGCCCCCGCACCAGGCACCCGAGCGGCTAGCTACGCTGCTGCACGTGGCACATTCAACTTCTGAATAGTGTTTGAAAACTGAAGCAGTTACTTCCAGGTTTTCGGCGTTTGAAAACCAAAATGTTCAATTTCCGAGACGTTCGAAAACCGAGGTACCACTGTACAAGCTCCTCTGCAATTTCAGAATCAAAACTTTCACATTCACAAGGAATTTTTGACCAGAGATCTAAAAGACAGATCTTTAGAGACAATCTGTAATCTTATGTGTCAGACCATGCCTTCTTTGAATCACGCCTGTTTTCTTGGTAAGGTTGTCACCTTTTAATCTCTCCAAAAGCCATTCACTGCATCAGTAAGGAAAAAAAGTATGCAGCATAAAAGGATTTAATACAACTAAACATAATCTATTAACATAGTTTTAGTTTAACTATTAAATTCAGAGTTGGAAAACAGGTTCCTAAAGCCTAAGAGCCATTGATACTTCACACTGTTCTACAGCCCGGGTGGAGATGAAGAGAGGTCTGAGAACCACCCAGAAACTCAGAGAGCTGGGATCAGGACCCCCAGTTCTGAGGCAGTGGCATCTAGATTTGATGGCTCCTAGAAGTGATTGCCAATGTGGAAATCTGCTGGAGGGCCAGACTTCCCTTGCTCATTTGAGGAAGCCTTAAGTTCACGTCTGAGTCCACAAGGATGTGCTGTATGGGGATGCCTGGCTTCAGGCATTAGGCGCATTGGCAGACCAACTCTGAGTGGGAATCCCTTGCAGATGACTGCAATGCCTGGAGACAAGCAGTCAGGTTGTGTATCCACAGCAGTGACCAGAGTCAGGAACGACTACTGGGAGGAGCACAGAATGAAGAAATGCTGTGGTGCAACTGCAGCAGCACAACCGGATGCATTCATCTGCCCCAGCTGCAAAAAAAAAAAAAAAAAGTCTCTCCCATATCAGTCTCTGCAGCCACAGAAGACAGTGTAGCTCTCCAACAGTTTGACTTCGCCTCCAAAAGCACATTCCTCCATTGCCTCCTGATCCCAACAAATATTTACAAAGCTGGTGCTCTTCAGTTGTTTTAGACTCCAACTCTGGAACAGCATTTATGTCAAGATATAACATACATCCACTGTGTGTACTTTCCAGAAACAACGGAAGACATTTTTGCTATGACAAGTCTTCCCAGCTTGATGAAGAGGTCTCAAAGTGTTGGTGCTGACCTTTAAAGCCCTAAACGGCCTCGGTCCAGTATATCTGAAGGAGCGTCTCCACCCTCATCGTTCTGCCCGGACACTGAGGTCCAACACTGAGGGCCTTCTGGCAGTTCCCTCACTGCGAGAGGCCAAGTTACAGGGAACCAGGCAGAGGGCCTTCTCGGTAGTGGCACCCGCCCTGTGGAACGCCCTCCCATCAGATGTCAAAGCGATAAACAACTACCTGACATTCAGAAGACATCTGAAGGCAGCCCTGTTCAGGGAAGTTTTTAATATGTGACATTTTAGTGTATTTTTCATCTTTGCTGGAAGCCGCCCAGAGTGGCTGGGGAAACCCAGCCAGATGGGCGGGGGACAAATAATAAATTAATTATTATCATCATCATCATCATCATCATCATCATCTACCATGAGTGTCTATTTTGTATTGTTTAAAATTAATATTTTTCTCTTTTGTGTTTTTTGATATATATTTTTTACTTATTTCATTATATTTTGCCCATCACCTTTAGATAGATGATAGATAGATAAATAAATGATAGATAGATAGATGATAGAGTGGGTTGGTATTGATCTGTCTCAAGAGACAATGGAGTGTGCCTCCAGGGGTGAAGTCAAACCACTGTGTTAGCAGCCCCAAAGTGACCTCCCTGGGGTGCAAGCCTGGGCAGTGATTATGGAGGTCCTGGGCTGCCCAGATGGCAAAAGCCCCATCTTGGGCTTGCTGAAGTAGTCTAAAGCAAAGCAGAGCAATATGTTTGGCACCAGCTTGGCTGCAGGAGTTGCTAGAACACAAGGCCCCATCCAACCGTTTTAGGGACTCCACTATGCATTTGTGTAGGGTTTTAAATAAGGTTTTAAATAAGATTACTGCACTGCCTGACATCCTGTGCACTCAACTTCAGAAACAGCACACTGAATGCGTGGCATGTGGTCTCCCTTTGAAATGCATGGAACAACCCATACAAGCTTATCTCTTACGTCTGCAGCAAATTGCTAGATCAAGTGTATCCATAGTTTTCTCTATACTGTTACAAAGTATCTTCACTGTTCTGTTATTGTATTGTGTAGTCATCTGCATCCCTACCTTGGGCCAAAATCAGAGAGCTGTATGTATGTGGTAGAAGTGAGGAAGGTGGGTTTCAAGATAGTTGCTATTTACACAGCTTCAGAAATAGATCAGGTGCTTTCCAACCATGCTTTGGGACCGTTTATATCAGGGTTTCCCAAACTTGGGTCTCCAGCTGTTTTTGGACTACAATTCCCATCATCCCTGAGCTCTGGTCCTACTAGCTAGCTAGGGATGATGGGAGTTGTAGCCCCAAAACAGCTGGAGACCCAAGTTTCGGAAACGCTGGTTTATAAATATGTCACCATTTGAACTTCATCTCTGTAAGCCTTGCATTTCAGTCTCTCTGTTGCCCTGATTAACTTGGATTTGCATATGTATGTAAATATCTGGCCAGACAATTTTTATCTAAATCAGATATGAATTTATTCTCCTCATGATTCCTGTTAAAAGAACTCACATCTTTGTAGACATTTATAGGACTATGCAGGAAAATACCTAACTATGCAAAAATGTCTCCCTGGTTTATTGATTCATTTTGGACTTTCATGGGAAACTGAAGGATGAAAAATATCTTACCCATAGGCTTTATGTTCACATTTGACATGTACCGAGAACATCTGACTGTAGTGGGGGCCCTGGGTACCTGCTGTTGCTGTTTCTTTACTTTGTATTTTTCTTGGATTGGATTTGCAGCCAAATGGTTGTAATTGACCCTCTATTGGGACAAGTTAGGCTATGAACATATGCCTTTCCTTTTTATTAAAAAAAATGTTCAAGAGTAAAAGAGAGGGAGAGAAATATTATCAGTATTTACTTTAGGTTGCCTCCATTTCCAGTTTTTCTGGCAGGGAGTCAAGCTTCTGTCAGAATACAGAGCTTCATCTAAATCCAGCTCCTGGAGGAAAGACTGCAAGCAGAATACAAATCGATGGAAAAGCAAAAGTTTAAGAGGCTGTGTCCTTTATGCAGGCAGCATGCCTCAGAATTGATTTGAGAATTCTGCATCCAAAATGTCAGGCTGGCAAACATTCCTCTTCAGGGCAGTCATTAGTCAATTTGTCATACATCAGCCAAACACAAATGAGTAAATTATAACTGCGGATATGCAAATCTCCAATGGTTCTTTACCTCAGGCAAAATATTTCCAGGCTAAACAAACTCAGTACCAGGTTTCAGTACTACTATTCCAGAAGGCTCTTTAAGGGAACTTACTGCCACACAATGAAAATAGACACACAGACATACACACACACTATTTAACAAATGCATGAATTGGATTTATTTTATTTTATTGCATTTTATAACTTATTGATGAGGAAAAATATGACATAAATCATTCCCAATCTGGTCTTTGTTGTTAGAATTATTATCAGGAGCTAGGTTTCTTTTTGATTTTAAGCAGGAAAATGAAACTCTCCCTTGAGCTCCTCAATTTCATGCTCAATGTACTTGGTAATTTTGACTTTTCACCCTCTCTCTCCCTCTGCCCATTCTCAGATACACTTTGACAGGAAAGAATCTGCAAGACATATCCAAGATTTCTTTTCATTGCAAAAACGGGTGGGGTAGGAATGTGCTTTGTGGTAGAATCATTCTGAGGTAGAAAACAATTGTCAATCAAATTTCAGAAATTCTGTCTGTGATAGGGGGTGGGTTTGTAGTTCAGTGCTGAAGCAGAATGTTTGCCTGCATAAAAACCACAGGTTCAGTCCTTACCACATGGCATTAAGTCCTTACTTAATGGCAGTCAGATATAAAAGCTGGGGAAACCTCTTCCTGAGACCCTGAAGAGCTTCTGCCAGTCAGTTAGACCAGACAACGCTAGGCTACATGGACTAACGATCTGACTCAGAATGAAGAAGCTTTACACGTTCTTATGTATAGGACTAGTGTGATCATGCCAATAATTTCATAGAACTTCTAGCAGACCAGTTACTAAACCTCCAGTTCAGAGTTCTTATCTATTACAGATGCCATGGGTGGTATTCAACTAATTTCTACTCAGAGTAAACCCATTGAAAGTAATGGACCTTAGTCATTATTATTTTTTATTAACTTTATATGCCACCCTTCATCAAAAGATTTCATGGCGATTCACAGACTACAATACAAGATAAAAACAAGTAAAAAATTAAAGCAAAACAACGAAGCAATAACACCCCCTCCCCACGGATACATTTAAAAGGTTGTAGGATATTAATCAGCCAAATATATAATGAAGGCGCCAGGTGAACCTCTCTGTTCATCAATTTCTGTGGGTCTACTTTGACTAAAATTGGATACTACCCCAGGGTACCAATGAATCAGATATACAGTTCACAAGAAAATGCATCTATGTAGAAGCACCCTAAAATATTTCCTATCTACTGTGGAGATGGACAAACATATCCTCTTCAGCTGATCTGCTCCATCAAGCCTCTTTAAGATGAACTAGGTCTCTGTAAATCAATACATTAATCTTAAATCAACAGCCAAGCAAGCCAAATGCAAAACGGTTTTATCTGTTTCTTTACATTGTAGGTAGCCTGGGAATTCAAGGAAGTCACATAGCAGAAAATGCTAATATTACTTTCTCTCTTGTCAAGGGGAAATTTAACCAGTTCCACAGACGTAATGCTCTAATTTGTTACAGGCAAGAGCTTTATAAGTGCAATGTTATCAAAGCAAGAATCATCAAGGAATTATATCAGTTTGACTATAAGTCTAATTTTTGAATGTTCAAGTATGTCTAATTATAGCAATCATTTTTCTTTCTTTCTTTTTGTTTCCATCGATCCACTTAATTCCATCTCTTAGTGTGGGCAAAAGCTGACAGTTGCATGGCAAAGAATGTTTCCCTTTGTAAAAACCTACTTCCTCTCAATGTAGCTTTAGCCTAATTGAAATGTTTCCTATTAAGCTCAATCAAGGCAGCAATTATCTAATTACTCACTTATGCTTTTCTAGCCAAAAATTGCCCAAGCCAGCATATCTGAATGGCTGGTTGCATATTTGTTGTTGTTTTTACATTTCCCTTGCAGTTTTAAGTAATGGTTAAATTTTTACCAGTGCTTTATGCTGCATCTTCAAACATTCGTTGATATCTACAGCCGTGGCAAGATCACTAGGTAAGAAAGGCATTCAGACAATGTTCCTAAATTTATTCCTAAATTTAGTCTCAGATTAAAATTAAAATATATCCAAAGACATATAAAGAAACCAAAGTGTAGGATTCACAATTATTATTTTGAAAAGCAATTATTATCCACATGAAGCACTTAAGAATATAGGAAGCTCTGCTAGCTTGTTGGTGCATTTAGCTCAGTTTTGTCTGTTGTGAACCTCAACCTCCCCCATACTGGTTATGCAAACCCAGGAAATGATTAAGAAGTGCTTCCAGCCTATCTATGATGTTGTGACAGTGTAACATGTCATGAAGGAGACCACTGACTATACATGCATTCCCAAGGCCAAGTGGAAGAGGCATCTGAGTTGGTGCTGATACAGATAAACTGGGTAGTATATTTTTTACATACAACATCAACCTCAGACCATGCACTGTGAGCAAAAACTAAAGGGGGTTCCACCAATCCCTTGGTTGTTACCATTCTGCTGCATTGCACCTTCCCCCAATGTCCCCATCTATTCCAGAGACTGCCTCTATCCTTGGAGGGGTGGGGGTGGGGGGTTATACCCAAGAAAGCCCTGTTGAGCAACCCGTTTTATTCCATATCCTCTAAATTCAATCCAGAATGTTGCATTAGATGGCTTTATATCAAAATCACATGAAACAGCAATGTTTTTCTTGATTTTAATGATACAGTGGTACTTCAGGTTAAGTACTTAATTCGTTCCGGAGGTCTTTACTTAACCTGAAACTGTTCTTAACCTGAAGCACCACTTTAGCTAATGGGGCCTCCTGCTGCCGCCGCTCCACCAGAGCCCAATTTCTGTTCTCATCCCAAAGCAAAGTTCTTAACCCGAGGTAATATTTCTGGGTTAGCGGAGTCTGTAACCTGAAGCATGTGTAACCTGAAGCGTATGTAACCTGAGGTACCACTGTAGTCTTATTTCTACTTTTTTTACACAACCCACTTATCAGCATTAATTACTAAAGATGAAGTACAGCTAAAAGCAAATCATCGGATTATAGTTGAGATGTAAATAAATATGGTGTATTAGGAAAATATTCCTTTTTCCAGTAGCTGCGGAGTGCTACCCCCATGCCACTACAAAAACATAGCTGTGTATTTGTGTGTGTGGTTGAGGGGCCATGATGATAAACTAGAAAGGCATGTGATACCTATGACTACATCACTTGACCATTAATACACCTCACCAGGAGTTGTTTAACATTCCAAGCCCATGAGCAGTTTTGGGCAACTGCCATTTTAAAAGCAAAATTATTGTTCCCTCTCCACTTCATTTTTAACCCTTCATTTTCTCCCCTGTCACCCCTGCTTGAAGCACAGGACAGGAAGCAAGGGGAAGCGTGGAAGAACATTTCCAGGTAGATAAATGACTTAGCTAAGGCAAATACCGTGAAATTGTACAGTGATGGCAATGGAGGTTTAACACAATAGTGTTACCAGAAAGAGATTTCATGTTCCCCAGGGAATCTTCCTAAAGGATAGCCACGTTAATCTGTTGTAGCAGAAAACAACAAGGCTCCTGGAGCATTTGAAAGACTAACATCTATTGTGTCATTATCTTTTAACAACTATAAGGAGTGCACCTGATAGCCAAACTTCAAAAACCAAAGTCTTTTGCTTGGTCTCAGTGCAATACTGTACTAGATACATATTTCAAGAAGTAAAAATCAGTTATTTAGCTTTTTTGGGAATTTTTCACCGCCGGGAAAATCCACACATATGGCAACCCTAATTAATAAAGATTTTATCATTTATGAATTATGAAAATGGAATTGTTTAAATGACTATTTCTCAGTTGTTTCATTTTAATTAATTTACGGACTCATCAATTTCCAACTTCCTACAATTTGCCAGTTCTGGAGTTTCATTATATCCAAATTATTATGTGTCAAATATTGTCAGGTGCTCCATGATGGCAATGTTATTGTGGCAGCCCACCTTTCTTATTGCACTATGGGGCCATCATACAGCAATGGCAGAAGTGATGGCATTCAACTTCAGGAGTCAGGATTATCTGCCACCCTCTCACACACAATTTGGAATCAGGCACCTCTGCTCCACAAATGCTGCTACCACTTGTCTCCCTTTCCAATTCATTTAATTCTAATAATTCTAATTATTTTACAACACTGTAAATGATTTCTCATCTCTTATCAACTGTTCCTGCTACAGAGGAAAATAACAATGAGTCTTGTGGTACCTTAAAGACTAACCAACTTAAGATGACATAAGTTTTTGAGAACTGGAGTCCACTTCATCCCAAACACTTATGCCACAATAAGTTTATTATTATCTTTAAGGTGCCACATGATTCTCTGTTGATTTTGCTGTAATAGACTTAATGCCAGGATAGAGGATTTGGAAGAGAATCAAGACCTCCTAAGACAGACTATCCTTCTGGATCTCTCCACTGCATACTATATCCAGGGCAAGGCTTCTCATAAGGCAACATGAAGTGGTTCCTTTCTGATGGTAGGAGTGGACCAGACTACCTTGGAAGGTGGTAATGGACTCTCCTTCATTGGAGGTCATTGAGCACAGGTTGGATGGAGCCATCAAGGATTCTTTAGCTGTGATTCCTGCATTGCACAGGGTTGAAGTAAATGACTGGGATCCCTTCCAGCGCTACAATTCTATGATCCTGTGAATATTTGGCAGAGGAGGCAGCCTTCACGCAAGAAACTGTATTAGCCTGTTACTTGTTCCTGATTATGTAGGAAGCTGATTATGTAGGAAGCATACATATGTGGAAGTTGTATGAATCCATGGGCTCTGGAGAAACTATCATATCAGGAGCTCAGGAGTGGGGGTAGCAGGCATGAGCCCAATTCTTTGCACACTGTGCATTGATGTGTTGCTGATAATAACCAAGTATGAAATTGATCCACAAATGTGTGTGTTGCTTCTGTGCAATTCCAGAGGTCTTTTTAGGTTTTGCTTTGTTTCCCAATGTGTTTAAGTAACATATTCATGATAACATTGGTGGTGTTCAGAGTGATCAAAATCTTAAATTGTCTCATCCAAGGTCCAAATGGCATCTCCAAACAGGTTTAAATGTATTATATTTTTGTTATTTATCTTTTTTGGGTTTGTTTCATGCAAGCTTTGTAGGGGAATAATCACAACATCTCATGCAGGCCTAATGCACGGTTGCCCCATTCAGTACTTCTAGAGCTACACAGAGGCTCCTGTGTCAAATTCAGCTCTGAGCAAGTTGGGTTAACCTCAGTCATTGAATGTCAGGGAATGATGTGTGAAGAGAAGGGGATATGCAAGAGTGTATTACCAGTGATGCTCATAGTCAAGGAACGGTAAAGTTGGAAGAGACCACGAGGGTCATCTAGTCATCACGTTGTTGTTGATGATGATTATGATGGTGATGAACCTCCTCTTTACAATATATTTATCTTCTACCTATTTTTGCATCATATGCATTTTGATGAACTTTGCATTAAAAAAATAGAATGCAAAAGTACTAAATAAATCATTGGCCTACTATAAACATGGCAAAACATTGCAAAACAGCTCACGAAGAAACATCATTTACATTGGATTGCTTTTGTTGCCGAAGTTAACAATGATTCAAAAGAAACCATTTTCTTATTGCTTTGTGTTCTATGAAAATAATATGCCGCTCATTCAATCTAACTGAAATTGTCACCATTTAAGCACAATGGCAGTTAGGTTATCATTGTTATAAGTACTGCAAGCGCTGATTAAGACCGCGTTTTTATGTGACATTATATGCAAAGTGGATTTAGAATGACTAATAGTGTTAATAAAATGAAGTTTTTTACAAAATACTTTCAGTATTTCAGAGCCTACGTGCAAAGGAAACAATGGTATTTATTAGATTAAATGCAGACACGCAGCAAATAGTGCAAGGAGATAGGTGGTTGGAGAACTAAAACTGGGTTAGATTGAAGTCATTAAATCATAATGCATGAAGATGACTGATTGATATATTGAAGTCAAGTAGAGCAATCCTATGAGTATACACAGATTAGATTAATTCTTTTATTCTCTGGAAAGTATAAACAAATGTGCATCCAGAAAGCATTGCTGCAATTACCTCTCTTCTGCATGATTAGCAAACTGCTCACTTGTAACAATAGTAAGGGCTGGCAAGAATGATCTGTACAATTTACCACAATGAATCTCAAAGAAAACATGATGTCAGAGTTTTGATGTAGGTGGTCTCTGAAGGCAATATGTGGATTTCATAGAACACAGATTTAATTTAAAATGTATATGGAAAGAGGCAGTACATATGCATAACACAAACCACAAAGATACAACCTCTGTATACAGATGTTTAACCTGTAACAGGACACATTCCTTAAAATTAAAGTTTAAATTACTCCCAGAGGAACAGTTGTCTAGTCAATCCCACAACTGGATAACTAAATTACAGTATTAGGTTGCCATTAGGTATTTATGATATCCAAGAAACAGGCTAGTGGCTACAAAAAAATCTGTCATCTTTTAACATCATTCTGATTAGTTACATGTCCCCCAAAAACAAAGCTGAATTGGGAGATATTCACATGATTAATCATAAATAACCTCAGCAGATATCTAATCTCCAATTCTTCCCAGTGAATAAATTGCCCTGTATTGTACATAAGAGAACTTTAGAATGACTGAACAAATTTCTCCCATCTTGGGGACTGCAAGTTCTTTTCAGCTATTTATTATCTAGAAGAGCAAAATTAGTGAAATAAATTAGCGCACAATACACCAATTCTATATGCTGGGGTGCAAAAATATGGATGTTTGGTTATTGTTGGAAACTGAGGAATATTTGTTTAAGCATGCTGTTGCTAATAACAGAAAGAAACATAGGATGACATCCCAATTTTAAAAAAATGTGTGAGCGGAACACCTTCCACTTACCCAAATAACCCCCGCCGCCGCCACCCGCCCCACATGTCCTACACTGACTCCAAATCTGGGTTGGAAAAAAGCCCAGGCAGATTTAGGGAGCATTGTGGTGGGAGAGGGGGAGAAGTGCAGGACAAGTCATTCCATTCATGCAAAGTACTACTTAGCACTATATTGAATACAACCTGTGGACTAATCAGCATGGGGGTGGGGATACAACCCAGGAGTAGGAACATTCCATGAAGAGTCAAACCTGGCAAGCCGGCTAATGCTGGCCACAAGCGCTCTGACTCGCTGAAACTAGTTCTGCTCTGAAGGATAAGGTTGAGTTTAGGAGCACTTCCAGACTACGTACATCTTCCTTCAGTCCCAGCTTCACCCCTGGGTCAAGCCTGGTCCAGGGACAGAGAGAGGAGAGGAGAGTCAATGGCAAATCTGCTGCCCCTTTCCTCAGCTGGGCTGTGGCCCATGAGGGAGCTGCCGAGGCAGCTTTCTCATGCCCAGCCGCAGCTCCACAAGAAACTCCACTACCGGGTCAGGCGTGACCCAGGGGCACAGTGGGCTCCCTCCTCCCTCTGCCCATTTTGGGGGCACCTTGGTGTGCACCCTCGTTGGCGGTTGCATATGCTCTGCCACTGCATCTTGGCAGGATTCAGTTTCAGTTAATTTTTGCCTCATCCATCTCAATAAGTGCCCAGATAGGTAAAAGGTAAAGGAACCCCTGACCATTAGGTCCAGTAGTGGCCGACTCTGGGGTTGTGGTGCTCATCTCGCTTTATTGGCCGAGGGAGGCGGCGTACAGCTTCCGGGTCATGTGGCCAGCATGACTGAGCCACTTCTGGTGAACCAGAGGAGCGCACGGAAACGCCATTTACCTTCCCGCTGGAGCGGTTCCTATTTATCTACTTGCACTTTGACGTGCTTTCAAACTGTTAGGTTGACAGGAGCAGGGAGCGAGCAACGGGAGCTCACCCTCTCACAGGGATTCAAACCACCGACCTTCTGATCGGCAAGTCCTAGACTCTGTGGTTTAACCCACAGCACACTTACAAATCCCCATCTGACACGGAGAAATACATTTGGGTATCACCAGCATGTTATCTTTAAGAAATAAACTTTAAAAATAAAAAGTACATTGCCAAATTTCTAGAAACTTAAGATTCCTGAAGAGACAGAAGGAATATTAATTCTGATAAAATGTTTAGGTATATCATATTTTCACCAACATGGACACCTGGGAACATTTGGCATTTATCTTCCTACTAAGCTTTTCTCTGCGCACAGGATTCTAGGATTCCCTAAGCTTGATTCTAGGATTCCCTATGAAGGAAAATCAAATTAAAGTTCATTATATAACAAAAGACGTTAGAGCATGTGAAATGTTGCCTTCTCAGATCCTCTTATTATGCAGGCAATGGAAATAAAGGCTCTAGGCATATCCACATTCCCAGTTCATTTTAAAAGCTGTTTCTAATATTTAGTTGGTGCTCATTTTAATGGGGGAAAATAACCAACAATTATTATAAAGCAGTGACCCACACTATACGTAATCCAGCCAATCAGCAGGGAGGATTTTAAGCTTTGTGTTTTGGGGGGGGGGGGTTCTGCAAACAGCTGCATTTCATTCCCTCCTGCCCGGGATTCTGTTTTCCAAAACAACTATTAAGGCATCTTGGTGTCCAAGAAACTCTTACTGCTAGGTGGTCAAGGCATTAGCAGAGCTAGATAAAAAGGACCACCGGTTAGGTTTCACTTTACAGACTATGGACACATCTCAGAACAAATGCATACCAGAGGAATCTAGGAAGACCAGGCAATTTACATGCTTCCACATGCAGGTCCACCCTCTAGACCCAAGACATGCAAGCGAAATAACTGTACTAGTAAGACCTGCTAGTCACCACAGCAGAGTGATTGAGAGGGGAGGGAGGGGAATTCCCATCATTACCAGAAATTAATGTGAAGATACCATATAGGGACATGGGTGGCGCTGTGGGTTAAACCACAGAGCCTAGGACTTGCCGATCAGAAGGTCGCGGTTCGAATCCCTGCGACAGGGTGAGCCCCCGTTGCTCGGCCCCTGCTCCTGCCAACCTAGCAGTTCGAAAGCATGTCAAAGTGCAAGTAGATAAATAAGTACCACTCCGGCGGGAAGGTAAATGGCGTTTCCGTGTGCTGCTCTGGTTTGCCAGAAGCGGCTTAGTCATGCTGGCCACATGACCCGGAAGCTGTACGCCGGCTCCCTCATCCAATAAAGAGAGATGAGCGCCACAACCCCAGAGTCGGCCACGACTGGACCTAATGGTCAGGGGTCCCTTTGCATTTACCTTTACCATATAGGCAGGAGTCACTTCAGTCAAGTGTGTGGTAGTTGGAAGTCTAGTTCAGTAGCCCAAATCTGTGCAGGGAAAGCTGGTCAGTCAGCAACCATGTGTTTGCATGGTACTAAGATGCCCTCTGTCCATTAGTTCTACCACAGCGGGGGTCAATGAATATAAATCTAGCAGGGACTGAAGCAGGATATCCTTCATTATGATAGATACGAGTGGCATGAACTGACTGAACTCCTATGATTTTCTAAAACAAATACTACTATATAATCATGCCACTATTGGATATCAAGCTGCAGCCCTGATAATTGCCTCAAATTAACACTTAAGGAATTTCTTTCCTAAATATACAAGTTGATCGGTCACTTTATGTTTCACAGAAATTCGTTGCTCCCCAAAGAATAACTAGCCTCTAAATGTTTAAAGCAAGGGAAGACCGGAAGAGGCCTGGAGACTAACTAGTTCATGAAAGGAATTGTTCCTGAGAAGATCTCCCCACAGTATAGCTTTTCCCATAGTATATAAACAGAAGAAGGTGTTTTACACTGAGGCTGTGCACACACATAAATTTAAAGCAAACCTCCCGCCAAAAATCCTGAAAACTAGCTTGTTAGGGTGCTGATAATTGTAGGTCTGTAAGGGATAAACTGAGGGACGCGGGTGGCACTGTGGGTTAAACCACAGAGCCTAGGACTTGCCGATCAGAAGGTCGGCGGTTCGAATCCCCATGACAGAGTGAGCTCCCATTGCTCGGTCCCTGCTCCTGCCAACCTAGCAGTTCGAAAGCACATCAAAGTGCAAGTAGATAAATAGGTACTGCTCCGGCAGGAAAGGAAACGGCATTTCCGTGCGCTGCTCTGGTTCTCCAGAAGCGGGTTAGTCATGCTGGCCACATGACCCAGAAGCTGTACGCCGGCTCGCTCGGCCAATAAAGCGAGATGAGCGCCGCAACCCCAGAGTCAGTCATGACTAGACCTAATGGTCAGGGGTCCCTTTACCTTTACCTATAGTTCCCAGGTGATGTAAATGAGCATTAAATGTAAGATGTGTATTTTGCTAAGTCAGGCCATTGGTTTATCTAGCTCAGTACTGCTTCCAACAAGGGTTGGGCAGCCGACAACCCTATGGCTATGTTCCGCTCCTGGCCTAATTTCAAGCATTTCTCAGCCAAACTTCAAAAGGCCTCTGTAAGTGACCAGACTTCTGGCAAGAGCGATCTGTACCTCCCACAGCAGTTTGCTGAGTGGGGAGGGAAAGGAAAGGATGCAAGAAAGAGAGAGGTGTCTGGCTTTGGTCCCATCCACCTCTGTCATGTGGCCCCAAACAGATTACTCCTGAGGGCACTTGGCCCTCAAGAAAAAGGAAAGGCTGTGTCACACCCTGGCAGCATCTCTCCGGGGTTTCAGACAGAACCTGTGGCTCTGCAGATGTTTGACCCCAGCTCTCATCAATGCCAGCCAGCATGGCCAATGGCAAGGAGTGATGGGAGTTGTAGTCCAGCACCATCTGCAGAGCCATGGGTTCCCCATTCCTGCAAATGGAGGCACTTCCCCAAGTGTGTCCAGAAGCTAAAGTATGGAGGGTGGGCTTTTAGGTGGTGGCCTTCAAAGGCATGGCCTTTTCAGTAGTGCCCAAACTGAATGTGGAGTGATTCCCATAGAGAAGCTAACCTGATACCTATGTTGATGTCTTTTCAATGCCAGACCAATATTTTCTTATTATGAGCACAGGCTTATTAAGATTACCTTAACATCTTTCAATAACTTTTAAAGTTTATTTCAATACAACTTTGAAGTTAGATATTCAGATTATTAGTCTCCACTTTTGATAAAGTTGCTTTAGTGTTCTTTATTGTGACTTGATTGTGATTTGTATCCTGTTTTCATCACTATCCATGCTGGTTCTGGCTTTTAATGTGATTTTGATTGTATTGTTTTTTATTTATAGACTTTTCAAAATACAATCAGAGTAAAAAATAAAAATACTATACAATTCAATAACGTCAACAATTCAACAATTTCAGTTCAACAATTCAACAATTTATTATTATTATTATTATTATTATTATTATTATTATTATTATTGACTGCTCTTCTATGGTTTCCTCAAATTATCTATTTCTGCTGCATATGCTGCTTTTCTTAGTCATTCTAACCTCCAAATTTTTCTCATTACAATTTTTAACTGCTGAGCTTACTCTAAACCAGCTAGCGTTCTAGCATTCTTACAATAATTTTTTTTAATAATCTACAAATAATTTTCAATCCTCTTTAAAAGTTGTCTCTTCTTGTTCTCTAATTTTACTTGTCAATCTTGCTCATTCTACATACTCCATCAGTTTCATCTGCCACTTCTCTTTTGTGGGGACTGCTTCCTCTTGCCATTTTGGGGCATATAAAATTCTGGAAGCAGTAGTTTCATATAGAAATAAATTCATTTTTTATTTGATATCTCTGATCTCATTATACCTTTAAAAAAACCCTCTGGTCTCCTTGGAATAGTCTTTTTAAACAATTTTTTTCAACTCATTATGTACCATTTTCCAAAATTCCTTAGCTACTCTACAGGTCCACTACATATGATAAATTATGTTTATTTTAATTATTTTGCACGTTATGAAGCATCTAACAAATATAATAAATGAAAGGATAAATAGTACTGGAAATATATAGACAGTTTTGGAAATGAAGTTCTGTACACGGCCCCAAGTTCATTCTGTACCAATGATCTTGTAGCTTGTGATCTTTATTTGGTCAAACATAGGAAATCTATATTTGAGCTTGCAAAGGCAACCCATTTTCTTTTTTTCAGATTTTACATCCTGGAAGCGGGCTGCGCTGACCCATACATTTCACTGAATTCTAAGATGCAAAACGAATCAGAATTACATAATTCTGGTTTCATAATTTTCATAATTGTTTTGGTGCTATGCAAAATTGATTTCCCTCTTCTCTTCAATATGAAAATTTGGCCCATGTGTTGGGGGAAGAAATTTATCCATATATTTCAAATATATGTGGGGAGAAAGAGCAAGAGCGAGAGAACGAGAACTGCTTCATTCCACAGACCATATCCTGTGGCATATGCATTTTCATCACTATGTTTGTCTTGCAGACAAAATGAATATCAGATGGTAGGTTTGAAAAAGGGCAGACCGAACATGAGGTGATTAGTTTCAAAAACAGATTTTATTCTTGATAAATTATTACCAAATACAATCATCTGTTGATTGAGGATATAAAACAGATTTGTCATAGTATAACCCATTGGTTAAATGAAAAACGGAAACAATACGTTTATTTAACATGGTCTGGCATTAAGCTCCAAGAAGCACAAATTTAAGGCAAATAATTAAATTTTCAACTTAAAGATATGCATTTGTTAACCAAAAGTTGTTTCTTGAGGTCACCTGTTTCACCTTGGTTACTCTTATTGCATTATATATATACATACTATGACATGTATATGAAACATTCCTATGTAGCTGCAAACTTTCTGAACTGCTGGGTCTCTGAGCACAATGGGATAAAAAGAAGGGATGGAATACCAAATATTGTGATATCAGTGTAGCTACTGAAATGGAAAGGTACTATGCTTAGGCATCTGTCACTATAACGTTGTATTTATTTACAGGTAGGTAGCCATGTCAGTCTGCCGTAGTCAAAACATTATTTATTTAAAAAAATTCCTTCCAGTAGCACCTTAGAGACCAACTAAGTTTGTTCTTGGTATGAGCTTTCGTGTGCATGCACACTTCTTCAGACACACTGAAACAGAAGTCACCAGACCCTTATATATAGTGGGAGGGTGGGGAGGGGTATTACTCAGAAGGGTGGTGGGAATGGGTGATTGGCTGATAGGCGTGGTAAACCTGATGACGACTGTTAACGACTGCAATTGGTCTTACAGGAAAAAGCAAGGGGTGAGATGGCTAAAAATAGCTTTATCATGTATAATGAGATAAGAATCCTATGTCTCTATTCAGACCAGGTCTCTCCATGGTTTTAAGTTTGGTAATAAGTTGCAATTCAGCAACTTCTCTTTCCAGTCTATTTCTGAAATTCTTCTGTAATAAGACAGCTACTTTGAGACCTTGTATTGAATGTCCTGGGAGATTGAAGTGTTCTCCTACTGGTTTCTCTACCTTGTGATTCCTGATGTCAGATTTATTTCCATTTATCCTTTGGTGTAGGGTTTGGCCTGTTTATTTGTATTTATTTGTATATGTTGTACTATGAAATTTTATGTATAAAAATAATATAATACTTTACTTCGTTTTGATCAAGTAAAATGATGATAACTATTCAACAACTCCATATTGTAAAACACTTATACTTAATCAAATTAATAAATTTCAAATTTCTTGCTACAGCATACTAGAAACCTTTGATTAACAACAATGTAGAAAAGCATTGGTTCCCAAACTCACATACCCCCCCCCATGGACCACTTAGAAATTGCTGAAGCTCTTCATGGACCACCAAATTATTTTTCTGCCTGTTTTGGCAACTGTAATGTGCTGTACTAGTTGCCATGTGATTTTTAATTGTCTTATATTGCTTCTTTTGTTTCTTATGTTGTATGTTATTATATAACAATTTGGATTCCATAGGATTCAGATTTTAAGGGCTCTTCACAGACCATCTGACTGAAGCTTGTGGAGCACTTGGGAAATATAAGAGGAGCCTGCCCATCTAATACAGCATTCTTTTCTCACAGTGGATGATCAGATGCCTGTGGAAAACCCACAAGCAGGATCCGAGCACAAAAACACTCCCCACTCATGTGGCGTCCAGCAACTGGAATTCAGGAGCACTTCAGCCTTGAACTGTAGTAGTAGAAGGCAAGGCACCCTGAAAACGAAACTGTGGTGACGCAGTGTCTTCCATAATGTTCCCTCTTGCAGAGAAGGATGTTTCAGAAGCATCCTTGCCACCTCTACCACCATGGCTTTCGGTAGATATGGCCTTCACCATTGTGCACCCTAAAGAATATCCCCAAAATAACGTACAGAAGCATATTGAGACACACTGGCTTTTTCTTTCAGTGGTGCATTATCATTTGGCTTCTTGAAGGAAACCCCTTTCAGGCTTAGTATTTAATGTGGGGTGTCAGGCATTGTGCATACTAAACAACAAGCCCCCAACAACCTCATGTTGGGTGATAGCAAATGCATAAGGTGCCATTAGACTGTCGATCATTAAGATTTTGTGAATGGCATATCCATTTCAAATGTTCCCATTGAAAAAAAGGTTCATAGCTTGCAGCACTCCTTGATTCCAAGCTGCTGTTGGAGGCCAGGTGGCCTAAGTGGCAAGGAGTGCCTATGCCCAGCTTCAGCAGGTATAATAGCTACAGTGGTACCTTGGTTCTCGAACTTAATCTGTTCCGGGAGTCTGTTCGACTCCCAAAACAGTTCGAAAACCAAAGGTGCGGCTTCCAGTTGGCTGCAGGAGCTTCTTGCACTCAATCGGAAGCCGTGGAAGTCACGGTGGACATTTGGCTTCCAAAAAATATTCACAAACCGGAACACTCACTTCTGGGTTTGTAGCATTTGGGAGCTGATTTGTTCAGGAGCCAAGCCATTCAAGTGCCAAGGTACCACTGTACAGCCATTCCTGAACCAGAATAACCTGGTCTCAGTTATGCATGTCCTGATAACCTCATACTTGATAACTGTTATGCTCTTTACATGGGGCTGTCCTTGAAGATGATCCTGAAGATGCAATTGGTACAGACTGTAAGTGCTCAACTTCTGAGTGGAGCAGCATGCGATGATCACATTGCACCTGTCCTTATAATCACGGCACTGGCTGTTTGAAAATTCCATGATAGGGATGGTTAGGAAAGGGTTTGAAAATAAAATTGTCAATATCCTAATGCCATTTGACATACTAATGGTGCCCCCCGCTTGTGTCCAGTTCTGCTTGCCTCGTCAGAACAGGAAAGTTGCCAAAGAAAAGACTGGAGCAATTGCCCTATAAGGGATTTTTAGATTAGAAAAATGGTAAGTCAGGGAGAGACATGATAGAGGTGTGCTGTAAAATATTGTGCATGGTGTGGAGAAACTGAATAGAAAGCAGCTTTCCTTCCTCTTTAATAATACTAAAACCCACGGCCATCCAGTGAATGTTGGAAGATTCAGGCAGACAAAAGAAAAAAATTCATCACACAGTGAAGAAGGAGAAGAAGAGGAGTTTGGATTTGATATCCCGCTTTATCACTACCCTAAGGAGTCTCAAAGCGGCTAACATTCTCCTTTTCCCTTCCTCCTCCACAACAAACACTCTGTGAGGTGAGTGAGGCAGAGAGACTTCAGAGAAGTGTGACTAGCCCAAGGTCACCCAGCAGCTGCATGTGGAGGAGCAGGGAAGCAAACCCGGTTCACCAGATTACGAGTCCACCGCTCTTAACCACTACACCACACTGGCTCTACACCACACAGTGCATAGTGCAACGAAGATGTGGGCTTGAAAGTCCCTCAAAGGAAGTTGAAGGTCCCATATACGGCTAGGTACACCAAGCACACAGCACTTGAAACTCCCCCCAACTTAGTTTTAGATTATGAACTAGCAGCACTGCTAAGGTGTAAATTTAACAGAATCAAGCTTTTTATGACATGGAAATTAAGACAGCAATTATAGAGCCTCATGGAGATCCTGAAGAAAATTGAGGACCTGGCAGAACCCACAAAATTCCCAAATCAGCCTGAAGTGCCTTGGCTTATGGGTGTCTCAGCTGAGGCCTCCAGTCACCCATCAACACCTGCCTTGATTCCTCATTTAATAGTGAAGGCACTAATGGACCTAGTGGGAAGCCTAGAGCCAACCTAGGAGAACTCCTTTGGTTGCTAGAAAGCTATATTTCTATAGGTCACCTCAGAAGTAATTGTTAACTCAGGAGAAAGGAGAAGACTCAGCTCTTCCCTCCCATCTGATGACCAGGAAGAAGAGAAATTGGTAGTGAGGATAGAAGCCTCTCAGTGTCCTCCTGATGGTTGCTGAGTTCCCTACTGAGGTCCTTAGCGCCATCTCACTTACACAGCTCCATAACTCCCTGGCTCAGCTCCTGCTCTCATTCTAGGTATTGGTTATGGATAATTCAGTACCCTCTTGTGAAATAATCTATTGAGGATATCCTAGTCCTATAGGTTGGTTTGGCATGTCAGTAAACAGGAGCGTCTGAGAGTTAACTTTCAGTTTGCTTTGGGAATACTGTGTGGATCTGGGGCTTTGTTTTGCCCATACAATTGGGAACTCAAATGTCTCCCTCCTAAAAACCAGAGTCCATACAAAACACAACAGTAGCTCTCTAGCATGCTGAATGGCTCTGACAGTTCAAGCATGCAATTTTGTAGCAGCATGCAAACAAGACTGGGAATTCAGGGTTAAAAACTAAACTGAAGTTTTGTCTTATACAGTAATGAAAGCTGACCAAGAGAGTAAATCAAATGGATCTCCTAACAAACTGAAAACAGCTGTTTGGCTGGGCTTGTCTCTGATTTAGGTTAGGTAATTATTGCTCTAGTGTGGTTCAAGGTTGTTCTGTGTTACTGAAATAGGATAGCATATGAAAAGCATCCAACTTCTTAATTTACTGTAGCATCAGAAATTCCACTGTATGCATATAAAAATATCTAGATATGTAATCATCTATGGATATACCTATAGGCTTTTCTAAATGCCTATTTATTTTGCCTTTCAAGACACAATTACACAACACTTACTTATGTCATACTAAGGTAGAATATCTCTTCTAAGGAAATGATATTTTAAGTCTAAAATGTTAAGCCATTCCAGTTGTAGTCTTTCTTTCTTTTTTCTTTCTTTCTTTCTGCATTATGCATTACATATGGGCATTATGCATTGCATATGGACAATCACTTATTAAAGGATACACTAGCTGGACTTTGCAAAGTAGTGATTGAATACCTACTTTCAACATTAATTCTGCAGAAAAAACAGCACTTGTTCCTGGAGTAAATCACATTTTTAAGTTCAGCATGCAAACAGGGACCAAAGATTTGAAGCTATTAAGGTATTCAAAGTTGGCAAGCCAGTCTTTTGTAAACATGCCTACATAGCATTTCTGTAAAATGAGTCCCTCTACTAAATTTCTGATCTTTCACAATCAATATCGAAGCCTGTCTAATAAATAAAAATATTAACACCTGTAAGTATGTCATTGACTTTTAAATGCCATGCGGTAATGAAATGCATATGGAACCCCCCCCCCCCCCTTTTGTAAGTATCTGAGCCAATTAATAATATAAACAGTAAGGGAACAGTCTGCATTGTAAGTTTGTTTATAAGCATTTCAGTTCTGGAAATTTTAAAATTAAATTTTGGCTCCCAGTTTCAATTTTGGCTCTCAGCTACAGGTCTTGAATCGTTCTTAGCTTACTAAGCATTGCTGGACTGAGGAATTCATTTTCAACATGGCTAAAGTAACTAAGTGCATAAGAAGGGACCTGCTGGATCAGACCAAAGACCCATCTCCCCCACCATCCCTTTCTCACAGTGGCCAATCAGATGCCAGATGGGAAGCCCACAAGCAAGGGGTTGCAACAGTGCTCTCCTCACTTGTGATTTCCAGCAACTGGTCATCAGAGGCATACTGGGACTGACAGTGGAGATAGAAGACAGCTGTCCAGGCTAGTACCCACTGATAACTTTACCCTCCACTGATCTATCTAATCTTCTTTTAAAGTGATGCAAGTTGGGGACCATCACTACATTTCATAATGCTGTATGAAGAAGCACTTTCTTGTGTCCTGAATCTTCTGATAGTCAACTTCATTGGACAGCCCCAAGTTCTATTATTGTTGGTTTCCCCCCCAAAAAAATTTCTAAACATTGTTAGGTGGGCTTCCCCAAGTCCCCCCATCTGATTTTCATCTTACCTCATCTTTAGCAGTTTACATATATCATAATTTCTAACCATTTTTATCACACTTTAACCATAAAAATCTTCACATTTTATCTCTTACAAATAATACTATTTTAAAATACACTATCATCTGCTTCTAACCCTACAGCCTATTTCCACTTCCAAAGGCATTCTAAGATTTAAATATTAACATATTTTTTCAAATATTCCTTAAACTTCTTCCAATCTTCTTCTCAAGTTCTATTATTATTATTGTTGCTGCTGTTGTCTTCAAGCAAATGTATAGACCCCTTCATGGCATGAAAACACTGAAGCAGTGTACAGGGTAATAACAGAATAAAACATCTTCAGAGTCAAGGTTTTCAAATGGTAGGATTTGTGTGATGTATATTAACACCTTCACTGTCATCCAACTACATTATAGGGCTTAAGCCTGAACTCAGTGGGGCTTACATCTCAGTAAACATATATTGTTGCAATCCATATAACAATCCTGTAGACTAGGTTAGTATAATTACACCTGTATTCAGCTGATGGGATAGAGACTGAAAGAGACAGTAGCATGCCTAAAGTCACATAGGTAATTTGAAGTGGGGTGACAACCTTATTCATAGCTTGGGGAATATACTATACTATATCAAACACGTTTGCTGAAACTAACCTTGGATAAATAACCAATAATAATGAAATGGTTCAGGGGATGCCTTTCTATTTTGTACGAAACACACCATCTTGCTCCCTTTTGAGTATTGCCCATTCTTTCTGCTTTGAAAAATTCAAAAGTCTGTGCTCAGACAAAACACCAACCATTTTTATTCTGCTCAACCCTTTTAAAATATGCCTGCATCCTAAAGCTGTGTGGTGAATTAGCATGTATGTTTTAGATTCCAATAATTCAATTAAGTGTTTAATGGAAATAAAGGGGGGGAAAGATTCCAGTGCGCTGTAGGTTATTAAAAGGATCAGACATTAACTCGTACTCAAATTCTCTTGAAATGAATCATAATCTTACTGTTAAATATATACAGGGCTACATTCTACTGTTTTGAAATGGAAACTTAATCTGAAACCCTCTCTGCATGATTCTCAATGTGGGAATGATTCCCAGATCCAAGCTATTTAAGTACATCAAGGGGAAAGGGCAAAATGATGCTCTCACTATCAATTGTCATGGATTAGAGCTCCCAGCCAACCATCCCCAGAAAGCCTGGTGCAACTAAGGAAAGGAAATGGTGTTCTAAGATCCTTTCTATTCTTCTAGCCCTGTCTCTGCTGAGAGCCAAGTTTCCGCATGTCAATGACATGGCTCTACCAGGTAAGATGTGCTTCGGTCATGCTTCTGATATTCATTGGCATAACTATGGGGAGGAACAGCTGGAAATATAGGTAGCTCTTTAATAGGTTCGTATCTTACCATCCTTCAGTGTCTTTGAGAAATGTTTACAGCCACTTCACAAGTTGGGCACAACCCATGTTAGTCACAGCAGTGGAACTGGTAAAGGTAAAGGGTAAAGAGACCCCTGACCATTAGGTCCAGTCGTGACCGACTCTGGGGTTGCGGCGCTCATCTCGCTTTATTGGTCAAGGGAGCCAGCGTACAGCTTCCGTGCCATGTGGCCAGCATGACAAAGCCGCTTCTAGCAAACCAGAGCAGCGCACGGAAATGCCGTTTACCTTCCCGCCGGAGTGGTACCTATTTATCTACTTGCATTTTGATGTGCTTTCGAACTGCTAGGTTGGCAGGAGCAGGGACCAAGCAACGGGAGCTCACCCTGTCGCGGGGATTCGAACCGCCGACCTTCTGATCGACAAGTCCTAGGCTCTGTGGTTTAACCCACAGCGCCACCAGTGTCCCTAGCTGGCAATATAGGTAGCTCTTTAATAGGTTCGTATCTTACCATCCTTCGGTGTCTTTGAGAAATGTTTACAACCACTTCACAAGTTGGGCACAACCCATGTTAGTCATAGCGGTGGAACTGGACTTTGTTGCAACTAACAAATTCCACTGCTGTCATGCAACAGGGGGCCTATTCTCACTTTTTGGCACATACAGTATAGGCTGGAATGGGATCCAGAAGGTGAGAATGGGTGCAACACACATACAGCTTAAAGCAAGCGGATTCTTCTGCCTAACAGGCAGAGGGAAGAGGTGGGGCCAACAGATATGTGATAATAAAAGGCAAGATCAGGAGTTGTGACCTCACCTACTGCTTCACAGAGTCACTATATGCATAATGCAGGTACCAAAGATGAGAACTGGGCTAAAGCAACATCACAGGGGGTTTCCAGCTTCCCCACCCGCTGCCTTTGGAAGCCTCATAAGAAACTGCTGCAGCAACAGGTCTGAGTAACACCATAAGAGGAGTTGTTGCCTGAATGGTGATGCCAATGGGGCTGTGAGGCTTTGGGGAACCTGAGGCTGAGAGAGCAGATCAGACTGACTATATTCTTGGCTAATTTGTAGCAGACATAGCTGCAGTGGCTAGAACATCTAGGACCAAGGTGCTCAAACACCCTTTTTGTTTGTTTGTTTGTTTGTTTGTTTGTTTGTTACTGTCAGGAGGCGACATTTATAACACAGCAATGTTTTTTGTATGATATTACATTACTACATGTTGCTGTTTCATTGTTGCTATTATGATGAATATTATTATGGTCCAGCTCTCACTGAGAGCTGGACCATAAAGAAAGCTGATCGCCAAAGAATTGATGCTTTTGAATTATGGTGCTGGAGGAGACTCTTGAGAGTCCCATGGACTGCAAGAAGGTCAAACCTCTCCATTCTGAAGGAAATCAGGCATGAGTGCTCACTGGAAGGACAGATCCTGAAGCTGAGGCTCCAATACTTCGGCCACCTCATGAGAAGAGAAGACTCCCTGGAAAAGACCCTGATGCTGGGAAAGATGGAGGGCACAAGGAGAAGGGGGCGACAGAGGACAAGATGGTTGGACAGTGTTCTCGAAGCTACAAACATGAGTCTGACCAAACTGCGGGAGGCAGTGGAAGACAGGAGTGCCTGGCATGCTCTGGTCCAGGGGGTCCAGAGTCGGACACAACTAAACAACAATTATGGTGAAATGATTACTGCAATTGTTGGTTTTTTTAATGCATTGTTTACATTGTTGTAAGATATTTGGAGTATTGTTTTGTGTTTGGAAAGGCAGCATGCAAATAAAGTGGTGGTGATGATGGTGATGCAGTCACAACTTTTACTGGATTGTGTGCCCACTGAGTACAACTACCGTATTTTTTGCTCTATAAGACTAACTTTTCCCCTCCCAAAAAGTAAGGGGGAATGTGCGTGCGTCTTATGGAGTGACTACCAGGCTGCGCAGCTATCCCAGAAGCCAGAACAGCAAGAGGGATCGCTGCGCAGTGATCCCTCTTGCTGTTCTGACTTCTGAGATTCAGAATATTATTTTTTCTTGTTTTCCTCCTCCAAAAACTAGATGCGTCTTATGGTCTGGTGCGTCTTATAGAGCAAAAAATACGGTAAATATCCTGGCCTTGACGTTCATTGTTATTGGAAAATTGAACTGCAAGCATATTTCAGTCTATATTCTGCACCCTGTAAGGTGGTGGGCAGAGACTCATCTTTCTTCACAATGGAACCTGCTGTGGCCTATAGAACCTCAGCTTATGGCATAAATCACAGAGACAGTTGCAGCTTTGTGAAATTTTATTTGTGACCCTTTGCAGCTTATGTCACAGGTCAAATTGGCTTGGGTAAATGGATAACAAAAATGGCAAATTTAAATGTTTCTCCCATTGCAATTTATCCAGGCCTCAAATGGCTGGAGTCCCATTCTAAACTGTCTTGCTGTTCATGACAAAGTGTAAATCAGATACAGTACTGGTAGGAAGTTTAAAAGCCTATATGATGAGTTCTGTGTTGGGAAACAGCTGGCAAGGTTTCCCTCCAGCACACATTTTATATTGTTTTGCATAACCATCTTGCTATGTTTTAAAAAAATACTACTCTTGGCCAGTGCATTAGTTTATAGAAATATATCCTGTCATCTTGGAAACCAGTTGGCAGATATCTCTGTGCTGAGACAGAGATGTTTTGGAGGCATTTTGGCTTAGTCTATTACTAATGCACATCAAGTGGTATGATGGTGCTTTAAAGAAATGAAAATCCATCCTGCAACATGGAGTACTCTGTTCTAGCATGCTCAGATTTAAACCTCAGTAGACATTACAGAACCTGAGCTGCTTGATCAAAACAAGGCCTGCAACCAAGCCAAAGGCAGCCCACTAGCCATTGTGGCCTGCCAGGTTCTTAACAACTTTCCCCTTCTGCAATCCAGGCAGACAGCAAAAACATGGCTTCCGAGTCTCTGATGGACCATAATATATGACCGGTAGGTCACAAGTGTGTGTGGAGAAGATGAAGTTTATAAGATCTCGACTACTTCACAGGTACTTAAGATAAACTCTGGTAAATCTGAGCTTCAAGATAGCTCAGAATATAGGTCTTGCAAGTATAGTGATTTACAGATAACTTAGAACTCCGAACGGTCTCCCTGATTTCAAGATGTAGATTAGATTGGCTTTTCTACAGTGCCATCTTCCAAAAAGACTCTATCATTGTGCCTTGGAACATTACAAAGTCATAAAAGCAGCATCATTATCTTGGTACCATAAAATCTAATACATTTGTCCCAGCCAATAAATATTTCTCTCTCTGTCTCACCAGGTGCCTTGCCCAACAGTCTGCTAGGTGTGAATGTCTGAATTTAATGCTGGATTCTCAAAATAGTGCAGGTATTCTGCTAGTGTACCCCCACTCACAGCCTGACAGTCTCTCTTCCTGAGCCAACAGAGGTGGTCTCAAAGGTAGTGTTGAAGAGCCCATGATTTATAGTCTTGGAAGATTTGAGGTCCCCATATGGGAAGCAGTTCCAAGTCTTCACGGCTTCCATAGCAACCATAGGCCTAACTCAAACTGTAACAGGCCCGACAAACTTAGCTAGGAATGCACTTGATGTTTTTTGCTCAGATCCAAATGATAACCTATGGATCTTTCTGTTATCATGGGCAGATCATTTCCTGATCAGTTTGGATTGTTGGTGACAACCGCTGGTAATACTTGCTGAAGGGGTGGGGAACCCATTAAGTTTAACTGCTCCTTCCCCCCAAAAATTATGAATCTGAATTGTTCCTGGTGGGTATTTTTCTACTCACATGTGGCTCTCACAGTTTTGGAGGAGGCTGTGGTGCCACACTTTTAACATTTTGTGGGGGAAGGGTGCCGGTACTGCATTCCCTTGAGTACCCCAGAGTACCCTCAGGGGGAACTACTGACTTTCATTCCCATCATCCTTTCTCTGGGAGGCAATGGTACGTCTGGAGTCAGACGTGGACAGAGATTAACAAAATGAAACTTAATCCAGTCAAGGCAGAGGTACTATTAATTTAATTTTTAAAAACTCACTAGCAATCTGGATGTGTCGCTTCAACCTGTTCTGGATTGTGTTGCAGTCTCCTTGAAGGAACAGGTACATAATTTGAAGCTACTAATTTCCCTGGATGCTCAGGGGATGGCAGTTGCTTGAAGTGCTTTTTGTAAACTTCAGCTGATATGCCAGCTATGGTCTGTCCAGGAGAAGGCAGACCTGGCTTCAATCATCCATGCTTCAGTTACCTTCAGACAGGATTATTGTAATGTACTCTACATGGGGCTGCCTTTGAAGACAGTCTGGAAGCTTCAGTTGGTCCAAACTGCAGCTGCCAGACTTTCCTCTGGTACTTGCAGGTCAGGACATATTTGCAGGTCTAAGCATATAACTGCAGTATTATGTCAGCTTGATTGGCTTCTCATTGGCGGTGGCATGGCTACTAGAAGAGCGGGATAGAAATATGTTATTTATTTATTGTTCTAGCCTTTAACACCTGAAACAGGATCATGTGACCTAAGGGTCCACCTGCCTGTAGGCTTGCCTGGGACCTAGCAACAACGTTAGATGCTGTACTCTCAGTACCATCATCTGGGGAGAGTGTGGGAGACAGGGCCTTTTCAGTGGTGGAGCCATTACTCTAGAAAGCTCTCCCAAGTGACTTTCATCAGACTCCACATAAATAAATAAATGATGATAATGATATACAGAATTCTCCCTGCATGATGTGAGCCTTAGAAATGCAGAATTTTAGATTACACAGAGAGGACACCACACATATACACCTGTATCCATGTAGCCTACCTGCAGACTTGAAAATCAATATGTGCATGTCCCCTCGCCTATTCAGTGTTTGAACATCATCTTATCTGCATCATTCACTTTCAATCAACCAACTATATGTTGCATCAAAGGTTGCTGTCTATCTTTTGATAGACCACAAGGATACGTCAGAGGCTGTCATCCACAGAAAAATTTACAACTGCAAAAAGAAGTTCCATGGTATTCAGCTATTCAAATTCTGGACTAACAACTTGCATATGAATCGAAATATTGACCCACCCAGCTGATTTAAAATGTGCTTTGGGGGATCATCCAGCTCACCAAGGAGGAGATTTTATTAAATAACTGTTTAGCTTTCTGATGCCGTAGTCATTCCTGAATGGCACTAATGACTATGTTCTGCTGAAATATTGTGGGGGAATTCGTTCATCCCTCTGGTGAGTGCTTATATGAGTGGGTCCAATGGCTTCACTGGGAATATTCAAATGAGGAATGGCTCCCAAATGAGCAAAAATTTCCAAATTATCCAGAACTGCATTTGTTATATTTATTTCATGAACTGGACTGTCATGCTACTTTTTTTAAAAAAAAAGAAGAAGGAAGAATCTGCAAAAACCTAACCCTAATTTTATATAGAATTTGTGTCTGCAATGTCATGTCTATATTCTAAAAGGGGTAAGATAAAACTGATTTTCTATTCTGGACTGCAAAACATCCATTGTTTTTCTTATTGTGGCTGGTTCTATTGCTATTGCTGCTAAAGCTGAAACACTACATTTCCTTATTGAGTACTTAGAAGAGATTGCTAAGGACACTTAGGGTCTGTGGCTCAGTCCTAAGCACACTTACTAGCGAGTAAATCTCAGTGAAACTAAATTCTGAGTAAACACAATGAGGGACCTGGGCATTAGTGATTTGAAAGAGCTGCTGGTACCCGTCTTTTCCTTTTTCTCCTGCCCAGTTACCACCATCAATTTACAGACCTATTGCAAGTATTTACTATGCAGAAAATGTGGCCAAGCTGGTGTTTGACCTTTGACAGAAGGCTGCCCTCTCTCCAGCTATTCCTAACAAACTAGGCCCAAGACAATAAGCTGCTTTATAGCTATTAGCTAGGTCAGTGTGTTTCTCCAGGAAGACCTCAAGCTGAAAAGCCAACATGCCTGACAACCACAGCCAAGATACCAAAGGTCCGAGCACTAGACATTGGAAAACAAATGGGAAAGCACACACTGCCACATCTGGAATCCTAATGGGCCACCAATGGTTCTCAGCTTAAGGAAGAATTACCACTGTTATTTTATCATCCCTAGTGCTAACTTAGCTGTTTATGTACAGCAATAAATGATTTTTTAAAAACATATTTGGGTCATTATGTCATATACCACCAGCAAGTAGGATTGTTTTATTGTGCTTGGAGTAAAAATACACGGCTATACCCAGATGTTAGGGGGAAGTTTAAAAAAAATAAAAAATCTTTGGCTCTTCTGCACTCCTTTCTGCTGGCCAAATGGTACATTTGAAAAAGAAAAAGAAAAACTGAGAATTTTATGGCTTATACTCCCGTCTCCCCAGTAAAACTTGCACCAGTATTGTTCCCAGGTAATGTTCCCAATGAGAACATTAGCATGTTAAGCAAAGTAGAGAAGGAACAGACATAATAATAATAATAATAATAATAATAATAATAATAATATTTATACCCCGCCCATCTGGCTGGGTTTCCCCAGCCACTCTGGACAGCTTCCAGCACAAGATTATAAATACATTAAAACATCATTCATTAAAATCTTCCCTAAACAGGGCTGCCTTTAGATGTCTTCTAAACATTAAATAGTTGTTAATTTCTTTGACATCTGATGGGAGGGCATTCCACAGGGCAGGTGCCACTACCGAGAAGGCCCTCTGCCTGGTTTCCTTTAACCTCACTTCTTGCAGTGAGGGAACCACTAGAAGGCCCTCAGCGCTGGATCTCAGTGTCCAGGCAGAACAATGGGGGTAGAGATGCTCCTTCAGGTATACTGGGCCTGAAAGCATTGTTTCACTAATCTGAGCTTCCAGGCTTACACTTTACATTAAAATATGGCTGGGGAGTAAAGCCCACCACCTGATCCAGAGCTTGTGCTGGAGTAATGGCACATTGGCACAGCCCCATGGTGTCATCCTTCCGATATCTCCCTCTTATATCTGCGTGGTGCAGTTTTGGCTATTTAAGGGCAGGCCTTAGAGAACTGAGATCCTTATTACTATATTTGAATGAATGACTACCACTCCTGTGTGTTATTCCCATCACAGTGGCAGTATCAGTGGAACTCATATTAGCAGGATCTGTCATTGGGTCAGTCCTGCAAAGGGGATACTGTGGTCAAGTAACAAACATTGTACATGAATTGGCAAAGTCTGCATAGTAAATTACATGCGACACACCCTGGTCACTAGACTTCATTGGAAGTGCCCAGATTGAAAGGGTGTAGAAAGCCTTCAGAACATCCTATTTTCACATCATTAGCAAAGCGTATATGAGCGCAAATAGCATTTGTCATATTCCTCTCTTGGAAAATAATTATACTACAGTTAATGTAGTGAATTGGAGGGCTGTTGAAAAGGGCTGTAGAGTTGGTCAATAAACTACAGTAAAGTTAAATTAGATTAACTTTGGCTGTGGACTTTGAAGTATTACAGGAAGACTTTACTAAGTCTGCATTCCCGCAACCCACACCAGCAAGAAGGCGTGTTTAAAAAAATGTTCACAGCAGCTTTGGTACTAAGGAACTGCTTTTCAAAACAATCTTCTCCTTGCTTGTTTTTCTTTTTGTAATATTCTCTGGGTAACCCTGATGTGCCCTGGAAAAACAGACATGTGAATTTGATACCTCATACTTGTTGATGAGTTGTTTTGTTTTTAAAAAAGTGAGCAAGCCGAATGTAGAATGTGAAATTTCCTTGTCTGTCCTGACACATGGCAGGTTAAAAACACAACTTAAATAACTAGCTAGATGCCTCTCCTGATTTCCAAGAACAGCTTAGATGTTGTTTTTAAAAGCTTTGTTTCAAAAACTTTCACATTTCCCCCTTGTGCATGGAAAACAAGAAATAGGACAAGAATAAGCTATTAATTCAAATATGACTCTGTAAAGCTGTAGCAATTCTTAAATGCATATAAAAGCAAAAAATGAGGTAGGTGGAACTTGACTCTTGCTCCTTCTGCATTCCGGATGTCTTCTTGCTTTACTAAATCAACACAGCTAAGGGAGCACATAAGCAAATATTAAAAATAGTTTGCTGGTTGTTCACTTATTGCACAAAACAACATGGACATCTTTTTTAATTTTGATGCCTTCCAAATTATCTGGACCTGACCTCAAAACACTGTTCAGCCAAAGACTTTCTGGGCAACTTTGATCAAATGGCTCTCTCTTAGCCTTGAGTCTATATCTGTAAAAGGAAACTAAGAAGGACCAGCCTCACATTATTTATCACTTATTAATCTTATATCCCAGCTTTTGTCCAAGGAGCTAAATTCTGCATGGAGTCCTGCTTTTATCCTAACAACTACTCTAAGCAACAGTGAGACAGTTCCAACAGGCAACAGGGCTTCTCCATCTTCTTCTCCCCACTGCTGCATCCAACACGCCTCCCCTATTCTGCTGCAGAAGGTTGGGGACCCACTATTAGCCGCAACACCTACTGTTAAGATCTGCTTGATAGCACATGAATCCCCAAAAAGTATGGCAGTGGTTCAAGCAACTGGCCAGACATATATCAATATAATCTCTGGTAAGCAAACCAGTGAGAATGTTCTTCATCAGAAAATAAATATTGAGGACAAGATGGTTGGACAGTGTTCTCGAAACTACCAGCATGAGTTTGACCAAACTGCGGGAGGCAGTGGAAGACAGGAGTGCCTGGCGTGCTCTGGTCCATGGAGTCACGAAGAGTCAGACACGACTAAACGACTAAACAACAACAACAACACATCATTTAAGCAGGGGTATGAAAATGGTGGCCCCCTAGATGTTGGTAGATGTCAGTTTCAGTCATTCCTGACCATTGGCCATGCTGGCTGGGGCTGATGGGACTTGGAATCCAACAATATCTGGAGGCCCACCAGTTCACCCTGATTTAAGCAAAGAACCCCTGAGTACATTAATTCTCACATTATTATTATTATTTTGTAAAAATATTGATTATTTGATTATTTTTAAAAAAATCAAAATGGTTTACAAAAATATCAAACCATAATAAGTTTTTATCAATAACAGTGCTTCTAAGCAAATTCAGCCATATGTTCTTGCAGCTAGATTAAATTATAGAATCTTATGAGTTGGTAGGGACCAAGAGTCATCTAGTCCAACCCCCTGCAAAGCAGGAATCTCAGCTAAAGTATCCATGACAGATGGTCATCCAACATCTGCTTTAAAACCTCCAAAGAAGAATAATCCACAACCTCCCGAGGGAGTCTGTTCTGTGGTGGAACATCTCTTACTGTCAGAAAGTTCTTCCTGATGTTTAGCGATCTCTTCTGGATATATACTACCATGCCCAATACTACTGGAATCAAAATAAACCAAAATATAATTGAAGACCTTTTAAACTATAGTCCCGCTGGAACAAAAGTCCTCCTTTGGTTCAAAATTTAGATTTATGCCACTAAAAAGCAGTTTTGCTCTATTGTAGGATTTACGAACTACACAATTAGCACAGTACTACTAGCATCAGGCATCCAAATCATGAGTTAGACTCCCAAAACCCACAAGGGACTGGCTATTAGAGATCATATTCTCAAATTCTCTACAAGTAGATATACACACAGACGTAAATGAAGCTTGCATTCTGCAAACATAAATGCATCCTTCTAGCAGCCACTGGAAGTCCGCCAATCCTCCAATCCAAGACAGAGGCAACAGTATGAAGAGGCAACAGAAGTCTCACAATCCATCATTCAGTCCCACAGTTGACTTGGCTTGAAATATGCTTGAATGCTGGTATCTAATATGAGCCAACTAGGTCCTGTTAGATGGGAAACATCCCATTTTCAGAACTGCCTACTAATCAGTATGTCAAGGTTAGGGATGTAAAAAGGAATTGATTTCCATTACATCCTGCATTTGTTGCATGCAGTGCTGTTTGCATTCTGCTGCATTTCGGCTTCTATCAAAAACCAAGTTATTTGTCTCACTGGTAAAATTAATTGTCATCAATGTGTTATTCCACAGTGTTGCACACGGGGTAGGTGGGTGGGAAGATTCCTGCCATCCAATTGTTTAATGATAGCAAAAACATTTTCCTGAAAAATATAAATCCTGGGGAGAAAGGAGAAACTGATTTTTGTGTGAAAAGACTGAGCTTTCATTCCTGGACTGAAATGCACTCCAAGATGCCCTCTTCTTATATTTTGTAAGATGTCTGCCCTTCTCTCTAAGCCACTGACAAAGGTTAGATCAGCATCTACTGACACAGCTCTGGCTGAGTTAGTGACTACTAGGCATGATGGCTGTTGTACCTCCACTGTTGGTGGCCGTATGTTGGGGGTCCTAGTTGCAGCTCCCATAGGCATCTGGTTGGCCACCGTGAGAACAGAATACTGGACTAGGTGGTTCTGCTGAAGATTCTGTAGCTGGAGATTGTGGAGATTGTGCTGCTCTCATTCCTTGGAGAAGGATTGTAGCTTTACCAGCAGCACAATCTCCACAATCTCCAGCTGCAGAATCTTCAGCAGAAGCAAAAAGACCCTGAGATGGGAGCCTGGATAGCACAAGTTGGTTAGAGTGTGGTGCTGATAACACCAAGGTTGTGTCAGGAGCTCAGCCTATACTCAAGTAGGACCCTGGTAGAGACACATGTCCAACTGGCATGTTCTCTCCCTCCTGGTCAATCATTCAGGAGCTTCAAAAGCTTTCTTCAGCCCGAACATCACAGCAACCGATGCCAACTGACACCGGCACACTTAGGGATCTGCAGAGTTTGCGCACCTTGCATGACAGACCTCAGCAACTCAGCATTTTGGCTAATCTACTTTATTTACATATAAACACACACAGAGCACTGCAACACGGCTCCCTCTCTCTCTAGCATCAGACAGCAAAAAGGAAAAGAACAAAGGACAATAGTCCCACTTCAAAGAACACAGTAACACAAACATCCTGTTTCCGTCACTTCCCACTCTGTGGAGTCAAAACATATACCGTCATGTGATAGACAACAATCCCATGACTGCAATCACGGAGCAGGAATTCTAACAGGTTGCGGGTCTGATCCCCATATGAAACAGTTGCATATTCCTGCTTTGCAGGGCATTGAACTAGATCAGGGGTCAGCAAACTTTTTCAGCAGGGGGCCGGTCCACTGTCCCTCAGACCTTGTGGGGGGCCGAACTATATTTTGGAGGGGGGAAATGAACAAATTCCTATGCCCTACAAATAACCCAGAGATGCATTTTAAATAAAAGGACACATTCTACTCATGTAAAAACACGCTGATTCCCAGACCATCCGCAGGCTGGATTTAGAAGGCAATTGGGCCAGTTCCAGCCCCCAGGCCTTAGTTTGCCAACCCATGGACTAGATAATCCTTGGGTCCCTTCCAATTCTGTGATTCCAGCTGCTTCCAGCCAGAGTTGAGACTACTAGACTTCAATTGACCAAAAGCTTGACTCATTATAGTGCAGCTTTGTAGGTTGAAGCAGAAAAGGGGTGAAATATAGAATGGGAAGGAACAAGTTTGACATGCAAATGTTACATGTGAATACATTACCTATGCCAATTTCTCATTTTCAATAAATCGTACTTTGCGTAGCATCTGTCATTGCAATCACAACAATTAAGCAAGTTTCCCATATGTTTCCTTGTGCTTCTGAAGTTAAGTTTGGACTCACTTTTGTTTACTAGTTTCTGGTCCAAATATCTCCAGTGACATCAGAGGGAATGCACACATCTGGGAAGGGACTTACATAACAGCTGGAGGCAACGCAGGAGGGGGTGCTAACACATTTTGGGTGTGACCGCATTAAAATGTGAGCAGCGCTGGCTATTCTTTGAGAGTTCATTTCCATTCCCCTTCTAAATGCTATTGCGCTAATTTATCAGCATATATTCTTTGCAATTTACCATGAAATATTTTTGGCCAGCAACTGGATCTGAGAAATAATGGCGGCTATTGAATATTATACGACACACTTAATTTGCACTGTCAAATAAGATGTGTTGTGCCAAAAGCACTGTAGACTGTAAAGCTGATATTATTGCAGCATATTCCCCAGCCAGCTCTTCACAGAGCAGATGTCAGGCTGCCTTCCCAAAGCACTGCAATGTTTACTGCCACTTTCATTTTTTCATAATCAAAATAATGCATTTAGCAGGTCTCCTCAGTAGCAATACGCAAACAATCCATAAAACACATTTTCTAGTGCAGCTGCACATTCTCCTCCATTTAGCCACTTGCTTCATGCTCCCCTTATGATTGGCCATCTGCTATGAATGGGAGGGAAGCAGGACAGCAGTTTTGGGGTGAGAAATATGGTCAGAACAGCTAGTAAGAATGCTATCCGAGTGCTGATAGTTCAGAATATTAAAATTCTATTCCACCCTTCATCTAAGGATCACAAGCTGCTTACAATATAAAAACACAAAATGTATAGCATTGTAACAAACAAAAACAATCCCCACCACTGTTTAAAAGAACATAGGTAAAGGTAAAGAGACCCCTGACCATTAGGTCCAGTCGTGACCGACTCTGGGGTTGGGGTGCTCATCTCACTTTACTGGCCGAGGGAGCCAGCGTACAGCTTCCGGGTCACGTGGCCAGCATGATTAAGCTGCTTCTGGTGAACCAGAGCAACACACGGAAATGCCATTTACCTTCCTGCCGAAGCAGTACCTATTTATCTACTTGCACTTTGATGTGCTTTTGAACTGCTAGGTGGGCAGGAGCAGGGACTGAGCAAAGGGAGCTCACCCCATCGCGAGGATTCAAACCGCCAACCTTCTGATCAGCAAGTCCTAGGCTCTGTGGTTTAGAGCACAGCGCCACCCGCGTCCCTTTAAAAGACCATAGATTGTTTAATTAGCCAAAGGCCTGAGAGAAGAGGAATGTTTTTGTCTGGTCCTGAAGATATGTAACGAAGGCGCCATGCGAGCCCCCAAGTGGAGAGCGTTCCACAATTGAGGAGCCCATGCATAAAAGGCCCCTTCTTGTGTAGCCACCCTCCGGTCCTCTCGCAAAGATGGGGGGTTACTGTTTTTATGTCAGCTGACTCTTTATTATATTAAGCAGTCTATTTCTAAAAAAATAAATAAGAAAACAGTACTAACGAAAATTACTTACACATTTGAAACGAGGGAATAAAGACTAAAACTAAATAATGTGTCCCTTGGTAGTAATAGGGCCTAAATGAGAATTCTGGAAATGAACAATTTACGATTTATTTGGAGACATGCAATATATTTCTATTGCTAGTGGTAGTGAAAGAAAAAGGAACGGGTGGGCAAGTTACTTATGTTTTCTGTTAATTTAGCTTATCGTTTGATGAGGCCCAGGTTTTTTTACTAATGAAAAGCATATCACAAAACGTCTAGACATTGGCGATATTCTTAGCAAGAGATCACTGCATTTCACCAGCCACGCTTAGATTTTCCTTAAGGGATACTCTTCCACAGTGGCAGCGTAATTTTCAGGTTCTCGAGTCGCTTGCCTGAGAAACAATGGCCCTTTGGGAGCAGGGCTACAGCTAAAAGGTTCAAGGTGAAACAAGCAAGAGCCAGTTTCATGCCACCCAAAGAAAAGCAGCCAGAAGCAGGTCAGCAATCTTTTAATTCATTTAATTAGGACATCAATCAAAGGAAAGCTTTAAATGATTGATCAAAAGGAGCCCGTTTTAATTAGTGGACCTGTAAGTTAAAGGGATACTTGTTTGTGTATTGAGGCCCAAAGTTCTGCAATGGAGTTTAGTGTAACTTTCTGCTGGTTTGTTTGAATGAAAAGCAGGCACTGGAGGTGGCAGCTGATCCATGGGAGTACATAAATTCCCTTCTTAAAAAATTGCCCTGCACAAGCACAATTTCTCATTGTAATGGAAAATGGAGAGTGGCATATTCTGTCCTGCCAGGGAGAAACAACTGGAGGAGGCATATTCTACATAGACCATGGCTGGGAGGGACAGGGTTAAGCACCCACCTGCCCTTTCTCCACTGCTGACTGTAGCTCCAGTGGCTGCTTCCCTTTAAAAAAGAAGATGGGGGATAGATAATGCAGCCTTCATCAACCTGGTGCCAGCCAGCCATGGAGGGCACCATCTGGAGGGCATCAGGTGGGAGAAGGCTATATAATATGTAGTTTGGCCAATTATGGCTCCAGTATTTTATTATTATGGGATGGTGGGAGTTGGACTCCAGGAACATCTGGAGAGTCAACAGTTTCCCATCCCCCCCCCCCCCGAGATGAACAGATACATTTCTGTGTCTGCAGATGGATGAGGTTCCATCCTTGGGACTCACCCAGGTACCATATTCTTTTATGTGGTATGCTTTTATGGTAGGGATGCTTTCAACTAATTTTTATGCAGAGCAGACCTACTGAAATTAAATAATAGAGTCCTATTTACTCATTTCAATGGGTAGATGTTCAATACTACCCAATGTGAATCATACATGTACAAAAATGCATACCAAACATCAAGAAATGTACTGGGAAGCTGAAAAGAAAGCTATGCTTAGCCTTTATGATATTGTAATAAAACAAGGCAGAAATAGAAGTATAATAAGGCTTTGACATTCTGGATGCTAAGCAAAAATGTGTCTCAGAGTGAATGTAATCATTTTCGCTTCAGTGATGTTTCACAGGTGTTCTAGAATAGCTTTGCATATGAAATCAGAAGTGGCCATTTCTCTTAGAAAGGTGCAAGGCAAGACAAACTTCATGCCCTTCGTGTTTCAGTTGTTTCTTTAAACATTGTTTCTTAAACCACACAATGCCCTACCCAGATAAATGGAAAATGGGTTTTTATTTGAATATTGGGAAAATAATTCATATCATTTTCATGGTATATTCATTTTTATGCATGTTTTATAGCGTTGTGTCAGGGGTGTTGAACCCGGAGACCTCCAAATGTGGGTGCTGTATGTGCTTCTCTTTAGGAGCAGTGCTGCATTAATCCAATGTGTGCCATATCATGACGGGGTGGGAAAACTATGGCCCTCCTGGCTTTGTTGGACTCCCAGCTTCCACCATCCCTAATTTGCTTGCTGGGGCTGATGGGAGTTGGAGACCAACCACATCTGGAGGGCCCCAGGTTTGACATTCCTGACACAACAACAGAGACTTCAGCAGCGACTGAGATTAAAAGAGGCCAGGTGATATCTGCCTAGTATCAGGGTGGGGGTGGGAAAGTAAATCTGATGCACTGTCACCTAAGTCACTTCATCTGGCTCTGGACTCCCCAAATAGTTTCTGCCACATCAAAACTGGAGAGGTGACGCAGTCTACATTTTGTCTGTTTTATAATATCCTATGAGACTGAAACAGGGACACGGGTGGCGCTGTGGGTTAAACCACAGAGCCTAGGGCTTGCCGATCAGAAGGTCGGTGGTTCAAATCCCCATGACGGGGGGAGCTCCCGTTGCTCGGTCCCTGCTCCTGCCAACCTAGCAGTTCGAAAGCACGTCAAAGTGCAAGTAGATAAATAGGTACCGCTCCGGCGCTGAAGGTAAACAGTGTTTCCGTGCGCTGCTCTGGTTCGCCAGAAGCTGCTTAGTCATGCTGGTCACATGACCCGGAAGCTGTACGTTGGCTCCCTCGGCCAATAAAGCGAGATGAGCGCCACAACCCCAGAGTCGGTCACAACTGGACCTAAAGGTCAGGGGTCCCTTTGCCTTTACCTTTATGCGACAGAAACAGGAACAATCAGAAAGATTATGGCCTCCCTTTCTCACATATATGCAACTGCATTACAAGGCATGATCACTTGACCCTTTTCTTGCAGTAGAGATTAAATGTAACCAATTTAAATACAGTGGTACCCCGGGTTACAGACACTTCAAGTTACAGACGCTTCAGGTTACAGACTCCGCTAACCCAGAAATAGTACCTCGGGTTAAGAACTTTGCTTCAGGGTGAGAACAGAAATTGCATGGAGGCAGCGGGAGGCCCCATTAGCTACACTGGTACCTCAGATTAAGAATAGTTTCAGGTTAAGAACAGACCTCCAGAATGAATTAATTTCTTAACCTGAGGTACCACTGTACAAGGGCACTGGGCTGAACTGGACAGATTGCACCAGTAGTGGATGCTGTGGTGGGGCAGAGATGCTTTCCTGACCTCCTTGCAGGTGAGATGGTGCTCCTTACTGGGAAGGGGCGAGGCAGTGGCGAGATTGGCATGGTGCAAATGAACTGGCCAGTCCAATGCGGCACCCCTGCCAATGCATTAGTACACCTCCCTCTGCACCACTTTCCGCCCTCCCCCTCACAGTAAGCAGCATTAACTCACCTGCAAAGCGGTCAGGTAGGTGCCTCTGCCCCACCACAGAATCTGTTACTAGGCTGTATCCATGAAAAACTGAAACTCTCCAAAAAAAAAAAGCTACCCAAAAGCCAACGAAAAGTTCACAGAAGAACTTACCAACTGTTGTTAACTTCAGTTAATTTACTTTATATATTTTTCAAATTGTTGGTATCCATCTGTCTAAAGAGACAATGGAGTGCACCTCCAGGGGCAAGGTCAAACTGTTGTGGCTGCAGAGACCAGTTAACTTATAACTGCTGCCTCCCACGTTGTTTGTGCTACATTAGCAGCACCAAAGCAACCTCTCTGGGGTGCAAGCCTAGGCAGTGTGCATGGAGGTGCTGGGCTTCTCAGATGACAAAATGCCTCTCTAGGCCTCACTGATGTGGTCCAAAGAACAATACATTTGGCACCAGCTTGGCTGTGGGAATTGCCCAAAAGAGGCCTACAAGATACTGCCCAACCATCCACTCCCGATTTATGTAGGGCTTCCTCCTTAGCCCTTCTCCCAAAGATGTCCCACGGTGGATTCAGACTTTCCCTCGGGGTTTACTCCTGCAGCCTTTCTCATGAATGAGTACAGACACAAGGCAGTGGAGGTTTAGAATCATTGTTTTCCTTCTCCTATATAGGCTACCTTCCCAAGCTGATGAGCCCCATCTGCCCCTCACTTCCCTCTACAGTACATTATTGACCCTTGAACCCACTATTGGTCCTATCCACTCAATCTGCCAGAGCCTGTCTTTGAATGCAGGGCAAGTTCCTAACTCACTGAGGGTTTGAGACCCATCAGCTACCTTCACCTGGTTTAGCCAGCCAATCAAAGCTGTTTCCTGGGGTGTGGCCGATGTTACATACTGACAGCTTCTAGGAGCCACAGGTGAGAGCTGCTTGTAGGGTGGGGACCAAAGGTGGACAAACTACCCCAGAAGGAGCATGACGTGTCCCCCACCAGAGGTACTACCCCTCCCCTAACACCCCATAACCAAATAATTGACTGCTATTTCAAAACTCTCACCAATTAAATCAAACTACCAGATGGTAGTTTGTTATTTAACAGTTACTGCTTCATAGGAAATATACCTATTCACAGGAAATATACCAATCAGACAACCTGAGACAATTTCAAACTTAAATTTGTTGTTAGAGTTCCAGAAATACGGGTTGGATTCTGACTTCACTTTCCATGGAGGGAAAGTCTCATTGGTTTTGATCAAGTGGAAGGATCCTGCTACCAGAGAGGACAATGACAGATGGGGAGGGCAGCAGTGGGGGAGACAAAATTTTAAAATGCAAAAGGTGTTTTACTATTTGCTTTTTTGAGACAACTATAAAGCCGAGTACATATTTTTTGCATATTAAAGGATGCAGAATAGTCTTGCTTTTCAACAAAAATTCAAAACTATTCTGATAGGCTTTTGCAAGTTAGCATCTCAGACCTTGCCAGCCTTTTAGCATTGTATTTGTTAAGGGATAAAGTTAATTGTTTAACCGCGGACTAAGGTATCATTTAGTCTATAACTTAAACAAGCATTGATAAAGTTTTTTACAAAAAGATGCTATCAGCAAAACAAACAGGGTATTTTGTATTACTTCAAAGCTTATTTATAATGTGTTTAGAAAAATTCAATGGAAACAGGAAAATAATGTCTTGATTTTCTAAACTTTACCACATCTGCTTTTACTTACTTGTAGCATTGTAAAGGTCTCCGGATTTCAAATGGATGGGGTTTTTTCTTCTTTTTTCTCTCTCGCTCTTTCTTTTGTCTACTACCCTATTCAGCTATCTTCACATGTTATACACAGACACACATGGTCTCCCATTTTCCACTTGTGAATGTAACCACAAGAAAATCTTTCTTTTTAAAGTTTTAAATAAGATGTTGCATATTACTGAGCATAGATGACATTTTAGCCAAACATATTAGAAACAGAATGGAAACTATTTTCTGTAGAAAGGCAGTTTTGAAATCCCTATATTTTTATTTCCCTTTTTAAACTAACGTGCATGTGTGCCATTAATTTAGCCCTGCTTTTTGAACCAAGTCTTCAGCTATGTACTCCACACCCCTACATGCAGTGAGAAGTCTAGTCCTACAGAGTTTCATTTCTGAAGGACAAGGAACAGAGCAATAGAGACTTTTAGTGTCTTTGCAATCACTTTCTGTCGTAACCGCTGAAAAGAGTGAAAGCAAATACATAGACTTGTAAAACAGACACCCTGCATCACAAGAACAACTCTCCTAGATCGGATCAAGTGTCCCCTTGGTCCAACATCCAATTTTCTACAGTGATCCTTCAGAAGTCCATAAGCAACAAGGAAGGCAACTGTGATGCTGTTGAGATTTTTTTTTTTTTTAATCTGCAAGTTAAATGCAAAGACAGAAACTTCAGGTATATTTTAAGGTTACCAGATTTGCTGTGATGAAGTGAAAAGGGTTCAAATCACAGGCGCTGGCCTTAACTGGCCTGGGAGTTGAGCATCTTAAGGACCACCACCTTCTGTTATGTGTCCTGCTCACACTCTTCAACATCTAAGGCCCCACTCTTATATACCACTGCCAAACAAAGCTCAGCAGACCTCTGTTAAGAGCAGAGCCTTTTTTGCAGCTGCACCACAGTGCAAAATGTCCCCGCCTCAAGAGGTTCTGCCAAGCCCAGACACTGTGCTCATTGAACCCCCAGGCCAAAAATTGAGGTTGGTGTGGCACTGCCCCATTCAACTTGATTGAGTGGCCTCTGCTGGTCAACAAGGAAGCAATATGTGGTTGCCTTGATTGCATGATCCTTAGTTTTAGGCTAAGTAGGGCATGGGAACCAGAGGGTTAAGCCAAAGGCCTTGTAGAAAAGGTGAGATTTGAGGGTGGCTGTTGATCCATTGTCTTTGTCCATGGGGTTTTCTTGGCAGGGATACTGGAGTGGCTTGCCGGTTCCTGCTCCAGGTGGATCACGTTTGGTCAAAACTCTCCACTATGACCTGTTCATCTTGGGTGCCCTGCTCGGCATAGTTCATAGCTTCTCTGAGTTCTTCAAGCCCCTTCGCCACGGCAAGGCAGTGATCCATGAAGTTGATCCATTCCTTCCTGTAGGTCAATTTTTTATCGTTAGGGGTGGCTGTTTGTGTGTGTCTCCTGCTGGGAAGGGATTTGGGTCATTTTACCAGCTCCTGTCTTGTATCATTAGACCAGCTCCTCTGATGAATTTTTGCATTTATTAGTTGCTTTCTATTGTCTTTTAACCTTTATTTGTAAGCCACTTTGAATAATTGTTGATAAAGAGGAATTTGAGTTTTTAAAAAAGGGGGGTTACCAGATTTTTTTCAATGAATCTGGGGACACTTTTCATCTTCATTTTGGATGGGGGCTGATTTGTAAATACGGGGACTTCCCCTGGGAAACGGGGATGTCTGGAAACCTTAGTCTAGCTTGGTGCTAACAGAGCTCTAAGGTCAGCTCCTTACGAGTGTTCCAGATTTTCCAAGAAACAGTGCATGAGACAGATGAGCCAAGGACCAGACGAAAAAGCTCTTCCATAAACAGAGCTATTTTGTACAATTATTACATTGCATTTTGGACAATGACTAGAGAGAATCTTGCTTCATTTGTTGCAAGTAATTCAGTAGGATTAAGAATACACATATAGCAGTGAAGTGGAACCAGGTTATTCCCTACATACTTTGGATTGAGGGCATGAATCTAGTTCCTGCTCCTATAGATACCTAAAAACTGAACCAACAGGGATGAGAATAATTTTCTAGGAGAGCAGTCCTATACACACTTTTAAACATGATAGATATTGGGCAGAGCTAGAGAAGCAGTGGCCCTTAGCCTTATTTAATGCATGCAAGAGGCAGCCAGAAGCAGAGAAGGAAGGCAAGAGAGAGAAACATGTCGGTGTGTGGCTAAAATAGATGGAGTAATGGAACAAGGAAGAGAAGCGGTCTGCAAGCAAACTATTCAAACCTCTTGCAAGGAGGGGTGAATTGAAATGGAAAGAGCAGTGGGAAAGGGAGCAGGTAATCTTCTGCAAGCAATTAGTTCTGATCTCTGGCAAGAGTGAGCCATCCCTTTCTCAGCAGCCCACTACATGGGAAGGAAGAGGGGAGGGTTAGAGAAGGCCACTCCACCCACCGCCACTAGCATGGAACCCATAAACAGATTAGCCCTGAGCGGGGAAAGGTTCTCAGCATCTGATATTGATACAGTGGTACCTCGGGTTAAGTACTTAATTCGTTCCGGAGGTCCGTCCTTAACCTGAAACTGTTCTTAACCTGAAGCACCACTTTAGCTAATGGGGCCTCCTGCTGCCGCCGTACCGCCGGAGCACAATTTCTGTTCTCATCCTGAAGCAAAGTTCTTAACCTGAAGCACTATTTCTGGGTTAGCGGAGTCTGTAACCTGAAGCGTATGTAACCCGAGGTGCCACTGTAATTGGATCTCAAGATCTGTGAATGTGAGGCTGTTCACAGAAAGGGGCTTTGCCATTCCCTGCTCACCCCTGCAAAATGCTGAAACACCTTCCCAGAGGGTCAGGGGTCCTTGTGAGTTTTGTGAGACGGAATGTGGACAGGATGTAGTGGGAAGGGGGAATTAACCCAAACTGGATGGATGCACCTTAGGTACCAGTAAGTGCATCTCATCTCAAACAGGGTGCCTCTGCCTGATTTCTGGCAGATACCCTTTCCTCTTGTAGCTATACATGCCCCATCCTGCATCACAGCCTCTGGAAGGCTTCTTGGGAGTTGCAAGCAGGAAGATGAGATGGGAAAACACCCTCCTGTGAATAGCCTCCTGTTCACAGATCTCATCCCATTCATATTTATATATTATATAAATGAGAGAGGGGTTTTTATACTTAGATTTACTGATGGGAGTGTTAAAAGTGTGCATATAATAATTTTAAAATAGTGAATAAAAACCCCTGTGTGCGTATAGGGGAATTTCCTGTTTTCCTTGCAGAATCACCTTGCCGCCACCCCGCAACATAAAGTATATTATCAGAAGTTGCAGCTAGGTATGAAAATCCAGTTTTTCTAGAGGAAAGCATAGAGCTGCGTAAGAAATAGGAAAGCATGGAATCATCCATGCTGCGTTGCCTATGACTGCAATGGGGCTTACTTTCAAGTAGGAGATTTCACTGGAAAGTTCTACAGAAATTCTCTGTAGTTTAATTAAACAAGCTGTTATTGAAACATTAATCTTTCACACGTTAAGAACTGCATGAATATCTCCTGCATGCGTGACAGAGAAAGAAATAGCCTACTGGTTTTATTTAATGTATCCAATGACAACTACAATGGGACATGTGATGGGAAAGAAAAGGAACAAGCAAATCTTGCCGCGGCAAATTGTAGCTTCGCCAAAGCTATTAAAATGATTTAGAGATCACCCCCACCCTTTGTTACAGTTTTTCAGTGTCTGTCATCATTAAGATGAATTCTTGGTGTCCAAAGAGAATTTCTACTGGAATTCAGTGCTTAGAAGCCGCTCAATTCATCTTTTAAACACCATCCAAATACTGTAGTAGTAGGCTCAATGAATGCACTAGGGGGACTATCATCATAGTGTGTAGCTAATCCCCTGCCCTGCACATGTTTATAGAGCCTTACACCGAGGCAGGCCATTGGCCCATCTAGCTCTGCATTGCCTCTACACTGATTGGCTGCATCTCTCCTGGATTTCAGACAGGTGGCACCAGCCCAGGGGTCAGCAACCTTTCTCAGCCATGGGCTGGTCCACCGTCCCTCAGTCCATGTGGTGGACCAGACTATATTTTGGGGGGGGAATATGAAGGAATTCCTACGCCCCACAAATAACCCAGAGACACATTTTAAATAAAAGGATACATTCTACTCATGTAAAAACACATTGATTCCCGGACTGTCCGGGGGCTGGATTGAGAAGGCAATTGGGCCACATCCGGCCCTCGGGCCTTAGGTTGCCTACCCCTGCACCAGCCCTTTCCTTTAAAACAGTAAGTTACCAAAACCTGTTAGAACAAGAAAGTTTTCACATGCCAGTGGAAAGAGAGCATGGAAGGAGCCAGTCTAATTTCTCCAGGTCAATCAAAGAGGTTAACAGGATGGAGCAATTCCCCTACAAGGAACGGTTGCAACATTTGGGGCTTTTCAGTTTATAGAAAAGGAGAGTAAAAGCCAACACACACACACACACACACACACACACACATATATAAATTATGCATGGCATGGAGAAGGTGGATAGTGAAAAGTTTTTCTTCCTCTCTCATAGCACTAGAACTCATTGGCATCCTATGAAGCTGAATCGTCAAACTACAGTCATACCTTGGAAGTCGAATGGAATCCGTTCTGGAAGCCCGTTCGACTTCCAAAACCAAATTGCGTCTTCTGATTGGCTGCAGGAAATTCCTGCAGCCAATCAGAAACCGTGGAAACCCCATCAGACATTCGGGTTCCAAAAAAAAGTTCACCAACCAGAACAATCACTTCCGGGTTTGCAGCATTCGGGAGCCAAAACGTACAAGTTCCAGGGTGTTCAGGATCCAAGGTATGACTGTATAGAACTGGCTCCCACAGCAGGCAGTGATAGTCACTAACATGAATAGCTTTAAAAGAGAATTAGACCAATTCGTGGTCATCCGTGGCTGCTAGCCCCAATGGCCCATCTTTCATCCCCTCAGCTGGTGGTAGTAATGCTTCTGAATACCAGTTGCTGGAAACTGCAGCGAAGGAGATTTCTACTGTGCTCAGGTGCTGCTTGACCTCCTACAAGCATCTGATTGGCCACCGTGAGAACAGGATGCTGAACTAGGTGGGTCCATCCAACAGGGGTCTTCTTATGCTCTCTCTTTTTTTATCCAAACATTTTATCTTTTCCTTATACAGTGGTACTTCATGTTAAGTACTTAATTCGTTCCAGAGGTCCGTTCTTAACCTGAAACTGTTCTTAACCTGAGGTACCACTTTAGCTAATGGGGCCTCCTGCTGCCGCCGCCCCGCCAGAGCACGATTTCTGTTCTCATCCTGAAGCAAATTTCTTAACCTGAAGCACTATTTCTGGGTTAGCAGAGTCTGTAACCTGAAGCGTATGTAACCTGAAGCGTATGTAACCCGAGGTACCACTGTAATGAAGTTATTCCAACCTCCTGGTCATTTTTGTCACCCTTTTTCATTCCATTTCTAAAGCTCACCAGAACTGTACACAGCATTCTAAATTTGAATGAGGGCATTACAACAACAATACAATTTGTATTGTAAATGGTTGTAAAGCATATCAAGAGGCATTTTAGCTTAAAGTGCATCTTCCACACCAACTATCATTTCAGTGACTCTCCCGTACATATGACTGCAGTATAAACCATCTTCCAAAACCATCTTTTGCTATTCATACTTTCATATCTTCACTATATGCATAGATCATTCTCTCAGAGTTCTTTGCAAACTTAGAGCAACATCCTGTACCTTGCCATTTTCCTCCTCATAAATACTTAGATGCATACAGTGTCCACACGATGATACTTAAACAATATAAAGATATTCAAAACCTAAGGGGGGAAGGAACCATATCCATGTTAGAAGTTCCCTGTGCTGATTATACGTAACAATATGACAGTTGTTCAGTGTAATTATTGTATAATTTTATAAGCCTATTGGACAAAGGAGGTTATGAATAGAAAGTTCGTCAGCAATTGTCCTTTGCTTGAGATATGGAACCAGCTCACATTTTCCCTTCCACACAGAAACCAGTTACATGGTTTCAGTTTCCCTTGATTCACTTGATGAGAGGCTGGCAGTCATGCCAAATTATCTGGTGGGTTCATAATGTGCCTCAACAGTGACTGAAGACGAGACCACCAAACATACCCTCTTTTCAGGCTCAATGTGGAATTTAAATTAATGTTCCCAGGGGTGAAAGTCTATCTAACCATACCATCTAGCCACTCCAATTACATTTTTCCTCAGCCCAATCAACATTACATTGCTTAATTTAAATAATATAAACATAATAAAGGGTTCCTTGGCAGGATTCAGAATGCTACATATATTTTATATTTGAGGTAAGGCATTTAGAGATGTGAGCTCCACTGTAGCTCTGCTGTAGCCACTGCCAACACGATTCTATATGAGTCAGTCATTCTAGAAGGTTCATAAACTCTTAGTGGTTGTCTTATTTGTTCATAGAGTCTCCAAGGGTGTTCTTTTACTTCAGGGAATTGTCAAGCTCACTAACCAATGTCAAGCAATACAAAAGGGAAGAACAAGCATTGGATGAAGCAGGTGTGGAAAGCAGGTGTGTCCAGTGCAAGACAAGTTGTTACCCTAAAATGAGATTCTCTCTGCGTAGATATAGACCAGTTCCCAAGATTTAAGTGCTGTTGTACCAACTGCCATGGCTCTCATGACACCAACATTGTGTTGCAAGAGGTGGAACCCATGATGGAAGTAATGGCAGGACTGATGACTGGGGTCACAGACAGGACTAGATACAGTTGTACCTCGGCTCCCAAATGCCTTCGGATTCGAATGTTCCGGATCCCAACAATCGAAAACCGGAAATGAGAGTTCTGATTTTCAAACATTCTTTTGGAAGCCAAATGTCTGACAGGGCTTCCACGGCTTCCGATTGGCTGCAGGAGCTTCCTGCAGCCAATTAGAAGCCACACTTTGGTTTTCGAATGTTTCGGAAGTCGAACAGACTTCCGGATTCTGTTCAGCTTCCGAGGTACGACTGTATAGAAAAGTGGACTTGAGGCAATTATGTCAATGGTATATGGGAAACTGAGTAAGGGAGAAAGAAACTAGTTGAGTGTTCCGCCAGGTGCCAAACTTGACCGGATTTTAAATAGCTTTTGGATAACTGGAAGATGGTAATCTCTGCTTGTCGTACCGACTTCTGTTAGACTTTGGCTTTGAACAGCATCGAGAGAAAAGAATGTGGGGGTCCTAAAGAGAGCAATATTTTAAGACAGTGGCCCAGTTCACAAATCATTGTAAAACATAGTTAATGGTTCATTGTGAAATTGCCAATCTGGACTATTTTGCTCCTCCCTCTTAGCACACAGAAGAAACCTCACAAGTCTTGGTTTACTGTTACATATGAACTATGGCTCATTGTTTGCTTCATTCAACTGAAACATAATTGGCTTTTCATCATGAAATTGTTTGGAGTGAAGAAAATCCATGATATTTGCTTTGAGTCAGCTTGGTTTTTTTCTTCCCATGGTGAAGACTGACCAAAGCAGGTGTGATCAAATAGGTTTGCACATGGCTACAAGTTACCATGATGTGTGAAAGTGCCTATTTGGCCCCAATCAAATGCAGAAATAAGCAGGCTTAAGCCCAGGGTAAGAACACGGGTGGCACTGTGGGTTAAACCACAGAGCCTAGGACTTGCCGATCAGAAGGTCGGCGGTTTGAATCCCTGCGACGGGGTGAGCTCCCGTTGCTCGGTCCCTGCTCCTACCAACCTAGCAGTTCGAAAGCACGTCAAAGTGTGAGTAGATAAATAGGTACCGGTCTGGCAGGAAGGTAAACAGCATTTCCGTGTGCTGCTCTGGTTTGCCAGAAGCACCTTAGGTCATGCTGGCCACATGACCCGGAAGCTGTAAGCCGGCTCCCTCGGCCAATAAAGTGAGATGAGTGCTGCAACCCCAGAGTTGGCCACGACTGGACCTAATGGTCAGGGGTCCCTTTACCTTTAAGCCCAGTGTAATGAATTTAAGAATGCATTCATGTGGGAGTGAGCTGTGACATGACAGAAGTTTATAAAACTATGAATGGCAGGAAGGGAGTGGGCTTTCTCTCTCTCCCCCATAACATTAGAACTAGTGGATTTCCAGTGAATCTGAATGTTGGAAGATTCAGGACAGATAGAATAAAGTACTTCATGCAGTGCGTAGTTAAACTATAGGCTTTGCTCCTACAGGGAAGCAGTGATGGCCACCAACTTGGAAAGCTTTAATTGAATTTGCATTTGAATGATAATCAGGACCTGGAGGACCAAGCCTTAATTGGATTTATGCTGGTAGCAGCACGTATGGTTTTTGCAAAGTTTTGGAAGGACCTCGAGGGAGCAACCCTAACATCCTGGTACAAGGAGTGTGGTAAATAGCCCTTATAGAGAAATTAACACAAAAAACTGAAATTCTCTAAAGGAGCAAATCAGAAGGACACTTTAGCTGGAGAATGGTGGGACTTTCTTGCATTTTCAAATACTGCAGAGCATGAGAGACCAGCCCCAAGATTATAAAACCAATTTATGGATAGTGTAACAAGTAATTACTTGTATGCTGTACTTTTGCACTATTCTTTCACTTCCATCATAAAGCAAAATGCTACCAACTGTAAGGGAATTGCTAAGTTCATATTGGGGTCTTCAGAACCAAAGTTGATGGGATTATTATTTTTGTTGCTGTTGATGATTTACATTCAAACTGCATTGTGCAGGACATTAGGTTCCAAATTGCTGAAAAATAACAATAAGTAATAAAAAGACCATAAAAAGAGGATTGGACAAATTAACGGAAGACAAGGCTTTCAGTGGCTACTAGCTCTGTCTCCACAGTCGGAGGCCCTAATGCTTCTGAATACCAGTTGCTGGAAACCACAGGAGATGAGAGAGCTCTTGTGCTCAAATCTTGTGGAGTTTTCTTAGGCATCTGGTTCGCCACTGTGAAAACAGGATGTTGGACTAGATGGTCTGTTGGCCTGATCTTCTTATGCTTTATGTTCTTAACAAAAGCATGGCCAATATACTTCTGGCACTTATCAAGCTTAAATGGTGAAGTGTGGATCATTTCAAAAGGGACCATCCTAAATCCTCACCCTTTGGGATGGAGAAATTTCCTCCACATGCTGTGCTGTGAAATGAAAGTACAAGTGGCCAGATCCTGACAAAAGGTGGTAAGGGGAAAATATTTTTGAATAAATCTTAGGCTGCAACCGTGCCATGTGAGGGACCATTTGCAAGACCACTGGCCCACTCCAGAACTTAAGTGGAAAGTCATTCCAATGAATTGATGCTACAGGTGGCAACCATTTTAGGCACGTCCAATCGGTGCACAATCACTGACCTGCAGGTCCTTTTGGAGCTGGAAGAAGGCAGAACGGGGGAAGGGTGGGGCACGTTTACATGTGTTCCGCTGACACATGTGGGGGCTGGGAACAGAACCCCGCACAAAATGGTCACCACCTGTATATGCCTTCCCAAAATGCCCCCGCACTATATTTGACATTACTTTAACATAGTCAGGTGACTGAAATGATAATATTGCATGCTTTTTTGAATTTATAATGAGAAGTTACTTCAAGTATATGCTTTCATCAGATGTCAACCCCCAAAATTCTTATGAAACTGTCTTGCATAGCATTTTGGAAGACTAAAATTAATTGTTTGAATCCTCCTTAATGTAATGATGCTGTTAATTTCTCAAGTTATAGGAATACTAGATGTTGTTGTAATACAATCTAACAACATGCCTGGTACCATGATCCAAAACATGGTTACTTTAAAGTAAGCTCCCCTGAAATCAACTAAGTAATTCAAACAGTGGGATGCACCACACTTACTTCCAGATGAATGTGGTGTTAATGTGGGTCTGTTGAATGTTCATTGGTTTAAACCCTGCTGTGAAAATATTACTTTACATTCTGATTTTATGAGATCACAACTGTGCTTTATTTGGTTGTGTGTGTTTTTTAAAGGAAGGCAAGGCACAGGGAATTTAACCCTGTATCTGAAAATATTTAGATGTGGCTTAGCATTTCAAAATTATCTTATGAAAGTGGCAACTAATTAAAGTTGCCATTACACCTTAGAATTTTAAACACTTTCCAAACTCTGAATGCATGGACTTCTCTATTGGTTTTTTTTCTGTCAAAATTACAAATGCAAATAATTGAATAAAACTCTGCTAATTCTCTTCAAACCTGGAGGTTTTTTTTAAAAAAAAAATCTTAATCATCATAAGGTAAACAAAGAACATGTTGAAATAGAGCAGAGTTCTAATGAGTTAATGTAAAAAGAAAAGAAAAAGGCAATCTGCCTGAAAGCTGGCCGCCTGTACCCTGACAGTCATCCATCAAACCAAAAGTCTCTTTAATAAATGCCAATTATAGGGCAAATATGCACAAAACGTGGATAGCATAAGCCATGGGATCATTTCCTTCCGAGAAAATTAGTGGTGAGCAAGACTCCCATGCAGTATAAACTACCAGTCTGCCCTACAGCAAAGTTTGCTCTTGATCTGAATACTAAGTACTAATTGCTATTTCTCTTTGCATTCTGTTGTGCTGTGCACATCTATAAAAGTTTATAAAGGCACAAAAATCTATTCTCAGAACTGCAAATTCCTTCACAATTTGTATAAAAGCCTAACCTAGCTATAAAAGGGGAGGGGGGGAATGACATGCCTATAATGTACACAGTGTCTCTGACTTCCGCTGTAAACGAGTCGTTTTCCTAACTTAATCATACTCAAATTTCACCCCTTTTAAAGATCCTGATTCAAAAATGTTCTCTCATTCGCCACAGTCCGCAAATTTATTCCATCTCTTCCTGTGATACTATATGTGCATAAATTAAAAAGGAATGGTCTCGAGTAAGGCCTGGATTTGACATGTGTACATTTCTTCTTGCACTTAACATGGATTTTATAAACTTTTGTATAAAATGTGTGAGAGAAACTTCATTCACACACACACAGAGAGAGGGGGGGGGGAGGGACATTTTGATTCCAATATTAAAAGGTATAGCTTTGACACTTAAACCAAATGGGAATCAAAATAATACAAAGCTTTCTATGTAGACCAGGGTTGTGGTAAAAATGTTGGACTAGGATTCAAATCTTCACTCAGCCTCACTCATTTTCTCTCAGTCTCACAGGGTTTTGGTGAGAATAACAGTGGGGAGGGAGAAGAAACATGGACACTGCCCTGGGTTCCTTGGAAGAAAGGGTGGAATAACATGTTGCAAGTAGCATTATCAGTAAGATGCTAAAACGATTAGTTATTCTCTTCCTCAAAGGAGCCCAGGAAAGCATGCATGGCTTCCAGAAGCAGATCGCCTTGTGGGGTGGAGCTGCCATGCTAGCTTCAAGATAGCGGGGTCGCTGCCACTATTTACCTGGAGGGAGAGAGGGAAGGTCAAGGTGATGGTGCAGCTGACATGGTGCTAGTGGTACACTGGCGGAGCCAATTTGTCACTCCCACCAGTATGCCTGCACCATGCCAACCTTCCCAATGCCTCGCTGTCTCTCTCATGGCAGCTTTTCCCCAGTGCATGAGCTGCTTCTCGCAGTCTGCCTCACCTCTCATTTAATCCTCACATCTATGTGATAAGGTGGGTAAGCTGAGAGATAGCGACCCCCCCAAGGTCAACAACAGCTGACCTTCATGGTTCAACCAAGGTTCGAACCAGGCCATCTTTGGTCCCACCCATCATTTTACGCCACCGCACACAGCGGCTTTCATCTCAGTTTGTCACATTTTTACATCCCTGATGTCTATGAACAGCACACCTGTCCCCTACCATCAAGAGACTTTGTTCATCTGTCAAAGTTGCTGCTGCTGCTGCTGTTGCATTTGATATGTCTCTTGATAAGAAGCATGTTTTCAAGTACAGAATATCCCTGGCCTACATCTCGGGGTTAATGTCTAAGAACAAAGAAAGAAATATGTTAACTAGACAAAGCTGCTTTCTAAGTAGTCATACTTTATGCCAGTGCATAATGACAGAATTAATTTCTTTGAGGACAATGTTCACGTTTGCTGCATTTGCACAACATGCTACATTAGTCCCAGGCTGATGTCTTACCTAATTGACCCCCAGTGTGACATCTTCCATCGCACAGGCGGGCCCGTGCTATATTCACTTATTTCCATGTTGCCTGAAATTATGATGAATGATCTGAGCTCCATTCAGTTATTGAAAAAGTGCAAAGAAACAGAAACAATGAAACTGGCAAAGTGTTCTGCATTCTTTAGGAACAATTTAGGCTAATTAGCATCAACTTCTCCCCCATTCATCATACCCCTTTAGAAATATAAACAAACTGTCAGCTCTAACCTAACAAACAGATCACTGAGCTACTTAACACAAATTATTCTTACATGAAAAGCTCCTTCTCAGGCAATATTCTCCTCTAGGGCATCTGGGAAGCTGAGCTATTAAAATTGAAGACATATGTTTCAGTCAAACTTAACTTCCAGATTGTAATGATCACTGTTGTGACAGTTTTCCGTCAGCATACCGATTGCAGGCAGGATGTTACACACTTAAAACAAAATGATGAAACAATAGAGCTAAATGAGGCCTGTTCACTTAGTACTGTATTAAACAAGGTTAATTATCACACTGAATTTCAAGGTTTCTTCTTTTATAATATGCTTCAGCTTTATAAATGGTTTGTTTTATTTGCTGTTACACACCAAGAATGTTTCAGCATGCATCTGAGAGGTGACCAGAATGAGACAATAACCAATCACGGATGAAGAAAGAGCCAGAACTATTCTTCAGGAGCCATTGAAGGGGTGAAGTTCTCACCCTCTTGCCTTTTGAGCTGCAATTGCTCCATGTTTGAGGAAGAACTGCAGCCCACCAAGATGGAACCTAGCCCCTCAGAACTGTGCAAAACTCCAGTCTCTATGTAAACATCGGCTTGTGGGCATAATCCGCCTGGAAGTTTTCTTTCACATGTGCCACTGAAACAAACGGGAGCCGCACCAGAATATGGCACTTCATAGTTTCTAATTTCAATGGAGTTTGCACAGGAGAACTTCCAGGTGCCTTAATTTGTTTGCTTAAACCAAGAATGGGGAAGCTGTGGCCCTCCAGATGTTGTTGTGCTACACCTCCCTTCATCCCTGACTAGTGGAGGTGATGGCTGGGGCTGATGGAGTTCAACAACACCCAGGCGACCACAGGTTCCCCACCTCTGGCTTAAAGCCATTAAGTGAATGTGTTCCGGAAGTCTGTTTGACTTCCAAAAAGGTTCGGAAACCAAGGCACAGCTTCTGATTGGTTTCTGATTGCGCAGGCCCATAAAGTAGCTCTCAGGACAGCTAACATGATTCAAAGCACACTTTTAAACAATAAAAAGCTTTTTAAAAAAACCACGGTAACTCAGGAAATAATTAAAAACATTGGCTTAAAGTATCAAAATAAATATAAGGCCTACCTTCACCAACTGGTAGAAGCTGAAGAAAGAGGGGGAACGTGTCTCTTCCACAAAATGAGTTTCATGATTGGGAGGGGAGCAGCTAAAAAAGAGACCCTTACATGCCAAGCACCCTCCCATGCCATGATGTAGAGAAGGGTCTCAACATCAGATGTTAGGATCTGTGTTGACTCCAGGCTTTGGGAGCCCATTAGCCTCCCTCTCTGTGGCCAAGTCATTTCCTCTCCAAGGCACCACTGCACACTCACTTGCCTTCTCTCTCCAGTCCCAATCCATACGATTGCCCAGAGAAAGAGCACGCGGCAAGTGGCAGGTGCTACTGTATCTCCTCCCTTGTCACTGCTTGGATGCTCAGAGATAGCAAGTGAACACAGGGAGCAACAGCAAAGAGGACTAGAAGGCTCCAAAGGGTGGCTGTGGGTCCATTGCAGGAGTGTAGGCCTCAGTAGGTGCACCCCGTTATCCCTGCTCCTGACGCTAGCCCTCCTTAGGGTGCAGACACAATGATCTGGGGTGAGGTAGCCTTTTAGAGGGAGCCAAGTGCTTTTCTTCCAGCTTATTTGAAGGGAGCAAGTCAACTAGCAAGCTAGCTAATGATAACTTCTAAGGGCCAAACCAGCCATGTGTGTGTTTATTAAACATGTGCATTCTGATTTGACCTCTGGGAATGGGGAATTTACTTTAAACACTAAACCAATCAAAACCCACTTCTCTCCCCATGCTCTACTGCTCGAAATTGCTTGTCTCCCAGCCAGGTTTGATAGGGGAAGTTAGCCAGGCTGGAGAAAAACAGTTTCAAGTAGCAATGTGGTAAAGGCAGGGCAGGCTGGAGTTTGCTCCCATCTCCAGCGTGCTCCATTTAAAATGAACACCCACACACATTTGATAGCCAAACTAGGGTGTCTGTACTGTTTCTAACCAATATTTTACCATGGGAATTCTAGGAGAAAATTCTGACAAGATGAACAGGATGCTTTCAGCATCACTGAAAGGAGAAGTACAGACTTTTCAGCTATGTTGTTCTTTTACTGCTGTAGGAAATACTTCCTGCATATTCCCGGCCTCCTTGAGGTGACAGGGGAGGGCTGCAAAATGCAACACTAGCAGTTTGAGAACAGTTGCATTGCTTCCTTAGAGGTTTGCCTGGTTTGCCATTTTTTCTGTCCAGTAAGAAATAGATTGCAGCTAAGTGGGGATTTGATTTTTACCCATTTTCCACTGACATCCTAATATCTTTATTTCTGATAACACTAGAAAACAGTGTGTTGCAGAGTTAACTGGTTTCTTTTCAACTTTCCCATTGTAACTTCTAAGCCTGGGATCTAACCTGACAACATTTCACACAGGGACCTCTGGTAATACTTGCAAGTTATATCATGCCAAGGAACACTTCCTGAGCTATCATCACACGCTGGTGAAGGTTCCTGTCCTGCTCATCAGGTGTGAGAGGTGGCAAGCTCCTGGATGGAGACAGAGCCATTAGACAGAGACAGATGCAGGCAGAAGAAAAAGGCTGGAATGGATCTGCAGGTTCTGCCTGTGCCACTTCAGAGACAGATACAAGCAGAAGCTGCAGTTCTATTCTAGATCTATTTCAGCCTTTTGGTTCTGTCTGTGTCTCTGTCTGCCTTCCACTTTATCTCTCCTTCCTTAGTCTCTCCTACACTGTGACCACTGAGGGTAACTTCTCTATACTCTCTCATCCTCATGATGATCCCCAGGTTTTTGAAACATTGGGCTCTGCCTGGGCACACCCAGCACATCCTGTGTGCATGATCCTGCACCAGCAATGGGATAAGGTGTTCCAAACACAAGGTGTCCCAAACAGATAAGCAAATGGGGCAGTGGGAGTAGGGTGGCAGGGTGCAAAAAGCTTCCTGTACCTTTTATAGTTCTATAGAAAAGGGAATTTCAGAAGGCACAGCTTTTAAAGATAGACCAGTCCCCCATTTCAGAATCACCCATGTAGGGTAGGCTACTAGACCTGGAAAACTCATCCTAGTCTTTGTTTCTCTCTGCTGCCACCACCTGCTTATGTGTCACCTAGGACAAGGGTGTGGGATACCCAGTGCCTAATGGTGGTCTCTTCAAGAGTAGGGCAACAGTCGGCTGAATGCCAGTTCTCTGGCAACTTCCATCTCCCCTCTATTCTCTCAGACACTGTAACAACCAGTAGCATAGTCCCAGTAGCTGAAACCATGTGGGAGGTTAACTAGCCCTTGAGTGTGTATAGAACCCAGTACAGCTCAGAAATCCAATTAAGAAGTTTATTCAAAGGGAATATGTGTACCAAGGAAGAGGTGGGAGAAATAGCAAGCATGTAGCTCGAAATGGAAATAAAAGAGTTGTTGGCATTTGTCTGTGTTAAGACAGAATGGAGCGCACCTCCAGCAGTGAAGTCAAACTGCTGCATTAGCAGCACCGAAATGACTTCCCTGGGGCACAAGCCTGGGCAGTGAGTATGGACGTCCAGGGCTGCCCAGACAACAAGATCCCCACCTCTCGGCCTTGCTGATGCGGTCCAAAGAAAAGCAGAGCAATATGTTTGGCACCAGCTTGGCTGCAGGAGTTGCCAAAAGGAACTGTTCAAGGCAGCATCCAACTGTCTTAGGGACTCCTCTCCAGATTTGTGTGAGGTTTGCTCTTTAGCCTTTTCTTCTAAAGATATTCCACAAGGCAGTGGGTATGCTCCAGATGAGCATAGCCACAAGGCAGTGAAAGCTTAGGATCAGAGTTTTCCTTCTCCTAGATGGGCTACCTTCCCAGGTTGACAAGCTCCATCTGCCTGCCTCTTCAGCACATTCAGCAACTGCCTTCTTGACCACTGAACCCACTATTGGTATCATCCACTCAGTTTGCAGGAACTTGTCTTTGCATGCAGGGAAAGTCCCTAACTCACTGTGGGTTTGAGACCCATTGGCTACCCTCACCTAGTTTAGCCAGCCAGTTGAAGCCATTTCCAGGGTGTGGCTGCTGTTGGGTGCTGACAGCTTCTAGGAGCCACATGTGAGAGCTGAGTGCAGGGTGGGGACCAAAGGTGGCCAAACTACGCCAGAAAGGGCATGATGTGCTCCCAACAGAGGTACATACCCCTAACACCCTGGAAATAAAACACTATATCAGAATATTGGTTTGGTGAATACTACACTTGATCCAAACTAACAAACTAAGGGCTCTTCCACACTTCCAGCCACTTTCCCCCAGGAAAGACCTTCTGCTGAATCAGAACTCATATCAATCGTTTTTTCTACAAATGGATGTTTGTTCTGATTCAATGGTAAATGACCGGTTTTCCTGGGAAAAGTGTCAGGACAAACAAAATCACCTCTCAGCCCAGTGCCTAGAAAGAACAGGGCAAATGGAAAACCTTTTGGACCTGTGCTTTCCAGGTATGGGAAAAGAGAAAGCGTGGACGAACTCTCAGTGGCGACCACTAGCAACTTCGGCCTTCAGTTGTGTGTCAGGGAAAACAAGAAGGACACAGCTGTTACGGCCACAGCCCATTTTTAAAAGTTTCTTACCCACCTGGTTTCGACAAAGAGCTTGTTGGTTTTTGCCAGTCACAAGCTAAGTGGCATCATTTGGGAATCTGAGAAGTGGCTATCTGGGTGTTAATTGTCACTGGACAATTATTCCTTGTTGCTGCTTGTGTACTTAGGAACTCAGACGGAAGGACGTGGCTCGCTCAGGAGGACTGGAGGACAAGAGATCATAACTTTTCACCATGTAGCTTGTCATGACACCTGTTTACATAATAAGCTACACCTGCTGAAATGCCCTTGTCTGTGCAACAGTTAAAGGTGCAGGAGTCCCCTATCCTCTTTTATATCTAACCATTCTAGGGAGGTATCAGGTGAAATAGTGAGCATTTCAAAGGTGGCAAGCAGTTCTTCATATCTAGAAGGTGCAGAAGGAAGTGTCCAAATGAGACCGTTTTCTTCATTTCCCGAAAGGGCGCAAATACTAAAGACTCTTCTTGCATTTTCCAAGCTGGTTTTGAAATGAAGAATTCTCTTTCCTGATTAAGCCAGATGCTAAATTTTGTGAAAACAGCTGATGTTGTCACTGCTCTGAACATTATCTTAGAGGTACTATAAGAATCAATGTTAAAAAACGCACTCTTGCTGGCTTAAACATTCCTTAGTATTCTGACCATAAAGCCTTGAAGTCTGCCCACCAACTTTCAATTTGTTTTGGAACAGCACACCACTCAACAGCAGGAGGATGAAAAGAAACGACAACTTTAAGCTGAAGAAGCAGGCTAAATATCAGCAATAGCTTCCTGCAGTGAAATCTATAGACTGTGAAGTAGTCTGTAAAGGAAGTGGTGAAATCTTTGTCACTTGGGACACTTTAGGCACACATTAGAAATCATGATAATGAGCGTAATCTTGCATGGGCAAAATGATAATAAACAAGGAGATTCTTTCCATCTCTGGCCATTATGACTTGAGTAGCATCATAAGAACAAGGAGAATATGCTGGTAATCAGCAGGATGGTAGAAGGACTGTCCAGATGTTCTCTTTCTCCTCCTCCTGGAGAGATCAGTCAAAGGGCTTTGCAGTAATACCACAATTGGCTTCCTCCACACAGCATCTGATGTGAGGGATTTTGAAACCTCACAGCTGCCTCTTGTGCATTTTGCCCCCCTCTGGAATGGCACCAAAGAATGTTCTCCTCCTATAATAACTTTGAGAGGAGTTTCATACACAAGGCTTAAAGCAGTTCTCACTCCAACGGCTTAGTGGATAATAAAATGTAAGACAAGCACTGCACAGGATGTTCATTTGCACTGCAGATAGCTTACTACCACTTTTTCCTTATTCATGTGACATGTGGGACTAGGAACGTGTGCCTCCTGAACCTGCACTAAAACTCTGCACATGCACACACCGACGTTGTAGGGCTTGTCCACACCAGAGTTTACTGTGTGTTTTCAGCTGCTTGCATTCCTGTTTAATATGTGCAGTCAATAACAATAATAAAATAATAAGATTTTATTTATATCCCGCCCTCCCCAGCTGAAGCCGGGCTCAGAGCGGCTAACAACAGTAAAATAATAGGTAAAGGTGTTGGCCAAGGGAGCCGGCGCACAACATTCTAAAATCATTTCATTATAAAATCAGTTCAAATCAAATTAATGGCAACCACTGGGCTAGAGTTCTGTGAGGATTGCCAAAGGAGGGGGTCAGGCTGTGCCCTGGCCAAAGGCCTGGTGGAACAGCTCTGTCTTGCAGGCCCTGCAGAAAGATGTCAAGTCCCGCAGGGCCCTAGTCTCTTGTGACAGTGCATTCCACGAGATCGGGGCCATGGCCGAAAAAGCCCTGGCTCTGGTTGAGGCCAGCCTAACCTCCCTGAGGCCCAGGACCTCCAATATGTTTTTGTTTGAAGACCGTAAGGTCCTCCGTGGGACATACCAGGAGAGGCGGTCCCGTAGGTACGAGGGTCCTAGGCCGGCCTAGTCAAGAAGATATTAACCTTAAACACCACCAGTCTCAATGTGTTTCCCTTGTAAATTTGGGTATACCCAATCCAGGAAATTGGGGAAAATCAGGCTCCACTCGGGGCCGCAGATTATATGATTCAGGTAGTTTTTGGGTGGCTGAATCAATTACCACTTTCTACTACTCTCCTATCCAGGCCAACTACTTCATCAATGCTTTCATTTATTTTCCGGCTGTGCTTATAACTATTTCTGGTGTGCTCCTGAATCAAGGAATTCCCCACCACCACCTTTTGATCCCTCAGATTTGCACAAAATCCAAAAACTGCACAAGCAAATCACATTAAAAATGTCTACACCAAATATAATGGGCAATAATTTGAAAAGTGTGTGCTGAGAACCAGCAGGCTAGTAAGGGTGAGACAGAAGCTTATCCATATATACATAGTTATGAATTGGGGGGTGGGGCAAATTGCCCAGAATCTCCCCCTAAGAAAAGCTCAACAACTCTGGTCAATCCAATGGGTAGATCACGGCCAGTTTATTTATAGTGGGAGTAGATCACAGTCTCTTGGAAGCTGGACTGAAGGGGACTGAAGGGCAGCAGACATGCTAGCTGGCTGGAATGGGTTATTACAGAGAGACACAGAGATGGCACTTAGGATGCCTCTGAACCCATTGCTGCACTTCTGGGAAGGACAAGTCCCTCTTGGGGTGTAAATGCTGTGAACGCTGATAAAACTCAAGTATAAATATGTGTGAATATACCACATTTCTAAGACACAACAGACTCCACTGTGCCTTGAAATTCTGATGGAAACACAACCCTGAAACCCACCTAGAATCTTACTATGTCTTGGCAGAGATTGGGGGTGGCGTGTAACACTGGTGTCAGAAGTGGGATCTGTTTCCTTGTGGAAAATACCTGAGAGCAGAAGTGTGCCAGAAGTAAAACTCGAGGGTGGAATAGCAGCACTCCTTGAGTGCGTACACACACATTTCATTTTAACCCTCAGATTTGCGCAAAACCAGAAAACTTCACAGGGAAATTTACAATTGCTTGACTTTGTGCTTTTGCACACTTCTTGGGGGACCTATCTGCATTCATAGAATCATAGAATCATAGAGTTGGAAGAGACCACAAGGGCCATCGAGTCCAACCCCCTGCCAAGCATTCATGCCCCAGCATACTTAACTGACATAATAGAATCAACAAATAAGAAGATTGGGATAAACACAAAAGGGAATGCCTACCAATATTAATAGGAAAACCCAAAGTTGCTCCTCGTATACATATTCAAATAAATGCAAGGGTGGGCAACTCCAGTCTAATTCAAACGTGGATGTGGGGAGTGGATAAATAGCTAAATAATGCTCATATGTGGACAAGCCCAGAGTCTCACTGAAATAAGTATAGCTGTGTAAATACTGGGATACAAATATTACCAGAGACATGTCCAAAGCACTTCTGCACGCACAGAAGCAGCTGCCAATATTCCTTCCAGCTGCAGCCTCATGGGTACGACACAGAGCAACCTCTAATATTCAGGGAGCTACTACCAGGAAGAATCTGAAAAACCTCATGAGGAACAATGTGCACAATTTTGGATCCTATCCATAAAACAGAACAGACACCACTAAAAGGACAGTAAGGACACTGATGGGGGGCTTTGTCACTCATGAGCAAGCTGCTGCAAGATAATGATATTTTAGTGTTCAGCTAGTAAGTGATTCCTGGAGAATAAATATGATCCCATGATTCTAACAGTGACTGTCAGTTTCATGAACCAAATGGTATACTTTTAAAGTTGCCTATGCCTGTCCACTAAGAACTTTTTTTAGCATTGGGGAAAGCACATGTTTTCACAAAATACTCCAAATGTGGGAACATCAGGGAACTTCTGCAGCCTAGCTTAATCATTCTCTGGAGAGTAACAACTCTCGTTTCCTGTCTGCTTCCATTACTTGCTGCTTGTTTATTCTTCAATTTGCAGAGCCTTCCTAAGAAACAATCGTGGTGCAATCTTGTGTGTATTTACAGAAGAAAAAAAACAGGACTTCAGTAGGAATTAATCACTGGTAAGTGCACATTAATCTGCATGCACACTTGCATAAAAGTAAATGTCACTGGAATCCATGGAACATAATTTCCAAGAGGACATGAATAAAATGGGGTTGCATATTCTTTTATAATATGCAAATATGCCCACCTCTAAATTGCTGCCCAAGCTGTGTGGAAGTCCTTTGTTTCTACCACAAGATAGTTCTATTTATCTGAACAAAGACACACTGGGAAAACTTCTGGTGATAGCCAGTTATGGCAGCTCATTCACACAATAGCCGGTCTGCAAGTGGGAGTCCTGTTCTTAGTGTAGCTCAACAGCCCAATCCAATACATGTTTTACAAAAGATGCTGCCAAATCAATTACGGTATTATACTCTGCAGCTAAGTTTTGTATGCTACCACTTCTGCTGCTGCTTGCACACAACATCAACTCTCTAAATTTTCTGTGCTAATGTTATGTTGAATGTCACCCTGCGATTTAAAAAAGAAATCATAAAAATTAGTAAAGCTGAACAATTAAATTGTATATGCATTTAAAACTTGCAACTTTATATACATACGTTTTAAATTAAATTCATATTTCTTCATTTCAGACAAGGCCAGCAATATTGAATTAGGCAATAGTGTGCACTGAATTGTGCAATACCAAGACACCAGCTTAAAGAAATTTATTTTCTTTCTGTAAAACAGACTGCACTATATTAACTATTAAATGTATTTTAAATACAGTATGATGGTCTGCTTGAAGCAGAGACGGGTGACCTGGGGATCTCCATATGTTACTGGACTACAAAGTCCTTCATCCCTGAACACTGGCCATGCCACTGGGGCTACTGGGAATTGGAGATCAACAATGACCACTCACCCTTCTAAGGTGGGTGGGCAGTTGCAGACCATCGCCCCATTGACCATCCCCAGCAGCAGAAGTTCACATGTTGGCCAGTCGTTAAGGGAATTAACTCGGCGGAAGAGGTACAGAGTGGGATTCCCTGCCAGGAAGTCAAGGTGAAATGGGCCAATCAGAGGCCCGGCTGGACGGGCAATGCCTTGCCTCCTGGCTAGGCATTAACGGTGCTGTGGGTTAAACCACAGAGCCTAGGACTTGCCGATCAGAAGGTCAGCGGTTCAAATCCCCGTGACGGGGTGAGCTCCCGTTGCTCAGTCCCAGCTCCTGCCAACCTAGCAGTTTGAAAGCACATCAAAGTGCAAGTAGATAAATAGGTACCGCTCCGACGGGAAGGCAAACGGCGTTTCTGTGTGCTGCTCTGGTTCACCAGAAGCGGTTTAGTCATGCTGGCCACATGACCCGGAAGCTGTACGCCGGCTCCCTCAGCCAGTAAAGCGAGATGAGCGCCGCAGCCCCAGAGTCGGTCACGACTGGATCTAATGGCCTTTTATGCCTAGGCAGGTAGCACTAGCACACAATTTGTATTCACAATTGTGTGCTATCGTGAATACTGCATTTAGCCCCTTTCTGTATAATTGTGTAGGCAGGCAGCAATGACATTTGGCAGTCACTAGTTCCCCATCTCCGGGTTAAGCAATAACCTGGTGTTTAGCACTTATCGGATGACTTTCTTCCCTGCCTTCATCGAACAGACCACAGAGAGGCTTACAGTATCATTCCATCAAATATAACAACTCATACCGTTTGAAATATTGTTCAAAAATGAAAGTTAGACGTTGAATTTAAAATGTAAGCTGCAAACAACAACCCCACAGCATTCTGATATCTAACATGACTGCAATTATTACACCCGCAAAGCCTAAATTAACAACAGTGCCTTTGACTAGTATCAAAAAGTTACTATTAAGGGGGATTATCCAACTGTCAAAGGGAGAGAGTTGCACAATCAGGGAGCCACTTCAGAGAAATCCCTGTTTGACGTCATTGTTAAATGTTAATAATAATAATAATTTATGCAGGACCACCAACAGGAACTCCCCCACTGATTGAAAGGCATAGACCAGTATGAACTGAAGGAGGCACTTATTCAAGTTTTTGGATCCTGAGCCTCTTAGGGATTTAGATACAAATGTCAGAGCCTTCATTTGGGTCTAGTGGCATATAGGCCCCCAGTGCAGTTCCCAAAGGAAAGATATCATGTGATTCCATCCCTGGACCCAAACAGCAGTCTTGTTGCTGTGAACTGTATCAGCTGCAGCTTCCAGACTACATAACCCTACGTAGAGTATATTGCAGTACTCTAAATGTGAGGTTTGGAAAGCTGTGGCCAGACTCTATTCTTAGCATGATGGCAACCTGGAGGAAACAACCAGTATTTTCTTCTCATTTTGCACTATATTACTTTAACTGGGCTAGAGCCACAACTCACCACACGTTCCACCAACTCTCCAGCCGCAACAGCCACTCACAATCTCCCTGTCCAGTCTTTTTAATTATTTCACCACACTGGTTGTGGATTGCTGGTGGGTGTAAGAAATAGAAAGTATATAAAGTGTGATAAATAACAGCAGCATTTGGCATCCTGAGATGCAGGCAATGAAGTGTTAAAGGCCCTGAAAGAAATGAAGGTTGTTGAAATATGCAATGCGGTAAGAATTTTGTACATGTCTTAACAGTACAGTTGTCATACCCCCTGAAAAACCCAGTCGTTTGCTTTTCTTGCTACACAATAATGAAATAAACTAGAATAACAGTGCGATGACAAATGTTCTCAGGGTTTGTATGCTTATATTGGTATTTATCATTTTCTTTTTAAAGGCAAATGTTATCAAAATACCTTTTGTAAAAAGAAGATCTGGAGGAATATACTGGCAAAACATGTTCAAACCGCATTAAGTATCAGTTTGAAACTATGTTAGAAGGGGGCGGGGAGTGCAGCTAATACCAATCTATCAAAATTAAAACAGTTTAAAGGAGCACAATGAAATTAGAAGTTGTATCTTTATGCAATGATGCAGGTGGATACGCAGGCGTGGAATAGAAAAGAAGATGAAATAAAGAGAGGGCGTGAACCCTTACGAAAGCAAAACTAATTATGGGACAGGATCTGTCTCTGTAGCAAAATGGGAAGAAAGCCATTAAAGTCAGCAATCAAAACGATCAGGCAAGCATGGAGTAAATTTGCAACCAGTTATGTAATACAGTATTTCGTTTTGCAGATGCTATGCCAACAGGAAATAGACGTGTGGCTTATTAATGCATTGGACACCTATTTTAAGACAACAAATAACCTTTAAAAAAGTACACGTGATAGCGGGTGGCGCTGTGGGTTAAAGCCTCAGCGCCTAGGGCTTGCCGATCGAAAGGTTGGCGGTTCGAATCCCCGCGGCAGGGTGCGCTCCCGCTGTTCAGTCCCAACGCCTGTCAACCTAGCAGTTCGAAAGCACTCTCGGGTGCAAGTAGATAAATAGGGACCGCTTACTAGCGGGAAGGTAAATGGCGTTTCCGTGTGCGGCTCTGGCTCGCCAGAGCAGTGATGTCACGCTGGCCACGTGACCCGGAAGTGTCTTCAGACAGCGCTGGCCCTCGGCCTCTTTGAGTGAGATGGGCGCACAACCCTAGAGTCTGTCAGGACTGGCCCGTACGGGCAGGGGTACCTTTACCTTTACCTTTTACTAAACCTTCATCGGCCAGAACTTACTTTGCCAAAGGCATTAAGTGGTAATTTCAATGGATAGGTGTGTAAGGTAAAAGGTAAAGGCCCCTGGATGGTAAAGTCCAGTCAAAGGCGACCCTGGAGTTGCGGCGTTCATCTCCGGTTTCAGGCCGAGGGAGCCGATGTTTGTCCACAGACAGCTTTCCGGGTCATGTGGCCAGCATGACTAAACCGCTTCTGGCGCAATGGGACACTGTGGCGAGTGCCAGAGCACATAAAAACGCCATTTACTTTCCCGCCACAGCAGTACCTATTTATCTACTTGTGCTGGTATGCTTTCGAACTGCTAGGTTGGCAGGAGCTGGGTCAGAGCAATGGGAGCTCACCCCATCGCGGGGATTCAAACTGTCAACCTTGCAATTACTTAACCCAGGAGGCTCGGTGGTTCAGACGACAGCGTCACCTATCTATCTATCTATCTATCTATCATCTATCTATCTATCATCTATCTATCTCATATGGAGAGAAGAAAGAGTTGGAGAATAATCTTACAAAATGAAGCTGAAGACCAAGAGATCACTGTGCAGTGCACAAACGAATAAGAGATTCAATAAAAGCGGGTGTGACCCACTCCCAGCTGGTTAGGAGTTTGCAAAGCAAGGTTATACTACTAAAAGGGGACATGTTCTTTCTGCTTTAAGCTAGCCACTCCCAGTCCCTACTGATGCCGAGTCTGACAGACTCAGACATGGTAATACATTCCAACTCAGCAGCTTCACATCTGAGTCTCCTTTTGAAACATTTTTGCTGAAGTATGAAACACTTTGAAGTATGCTACAGAATGGACAAGGAGTGTCAACCCTTTTTGCAACCAGTCCTGGGACCATTTTGTGAGTTATGTTCAGTGTAGACCCACTGAAATTAACGGACCTAACTTTCTCATGTTTCTTGAAGAAAACAAAAACGAAAAGTTCATGGAATGTCTGATGCAAAGGTAGACAACATGGTGCTTCCAGATGTTGTGGACTATAAACTCACATCATTCCTGACTATTGAGCATCAGGTGGGGCTCATGGAAATTGTGGTTCATAACATCTGGAGCGCAAAACACTGGCTATCCCTATGAATTAAGACTTCGTTTGCTTATTTATTTTTACTAACTCGACAGAGAGAGTGCAGATCTCAACAATACAATAATAATAATAATAATAACAACAACAACAACAACAACAACAACAACAACCTGCCTTCAGAATCAGAACCAATTGCTGGGGCACAACAGCAGGACTACTGAGCTCCTGCTGCTTTTATGAGCTTCTCACAGGCATGTAGTTGACCATTGTGGGAAATCCGTATGCTTGGCTAGATGGACTTTTAGTCTGATCCACCAGAACTCTTTTTATGTTCTTAAGGGTAGTTATTAATATCTATAGCAACAGAGCAATAGGTCACATTATATTCAAGGCAAGACTAGCTGGGAGATGGCCACAGATATAGCAAAGATACAAGCGTTGAAAAATCAAAGGTATGCATCTGGTAGACTGACTTTTCAGGGCTTGGCAGACATAATGTCTCACCTTGGTGATGGATTATTCTCAAATTACAAAAAAAATAAAAACATATCTGGTCATGTTTCAGCCACATCTCCATGAAGAATGAAAAATATTGTGGAAACAAGGCCCACCTGTCTGAACGATATTCTAGTGACGAATAGACCTGGGCGGGGAAGCAGGGGAAGACATTTACAAAAGAATTGTTTTGTATTATGACTTCAGGTGTGCTGGCATATGCATATATATTCCCTGTACACTATTAGAACATCCCAGTTTCATAAAGAAAGAGAACTATGAATCCATAGAACTAGGACAGGAAAATGCTATATCCTGTTAAAAGTTTCAGTTTAATATTATTAAACTGCAGAAACACCAGCAGTTGTAAATATAGTTTCAGCAGCTAGAGAAACAAATAGATAGCATAAACTTGAACAAAAACATATCACACATATGTTATTTCAGGCCTGTGTACTTCTTCAAAATGCTGTAAGTGTCAAAGATTTCACTTGCAAGGTAAAATAAGCAAATTCTGGCAGTAACATAAACTGTCCACATAATCACTTGGGGCTATGCTCATGTAACTTCATTGGAAAGTTCAAGAGAAATGCCTAGCTCTGAAAATCCATGCCATTTTACAAATACGCAATGCATTAATCATACGTACTGTTGGCATCTCAGAACATTTCTAAAATATTCAACCTTATAGGTAATCTTACTCATGATCTGACATTGCTTTCAGAGTCAGGCTCGCATTATTGGAATCTTTTTAAAGCGATACATTTCAAAGCCACAAGAACATATCCTTCCAATAAAAAAGGAGCATGTTCTCATTTTTAAAGTTAAGGATTAATATGTACAGTGAGAGGCTACAGCTGTGAAGAATTTTCTTTTCAAAAAACACATTAAATTTATCCCAGAACACTATGAAATCAAAGTGTGTCAAGTGTGATTCACAAAACAGCAAAGTTGGAGCAACCATACTTAGCCCCGCTGGAATCAATGGACACAACATATACATAAATTCTAGCTGAATTCAACTCTTGAACTCTTTTGAGTTTCCAAGCAGAATAAGCCAATGGCACTAGCTCAGTAGAGGAAGTCAAGGAAGACTAAATCCAGTCATAGGTGCAAGCTGAAATTTACTGAATAATCCGAGATGTTTCAAGCATTCAGAGGTTCACCTTCATGGAAAACTTGGCATTAAGAAATGGGGGAAAGAAATATTTTTGTCCACAGCTTTCACTTGCTCCACACTTTTGCAATAGTAGAACTTAAAGACAGTAGGCAGTCTGGTTATTTGTTTTGAGTTGCCACTATACATGTTGTTCCACTTGTACAGGGTGTAGGATTTTGCAGCCTGAGATCATAGTATGGACTATTTGGCTTCAGCTGGACAAAAGGTTCAGACAGCACGTGGCACCAAACCAACTTCAGTGTAGAATACCTTTCATCTACCAAATAAAATTTAGGACAGATGCTTTTTCGATACGCATTCACAAATTTCCAAGCTGGGCTTGAATCTAGCATGCAAGGTAGCCATGCGATTTATTCTTAAAGCATCAAATTGCTCGGTCAAGAAGAACTAAAAAGTATTGTCTTAAGTGTTCTATTCCTGGTTTCCATACAAACCAGTCATACATAAAAGCATGGCTTTTCTGCAATTGTTTATACTGTAGTATATTACAGTCAATAGTACCAGTAGCTACTATTTTATTTTATTTTATTTTATTTAATATTTGCATTCTGCTTTTCCAACAACAATGCTGAGTTCAAAGCAGCTCACAATAATGGCAATGAAATTGAAAATGAATAAACATTACCATCATATACAAAGCACAATACTATATAAGTAAGGCACAAAACAAATTCAGGACAAACTCTGCAACTCCTTCCGTGGGAGGTGACAGTATTGTCCCAATTACTGCAGTTACTTGGCTTAGCAGGTGGGTCTCAAACTGTTTACAGTGGGGGCACCAAGAACTGGGAGGGGGAAAGCTGAAGAAAGAGCACCTAGCTGGCAGTACAGTGGTACCTTGGGTTAAGAACTTAATTCGTTCTGGAGGTCCGTTCTTAACCTGAAACTGTTCTTAACTTGAAGCACCATTTTAGCTAATGGGGCCTCCTGCTGCTGCCGCTGCGCAATTTCTGTTCTCATCCTGAAGCAAAGTTCTTAACCCAAAGTACTATTTCTGGGTTAGCGGAGTCTGTAACCTGAAGCGTATGTAACCTGAAGCGTCTGTAACCCAAGGTACCACTGTATTCTCTTCAATCACTTGCTTGCTGCCACCAACTGGTCTCTGTTCCTCCTTTGGCTTTTTCCAGGCAGCCCAATAGATGCAAATGCAAGGATGTTTTCCTTCCCCAAGACTTCCCCAGACTTGTGTCCTCCAGATATTTTGGACTCCAGCTTTAATTATTACACTACTCTTTAGGTATCGCTTTATACTGCAATGATTTAATGTGATTTACATCCCATCTGACCATTGGCCGGGTTGGGAAAGGCCGCTTGCAATCTAGAGGACAAGACAGACCTTCCACCAGACGAATTCCAGCAGTCTGCATACAGCTGAACCTCAGAGGAGGAAAGGCTGAACTTATTTTCTAGTAGGTTTCTGTACTGTTGGCAGGCAGTGATGTATCTGTGCAACTGCAGCCGTGCCCAGCATGAGGTCGGAAAAACAGAAAAAAAAACATTAGTCCTGTTTCTTTGCTGGATCTTATGCAGTCTTTTTGGCAGGTGTGGAGAAGGAGACAGCACTATTCCTCTAAGCTGTACAGTTAAAATAAAGTGACAGAGGAGGGAGCCAGCCTCCAGTTTTTCAGGCAACTGGCCCAAAAGAAAAATAAATAAAAATGGTGCAGGCCAACTTTTTTTCTTGCCAGTTTGGCAACCTTAGATCTATGTATCATACTTCTTGGTTGCAAAACACTCTTATTAGCATATATTGCAACCTTTCTCTTTTGTTTTTAAATAAAATTGAATAACTAATGCTACAGCACTAAAAGCCAAGAAACACTATTTACTACAATGAACTATAAGAAATGTGTGCGATTCTCCAAATTAATGCCGGCATTTTAATGACAGCTGCAAAAATTTACATACTAGTTGCACAAACTTTGCTTATGAAAAAGCACACAGAAGAGGGTGCCTTCAACAGAATATTTCAATTTAGATGAATTTATCATTTTAACGCCCAAGTAACACTATGAATTTCTAATTATTATAGACCAATTATTATAATTGGTGGGTACAGTTTTTCAATATTTAAAACTTGGCATACCAGCCTACTGTTGTGTTACTTAAAAGTAATTACAGGATTGCTTAAAATCCTAAGCACACTTGTCAGTTGGCCTTACTTCAGAGCAAACATGGTTAGGATTGTGCTTTTTAAAAGATAAAAGAAATTAGTTGTAAGATATTTACAATTCAGAATTAATGAGTCTTCTCCCACCAGTACTATTAAAAGCTTATTGCAGCCATTGACCAAAGTTGAGGTGGGGGGAGAGTCAGAATGATATGGCAAATTTGCATTGAAATTCAAGGGACTTCAGAAATCTGTTTCTCATTTAATCTTCCAGCCAGAAACATTATTTTCATATGTAAACAACTGTTGCATAATCAGAACTTTTCTGAAATATAGATTTTATATGTATAAAAGGCACACCTACAAATGTTAAGAATATCATTCAATAAAATGGCATGTTTCTAAGGTAAATTATTGATTACCTTCTAACAGTCTCTCTTATAAGGAAAGATTTTAAAGAAAAATTAATCTGGTGTCCAAATATAACATTACTTTAAACATGAGGTCATCTAAACATCTGTCTCCAATATATCCACAGGGATTTAAATCAAAAGTCTGCTAAACATGTACAATCATTTAAAAAATAAATAACAGAACAAATTTAGTCTTGATTGTGATTATCATGCATTTTAAGAGGAAACATTTATTCTAATAAGAAAAGTCTGAATTTGAAGTTTATTGACATTAAAGTAACATAATTTCATACCAAGAATATGACATTGATTTATATTTACTCTAATTTTGGGTAATATCCCATGTTCAGTACTTGAGAAACAAGACTAGTGCTCTGACAATTTTAATACTTAAAGGCCTGCACTAATGTAATATAACAGAGGTACTGAGGGAGCAACAATATTTATTTATCTATTTCTAAAGGAACATAATCAGTCAATGCAAAACACTTCAACAGCTACAAACAATGTGTGGCATCTGTCCCTTTGAGTTCCCTGGCTCCATACCATGTGGATTCCATACCATACCAGTGCAACTACACTTAACTCACCTGCTTGAATCAATAGGACATATCATTCAAGAACACATAATGCTTGAACAACACTACCACCCAAAGCAGCCCCATGCCTCATCCTTCCCCTCCTCCTTCACACGCCTCCCTACCAGTCAATGACATGGGCATGGCACTTACAGAAGGGAAAGGAACTTACTTTCTTTCTTGGCTACCACATAATAAACAGTATCCGGGCAGTGAATGTAACACATCCATAAAACAGAATAAAAATAGTCAAAATCTGGACAGTGATACACACTAACCAACAGCGGAGCCATATATCAGAAAAGCCCTGTGTAAACAGAAATGTTCTACGCAGCCACAGTACCCATGGTGCTTTCTTAATTGTGATCACGATGTCAATAGTTTTTAATGATGGTTCCGATCTTACATAGAAGAGTTACTATAGAGCAATGGTTGAGTGACAGTTTGAATATCATTTCTGCCTCACTAAGCAGTCTTTGGTCAGGGATGAGAAAATTGCGGGCCTCCAGATATTGTTGGATCCCATCAGCCACTGCAACTTTGCCCATGTTCATCCTGTCTATAATGATGATGATGATAATTTAGTTTTTAAACCCCGCACATATGGCTGGGTTTCCCCAGCCACTCTGGGCGCCTTCCAACAAAAGAGTAAAAATACATTAAAACATCAGTCATTAAAAACTTCCCTAAACAAGGCTGCCTTCAGATGTCTTCTAAACGTCATATGGTTGTTTATTTCTTTAACATCTGATGGGAGGGCATTCCACAGGGCGGGCACTACTACTGAGAAGGCCCTCTGCCTTCGTATAAATCTTTCGCCTTTTACTAAAGATTTCCGTGGGGAGGAACATTTATGAGTTTTCAACTAATTTTTTGAGGCCTTGCTTCAGTGGGGCTGAAAAAGACCAAAAAAAAAAAGAGAGAGAGAGAAGGCCCTCTGCCTGGTCCCCTGTAGCTTTGCTTCTCACTGTGAGGGAACCGCCAGAAGGCTCTTGGCGCTGGATCTCAGTGTCCAGGCTGAACAATGGGGGTGGAGACGCTCCTTCAGGTATACTGGGCCGAAGCCGTTTAGGGCTTTAAAGGTCAGCACCAACACTTTGAATTGTGCTTGGGAACCATAGTAACCATGTCCTACCATACCGAACCAGTGTGGTGTGGGGATCTGATTGTTGGACTAGGAACAGGTCAAAATCCCCTCTTGAGCCAGGAAATTTGCTTGATAACTGTGGGTTAATCACTGTTTCTCAATCCAACTAACCAACTCAGCTAAATGGGTCATTGGGAGATAACAATGGGGAGAGGGGAGAATCTTTAGCTCCTTGGAGAAAGATCATGATATAAATGTTATAATACATGGTTGTTATAAGGAGTGTCTAAAGAAGAGAGCCACGACCCACATATTCTTAACATTGCACTTTGTAAAGTGGCTTTTTTTGCACTGTAACCGCTAATATTACAAGCAAGCACCTAGGAGCCACCGCTACAGCTAAAGTAACAGCAATATTGTGCTTCTATTTTCAGGAACAGCTTGGGATGGCAAATGTGGAAACTCTTGTCACATGAGTCATTCTTCAGCAGTCAGCTTCACCCAAGTGTTTCTATGGCTACATCCAGATGGGTGTTTATCGTGAGTTTGGTGGTTCTCATGCATGTAAGCTTTTTACACTGTCCACATGGCATGATTGGCAGCAAAATGCCAGCCCATATCCCCTCCCCTTAATATTAATTTTGAAGGGTTGATCCATTAAATTGGGGCAGAGGAGGAGGAACCTTCTACCAACAATGAACCATTTGCAAATTAATCCCCCACGTGGTAACACCCTCAATTTCTTCCACTGAAGTAATACTTTGAAATTGGATTGAACCTGTTGCTTCCAAATCCTCGATAAGAGCTGAAAACTGGGTTGATGTGGGAGGTCTGTGATTTGAAATCACAACTTTCCCCTCCCCTTTTTTACTTTAAAAGCAGCTACCAAGGAGTAGGGGTGGGGATATGACAGATCTTGCTTATAAAAAAGGTACCCCTGCCCGTCAGGGCCAGTCGTGACCGACTCTAGGGTTGCGCGCTCATCTCGCTCAAGAGGCTGGGAGCCGGCGCTGTCTGAAGACACTTCCGGGTCATGTGGCCAGCGTGATGAAGCTGCATCTGGCGAGCCAGCACCAGTGCCGCACACGGAAACGCCATTTACCTTCCCGCTATAAAGCAGTTCCTATTTATCTACTTGCACTTTGACGTGCTTTCGAACTGCTAGGTGGGCAGGAGCTGGGACCGAACGACGGGAGCTCACCCCGCCGCAGGGATTCGAACCGCCGACCTTTCGATCAGCAAGTCCTAGGCTTTGTGGTTTAACCCACAGCGCCACCCGCGTCCCATGTATCTTGCTTATGCAAGAGGATAAATTGCCATTATGTATCTGTGTGTTTTATGTCAAATTTGGTTGAACATCCTGCTGTCTGTTGTGCTACAATGAAAACAAATGCCAGGTTTTCATCACAATGCTACCTTTTACTTCCTTCAGTATCCTCTAGACTAGAGAGCAAGACCTGTTTGTCATTCTGCCCTTAACACGTGTGCATGGTGAACTATTTGCCCAAATGTGTCACAAACACAAAAGCTATATGCAGCTATAAAGCTTCCTGAAGCAATTTGATTCCCATCTAATACTCGGTTGCAGTTTATGCCTACAAAGCACACTCTCTTAAATAAGCAAGTTTTAGTGCAAAACAGCTTCAGAATACTGGTCTAATATTGCACTCTTCATAACTGAACTTCCGGAAATTATATTTTAGCACACTGGATTTCTTTTCCTTCTTTTTTAAAAAAAATGGAATCTGATCCAGACTGCGAAGTATGGAGAGGAAGGGAGGGTTAAGTTTTTCCTTCTTGTGCCTGTCTGGAGACAAAAAATGTCAAAAGATCCCAGCTCGGCTGCTCTCCCACAGCACTTTTAAGGGCAAATAGTAGCAGAGCGATTTTCAGCTGCCATCTGGTATTGGAAAGAAATGGTTGATCCTTACCTCCCAACTTGTTATGCTCTCAACTGGGTCAGGTGGGGTATGCTTCTGCATTTCCATGAAAAACCAAGGAGCCAGCATTAAATGTGCTTTTTAAGATACCTTAATGTAACATCTAGTTTGGCCCTTTAAAAAGTGCAAATAGTATGCAAAGCAGGAAATGAACTTGCCAAATAAGTTTGGAAATGATTGAAAATGTGTGTGCGCGCACGCACACACACACACACACGAGAGAGAGAGAATACTCTCACCAATAGCACACTAAATTTTCTATCTAAAATTTCACTATCCATTCAGGTGTTGCAGAACAATGCTTATACAAATGCATTTCCTGGGCACATTTGACTGAATATGGGTAAGTTATCTGAAGGGCTACCTGCTTCTACATGAACTTGCTAGCGTGTTAAGATCTTCTGATGAGGCCATCCTAATGAGTCTCTGGGCTGTGAACACTGAACCTCTTCACCCATGGAGGGGGGTCACTTTAGGGAACAGGGTTGGAATAGCAGGCAGTGGAGGGCTCTTTCAAAGATGAAAGAAGCTGGGGGGGGGGGACTCCTCCTCCTACAAATGTGAAAAGATGTTGGCAGTGAAGCTGGCAGCACTGTTTTCCCACTGAGGGTGCGGGTGAGGAAAAGAAATGTCAAACTAGAATCCCACCCCCACCCCCCAGGAAATGATGCTAGCAGCAACAGTTACAGCTCCTGCTTGGCTGCAAAGGGACACCACTTGCGATATTTTCTGCCGGGAATCATGAGCGTTGCAGTTGAAGGCACACAGCAAAGGTAAAAGGTATAGGAACTGGCAGATGGAATTGGGACTCTCTTATCCCTGCATCACTGCTTAAACAGAACCAAAGGTACAATTCATTTTCAAGATATACATCAAGCTGCTCCCTCACTTCTTCTCATCTGTCAAGAACCTATGGCATAACTTTCTAGATGACAATTATTCACACCTCAGCTTTGGCAACATAAAAATTGTGAAAATCTTATGCAGAATGTATTGCTGTTGTCAGTGACATTTTTATTTTATTTTATTTTATTGTAAATTGTCAATTTTAATTTTGTGTTGTTTTATCAAAGTGGCTATTTTTAATTACTGTAAGTGAGCTGCCTTGGAGAACTATACAGTGGTACCTCAGGTTACAAACACTTCGGGTTACAAACTCTGCTAAGCTAGAAGTAGTACCTCAGGTTAAGTACTTTACCTCAGGATGAGAACAGAAATCACGTGACGGTGGCAGCAGGAGGCCCCATTAGCTAAAGTGGTACCTCAGGTTAAGAATGGTTTCAGGTTAAGAACGGACCTCCAGAACGAATTAAGTTTGTAACCCGAGGTACCACTGTATTGACTGAATGGGGGTAGGTAGAACTGTAGTTGGCTTTTCTAAAGAAAACAAACATAGCTTCTTCTCAGTAAATATGGTATTTCATGTTCTCTACTAAATGCTTTCCCCATACATGCTACATAAATCTAATGCTCACCTGTAAATACAGCAAGTTTAGACATGTTTTGTTCTTTTATCAGTTTTTAAAATATATTAAAGCAGCATTATACTGCCATCCAGTGGCCAATTTAGCACATATATGACAAAGCAACCTTCTTACTGGGTTTTTTTGGAGGGGTTGACGAGGGGTGCAGCAGATGCGAGCAGGCACAACCAATTCCCTTAAGCAACTAACAGTGCTACTCTATGCAATGCTACTCTATGGAAGTCAGTCCTATTGACTTCAGCTTGGAACAGCAGATAGATACAAGGTTGCAGTCTACTACTAAAAAAGAAATTTCTGTACTGCTAACAGAGCTAAACTGATTATTGACCATGGTCTCTGCTAAGTAATCTATCTATCTATCTATCTGTCTATCTATCCAGGCATCTAAAGCCTGATTCATGCAGAGTGGCACAGATGTATTTGATAGGTTTAGTTAATAAGTGCTCAAAATATATTTCTGCCTACCTGGTGCCATAATTTTTCACACAAACCATGAGAAATTGTATAGTTTCTAATGTTGCCATAGAGTTAACATTTTATCACCAAGGATGAAATTCAACATTGTGCAAGTGATCGTCTCAACCTTCCTACTCACTCAGAGATCGAATACTGCAATGCAATCAAGTAAATTGGATAAATTGTATAATGACAGTCAAAATGAGCCACAACTGACATTAGCAAGGGAAGGCAATTCCACCCAATATCTCCTCCTGTGAGCATTCTCACTGTTATCCACCCACATGCTTGGCAGGGGGTTGGACTCGATGACCCTTGTGGTCTCTTCCAACTCTATGATTCTATGTCTGTGTGAAGAACTGAATCGCAGGATCATTTCTAACCACCTGACCTGGGCATTGTACAGTTCCTGGAACAGCCTTGGGGCTGGTGCTTTGAGGAGAAGTTGCTTCTTTGCCCAACTTAGTACTACTGAGGCATCACTGGACTTCCCAATTCTTAGGTTCCAGCCACTATATAGTCTTTCTCTCAGTTATTTGCACTCATGGACACATTGCAGTACAGTGGTACCTTGGGTTACAGACACTTCAGGTTACAGATGCTTCAGGTTACAGACTCCACTAACCCAGAAATAGCACCTTGGGTTAAGAACTTTGCTTCAGGATGAGAACAGAAATCGTGTGGTGGCAGCGGGAGGCCCCACTGGCTAAAGTGGTACCTCAGGTTAAGAACAGTTTCAGGTTAAGAACGGACCACCAGAACGAATTCTTAACCCGAGGAACCACTGTAAATACACTAGTAGCCAGAGAGAATCCAGAGAGGCTGTTGGGCCCCTAGTGGACAGGAGTAAAAACAACTTCTGAAGGAGAATAAAGAGATTGCAGAGAAACTGAATGAATGATTTGCATTCACCTTCACAATGGATGATATAGCACAGATTCCAGGGCCTGAACCAACTTTTGCAGGAAGTGAGTCAGAGGAATTGAGGCAGAAAGTGGTGGTGAAATCGAGGCCAAATGGACAAAATATAAAACTGACAAATTGTCAAGTAAAGAAGGCATTCACCAGAGTCTTCTTTAAAAAACCTCAAGTGTGAAATGGTTTACCTTCTAACAAAAATATGTAACTTGCTCCTCAGATCAGGCGCCGTACCAGAGAACCAGAAAGTGGGCAATGTAACAACTTTTTAAAAGTGTGGCGGGGGGGGGGGGGACCAGGGAGATCCTGGAAATTACAGGCTGGTTAGCTTAAAATCTGTCTGAGGAAAACTGGTGGAAAGTATTGCTAAAGATAAAGAAAACAAACAGAATCGGCATGGCTTATGCAAGTGCAAGTTGTGTCTCACAGCCCTATTAGAGTTCCATATTTATATCTTCATACTGCAGATGAAGATGATAATGTAAACGAACTCTGGTACAGGCAACTTGCACACATTCAAAGAATGTGTGGCAGTGCATGCGCAGGCTGTTTTCAGACTGGGAAGAGCCCATAACGGGGTATAAACATGATGACCTAGAACGCAACCCCTGCACAAAACAGGGGTTCCCTGTACTTCACTCAGTCACTGTTACGGCTTTTTGTTTTCCTTTGATTTATTTGTACACCCTATTGATTATTTTGCTGCTGTATTCTCAAAAATCAATAAACAAATGTTTTAAAGAGTTCTTTGAGAGTGTTAACAAGCATATAGAGGTGGGTCCGGCTGGCATAGCATACTAGGACTTGCAAAAAGCTTTCAAGCACATATGTCACCAAAGACTCCCAAGTACTGTACACTTAGCAGTCACAAAATAAGAAGCCACCAGTGACAGCCGCAAACTTAGATGTCTGTGGAAGAGGACTGACAAATTTGTGAAGAATAAGGCAATCAATGGCTACCAGCCATAACAGCTATGCTGGGCCTCCACAGTTGGAGTCAGTATACAGTCATACCACTGGTTACGTTCGGTTCAGGTTATGTCATAGAATCATGGAATCATAGAATCATAGAGTTGGAAGAGACCACAAGGGCCATCGAGTCCAACCCCCTGCCAAGCAGGAAACACCATCAGAGCACTCCTGACATATGGTTGTCAAGCCTCTGCTTAAAGACCTCCAAAGAAGGAGACTCCACCACACTCCTTGGCAGCAAATTCCACTGTCGAACAGCTCTTACTGTCAGGAAGTTCTTCCTAATGTTTAGGTGGAATCTTCTTTCTTGTAGTTTGGATCCATTGCTCCGTGTCCGCTTCTCTGGAGCAGCAGAAAACAACCTTTCTCCCTCCTCTATGTGACATCCTTTTATATATTTGAACATGGCTATCATATCACCCCTTAACCTCCTCTTCTCCAGGCTAAAAATGCCCAGCTCCCTTAGCCGTTCCTCATAAGGCATCGTTTCCAGGCCTTTGACCATTTTGGTTGCCCTCCTCTGGACACGTTCCAGTTTGTCAGTGTCCTTCTTGAACTGTGGTGCCCAGAACTGGACACAGTACTCCAGGTGAGGTCTGGCCAGAGCAGAATACAGTGGCACTATTACTTCCCTTGATCTAGATGCTATACTCCTATTGATGCAGCCCAGCATTGCATTGGCTTTTTTAGCTGCCGTGTCACACTGTTGGCTCATGTCAAGTTTGTGGTCAACCAAGACTCCTAGATCCTTTTCACATGTACTGCTCTCAAGCCAGGTGTCACCCATCTTGTATTTGTGCCTCTCATTTTTTTTGCCCAAGTGCAATACTTTACATTTCTCCCTGTTAAAATTCATCTTGTTTGTTTTGGCCCAGTTCTCTAATCTGTCAAGGTCGTTTTGAAGTGTGATCCTGTCCTCTGGGGTGTTAGCCACCCCTCCCAGTTTGGTGTCATCTGCAAATTTGATCAGGATGCCCCTGAGTCCATCATCCAAGTCGTTGATAAAGATGTTGAATAAGACCGGGCCCAAGACAGAACCCTGTGGCACCCCACTAGTCACTCTTCTCCAGGATGAAGAGGAACCATTGATGAGCACCCTTTGGGTCCGGTCAGTCAGCCAGTTACAAATCCACTGAGTGGTAGCATAGTCAAGATCGCATTTTACCAGCTTTTTTACAAGAATATCATGGGGCACCTTGTCAAATGCCTTGCTGAAATCAAGGTAGGCTACATCCATTGCGTTCCCTTCATCTACCAGGCTTGTAATTCATCTACCAGGCTTGTAATGTCTTTTCAGGTTGTGTCCTGCGGCGACCCGGAAGTACCGGAAAGGGTTACTTCTGGGTTTTGCCACTTACGCATGCGCAGATGCGCAAAATGACATCACGCGCATGCCCAGAAGTGGCAAATCGCAAGCCACGCATGCGCAGAAATGGGTTGCATTCTGCACATGTTGCAAACCGGCCTCCGGGATGGATCCCGTTCACAACCAGAGGTACCAATGTACTTCTGAATACTAGTTGCTGGAAACTACAGGAGGGGAGAGTGTTCTTGTGGCTCAGGTCTTGCTTGTATCTGGCTGGCCACCATGAGAACAGCATGCTGGCCTAGATGGCCCATTGGCCTGATCTTATGTTCTTATTTATAGAAAGAGAAATGATACAAGATAAGCATCATATTGCTTGCTAGTTTCGTGGTCAAAAATAACTGCCCCAAAAGGCTCCAATTTGCTGCCTGCTTCGCTATTTGGCAATCTGTCTGTTCCTGAATGTCCTTTCTCTGTGAATGAGCAGAAGGGCCTCCTTGTCTTCATTCTAATTAATTAAAAATAAGCAAACAAACACATCATTGTGCTCCCAAAAAGGGTAAAATGGAGAGACAAAGAGCAAATCCTACCCCTTGGTTTCCAGTTTCATTTAGGTTTTAACTTAAAACCTCAAAGAGTTCACACTGAATTGAGTGTATGTTGGGTATGATACATATATGCAGCACACACATATACCAATAACTATGATGGTGTGCAAAGCAGGGATGTTCAAAGCATCTCTGAAGATCAGAAAATAGATTGTAGCATTGGCCCACTAGAACTAAGTTCAGAAGAGCAGTAAAACAGGGCAAGCCAGCCAGAGTTCACAATACAAATAAAAGACCTCAAATTATACAGAACTGTTAGTTGAGCTGAATGTTTTCAAGCAATTAAAACACTGTTTCTGGCTGTCAGATCTTTGCAGCTTGTTTCAGTCTTACTGGTATCCAAAGGGTCGTCTGTTCAACCTCAGGTCCTTTACACAAGGCCCAAGCCTAACCTAATCAGCCTGCAAGAGAAAAGAGTTCTGCATGTGTAAGGGGCCTCCTGGGCACAATGCTGATAACAGCACATCTGCATGCAAATATTCATTTTCATTGTAATGTGCTTCTGAATCTCATTGAACTGCCTGAATACACCTTCTGATGCAAATGGGAATGTTTATCTGCAGCCAAGGCGACTTCTTGTTCATGGCCCCAGATATATTAATACATGTATTAACTTTGTTATAGTACACTTAACCATGTTTACTCGGAACAAGCCCTATTTAATATTAATGGAATTTTCATACGTTTAAGTATCCTCAGAATGGTAGTCTTTGTGCTGACACCAGAGGTGTGTGTTTTTAGGGTTCACCTTACGTTGGTGATTATAAGTTGTTTTTAAAATTGTGTTTTAGTTGTTGTCACTCAGCCTGGGACCTTAGGATGAAGGGTGGGTAATAAATTAACAATAATAGCAGCAACACCTAAAGGTAAAGGGACCCCTGACCATTAGGTCCAGTCGCGGACGACTCTGGGGTTGCAGCACTCATCTCGCTTTACTGGCCAAGGGAGGCAACATACAACTTCCGTATAGCATGACTAAGCCGCTTCTGGCGAACCAGAGCAGTGCATGGAAACACCGTTGACCTTTCCACCAGAGCAGTACCTATTTATCTACTTGCACTTTGACATGCTTTCAAACTCCTGTTGCTCAGTCCCTGGTCCTGCCAACCTAGCAGCAACACCTACTAGAGCTTTATTGTAACAATCATGACTTGCAGGCCTACAACGTAATTTCCACAACTCGGGGCAAAAGCCTGGGATTATTATTATTTAATATGTGAATAAAACAACAACTGGCTACCCACATCTTTTAGGAACCATAAATTCACAACTTGACCACCCAAAGAATCCTAACAACCAATTCAGATAAATATAGCCCCTGTAATTTATCAATTGACAGAGATGCCATTTGATCCAAACAAGAAAAAAAATGTGGATATAGGGACCTGACTTCAACCCGGAGGATCAAACCAACGCTACAGCAAATGCCTCTCTTCTGAATGTGAATTTCCCAATGCTCTGAAACTACATGGCTTTGATTCACATCAGAGCAGCTAAGGAAGGTGAAGGAAGTCCACAAATGTCTTGCCAAACACAAGGTGGTTGTTTTAAAAGGAAATTCAGAAGAGATACAAAACACAAGTGAGTGAGGAGAAGACTTTAATTCTAAACAGCAAGCAATATATACATACCAAGCATGCACTTCTATCTGCCACTTGGAAGCCCTCAAGAAGCGGCAAAGTGACTCCCCCAGTAGCCTCAGTTTCCACGGCCCGGCAGCCGATCAGTCCCTGCACTAGCTTCTCAAAACTTCTGCCCAAACCATCCGATTTTATAGATTGCCACCTTGATGCCTTGCTCTCCCACAACAATTTCCAACATCAAAGTAGGTTTCCAGCACTATCCTCCCAGACTAAGGCAGCTGTGTGAGGGGCTTCACCTCCTCCCAACTGAGACTGGTCTCACACCATCAAAATCTTAAGGAGGGCGAGGGAGGGGGAAGAAACAGAGGCAGGAAGGGTAACCATGTCAGATAACTAACTCCTTGATATACATGTTGTCTTCCGGATGGATTTCCCATACAACACGTTTCGCCTTAACGGTTTCACATCTCAATTTCTCCAGTCACTGTCAGAAACAACTTAGTGCATCCTTTCAGAGAAGAATCTAGGAAGTGCTGCTTAATGCTTTAGAAACTGTCTGCCTGGTCCAAAAAATACATACATATATATATATATATATATCCTATATACATGTTCAACCGGCCTACTGCCTTCGACAGGTAGATCAGTGGGTGCTCCTGGTAGATCTCGGTCTATCGCGGGATTTAAATAAAGGGGAATGAACGTTTGTCATGTATGGCATTTGCCCCCCAAAAGTTCAACAACTCTGCTCTGCCCCCCCCCCCAAGCTCAACAACTCTGGTCAGTCCTCCCCGCCCAAAAAAGGTAAACAACGCTGATCAATCTTCCCTAAAGAAAGCTTAACAACTGTGGCTCCTCCTCCCTCTAATGTCAATGGGTAGATCACTGCCAGCTTTTTATACTGAGAGTAGATCGCAGTCCTTGGGAGTTGGACGTGCCTGCCATATCGCACCGTCCACACACAAACACACGTTTATCTATTTCACTCCAGAAGCAAACAACCCTTCCTGGTACATCAGCTCCCCTTCCTTTCAAGCCCGAAGAGGAGCCCATTCAGGAAGGAATCGCAAGCGGAGGCGGCGCCCAGAACGCGGGTCTTCCTTTGCGCAACGTGAGGAGGGCGGAGAAGCCCGGCCAGAGGAGCCTATGGGGCTTGGAGGAGGCGGGCCTAGCTCGGCGCACGCGAATACAAACCGAGGAGCTGGGGCGGGGAGGGAAAGGGGGCGGGTTCCGGCACCCGGGCAAACTTTGCAGCGGTTGAAAAAGCAGCAGGCCGCCGCGCGGGAGCCGAAACCTCGCCAAGAGGCTTCAGGAATGGAGGAGGGCAAGAGCGCGCGCGTGCGCCCGCGCGCAAAGCGTTCGTTCCCGGAGTCGCCGCCGACTTACCCGCGGAGCCTCCGGCCAGGATCTGGTGGGCCGCTTCGCGCCCAAAGCCCCTTGCTTTCCCCGTCATGGTCACCAGCGCGCGTGGAAGTGGGGGGGGAAACCGCGTGGAGCTACGCCGGTGTCGCGCTGCAGGAGGAGGAGGAGGAGGAGCGGCCTCGCGACTGTCTTGGGGGCGCGTCCGAGGTTGCGCCGCCGGGGAGGTCGGAACACCTCCTTTTGGGTGGCGGCGGGAGGGGAGGCAAGGCGTCTTCCCCTGGGCTCGGAAATAGCGAAGGGGCGGGAAAAGGAGAGGGAGGGGAGCGAGGAGCAGGCGGGTCGGAGCCTTGGCAAGAAGCGCCCGCTTTCTCTCTCTCTCTTTCCTCCCACCCCCACGAAGTTGGCCGGGGGCGCTCGGCGCTGTAACCTTTAGACCACACGACTGGGACCCGAGCCAGAGCCAGCCCAGGGGCCGGAGCCTCTGCTGCGCAAGGAGGAGACAAATGTGGCAGACCCGGTTCGGTGAATGCCGGGCTTATCCCTTCTAGAATATCTAAAAGGACTCCGGGTTCGTTTAGGAAGTTGGGGCGCGAGGGTAGAAGACGATCTCCTACAAGTTCCCTTCTCGCTTCGGCTAGGAAGAAAACACCGCCGGGTGTCTACCGGGCTCACAGTGCAGGATTTACGTATAAGCTAAACAAGCTATAGCTCCCCCCAAAAAATTAAAGGGAAAAAACAACCTGGATGTACATTTCCAAAATATAAGATAAAAAACAAATAAAATAAAACCTACGTACAGCATCAGTGTTTTGTGTTGTGTAGTCTCCTATGATGTAACTGATACATATTTTGTTATGTGCAAATGGCTTTAGTTACCTATTAGGTCCATAAACTACCATATAGCATATATTCAACACAAAAAACAGTGACCGTTTGTTGTTGACAAAGGACAGCTGGACATATACCTTTGGTAGGGCCTCATCAAACCTAAATCTGGCCCTGCACGCTCAACTTGTTTTTGAGAAATTGGGGCTCCCAATTTGTCAGCTGTCTTCTACCCCACTCCACCCCCAAGAAAGAGTTTGTACAGTCAAGCTCTTTGGGAGATCCTACAAAACAGAGAAAACACGCCTGCACCCCACCAGTACGCTGTCCTATTCTTGCTTCAGACCAGATGGGCTAAGATACCGGTAACTTTGCTGCCTGATGTAGAGTAAGAAATTGCACCCTGACACTTGTCAAATGACAGAGTACCCATGGCTGGTTCAGTTGTTTTAGGAGAGGAGGGAGAAAATGGCACAAATGCCTGTCCCTTTTCCCTGCAGTAAAAAAAAGCACAATAATAATAATTTTCTGCCCTTTCATGAACAATGAAAATCAGCTACCCAAAGTTGTTGCCTCACTCCCTGACAGTAAGATCAGCTCTGCTAGTTGGCCCCATTAGGAATTGCTTCCAGACTGCTTTCATAACAAGGAGGTGAGGTCAAACTTTGATAAATAATCAACAGCAGAGTGAGAATGCAAAGGTCTTGTGCATGCATGAGGACACTTGCAAATCTGGCAACATTATCATTAACTGCTTTGATGATACATTGTTTGCTTTTACAATCAAGCAATGTATAAATTTTAATAAATAAATCTAACATTCTGTAGGCATAGCCAGTGTGACATGGAGACAGCCCTTAAGTACACTTGGAGACTCTCTGTATCTTATCTTAAACTACCTCACAGCGTTGTGAGGATCAAATGTCCCCTGGGCCCAAATGATGTATGCAGTCTAAGCAACCTGGAAATGGATTAAAATGGAAGAAACAAAAGCCAATGTAGTATCATGGATATTTTATATTTACATAGAAATTTCTGTGTAACATATATAACAGTTACATATATAAATCCAGTTTAAAAAAACAATTATGAATATAAACAGCAGTTTAAAATAACAGCAGCAGATACATAAAATCCAAAACAGGTATCAACTGGGATAAATGATGCTAGATATATCTTAACCACAAAGTTGGCATAAGGGGGGGGGGGAATAGCTTAAAGCTCTAGCCATCTGCGCCCATAAAGATTCAGCAGAAGTGGCTGTCAACGAAAAACCACTCAGGAGATTAAACTTTTCAGTAACTGTGTCACCTGAACACAAAAAAATTACTGTAACTGAAAAACATCAGTTAAATAGTTGCACATACAGTCCATGACAGCTTATGTAATACAGTACTCAATTTGTGCTCTGAAGGGAGCTGGCTTCAGGCACTAGGCCCTGCATTAGAAAGATGTCTGGAAACAAATGCTGGCAACATCAACCTTGCCACGACCAGAGGTGGAAAGACATTTGCAGCAGCACAACCTGGCACTTTCTTCTGCTCCAGCTTCAACAAACCCTGTTTATCCCGTATTGGTCTCTACACCCACCACAGGCGCTGTAACCTTCGAATAGTTTGACTTGCCACCCAAAGGTGCACTCCTCCATTGTCTCCCGAGGTAGATGCATGCCATCAAAAAAGTCTTTAAGATACCTCAACATGTACCGTATTTTTCGCTCTATAAGACGCACCAGACGACAAGATGCACCTAGTTTTTGGAGGAGGAAAATAAGAAAAAAATTATTCTGAATCCCAGAAGCCAGAACAGCAAGAGGGATCGCTTCGCAGTGAAAGCAGCGATCCCTCTTGCTGTTCTGGCTTCTGGGATAGCTGTGCAGCCTGCATTCACTCCATAAGACGCACACACATTCCCCCTTACTTTTTAGGAGGGAAAAAGTGAGTCTTATAGAGCAAAAAATACGGTATATTCCATTACCTTATTTCATGCATTCCTTTTGAGGAGAAGGGGACCCTATTTTGGCAACTACACCAGATCCCCCAACCACTTTAATTTGGCCTTGGCCAATTCATGCAATATAACAAGACAGTATACAGCGTGGTGTTAGGGGAGGGGAAGTATCTCTAGTGGGGAAATGTCATGCTCCTACTGGGGTTGAAGATCTCTCCCTCATTGCAGGTAGGATAGGAACCACTGTAATACAGTGCCTCTGATACCCATTCCACAGTCAATCCGGGAGGATAACATGGTCAGTTGTATCAAATTGATATTGAGATATCAAGTAAGAAGTTTGCACTTCCCATGTCATCCACCAGGGCAATCTAGACAGACTCAGGGCAGCATTTAAGTTTTACTCAGAGTAAACCCATTGAAATTCATGAACATGACTAAGGCCCATTAACTTCAATGGGTCTACTTCAGTGAGTAAAATGCCACCCTGTTATTAGATTTAAAGCCCACCCTCAACAAAATGGTTCCAGGATAGGTTAGAACAATTGTTGACACTTAATCGTCTCCTTGGGCATCCGGTAGGACTTTCAAGTTTCCTGTACTTCGACAACAACAAAAATTCAAAGGGAAACTTCAAAGTGAAGTTGCTGAGTTGGAATTTATGTGCCTATTTGAGTCTTATCAGATTTGGGCTCAATAGTAACTGGGAGTGACTAACTCTGCAGAAAAAATTCTCCTATTTTCGTAATAAAATCTTGCTTTGCCAACTACTAAACAACTGGGAAATCAGCCCTGAGTGGTCACTGGATGATCGTGAAGCTGAGGCTCCAATACTTTGGCCACCTCCTGAGAAGAGAAGACTCCCTGGAAAAGAAAGATTGAGGGCACAAGGAGAAGGGGACGACAGAGGACGAGATGGTTGGACAGTGTTCTCAAAGCTACCAGCATGAGTTTGACCAAACTGCGGGAGGCAGTAGAAGACAGGAGTGCCTAGCGTGCTCTGGTCCATGGGGTCACGAAGAGTCGGACACTAAACAACAACAAAGAACTGGGAGCAAAACTTAGTTGAATACATTTATGGTTTATTTAATTTATTTATTTGTACTCTACCTTCTGGAGAAAAACCCTCCCAAGATGATTAAAAAAAGTCAGTTAAATGTGTATTTCAACCTATTTACTGAAACTGCAGCAACTAAAACACTGAAAGCCAGCATAAAACTGTCAATCCATTCCAGCATATTGCCCATTCTTCTGAGAAATATACCAAATCAATTATATTCCCTTTCCCCTCCAAGCCATTTTAAGTGCCTTGGCATAATATTTGATTTCCAATTTAAAACACCCGCTTCCTTATCATTTTTTCATGCGGTTCATGATTTGAATCTCATGACAAAAAGCCCAAATTCTGCCTTGCACATGGTGCTGAACAAAACCATTCACCGCATGCTGAAAGCCTCCAGAACATGAATTTCTGCACTCCTCTTTCTCTATCAGAAGCTAAACCTGCTCCACATACCCCAAGTTTCCTCCAAATCAGTCCCAAAACTTCCCCTTTCCTGAAATATTTCAAGGCGTCTGAAATAAACTTGGAGTCGAGAGTGGATTCCATGCTCTTTATTCAGCTCATAGTGGTGAGGAGAGAATGAAAGTCCCCTCAAAGTATCAGTTTTATATACATTATTTACACAATGGGCTGCACGTGATTGGCTAATTCCGGAATTCTCCTGTAGGCCAATCAGGTTGTGGATTCACTTCTATCTGGAGCTGGATTGGGTGGCTCCTGCCGACCAATCATACCGCTGCATTGTTCTAGGACCAATCTGACTGCTGCATTCTGAATCCTATTGTTCTAGGACCAATCCGACTGCTGCAGTTTGGATCCTATTCAACTCAGTACATAACAGCGTCCCACCCACTCACAGCAACCAAGGCCCCATCATTGTTAGCCTTTCTGCTCGTTGGTTCACCCTGTGAGCTTTTATTGTGCAGGGCTGAGCATAGAGATAGGAATTGTAGAGTAACGAGTCTGCTGCTGGGACACAGAGCTTCCCAGTTTCTTTCCCTGGCTCCTGTCGGGTGGAAGTGTAAGCTGCCCATAGAAAACAATGGAGAAACTCAAGTTTAAGCTACAAAAGGGAGCAACAAAGAAAGGGGCTTTTGCTCTTTTTAACTGAGGAAATGGGGAGGAAAAAAATACTGTGGAAAACGTGAGAGTTTTTTCTTAGCTAAAGAAGAGCGTTTAAAGATTTTTATTTATTTTTTTAAACCTAGCATGCCAGTTCAGTTTCCTTCTCCTTTATTCTCCATGGCAACAGAGGAGCAGTCACCCTGGGAGATTGACGCAGCTAGCACATTCCTAAAATCCTTGCACCGAGCGCACACCCACATCCACAAGTGGACAAGCGGCTAATGTGGCCTAGCACTTACCCTGTTCAGCATATGGAGCTCAGCCTAACACACCTCACAGGGTTGTTGTTAGGATAAAACTGGGAAGGGCAGAAACGCTCCTGAAAGGAAACTTCACAGGGCCGGATTTATGTTTGATGAGGCCCCAGCTACTGAAGGTAATGGGGCCCTTTCTATGTCCAGCTGTCCTTTGTCAACAACAAATTGTCCCTGTTTTTCGTGTTGAATATATGCTATCTGGTAATTTATGGACCTAATAGGTATCTAAAGCCATTTGCACATGCAGAATGTAGGCACCCTATACCGTGGTAACTTGGGTTAAGTACTTAATTTGTTCCGAAGGTCCGTTCTTAACCTGAAACTGTTCTTAACCTGAAGTACCACTTTAGCTAATGAGGCCTGCCGCTGCTGCCCAATTTCTGTTCTCAACCTGAAGCAAAGTTCTTAACCTGAAGCACTATTTCTGGGTTAGCGGAGTCTGTAACCTGAAGCGTCTGTAACCCGAGGTGCCACTGTATATAGAAATGAGCAAACCAGGGATATTTTAGGGAGCAGGCTAGCAGGCGGGGCCAGTTACTTACATCATAGGAGCCTACACAACACAAAACACTGTTGCTGTAGGTTTTATTTTATTTTATTTGGGTTTTTTTCTTATATTTTCGAAATGTACATCGGGTTTTTTTCCCTTTAAAAATTTTAGGGGCCCCCAAGAGAGTGGGCCCCTAAACTATAGCTTGTTTAGCTTATACGTAAATCCCCAACCCGCATTAGAACACAGCAAAAGGATCACTGCTTTGCTTGTTGCGGGGAGAGAGTAAGAGTCGCCCTGCAACCGCATGAGAGTCCTCCGCCCCCTCCCTTTCCACTTCCGCCCTGAGAGCGCTGCTTTCTAAAGGATTCCGGAAGTGGGCGGGTCGCGCGAGTCTATGATCCTGAGGGCTCGGCGCTGAGCGGCGGCAGCAGCAGCTGGAGGGAGCGGCGCCTGCACGCCGAAGGAGTGTCTTCTGAACCTCGCGCGTGTTTGGCAAGCTCTGGGCGGTACCGGCTGGAGCAAAAAAATAGATAAATAAAAGGTAACGGCAGCCTTTCCCCGAGGCTGGATCCTTGGTGTTCTGTTACTTCGAGCAGTTATAGGATTGCTTATTTGGCGCTTGTTTGGAAAGCCCCGCAGCTTGAATTGGCTGGTGCTGTTTGCAAGAGCCTCCTAGGATGGGTGCACTGGAGGAGGAGAAAGAAGGGGAGTGCAGGGTGTTGTCTCCTGTGCTGTCCTTAATAATAAAAATACATGTAATAGTAAAGTGGAATCTGCAGTCTCCGCTTGACTTGCATGGCGTTTATCCTATTAAAAGTGGATCCCCGTTAGTCTTACCCCCTCACTGAGAAATACAGTACGCTGATAGTAACCTTTTAGAGTCTAAAGTCTGGAGTAAGTTTTCAAGGGTGCTCAGCTTAAATATCAGTTTGGCTGCGCAGTCAAAGTGGTTTAAAAGGAAAGTAGGGACATTCTCTCCATCTCTACACGCATTTCAAAGTCTGATTCTTCGTGGAACAGTAATTGTCAGGACTGACTCGGACATTACCTTTTTAGCCGCACAAGAAAACTTAATGCAACTCCCAATCTAGCTTGACCACAGACTTAGCACTGTAGAGTTGGAAGGGACACTGAGGATCATCTAGTCCAACCCCCTGCAATGCAGGAATATGCAGCTGGTCCATACAGGGATCGAACCTGCAACCTTGGCGTTATCAGCACCATGGTCTAATCCAGACTCCTAAATTCACAGTTTGAGAACTGGAGTTCCATAGGTCTGTCAGCGTGTAAAATTGTTCTTTCTTCCTCTTACCCACCCCACACTCGGCTTAGTGTGATGCCACCCAGACCTGGCATCTCATTTTACAAAAAGTGCCAGCATCTGGATTACCTCCTCCCACTTCAGTGCTTGTGGGAATAGATCATGAATTTGGTAGAGTAGTGTGATTCTGCTGTTCTGGTTTGCTTGGTAAGAAAGTAATAAGATCCCTGCTGGGTCAGAACAAAGCTCTGTTGAGTCCAGTATGGTGTTTTCACCTTAGCCAACCAGATCCCTATGAGAAGCCCAAAAAATAGCTCTTTCCTGCATGTGATCCACAGCAAGTGGTATTCAGAAGCGTTCTGTCTCTAAAGTAGTGGTAGCATATAGCCATTATGACTAGTGGTCACTGATAACTTTATTCTTCATGAGGTCTTTATTGGCCACCACAGGCATTTCAAAGTCTTATAGACTGGAAAACCTCAACTGTTACTTGTTGGCACCCGTCTGGCTCAGGAGACAGTGGAAGAGTGTTCCTTCAGGGGTGAAAAACAGAGCCTCCTGTGGCTGCAAAGATTGATACGAGAGAGACATGTTTTGTTGCAGTTGGGGCAGATGAAGGCATCCAGCTGTGTTGCTACAGGTGCATCATGGCGTTTCTTCTCTCTGCACTTTTCCCCTGGTCCTCTGGTCACTGCTATGGATACTGTGGTTGTCTGCAAGGATTCCCATAAGGCAAGGTGAATGTTGGCAGCCTTCATATCACATTTGCAGACAGCTTTGTCATCTGCAGTCAGTTTTGGCAGTATCCTGTGGGATGTTGGGAGCAAGGAAGTAGTTCTCAAGAGTTCAAATGGCACACTGGTTATGTGGTTATTCAAAGCCAGCTGGGAGGCCATTTGAAACGCTTCCATAACAAATAGAGAGGTTATAGTGTGCATGGAACGTCCACATTCTGCAGCAAAAATTATGTTTTTATTGCTCTTGTACTGGTGTACATGCTGGATTGTTACGTTCTCTGGAATTGTGATATATTCTGCTAAATTTGATTGTTTTTCTTTTTATTCTGGCATGAATGTCAGACTGGATGTGGATCTGAGAGGCTTCCAGATGGTAGGAGTTACTTTGATCAGATTATTAGAAGGGCTCAAAGAGGCCCTCTTAGAGGAAAACAGCTTAGAGGAATGGGAAGGGGTGGGGGCTGAAAGATAAACCAGAGTCCTTTTGTTAAAGAAAATAAGAATAAAATAGATAAATAGGAAAAAAGGTATCCTGTTAAGTTACCAGCTAGCCTGATCAATTTTAACTTCTTGAGGGAGATGCTGTTTTGTCTTATATATTGCTGGAATGATGAAATAGTTGGTTTAGTTCCAAAGTACCACTAGTAGAGCAATGTATTTCAGAGATCTTTCTTGAAGTAGATCACTACAACAGTGTATTTTCTGTCTTTCCTTCTCCTACTTTCTCCCCGTTAAATAGTGTGGGATGATGCCATCACTGCGTTGTGCATTTCTCCTTGCCATCTTGAAAACAGGTGTCTGGGTTGAGCTGGCGTTTGAAAATCACATTCTGAACTTGTATCTAATTGCATTCTGTTATCTTGGTGTTCAAAACAAATATTACATTACAGGCAAGACTACGAAATAGAAAGTTTAAAAAAATAGTTTTTTCTTTCTTTTACAATCTAAAAAGGCTTTTAAACTTTTTTTAAAGTTCTCAAAGTGATTTGCACAAGAAACTCAGGATAATTTTAATATTACATTTTAATATAATTTTTGCTAAGAATGGCAAGAATGGTTCTCAAAGTGAGGTGGGCATCCATTAAAATCTGAATTAGATGCTACAGGCAACATATTATTTATGACACCCTCCTCCAATCATTTTTTTGCATGCATGTCTAACCAGGAAAGAAACTACTCTTCTTCCACTTCCAATTTGTGCTCGGTACTGTATTTTGAAGGTGCAAGAAGTCAAAAGCTTGTTTTTCACAGGCCTTCATCTTCCATGTTGTTCCTCACTTCCACATCTTTAACTATTCTGTGAATATAAATGATTCCTTCTCTTTCATTTTATGGCCTTCAGTTAGACATGTATGAGCAGGAAATTTGCAAGATTCTTAATTTTGTTTTTAGTTAATTGGGGGTGGGTGAATGTTCTCTCTCTTGCATCATTCTTTGATTCAAAACAAGGAGAGGTTGGGAATCCAAGTGAATTTAATTTGAACAGAAAGAAAGTTGGATTCTTCATCATAGTTACTCACCCATCAGTAATTGGGTAAGGAGCAGAATTCTTATGAGTATCAAATCACCAGATAATGGTTTGTTTCCCCTCCCATCTGGATTAAAATATTGGCAGTGGTGGCTGTGAAATACAAGAAGAAATGGAGCAGTGAGTTCTTGCAAAGATCTGACACTAATAGCTCGAAACTATTATTTTCGTTTTCCCCATAACCAGGGAAATTTGTCTAATTGTTCTGGTTTAAAATTACTGTGGCCTTATGGGGAGGGAGAATTAAATGGGAATAAATTCCAATATTGTTACTTTTTGTACTTGATAGTACTTTTGTACTAGCCACTCTTGATAGATGCTGTGGAAATTTATAGCACAGTATATTGCAACCCCAGAGTCGGCCACGACTGGACCTAATGGTCAGGGGTCCCTTTACCTTTATATTATAAATTATACCGGTAATAGCATTCTAAAGAAACACAAGCACTGTTTGCTGCACTTCATGCATCTGAAACATTTTTTAATATGAATTTGAATAGATGGCTTTGAAACTCACCAAATAAACATTGTTGTGGCTGATCTGGACATTTGAATTTATTCATTTTTAAAGAGGCAAAATCCCAAATGTGCTTTTAAACATCAAATAAAAGAAAAAATATTGGGGCGGTGTGGGGAGGCAGGGTTTCCAAGTTCGATTACAAGTTGGGTAGCTTTTTTCAACTTGAGGGCCACACTCAGAGTGAGCATAGTCAATATTTGCACAAGTGCCCCCCCCCCCAGTACATACAGCACACAAGCAGACCACACATCCACATTCACTGCACATAGCACACACAAACAAATGCACTCACCAGACATGTATGTGGGGAAACACATCAAAAATAAAAGTTTATTATTTAAAAAATGAGATAGTGCTATAGTACCTGTAGCCACTAGATGGAGCTATGCGCCAACAGTGTGTATCTAATCACCTTGTCTTAGGTCTAGAATCACATATTTGAGGCACATTCCTTTGAAATCTGGAAGGCTAACAGGTTGAGAATGAAGACATAGGAATATTGTTGGAACAAGTGGGGATATCTGGGCCAAATACTTCAAAATTGTATGTTGTACAGTACAGTGGTACCTCTGTTTACGAACTTAATCCGTTCCGGAAGTCCGTTCTTAAACCGAAACTGTTCTTAAACTGAGGCGATTCCATTCTTAGACCAAGGTAAAGTTCTCAAACCAAGACACTATTTCCGGTTTTGCGGAGTTTGTAAACCAAATCGTTCTTAAACCTAACTGTTCTTAAACCGAGGTACCACTGTATTGTGAATTGAATGAAGAGCACTTCCCTTAGTCCTGGTCTGCATCCTAGGATCTCTGAGCAAGTTGAAAGAAACTCGATACACCATCATATATTTCCAGGGAAAATACAACAAAAGATAACACAACATCAGTATCTGATAACCGTGGTGATAATGTGCAAAGTTCTGAAACGAGAACCAGATTTTCACCGGGCACCTGAATGCCAGTAGTGAGGGTACCCATAAAAAGGGGAAATAGTGGGAATTTCAAGCATTGCCAAGCAATATGCATAGACTCCAAGAGATGTTTTGAGAGCCAGGATAAATTGACAAAATGTGAGGTTTTAACGTTATTCAGTGGCTGTGGAAACAAGTGTTGTAATCAGGGCTTTTTCACCTGCTGGAGCTCAGTTCTGGCACCTCTCAGGTGGGTGCCATTGCCATTCTAAGAGAACAAGATGCTCATGCTAAGTTCTGACACCTCTTTTTCTAGCAAAATAGCACTGGTTGTATTTGATGGGCCTTTGGCCTGATCTAGCCGGCCTTTTTTAGGTTCTTGCATACATGTAAAGGCAATTCTGCTTGTACAAGGCCTCACTGCCAAATTCTTCTGAAAGATTGGCCCACTAACAACCCTCTCCATCCCATGCTATTCTGTGAGGGGTCTGTCCATCTCAGAAGTAGATTTTCAAGTGACAGAGAGTAGTATGGGTAGGCAAACTAAGGCCCGGGGGCCGAATGCGGCCCAAATCGCCTTCTCAATCCGGCCCGTGGACAGTCTGGGAATCAGTGTGTTTTTACATGAGTAGAATGTGTCCTTTTATTTAAAATGCATCTCTGGGTTATTTGTGGGGCCTGCCTGGTCTTTTTACACGAGTAGAATGTGTGGTTTTATTTTAAATGCACCTCTGGGTTATTTGTGGGGCATAGGAATTTGTTCATTTTCCACCCCGCCAAAATATAGTCCGGCCCCCCACAAGGTATGAGGGACAGTGGACTGGCCCCCTGCTGAAAAAGTTTGCTGACCCCTGTTCTAGTGGGATGAAGAGGCAGAAAGCATAAGAAGGATTCCGGTTGCTCTTTTCTGGATCCAGTCCAGTAGCTTCAGCAATCACTTGGAGGCTATGTGTATTAACTGAGAAGTGCATGAAATTCCCCGTCTACACTTCCAATTTGCGACGTTCTCCAGGCCTTCATATGAAAGTGTACAACTGGTGACATTTACTTATGTTTGCAATGCTGTTTTTAGAAATCATATTAATTATATTTAACCATTGAACCGGCAGGGTTGGAATTTGCTGCTTCTCATATGGGACATCTTTTTTATATCAAGTGCTATATTACAAAGACAGTGCCAAAATAATACTGCTTTAGTGAGGAGGAATTTCTTATTAGCAGTGAAGCTTCAAAAACCTGCAACTATGTCATAAAGGGAACGTCTTTGAGCTGAGACTCCAGTAATTCATGTCTGTCACACACAGTCTAGGTGACCTAGATTTGACTAGCACTATTGTAGTGTAATTATGCTTCTGAGCTATATCTGATACCCCAGAAGAAAGGTGTAAAGTTTATTTTCAAAGGTTATGGATTTGGTTGAGTCATGTCATTGTGCAGCATACAGAACAGGAATCTGCAGAAGTCTGCACTGATATTTATGCAAGTATAAACGAACACATTCAAGCTTCAAGGAACAGTGTTAAATGCAAGGCAGGGAAAGGTAATGTTTTGACATTTGTCAAAGTGATTGAACAAAGCAACTTAGAATTCTGTTGAAATAGTACCTTTTTCCTTGTTCGGGTTGTCTTTGATGGATGAAATAAATTTGAGCTTCTCACTTGGACATTATTGGCTTGCAGAGATTAGCCATATGGATTTTCTTTTTCATTTGAACTCTGCAGTACAGTATTGCACAACTAATAGGGAGGTTTTAAGAGTACTTAAAGCAAACTGTTGTTCATGAAAATGAGGCAGGAGGAACCTGTGGCCCTCGGGATATTGGACTGCACCTTCCATCTTCCTGAGTGCTGGCCATGTTGGAGAACCATAGGTTCCTCATACCTGCTCTGGTAGGTATCAAGGCTTAGAATGGACTCCAAAAATACTCCCACTATTCCACCACTACATGGGACGCGGGTGGCGCTGTGGGTAAAAGCCTCAGCACCTAGGGCTTGCCGATCGAAAGGTCGGCGGTTCGAATCCCCGCAGCGGGGTGCGCTCCTGCTGTTCGGTCCCAGCGCCTGCCAACCTAGCAGTTCGAAAGCACCCCTGGGTGCAAGTAGATAAATAGGGACCGCTTACTAGCGGGAAGGTAAACGGCATTTCCGTGTGCGGCTCTGGCTTGCCAGAGCAGCGATGTCACGCTGGCCACGTGACCCGGAAGTGTCTTCGGACAGCGCTGGCCCCCGGCCTCTTTGAGTGAGATGGGCGCACAACCCTAGAGTCTGGCAAGACTGGCCCGTACGGGCAGGGGTACCTTTACCTTTACCTTTTATTCCACCACTATTATCTAAGGCAGTCTCTTCCACTAATGAACAGCTCAAACTATCAGGAAGTTTTTTAAAGGTTTAGTTGAAATCATAGAATTGCAGAGTTGGAAGGGACCACAAGGGTCATCTAGTCCAACTCCCTGCAATGCAGGAATCTTTCACCCAACCTGGGGCTTAAACCCACAACCCTGAGATTAAGAGTCTCAGGCTCTACCAACTGAGCTATCCCAGGTCATGCCCTTTTCATTACATGTCCTTATAAAGCCTGCAGGGGGCAAGAACTCTTGGAGAGAGCCTTCCTTTTCTCACATAAGAAGACATCTTCTATAGTGATGTCACATGTATTTTAATACTTTGTTTGAAGCCGCCCAGGGTGGCTGGGGAGTCCCAGGAAGATGGGTGTGATATAAACTTCTTCTTCTTCTTCTTCTTCTTATTATTATTATTATTATTATTATTATTATTATTATCATCTAGGAATCCTGCACATGTGTGCTGTCACATACTATTTTTAATCACGTGCAAACTTAATTTATAGATTAGTTTTTCAAACTGTCTGCAATCAGGTTGCAACCATTGGTACAGTACAATTCTTGATATTTAGTTCATCCAAATGCATTTGGCGTGTATGAGTTCTTATTATGTATTGGAGAAAACAGGTGCTCATTTCAATAAGTAAAGCCGCCCAGGCAGCTCCTCCGGGCATTGCTGGGGTACAATATTGGCTGAGTTGCCTGGGACTGATAGGAGTTGGGAGCCCGAAAACACCCAGAGCCCCACGTTCTCCAGCCCTGCTTTATTCATTAACATCTAGGGAAATAGGTACTAAAACTACCTATTACTAGTTAATGAGGAATGGAATATGCTATTATAACTTCAGCATGTGCCCTTTGAGAGACCCTTTAGGAAAGAAATGGAGTAAACTGCAGAGTTATGAGTTGTAGCAAGAGTTAGAGTTACTTTTTCGTGGAATGGATATAGAAGAATAACACAGGTTATCCCACCCCCCACCCCACCCCAAGATTTGAATTATTAGCACTGAAAATAGCTTATAGTGTCTTTTTAAAAAAATTTAAATAGTAACAGTTGGAGCTAGCCTATTGTCTGAATAAGCTCCAATAAGATTTTACTGAAAAAAGCTTTAGAGGGTTCAAGGTAGTGGAAAAATTTCTTTCAGTACATCCTAGTAAAGATCCTGTTTAAAATAGATGACACCCTGTCATGTTCAGTAACGCATCCGTCATCAACTTCATTCTAATTCTTTTAGCTGAACAATTTCATTCAAGCTTGTAGCTTGTCTTGTCAAGCCACCAAGAGCTTCATTACTTTGCCATCAAGCATAGAATTACACCAGCTGTTCCTAAATGTTGTTCAGCTGCATTTTAATTTTAACTATTTCTTCAGCTAACTGCTCTGTGTGCGCGCATGTGCCCCAGTGTTTGTTTGTTTGTTTGCTTGCTTTGCTTTGCTTGCCTGTTTCTTTCTTAAAGGGTGGCTATCAAAACATTTCCAATTACAGAAGTTTCTAATGATGAAATCTAGCCTAAAGAGGGTCTTAACAGTCATGTAACTCTCTTAGAAATATTGTCACCCTGATTCCACAGTAATAGTTTGCCTACCATAGCACAATGCGCTGATTTGGCTGGTGTTGGGCAAATATGGTACCCCACTTCCCGTTATAAAGGCTTCACATCAGACCTTGGAGATATACTGTATTTTTTGCTCTATAAGACTCACTTTTTCCCCTCCAAAAATTAAGGGGAAATGTGTGTGTGTCTTATGGAGTGAATGCAGGCTCCATGGCGTCAGCGAAAGCAACGCGAAGCCTCCAGAGCGCAGCGGGAGCTCCCACTGCGCTCCGGAGGCTTCGCGTTGCTCTCCCTGAAGCCTGGAGAGTGAGAGGGGTCGGTGCGCACTGATCCCTCTTGCTCTCCTGGCTTTGCTTTTCTGGAGAGGTGCTGCACAGCTTTCCCTCTCTGTTTCTCCTGCCGCTTCGCTGAAGGGGCGCTGTGCAGAGAGGGAGAGAATTTTTTCCCTTGTTCTCCCCCTCTAAAACCAGGTGCATCTTATGGTCGGGTGCGTCCTATAGAGCGAAAAATACGATAACCAATGTGCTGGTGTAGTTTTGCGTCTTTGGTGGGCAAAATGCCTTTAGAATGCAGATTTGACCAGTTAGTCCCCATTTTGCCTTGCTGGATCCCTTTGGTGTCCTGTGCTGGGCCAATCAACGCCTTTTGCTGCACTGCATTTTGAAAAGTTGGAGGCATGATGGTATTGATGGTGGTTGGGGCAGTTTTCAAAGTAAAAGGTAGGGGTAAAGGACCCCTGGACGGTTAAGTCCAGTCAAAGGCAACTATGGGGTTGCGGCGCTTATCTCGTTTTCAGGTCGAGGGAGCCAGCGTTTGTCCACAGACATCATTCCAGGTCATGTGGCCAGCATGACCAAACCGCTTCCGGTGCAGTGGGACACTGTGATGGAAACCAGAGCACATGGAAACGCCATTTACCTTCCCGCCACAGCGGTACCTCGTTATCTACTTGCACTGGTGTGCTTTCGAACTGCTAGATTGGCAGGAGCTGGGACAGAGCAATGGGAGCTTACTCTTTTGTGGGGATTCGAACCACCAGCCTTCTGATCAGCAAGCCCAAGAGGCTCAGTGGTTTAGACCACAGCGCCACCCGCATCCCCCGTTTTCAAAGTACAGTGGGAGGGTTAAGCTGCAACTGATTCAAACAACATTTGATAAACCTGCTTTTTCAGGTTTAAATTATGTGCATGTTCAAGAGTTCAGGTGTTAACTCTGTATGATTTCAAGTGCAAGTTCTTAAGCAGAATTTAGATGCACCTAACTTGCTGTGGAGGGACGCGGGTGGCATATAAAGGTTAACAGACTGTATAGATAAGCGTATGGCTGAATGGCCTTCAGGATCAAAGGCAAAGAGATATCAGGAGTTAGAGGCTAGTTTTTAGCTTCTGTTGTATGAAATAAGAGGTGGAGAATGCAAACTGGACAGGCTTGATGATTGCCAATTATGATGGTCATATGCCTAGCCATACCTGGGACCAAAGCCATAAAAGCCAAGCATATATTTTACCTGTTTAAGAAAAGTGGATGGAGGGGCACACAACACTGAACGTAGCTATAAAACCCCAATAAAAAGAACAGAATGGTAAAACTCGGTATAAAAATAACATACAAGCAAATAGCAGACACACACTGTAACTTTACTATAATTTTCTATTTTATTGCCCACTAAACTTGACTTCTTGCAGCCAACATCAAAAGATCCTTGGATCGTTGACATGCAACGCAACACTTCTCCTCCTTAATCTATCTTTACATTGTAGCAAAGCCTTCTCCCCTCCCTCCATTTCATTATGCTGTATATTTTGGTTTGTAAATGGGAAGTGTATTTCTTGAACAAGCATATTCCTTAAATAGAAATTCCAGAAGAGTGCCCTATGGCTAAAAATAAACTGTGGGGTGGAAGCCCTAGATAAAATTTAAGCCTGTGTATATATATATAAAATTGCTAAAATGTCACAGTAATGAAAAGTCAGAAAATAAATTATGTCTGTTATTAATTTTTGAATTGTATTCAAACACAGAAATTTGTAGCATAGACAAAAACTGATTACAGAGAGATAAAATTCAATTTTATTCTAGGGTAATTGTTTTATACATTTTACATTTATTTATAAGATTAGATGAGGCTTGGAATTCTCAATATAAATCACAGTATGGTCCCGGTGGATGCCAAGGTCAGAGCATGAAAAGCCTCGCTTAGAAAACACATTACTTTTGAGGGAAATAATAAAATGAGAGAGGAGATCTGTTGCCCTCCTCATGACATACACTCAAGTTTTATCACAATTTGAAGAACGAGGCAGCTTGAATAAGCAGTGAGATATATCTGTTTCAGGCAGGACTTTTTTCCTGCCAGAATTTGTCAGAACTCAGTTCTGTCACCTCTCAGGTGGACGCCATTGCCATTCTAAGAGAACAAGGGAAGTGTTTGTGGTGAGTTCTGGAGCCTCTTCTTCTAGAAAAATATATATAGTTTTCTATATATATATGATAGTAAAGGCAAAGGGACCCCTGACCATTAGGTCCAGTCGTGGCCGACTCTGGGGTTGCGGCGCTCATCTCGCTTTATTGGCCGAGGGAGCCGGCGTACAGCTTCCAGGTCATGTGGCCAGCATGACTAAGCCGCTTCTGGTGAACCAGAGCAGCGCACGGAAACGCCGTTTACCTTCCCGCTAGAGCGGTACCTTATTTATCTACTTGCACTTTGACATGCTAGGTTGGCAGGAGCAGGGACTGAGCAACGGGAGCTCACCCCATCATAGGGATTTGAACCGCCGACCTTCTGATCGGCAAGTCCTAGGCTCTGTGGTTTAACCTACAGCACCACCCGCGTCCATATATATGATATGGCACCATAAATAATAGTGGAGAGGGGAAACATAGACAGTTGCCTTATACACAGCGAGGCCATTGGTCCATCTAACTCAGTATTGTCTACACTGACTGGCAGCTGCTCTCCAGGGTTTCAGGAAGGATTCTTTTCCGATTCTCCCTGGAGATGCCATGAATTGAACCTGGAATCTTCTGCATTCAAAGCAGAAGCTCCCTTCATTATTTGTCTAACATCGACCAGCAATTCCTGATCTGCATTGTTTGGCATCGGTGCAACTCCTTCCTGGGTAGCTTGCAAAAAAAGTAGGCAAAAAGTGTGTAGAAATGTAATATGCAGAAATTTATGGTTGTCCTCCTGTCCAGACTTCATCAACTCTTGAATTAATGCTGTTTAAAGAGGTAGCAGCAGTAGACATATTCACTACCTTTGCATATTTCCCTTCCAACTATACAATGCTGCGTTTCTGAGCAGTCTTCTCTTCTGCAGTGTGCCCTAGTGATACACACGCAGACGTTTTAAGGTACAGATGATAGAGCTGCTTTGTTCCCCTCATTTGATGCAGAAGAAGTAAATAAAAGTAAAGGTGCCGTCCAAAGTAAATATAAGTGATTAAAGAGTGCCTGCGAGTAAAAGCCATCTTAATCTCTAATTAGCATTGTATTTAACACAGCTTCTTTAATGCATTTTTAAATAGTTCTTTACCAGTATGGTGTACTTTATATCTTCTTCTCTAATATATGATGTGTCCACATTTCAGCATGCTTCTTGTCAACAGCGTTTCTTGTGTGAAAGATATTCAGATTGCTGTGGGTTAGGAGGTGTTCGTTCCAACTTTGCCTGCACAAAGAGGTTCTTTGGAGATTATCTCTTTATTTGATTAGGATAAATTTCAACTTAAAATAATAAAAGGGGGGGACGACCAAATTTGCTTTCATACTCCTCGTGGAAACCAAAGCTTCTCAAGACAAAGTATCATGGGAGAGTAAACTTTATGGCTGGCAAATGGGACTCTTCCTTTGTATTCTATTCCAAATTTGCAATTACAATTTTTAGTAAAGGAAGCAAAGTTCAACTATGGGGGAAGTTCAGAAAGTGAACTTTCCCAGCTCAAAAATATTCACTCCAGGCAAGCCCAGACCCTTCAGAAATTGGGCTTGAGCCTGATTTGCCTCATTTTGAGGTTTGCTGCCACAGCTGCTGCCAAATCTTCCTTTCTGCTAAACTTTCAATTCTTGTTCTTTTCGTGAAACGTGGGGGGCCTGTTGAACCTCATGTTTCTCAGTAAGCTTTGTGGAATGAGAAATTACGAAAGCAGTCTTTATAAAGCCTATCACAGTTACCATCTAGGAAGAGGGGACTTTTAATAGAAAGTCACTTGCCTATTTTTTTTTGGGGGGGGGTGAACCTGTGAGCTGCCAGTTGTTGCTGGACTACAACTCCCACAATCCCTTGCAATGAGCTATGCTGTCAGGCACTGATGTAAGTTGTAGTCTACTCTAAAACATGCAGAGGCCCACAGCTTCCTATCTACGGCCTAGAGGAAACAGCAGCTCCAGATCTGTATGGTCTCCAGTGTTTACTCTTGCCATTCCAGGACCGGATCTTCCACAAGATGAAATAATCAGTTCCAACTCAGTTTGGAAGTTTTTTAAAAAAAGGTTTCATCTCCTACTATTAAAGGCAAACAGCCTTCAGAAGAGTGTGCCCTTGAGAAAACTTCTATGCTGCCAGGAGTTGATAACGCGGGAGTTGATAATGGTCAAGGAAGCCAAACAGTTCCACTGGCTTGAATTAAGCATACCTTATATATATTAGTTTGGGATGTGGGTGACGCTGTGGCTTAAACCACTGTGCCTCTTGAGCTTGCTGATCGAAAGGTCGGCGGTTCGAATCCCCGCGACGGGTTGCTCGGTCCCAGCTCCTGCCAACCTAGCAGTTCGAAAGCACCCCAGTTCAAGTAGATAAATAGGTACCGCTCTGGCAGGAAGGTAAACAGCGTTTCTGTGCACTGCTCTGGTTTCGCCAGAAGCGGCTTAGTCATGCTGGCCACATGACCTGGAAAAACTGTCTGCGGAAGCGGACAAACTCCGGCTCCCTCGGCCAGTAAAGCAAGATGAGCGCCACAACCCCAGAGTCGTTCGCAACTGGACTTAATTGTCAGGGGTCCCTTTACCCTTTACCTATATATATAGGCATAAACGTCTTTGGGATCTGCAGGAGGTAAGCGGTCTATACATGAAAATAATAACCACAGTACCTTGGTCCTGCCAGAGTTTCCCCACCACCTTCAAAGATGTGCATGTTCATCCTGTAACAATATCCTTACTTTATTACCAGCAGAGTGGTGCAAGGTAAGCTCCAGAAGTTTCCAGCTGCTCAGTCTGTGGCAGAGGACAACCTTAGTGTCGGGAGGATTGGACCAGATGACCCAACTCTACTGTTCTGTGATTCTAACCCATCTAAAAGATGGTTGACGATTCACATATACTGTAAATACCATATTTTTCTGTGTATAAGATGACCCCTACCTTTTGGGACCCCAAATTAAGGAAATGGGGGGGGGGGGAGATTGCCCAGAGTTGTTAAGCCTTTTTGGGGGGGGGGGTTGCCCAGAGTTGGGATTGCCGACAATCACACAGCCGCCTGACTGCCACTGCCAATCTCACACCTTGCTGAAGCCACCAGTTGTTTGCCCGCTCGGTGCCACTAGCCGCCAATTGCCCACCCAATTGCCGCAGCAGCAGCCAATCGTCGGCAGGCCTTACTGCAGCCACCAATCACCTGCCCGATTGCCAATGACAATCTCCTCGCGGCTGCCACCAATCACACACCCCCTTATACACTATCCGTGTATAAGACGACCCCCAATTTAAAAAAAATTATAATAAAAATAATTGTCTTATACACGGAAAAATACAGTAGTTAGTACCTAGACAGCAAACATGCTTATTCCCTGATCATACAATAGCACTATGCTTTGTAGCAAAGCTGAATTGGTTAGAGTGCAGTACTAATAACACCAAGGCTGTAGGTTCGAATCCTCTTAAGGGTCAGCTGCATATTCCTGCACTGCAGGGGGTTGGACTAAATGATCCTCAGGGTCCCTTCCAACTCTGTGATTCTGTGAGAATTATTTCAATAAGTTTGTGCATGAACACACACACATATACATACTTATGTGTGCATGAACACAAATACATGCACTTATGTTTATTAGCACATACCATTTTTATTTTGCAAATCTGTGTGCTTTTCTTTGGTTGGTTCATGCATTTCCTCTCTATTTTTTTTTGATAATGCACAAGTGACACCCGTAGCTGGCTCTGGTAAAGTTTTGCACACTTGCATAGTGAGCGAAAACCTTCACAAGATGGCCACTTTAGGATCAGAGAGGTTTGTTGGATCTGTGGATGCTAAAACCTCTTGACAACAAACCGGGGGTTTTCCCCCCTTCATTTTTTCCCAATTCAAGGCCTGAGTTTTTATTTATTTCCTTCAAAACCTCTTCCAGTGTTGGTTCTGCCTCTGCAGTTGGCTCTGGTGCTCTGAGTTGGATGTCAAGACAAGGAGAAGACAAATACCCATGTGGTCCTCATAATAGGCTGTCCTGTAGGAGACTATTTCCCTGATTCACGTCGTGTGATTAGGAGGTGTAATTGTTACTCCCACTCTGCACTGAAGGTGACTGCTGTCTGTAAAGGCACTAGGTAGCATTAATTAAAATACAGTGTTCCCCTTGAAATGTAATTTGATCCATTCCTTTGCCATCCTGGTAAGGCTAATATTTGTTTCTAACCTGTTTTTTAGGGATTTGAAGTGATATTAAAGTCACTGAAGGTTACTAAATAATAGAAGAATTACGATTCTGTTCGTTCGCTCTTATTTCTTTCAGCTATTCCACTTTCCAAAAAAGCATTTGCATGCAATAGCAAATACTCCTCTTTCTCGTGTGTAAGTTTATACAGAGGTACAGAAGGAGCTGGGCCACTGCAATGTTCATGACCATTAATACACAAATGTTAATTTCCAGTTGCCACCTATTGGCCATAGCCTACCCCAGTGGTTTTCAGCCAGTGTGCCAGTGTGCACCCTGGGGTGCCTTGAATGACAGTCAGGGGTGCCGCAGGCAACACTGGCCTCTGTTCCTCTTTCTTGGTGCCCTGTCGTGTCTTTGCCTCCCAAAGGCTTGCATAGCTGTTGGTTGCAGCAGCCCTGGCTACAAGCTCCCTGGGTGAATGGTGAATAGAATAGAATAGAATAGAATAGAATAGAATAGAATAGAATAGAATCATAGAGTTGGAAGAGACCACAAGGGCCATCGAGTCCAACCCCCTGCCAAGCAGGAAACACCATCAGAGCACTCCTGACATATGGTTGTCAAGCCTCTGCTTAAAGACCTCCAAAGAAGGAGACTCCACCACACTCCTTGGCAGCAAATTCCACTGTCGAACAGCTCTTACTGTCAGGAAGTTCTTCCTAATGTTTAGGTGGTGCCTCCAGGACTGGCCAGAGGGTGCTTCCCAGGCCCCTGTGGAGCAGTGTGAAGAGGCACCTTTCTTTGGGGCAAGGGAGAAGCTCAGAGACCCGGAGTGGTGGCAGCAGCTGCCTGGAGGACTCCCAAGAGAGGCGAGAATAGAGGAGGCTGAGGGAACACTCCACAAGGGAGGATGTTCAAGAAAGGGTGAGAGGCTGCCAACTGCAGGCAAGGGGTGACATAGCTGGGCTCCAGAGCCCCACAGGGTGTCGCAGAAAGAATGTAGTTGATCAAGGGAGACACGGACTTAAAAAGATTGAAAACCTCTGGTCTACTCCTTCAGGTGTGAGGAAACATTTAATGTAGAACAGTTCAGGAATGGGTGTTGGGTCAGGAGCTCATGTAGCTTTACAATGACCATGAACGGCCACCTAACGTTAGCAACAATACTTGAACCAGTTTTGGGTGGCTCCTGCATGTTTCCGAGCATAATTCAAAGTGTTGATGCTGATCTTTAAAGCCCTCAGCAGCCTTGGCCCTGTACACCTGAAGGAGCGTCTCCACCTCCGTTGTCCAGCCCGGACACTGAGGTCCAGCTCCGAGGATCTTCTGTTGCTTCCCTCACTGCGGAAAGTGAAGTTACGGGGAACCAGGCAGAGGGCCTTCTTGGTAGTGGTGCCCTTCCTGTGGGATGTCAAGGAGAGAAAGAACTACACAACTTTGAGAAGGCATCAGAAATCAGCCCTGTATTGGGAAGTTCTTAATGTTTGATGTTATAATATGTTTTTATATGTGTTGCCAGTCACCCAGAGTGGCTTGGGCAATCACGGCCAGATGGGCAGGGTAATAATAATAATAATAATAATAATAATAATAATAATAATAAATGCCCTTGTGCTCACATAAGAGCTTTGATCCAGAGGAGGCATATGCTGACGAAGAGAGAAAGTACGTTTCGTGGTTTTTTTTGGCCAATTTCTCCCTGAAGCCCTCCACATGCCACCTACAAGAGTGAGAATGGGCAAAAAATTATTTCCAATACTTTTCCAATACGGTGCTATACCAGCTGCACTGGCTCCCGGTGGAGTACAGGATCAGGTTTAAGGTGCTGGTTTTAACCTTTAAAACCCTATACGGCCTAGGACCCTCGTACCTACGGGACCGCCTCTCCTGGTATGCCCCACAGAGAAACTTACGGTCTTCAAATAAAAACATCTTGAAGGTCCCAGGCCACAGAGAAGTTAGGCTGGCCTCAACTAGAGCCAGGGCTTTTTCGGCCGTGGCTCCGATCTGGTGGAACACTCTGTCACAAGAGACCAGGGCCCTGTGGGACTTGACATCTTTCCGCAGAGCCTGCAAGACAGAGCTGTTCCACCAGGCCTTTGGTCAGGGCACAGCCTGACTCCCTCCCTCGGCAATCTTCGCGGAGCTCTGGCCCAATGGTTGCCAGTGGCTTGAATTAATTAATTTTATAATGAATGATTTTAGAGTGTTGTTTGTGCTGTACTTTTGTACTGTTTTATTGTTGTTAGCCGCCCTGAGCCCGGCTTCGGCTGGGGAGGGCGGGATATAAATAATTTTTTTATTATTATTATTATTATTATTATTATTATTATTATTATTATTATTCTGTTACTGGATGCCCCTACACACTCAAAAGCCCTTCCATGAGGATACCAGCTTTATTCCACCCTGACACCCACAGTGTATGTCTTATTTGGAATGATGAGTGGAAAATTTATATTTGTCACCCCAGTTTTCTATTTAATAATCAAAGAAAAAATTTAATAGATTTCTATAAAGACCTTTATATAGTCCAAGTTGCTGAACCGTGTAAGGTGTGCGCCATGTCTCAACAGGAAACTTAAAAAAAAACAAAAAAACTTTCGTTGAGCAATTCTGTATATCACCTTTTGTCATAGCAATCTATTTTGGGAGTCTTGAACTACAGATAAGATATTTCTTGAAAATGGCTTGACCTTAAATTTACCTGTACTCCGCCCACGTGTTCTGCAAAGGACTGCTTTGCAAACACCCCTGTCCTGATGAATGCTCATTTCTACTCTAATTTCTTATCCAGGTAATACAATATGTCTTATGACACACACATCAGTTGTATAAAGCTTTGCAACTTCTCATTATGCCACAAGACAGTGCCAGTAAATTCGTCTTTGTAGCCCAGGTAGCAGCCTCTTAAGTGGAAAAGACAAGCAACTAAAGAAAAAAAATCCATATGTAAGGGGGGGAAATCTTTATTTTAAAATGTGAGTGAAGTTTAGTAGGTTTTTCTCCAACTAAGTGGTGCAGCAATAAAACGGCTAGCATATTTGCAAAGCTAAACAGGGTCTGTCATGGCTTCAAATTGGGTGGGTGACTGCACGTTGTGATTCCTTCATTGCAGGGGTTGGACTAGAATGACGAGTCTTCCAACTCTATGATTCTATTATGGGGGTCTCCTTAACACAGAGCTTTCCAAACTTTTCATGTTGGTGGCACACTTTTGAGACATGCATCATTTTGTGACACAGTACTTCAGTTTTACAGCCGTACCTTGGTTTTCGAACAGCTTAGTTCTCAAATGTTTTGGCTCCCGAATGCCACAAACCCTGAAGTGACTGTTCCGGTTTGTGAACTATTTTTGGAAGCTGAACGTCCGGCGGGGCTTCCTGCGGCCAATCAGAAGCCGAACTTTGGTTTCCGAATGTTTTGGAAGTCGAATGGACTTCCGGATCGGATTCCATTCGGCTTCCAAGGTACAACTGTACTAGAAAACCCAAGGTTAAACTAACTCCTTTCCAGCCCTAGGAGGAGTGCAGAGAGCATTCGCATGACACACCTACTACACACCACAACTGACACACTAATGTGTCGTGACACACAGTTGGGAAAGCTCTGCCTTAACAACTCTGAGCACCCTAACTCTGATTAGTGTTAGAAACTCAGTTATATTAGCTAATCGCCAAATGGCACCTTTAACCTGGGTTACATTCGCCATAGCGGTATGTCTAGGCACCATTCCCCCCCCCCCATGGAGTTTATTATTTTTATTATTATTAGTTTCATTTCTATGCCACTTTAGATTTTAAAGGGAAAAGTTCCAAGCACTTTACACCACCTTAAAACATCAAATAAAGCAATACAGAATAAAACGAATTCAAGTTTTAAGTCAAATATTTCAGATCCTTCTGTAAGTGACATTTTTTACCTACTTAATTTATATAGCAGAAGTACTATAGGAAGCCAGTGTGGTGTAGTGGTTAGAGTGTCGCACTAGAATCATAGAATCATAGAATCATAGAGTTGGAAGAGACCACAGGGGCCATCGAGTCCAACCCCCTGCCAAGCAGGAAACACCATCAGAGCACTCCTGACATACGGTTGTCAAGCCTCTGCTTAAAGACCTCCGAAGAAGGAGACTCCACCACACTCCTTGGCAGCAAATTCCACTGTCGAACAGCTCTTACTGTCAGGAAGTTCTTCCTAATGTTTAGGTGGAATCTTCTTTCTTGTAGTTTGGATCCATTGCTCCGTGTCCGCTTCTCTGGAGCAGCAGAAAACAACCTTTCTCCCTCCTCTATCTGACATCCTTTTATATATTTGAACACTAGGACCTGAGAGATCAGTGTTCATATCCCCACTCAGTCATGAAGCCCACTGACCTTGGGCCAGTCACAGCCTCTTCACCTACCTCTCAGGGTCAGTGTAGGGATTAACTGAGGAGGGGTATGAACCATGTACTCCTTGGAGAAAAAAGTGGGCTATACAGTGGTACCTCGGGTTAAGAACTTAATTCGTTCTGGAGGTCCATTCTTAACCTGAAACTATTCTTAACCTGAGGTACTACTTTAGTTAATGGGGCCTCTGCTGCCACTGCACCTCCGCCACGCGATTTCTGTTCTCACCCTGAAGCAAAGTTCTTAACCCAAGGTACTATTTCTGGGTTAGCAGAGTCTGTAACCTGAAGCGTGTGTAACCTGAAGCATCTGTAACCCGAGGTACCACTGTACATGCAATAAATAAGCTATTCTGCTTAGCTGCTTAAGAAAACTGGAGGGGCTAGCCAGATGTCAGTCACCAGCCTGACATCCAGAGATCTCCATATGGTCTCAATTAGAACCTCACCAGTTGCAAAATGCTCCCAGCCCCTGGCTAATTTCTAACAGTGCCCTTAATAGCACTTAACAGCTCCCAGCATTCTTGGGGGGAAGCCATGACTTCTTAAATTGGCAGGATGTATAGTGCAGATGGAATCAGGATTTGAGATCCTGGGTTGGATAAACATTACAGTAGTTCTCTTCAGTACAGATTCTGCTGGACATAAGCATGAATTAACTACATGGATCAAGAGAATGGGTTGGAGAAGGAGAGGGTGTTCGGTTGCCCTCATGGAAGTCATTGAGCATATGCAGCGATTTATAGAATTTCTGCCACAAAGCTACAATTCCCAGAGTTGCGTGGAAAGAAGGATTGATAGTTATATGACTCTGGGAATGGGGGCGGGGTGTCTCTTAACAACTCCCAGCACCCTTAGCAGACTACTGTGCTCAGGATTGTTTTGGGGGAACCCATGGCTGTTTAAATTGGTGTGGTGCTGCTTTAAATGTATAGTGCAGATAGATCCCTAGTTGGAATGTCAAAGTGCAGTTGCAGAGCAGTGAGAAACATGGTTAATTCTGATGTGTATATTAATACACATTCCATGCGTCATGGAAGGGCGAAGTTAGCTTGGTGCTCACTCCCCTTCCTTCAAGCAGTTCTAATCGCATGAGGAAGAGAACGCCTTTGATTTGACTCTCATATTAAACCTGCTTGGGGCTTCCCCTCCTCTTAAATATTTGCTGATTTTGCCATTGATTGCAGTTGGCATGGAAAGAGCCCTCAGGCCCCATAAGTCTCTCTCTAACTGTCTGATTATGTTCTATGCAAGGTTGACCTCAGTTGCAAGCTTAAAAAGTGCCATTCCTCAATTATGGCATGATTCCAGAAATATCTCAACATTACTGTTCTGAAGTAATATGCCAGGAATAGTTGGGAGCTGCCAAAGCAGCTGTAGTTTGTAGCAGAAACACAAAGCCAGATTTTCCCAGCTAAGATCTTCCAGAGCCCTAATAGCTAGCTTCCCAAAATCCATATCCCATTATGACTGCGAGAACGCAATTAATATTTATGGGTTCTGTTATGTAAATGTAAATGGTCGCTTTGGGATAATGGTAAAAGGTAGTTAACAGGGTTCTCTCCTGGGCCTGGTGTTGTTCAACATCTTTATAAATGAATTGAGTGTCGGAATTGAGGGGACAAACTGGAACATGTACGGAGGAGGGCGACCAAGATGATAAAGGGCCTGGAAACCATGTCTTATGATAAACAGTTGAGGGAGCTGATTATGTTTAACCTGGAAAATAGGTTTTGGAGAGGTGATATGATCGCTGAAGATGGTTATCTGAAGGGCTGTTACATAAGAAATGGAATACGCTTGTTTTCTCCTGCTGTGGAGGGTAGGTCTCAAACCGAGAAAGGAGATTCCGACTAAACATCAGGAATAACTTTCTGACAGTAAGAGCTGTTCAACAGTGGACCCACTCCCTCGGAAGGTGGTGGACTCTCCTTCCTTGGAGGTTTTTAAGCAGAGGTTGGATGGCCATCTGTCATGGATTCTTTAGTGGAGATTCCTGCGTTGCAGGAGGTTGGACTAGGATGTCCCCTGGGGATTCCTTAAAACTCAACAATGCTGTGATTCTGTAATTCTGTGATTCTCTGATACTCCTATGGTCCTGACACAGTCTCTCCAAAGCTGCTTTTCAATAGAAACCTCCAATTACCTTGTGGAAAAATGATTTTCTGTTGAGACTGGCAAGAATTAAGGTTTTCCTCCCCACCTTCCATGGTCCTGAGACTGCTGTAGGTCAGGGGTGGGCCACATTCTGATTCCATGGGCCAGATTCTTATCTGACCCCATTGGCCAACTTTCACAGGCCTGTGGGGCAACCCACCTGTCACTCCTATGATATCAAATGATTGACAAGTGGGGTATTCTGCCCACCTGTCAAAATCCCTTGCTCAGTGGTTCCCAAGCAGGCAAAATTGACCACTGCATGGGGGAGATGAATTTTGCTTTCTCCTGGCAGGCAGGATTTAACCCTTTGCTCACCTGCTGATAGCTGAGGGATTAAATCCTCCTTTCTGCAAGGATCTACTAGTTTTTGTTTGCATTATCATTATGTATTTTAATATGTTGATATGTATTTTAATATTTTAAGTGCCTCGAGACTTTATGTGGGATGTGGTACAGAAATGCTGTTAACAATGAAATAAATGAGCTGGTCATGACTAGAAGATGGATAACTGTGGCCAGGCCTGACCTCACCAAGTGGAGCTGAAACTTCTGGATGCCACAACCACCTGAGCAGTCATAGGAAAACTTGCACAGTTATTCATACCTAGCATTCAAAGAGTTTCTGGGTAACTGTCTGCACAATAATTTAGCTGCACAAATCAACAAGTGGACATTCTTTAACAGAAACAGTTGCACATGTGTGGAGATCGCTTGTGCCTGTTTTTAGTGAAATGTGTGAACAAGCCTATTAAAAACATGGGGAATTGAAGCACCCCATAAGCCAAAGGTCAGGGGGTAGAGCAGAAGTCCCCACAGAACCACCTTCTGAAACTACTTAGAATCATAGAGTTGGAAGAGACCACTAGGGCCATCGAGTCCAACCCCCTACTTCTTTGGAAAGCGGCAGAACCGCTGTAAAACTCCAGCATCTAAGCTCAACTCAGATAAAAAACCCAGAAGGTCACCATGGCTGATGGTTTCAAAAGTAGCTGAGAAGTCCAAGAGAACTAATGGGACAGTATTCTCATCACCCCTTTCATTTTCCGGTGTGAGACGTCCGCCAAGGAGCAGAAATGAAATGTTATGGGCACAGAAGTATGAAGTTTTATAGTGTTCGGAGTACTGTAGTGCTTTTATTATCAAGGAATGTTAATAGAATATGAGGTAGTTGTTGCTTTTGATGAAATGTTCTCAGTGTTCAAACCACAATTTCAGTTTAGAGGTGGAGATGATATTTAAATGCGTCTGAACTACAGATTCTTTTGTTTTTAGGTAGCCATTTAAAAAATGCCTATAACCTTTTATCCTTTTTGCTGTGAAAACTTCTCAGCACCTGTTCTGGGCTGAGTTGAGTTTTCTTCTATTAATTTTTTGACCTTTAGATTTGCCAGTAAATTTTTCTAGCTCTGTGGAAACGCGAGTCCTTTTGTGGTGGAGTTTGTCATTACATCAAAACTTGGCATGAATAAGAGTGCTAAGAAAACAGGCTGTTTGTTCCCTGGGGAAACTATTCTATAAGCTAACTTTGCTTTTATATGCAGTACCCTCCTAGATTAAGTGATTTAGTTTAGCTTGGCCTAGGGCAAAACGTTTCAGGATATCTTAAAAGATCCTGGTATCTGATTAACTCCAGGAAAATGGGGGTACGTTTTTTCAGTTTTTGCTTCCTTATCAGTTGATGTTATAATGGAGATAGCACTTTATACATTTAATATACTATTCCTATATGCCTGATTCAAATAGGAGGGATAAACTTTGTTTTGATTCTGTGATAAATTCAGCTAGGTGAACTTACATTTTCTGCACTGAACCTCTTCTGATGTGCTCCAAATATGAGTATGGTAAGTCTCTGGCCTGTGGGCACATGTGACTGTGTGCAGAAGGATCTTGACTGGGCATAACTGAAGAGGGATATGACCAGAAGTTACAAGAGGCTTTCGAGAGGACAAGGGCAGCAGGGTTGAAACAGGGAGAAATGCCAATTTAGGTTAAATAAGTCACCTGCCTGGGGGAATGGATATCTGAAAACGGTGTGACAAAAACAGAATCAAGGCAGTCTCCAACATGCCAGCGATGGTAACTTGTGTACATTGGAAAGCTGGAAAACATTATAGTAGCTTGAGGTTGCTCATTAAAAAATATCCAGTGGTCATGGGATGCAAATATGGATACACTATTATTCTGCATTGTTGCACAAAAGCAAGGCCCATTGGGTCCAATGTGATTTTCTCCCGTGTTTTAGCCTTGGTTCATTTGCTTGCCATTTCGCTCCCCTTCTGCATCCTGAAATAGCAATGGGGGGGGGCGCAGCTGCAGGGATGGTGGGTGGCATTGCTTTTCTTCCTTCGTTTTCAGCGACCTGGAACACTTGTCTTGAATTCCCTCTGAAGTTTCATTTAGGATGAACAAAGTGAATACTGGGCATTAGTGTGTAAACTCATGGCTTTGCTTTCCTGTTGTCACTTATTATCCTTATTTCTGTGCTTTGATTTAGCCTCCTACCTTTCTGCCATGTGTTTCTGCAGCCTTACTGTTGTTTGCACCAATACTGCAGTAAAATTACAACCACAGAAAATACAAATCGAATAAGTAGAATCCTCACTTAAAAGTACTTCTTAGTCCTTACCACCCACAGAGGACAGTAGCCCCTCCCAGCTATCACCTGGGATCTTTCCTTTCTCCTCTCAGCCTCTCACCTTGGGACACAATGTTCACCTGTCTCTCACCCAGGGTCCTCCGTTGACCATCTGCCATCCCCATGAGTATACAATCTGTGGACCTGAATAAAAGCCCCAAATACAGGATTCCAAAGAGAAAGAAGAAAAAGAAAGAAGAGAAACAGAAAAAAGAAAGTGAAGAAAGAGAAATAAAGTAAAATAGACAAAAACATTAGAAAAAGATACAAAAAGAAAACTTCCAATTTTCTATCTGCCTGTTACATTAAAAGAAAGAAAGATTTAAAACATCCAGTCCATGCTAATATCCATATTCTCTACTTTCTGTTAAACAATATTTCTTTTAAGTCAAGGTGTGTCAGAATCATTCATTTCTTTTCCCATGAAAATTCCAACATGGGTTCTCTAATGGTTATTTCTATCAATAAATGTCAACCCTATTTTTCCTTTTAACTTTACCTCCATTAATTTTCATCATTACTTTCCACTGTGATCACACATTGGGCCAATATTATGTATATCTCCCGCCCTCATATGTCCATTAGTTCATGTTTAGTTCCATATGTTTAGTACCACTTCTTGTATTTCCATTTCCTGTTGTGTTTATGATAATATCCTGATCTCCTCCGTTGGACCTTCCATTTCCCTTTTCTCCAGTCTTTTTCTAGAGAGAGCACCATAACTTTAATAGCATCATTCTCTGAATTTGCTCCAGATCATATTCAGAATAGTTTCTTTCTGCTAGAAGGGCAGGACTGAAGTTTTCCCAAAGCTTTCCCCCCGCCCCCTTAGTTCCATCAATACCATATCCAAATAATTCTCTATTGTACCATTTATGATTTTATATTCTCCTTCTCCTCCAAATCCTTGAATGGAACTCATTTCCATTTCAGCATCACCATCTGTTACTTCAGTTTAACTATTTTATGTTCCAGTCATGCCAACTTTTCATCAATTTGGTCTGGGGCCTCTGAGTATTCCCCATTTCCATTTCCTGTGCTGTTGTTGTTTATTGAATTTATATACCGCCTATACCTGGGGGTCTCAGGGCGGTTCACAGAATAAAATCAAGATATAAAATCACAAAATACATAATAAAAATAAAAACAGCAACTGAATAGCCCCCCCCAAAAAAAACACACACATTTTAAAAGGGCATATCTCTTTGGCCCATTTTATTCATCAAACATTGATCTGATCATTTTTAATTGTTCAGCCATCAACTGCTGAACAATACCAACAGTCATTGGGTGATCAAAAAGTACCTTTATCATACTGGATGCTTTTGATGTTCTGGATATTATTACCTTAACATTTATTATTACCTTAAAATCACAGCTGCAACTTATTTCACTTCCGACGGCTACTGATAGCCACTTTAATTTCAGTTTTTTTCACTTCTTTAGTGGCAGGAAACAGAAAAAATATCAAAGATTTTTCACACAGGGATTCCCCTCATTCACAACCATAAATCAGACTTTTCGCTGTGCTTTAGACACTTTAACAATCAGTTTTTACTTTCTGTTTTTCTTCAGTGACAGAAGACAATGCTTACAGATTTTCAGATTGTAGATTTTCAGCAGCTGATGGAGGGGTCTTTTGTTACTGTTTGCCCCAGAAGTAAAAGGTGACTACATGGCGTTTGGGCACAATGGCAACTCCATAGCTTGCCAGCTCATTCTATCTCCTTTCCAAGCCATCAGGCGCAGACAACAGAAAAACGGCTTTGATCAAGTGTTTTGAGGTTAATTCCCAGATCACCCTTATTTCCAGAGTGATTAATAGTCATACTATCTGTCTATTATCAATTGCCACATAATTATTTTCTGTCAGCAGGCGCTAACATAGTGATAGCCAAACCACCACTTCTCACTCCCGGAAGTCCCCAAAGCCATGAACAGTATTGTTATATGCTCCACATTTCCCCAGATGTCAAAAGGTTCAGTGGCAGTGCTCCCTGGGTTTGGCTTGTCCTTTGGAAGAGAGATCACTGGGGACATATGACATTTTTTATAGTAGATTTATTTTACATACATATAGATAGAGTGTGCATGGAAGTAAGCAGCCAACATGTTCTTACCACGCAGCAGATCTGCCACATCACAAAGGAGGGAGACACAGTACACCACAAAATACTCTCAGCCTTTAGTTAGAGTTTGTGCTCTCTCTCTCTCTTCCCCTCTTTCCCTCCCTATCCCCTCATTCCTCTCAATTACACCACAACTCTTGTTTCGCTCTCACTCTCTCTCACATCACACACCCCTTACTTTTTTCCAAACTATGATAGCTTTTCATTCCAATCACCATGTCAGAAAAATAAAAGCCTTTCTCCCCCATAAAGGAGACACCCACTGATTATCCTATGCCATAAGGTGGATTGCGTGTTCAGACCCAGAGACCTCCCTCCTAATTCCTAAATAAAGACACATTTGACTCAAATTTTAGTTTTGGTTTTTGGCAGAATTTAGGTCACAACTTTATGATTACAGAGAAGTGAGTGGTTGCAAAGGCTCTGGTTCGACTAGCTCCCTACATCCTTGCAGGTAGCACTGACCCAGAGCTCTATCATAGGTCAGCCAAGAGTGAACACCTGAGGAAGGTGAAAAACCTGGGAGCAGACTCTATTCACTCCCCCAAATGCTCCCCTGGACTCAGGCACGGGCACAACCCCTTATCAGGGGTTGGTCAATCCAAGTTGAGTCCCTGGATTCCTTTAACGGAATACCCTTCACATAGGGATGGTGAGACCCTTCTCCCATCCCTATCACATGAACCAGTGCTTATCCACAACCTTACAAGTTCTGACGACTTGCTACGTGACAGGCGAAACCCAAATGGCAACAGCCAAGTGGGAAAATTCCTGTCGTGCCCCAGTCCCAACGACAGACGACACACAACGGCATAGCAAGGTCAATCGCAAAAGGCCCTAAAATTAGGGAGAGGTGGGCCAAAAGAGGAAGCTCTGGATCATGTGCATGGGTTTTTATAGGCCCTTCAATCAGTTTAGATTGCAACCCCATTGGCCAGATTGAAACCCAGCATCGAGGGACCTACCTATCAGGTGTTGTGGCTATCCAGTGGACCCACCCACAGCCAAGAAGTCAGTCTCCAGATCTCACCGCAACACGTGCCCTCTTTTAGGTAGGACACAATCTACCATCTATTGACTGGTAGGACTGGTGGACACAGTCAATGAACACTCTGAATTAGCTGTTCCAGACTAATGACCGCCATATTCCTCCATCTCTACTCAGAAGTAAAACTCAATGGATTCGGTGATGGGACAGAGTTTAGGTTGCTGTGGCGATGTATGTGAGCAGCATTGCCGGTATGGCAGGTGAACGTTTTTTGGCATCATCCCCTAAAAAAAGTTCAACAACTCCCCCCCCCCCAGGAAAACCTCAACAACTGTGGGCGATCCTCGCCCCAAAAAGCTCAATAACTTTGGGGAATCTCTCCCCTCCTATTTTCTTAATTTTGAGTCCCCCAAAATAGGGGGCGTGTTATACACAGAAAATTATGGTAATTCCTTTTTTTTTAGTGCAGCAGGTGATTATAACTACTGTTTGGTAAAGAAAGTGGAAGTTTCATAGATGGGATATATATTATATTTATAACTTGGTGGTTTGGGACGTTTTTTTCTCCAAGAAAAAATGGATTTTAAAAACGATCCATTATTTTTTATCAAATGAAATGATGTCCTTTTGCTTTTGCTCTGAAACGTCAAAGAAAGAGTGGCAAAATATTTTTAGAAGTCAGGAAAAGTAGGAAGCTAACAGGCAAGAAGCAATTTAGATGGTGTGGGGAAATGGGGCGAATTCAGGGGATGTTAGAGGCCACATAAAAGTGGGTCAGATTGCAGGTTGCCCAGTTGTGCCATAAAGAAATAGTAACATACTCCCCCCCCCCTTCAAATCAGGCTTAGCTGTAAGATGGTGGGGGAACTGCCAGTCATCAGACGCTGGTCTACGCTTGGGGCTTCCTCTCTATTCCCTCTGTGTTGTCTGGGCGTGGTGTATGTATATACAGTGGTACCTCAGGTTAAGTACTTAATTCATTCCGGAGGTCCGTACTTAACCTGAAACTGTTCTTAACCTGAAGCACCACTTTAGCTAATGGGGTCTCCCGCTGCCGCCGCGCCGCCAGAGCACAATTTCTGTTCTCATCCTGAAGCAAAGTTCTTAACCTGAAGCACTATTTCTGGGTTAGCGGAGTCTGTAACCTGAAGTGTATGTAACCTGAGGTACCACTGTATCAGATTTAGCCCTTCCCACTTTGGTCACACCCCCTTGCCAACCACCAGCAAGTGTTTCCCAGATGGGTAAGCCCAAGGGATGCAGCTCTTGGGCTAAGGAACGGTTCCCTGCTTGCTTTAAAGCAAATCTGTAGTGATAGCCTACCCACATTATAATCAGGCAGCAGTCTCTCAACACTATCCTCCTCTCAGAGGAGGTCAGGTCCTGTGACTATTTATTTTTTTTAAAAAATCACTCTTTTCCTGGAGAGGTCCCTGGAAAGGCTTATGGTTTGCTTTTGGTTAAAGCTATTGCTGAATGAGGTTGTGGTAAACGACTACTTAATTTCATTAAAAATATATAAAAACAAGATAGACATATGTGTGCCAAGTCTTGGGTTTGAATCCGATGCATCTTCTTGCAACGAGACCTGAAGGTCTCCATAATAATAATAATAATAATTTATTATTTATACCCCACCCATCTGGCTGGGTTTCCCCAGCCACTCTGGGCGGCTTCCAAAAGAATATTAAAATACTGTGATACATCAAACATTAAAAGCTTCCCTAAACAGGGCTGCCTTCAGATGTCTTCTAAAAGTCTGGTAGTTGTTGTTCTCTTTGACATCTGGTGGGAGGGCGTTCCACAGGGAGGGCGCCACTACCGAGAAGGCCCTCTGCCTGGTTCCCTGTAACTTGGCTTCTCACAGTGAGGGAACCGCCAGAAGGCTCTCGGTGCTGGACCTCAGTGTCCGGGTAGAGCGATGGGGGTGGAGACGCTCCTTCAGGTATACTGGACCGAGGCCGTTTAGGGCTTTAAAGGTCAGCACCAACACTTTGAATTGTGCTCGGAAACGTACTGGGAAACGTACTGTCTATCTAATCACATGTTCATAACTGCAAAGCACCTATGAATTAAGACCAAATAAGGTGCGTATTGGGAGAGACATGAGTATTACTTTTTAATAGGTACCCAGTCCTTTGTTCTGAAAATGCTGAAGTTTCCATTAGAGTTAAGATGTGTTGTGTGTATTTACAGAAAGCCTGAAACCTTAAGATGTAGACGTGTTTCTTTTAATTGTTTGAATTATGAGAAGATCTCGTTCTTGCTTAAGAATACAGAAATGTACCAGTAGATCTGTTATTAAAGATTTCTTCCAGCATAATGTCTGAATCCAAATTCATAAAGAGTTGGAAAAAATGAGATGTCTGAGCTATAGGATTCACAGGGATTTCATATGAAGCCTATTTAATCAGGATAACACTGTTATTAATATTCATAGAGTCAGCTGGAACACAAATGACAGACTATGGGGCCTAAAAATTTTTACTTGGTGAATTTATTAAAAGCAGCTTAAAAAATTAATGGAATTCAAGTAAAGTTGGTGAAAATGAAAATCTTATGTTAGCAGGGGGAAAAATCTTTATTGGAACTTTCTTTAAAACCATCTTGCACTGATATCTTTGACAGATTTCATCGGTACTTAAACGGGGAGGATGCATGAATGGTCATTTAAAAGGATTTAAACACATTGGCACATTAATTTTTACATGAATAATAAGTAGTTTCCAAAAGCAATTAACTTACAGTGTACAAGATTTGAATAGAAAAATAAGACCATGGCATTAAAGGGCAAAGTAAATGTGCTGTACATTTTAAAATTAATAATATGTCTTCTAATAAAATAATTGAATTCGTATCTACAAGGGTTATTTAAAAACATTTAAAGATTAATAAGGTAAGCATGTTTTGTTGCAAAAAAGAAAAAAAGCATCCATCGAGAGACTAAAGCACAAAGTCTTAAAAGTGACTCAGGGTTGTGATTCAAATTCCATATTATTGTTTGTTTAACATAACCTTTCATTTGCTTCTGTCTGTTAAGAGAGGGTGGTATACTCTAGTATCTTTTAATTTGTATAATTTGGCAATGCTTAGTTATGTTTATATATGTTTATGCTTTTTACACAAATTGCAGTGTCTGGTGGCTGATGTAAACAAATATCTAAGTGTGCTTATGTTCTTGATTTGTTTAAAGCTTCAAAAACACACTGACACATTAGTGATGTCTGTACAGAGGAGGGCTGTATGTGGTTTCACAGATATATAAAGCTTATTTCCTTCTCACTTTACCGCAATACTGTAAACTAAATAATATTGGTTCTGAAGATAATTATTATAATTTTACGGTATCTGAAGGCAGCTGTCAAAGAAAACTCCTGATTCAATCAACACCAACAGAAAATATTTAACTGTGATTAAAATTACAACATAGCCCCAATGCAGCTAAAATTTGTCGCACTTAAGCCTCATTGATATCAAGTTAGTCACAAATAACTTATTGACTTCAGTGGGTCTTAACTAACTTGAACTAGATTGTAATGCGTGTTGTACTCTGAAAATAAGTTATTGTAATCTGTGTGCATTTTCAGTGTACACTATTAAACATATTCCGTGTACACTATTTAACAGCCTTCATCATCATTATTATTATTATTAATAATAATTTTATTTAGTAATGTTTGGTTATGGATTATAGATATATAACTGAAGGCACTGGTAAGTTTTCCCAGTGCAGTTTTAAAGATTTTTTTTTTAATGTATTTTCAAAAATTGACTGTATACAATATATTTTCTCTTTAGAAATAGAATATGTTCATGACTGTATTACATTAAACCTATTGTATTTCCTGAAATAGCCTTAAATCTTTAACACATTGGTAAGGGGGATTATTTTTAATGTGGATAGGATATATTCCCTGCATAGGGAAAAATGTGCAGTGAAATCCTATTCATCTCTACTCGGAAGAAAGTCCTATTGGGTTCAGTACGGCTTCCTCCCAGCTATAAATGGGTATAAGATTGCAGCCATCATCATGCAAGATAACTGTGCTAGTTCTATATTTCTGTGGAAACATATTTTGGGAAGCCTTTTCCTAAATTGTGTACATTCCACAAAACAGACATTTGCATAGTCTTTATACGTGACATTGTAAATGATTTTCTCCGAGCAGGTTATATTTGTGTAAGAAGTGCTTTGTGAATAAAGCTGTCCGTCTGATTCTATTGCGGATCAACAAGACTCATTTCCCTGCTAGCCCATGAACGCTGGCTGTGTGTGATTTAAGTAATTCTTGCTGGCAATCTACTATGGCTACTACCATAGTTGATGGTTTGTGCGTGTGAAATGCAATAATGACTTTTAACCTTCAGAGATTCTCCTGTGTTCACACCTTGCATTTTGCCATGCTTCACATTCGTGTGGCTGTTGGAGTGGATAGTCACACTCGATATCCAGGAGAGGGCAGCATTTTCCTATACCAGGTGTATAAAAGAGCATGCCCTGCTTAGACTGCCAATGTTTCTTGTAATTACTCCCAGTATATTTGTTGCTTGCTTATGAATTAACTTGCATTTATGGAACTAAATCATTCCAATCATTTAATTACACCTGAGGAGCTGAACTATAATTGCTTGCTTCCAAGTAGGATCTGATATGGCTTGAGCAGTATTAATTTGGTGTTTACTTTTCTGAGTGCTAAAAGCATTAAACTGATTGTGCAGTGGGATTACATTTTACTAATTGCTGGCATTCATTAGCTGGGTAAATGGCGGGGAAGTATGACTGTATATTGTGGAGGGATAAAATTGTGGTTTTAAATAGTATATTACTAGGCACATTAAGGCCCTAAGACATGTTTTAAAATACTCCAGAGGTTATTAAAGACTGTATTTTCTTCATCTCTTGCTATATGAATACCTTATTAAAAGACTGCAATTATTATGGACCTTTTTGTGCAATATGTAGAGGAAAGACTTCATTGACTTAAAACACATTTCTTTGATATTAATAATAACCTTCTATATTTCCAGCTAATCCAAAAGTAAATGAGGAACTTATATAGGGGGGGAAATTGCCAACCCCAAATCAACACAGTTACACAGAACTGAAAAAGCCAAAGTTACAGCTTCATTTGAGGACTTTTTGTAAGGAATTCAGACTTCAGGGTCTGAGGTAATATTCTCTCTCACTCCTGAGAAGAAAGTCCCTTAAAATCTCTCATCTTGCTTTCACTGTGTATTCTTAGAGCTGAATCAAGTACAGGCTATACAGTATAAGCTATTTATCTATAAAAAATTTTTTAAGTGTTCTTGTTCCTTATTTTGAACTTGATAACTACATGGTGGCTAGGTTTCTCAGTTTATTTCATTTTATGGCCGTCTGGGGTTCCTAAGAAGTAAACTTTCTTATTATAAGAAACATGAAGAACAAGTAGCCATGTTGGATCAGTAAAGGGAAAAACTTTCCAAAACCCATGGTTGGGTAATACCTTTATTAAGACCAACCAAAAAGTCACAAAACTGTGATAATGCAGGCATAATAACTGTAATTCCACATTGTCTCTAATGAACATACTATTCTTACAAATTAAAAACGTTAACATGGTGATTTATGTATCTTAATACGAATCTGAAAATATTGTGAGAACTTTCTCTGTGTAATACTTGCATATATACCTAAGGATTATGCAGAGCAAAACCTTGACATGACCTAATCCTGCAATCACTACCACTGGTAATGCAGACCAAGAAAAAAGTAATCATATTTGCTTTCCTGGACCTACTCATTCTATTTTGTAATAACTGTTGCCAGGATCAGGCTCTGAGGACTAATATGTTTCTCAACACCATCATTAAATTCAACAGAGAACAGAATAAATCTATCTAAACTGAAAGTGTGAACAAAAATATCTTTTACTGTGAAAGTCAATTTAATGTCACCTGTTAAAATAAACAGGTTTTATTGTCCTATTATAAACATTTTTTTTGAGTCATTTGTCTTGTAAATTCCCTGACAAATAAGGGCAAGGTATAGGTGTGTTCTGATATATTGTTTTACGTTTATTTATCTAGACTTGGCTTTACTTTAGCTCTGAAGTCTTGGAGCAAGACGCGGAGACCTTGCCAGATCAAACAAGTTCAGAAATACAAATGGAGGACTGGTCAAAAGGTAAGGACTTCTGAGGTATTGATACATAACCCCAGGGGCTATGCCAATGCTAGGCAATGCCTGGATGGAATGCATTTGTTCTTGCTGGTAGGTAAAAGTGACTGTTTAAAAAAGTTCACTTCTTTTCTGTTAAGTGATGTAACTGCAAGCATGTTCCTTTTAAACCAGACCTTTTTTTTTTGTCTGTAAGGATAATATATACGTAGCAGAGGGTTGAACTGCTATTCTAATTGCACAACGGCTAGTAAGCACACCTGAGTTTTCTTTCTGTAATTACAGATGGGGGAGGTATTAGCATTGGGGCTTCAGTGGTGGTGGTTGGAGGGGGGGGGGAATTTAACCCTTTCCAGCCATGATCTTGGCAATGAGTACAGTGGTACCTCAGGTTAAGTACTTAATTCGTTCCGGAGGTCCGTACTTAACCTGAAACTGTTCTTAACCTGAAGCACCACTTTAGCTAATGGGGCCTCCTGCTGCCGCCAGGCGATTTCTGTTCTCATCCTGAGGTAAAGTTCTTAACCCAAGGTACTATTTCTGGGTTAGCGGAGTGTGTAACCTGAAGCATATGTAACCCGAGGTGCCACTGTATCTGTCCTGTGGTGCAGTTTGCTGGTGGTGGGAGAGCTCTCAATGGTATGAATGGGAGCTTTCCCCCCTGAGGTTAATTGTGGCAGGGGAGGGGGGCAGGAAGCGATATTTACAGTCGTACCATGGTTGTCAAACTTAATCCGTTCCAAGAGTTCATTCGACTCCTGGAATGGTTCGAAAACCAAGACGCAGCTTCCGATTGGCTGCAGGAGCTTCCTGCACTCAATCGGAAGCCACTTCGGGCGTTGCAAACCGGAACACTCGCTTCCTGGTTTGCGGCGTTCAGGAGCCAAAATGTCCGAGTACCAAGCCGTTCAGCAACCAAGGTACGACTGTCTTGGAATCATGGCTGCAGAGGGAACAGTTAACCTTTCCCTCCCCATGCATTGCAGTCCCATTGCCAAATGCCTGCAATTCTAGAAAGAAAAACCCTAGACATGTGTCCTAGCTGCATTATCCATGCTGTCAATCCATTTTCCTTGCATCTTACTCCTGCAGGCTTCCTTGCTTCATGCTGTTCCAAGTGAATTTGTTGTTGTTTAGTCGTTTAGTCGTGTCCACCTCTTCGTGACCCCCATTGACCAGAGCACACCAGGCACCCCTGTCCTCCACTGCCTCCTGCAGTTTGGTCAAACTCATGCTGGTAGCTTCGAGAACACTGTCCAACCATCTTGTCCTCTGTTGTCCCCTTCTCCTTGTGCCCTCAATCTTCCCCAACATCAGGGTCTTTTCCAGGGAGTCTTCTCTTCTCATGAGGTGGCCAAAGTATTGGAGTCTCAGCTTCAGGATCTGTCCTTCCAGTGAGCATTCAGGGCTGATTTCCTTCAGAATGGATAGGTTTGATCTTCTTGCAGTCCATGGGACTCTCAAGAGTCTCCTCCAGCACCATAATTCAACAGCATCAATTCTTCGGTGATCAGCCTTCTTTATGGTTCAGCTCTCACTTCCATACATCACTATTGCGAAAACCATAGCTTTAAGTGAATTAAGCCTTACTTATCGCACGTATCGTGGAGAGTTGCTCTACCATTCAACGCTGCAACTTGAGCAAGAGTTCTGAAAGTTACGGTTCTGAAAATTATAACCAACGTCAGCAGCAGTTCTGGCTGCCTTGCCCTTGATAACAAAGAGTAGGCCCTCCCCCCAGCACTCTTTTCCTTCCAGTTCAGACTCAGGAGCAGAGCTGGGGGCAGTAACCTGGTCAGGAGGACAAGACAGCTCACGCCAAACAGTGTGCCCCCCCCCCCAGAATGCTTAGGCAGAGACACATACACAGAAACAGAAGGAGCTTCAGTATCTGTATGGAACTCGTGATCAACAAAAGAAATTGCTGTGCCTAGCTGTTCTGTTTTGTTCGTTGTTGTCATTAGTTGTTTGCCGTTTTAGTTTCTGACGTTAGTGTAAGTTCTATTTACTTTAATTGTGACATTACTGCAACCATTTGTTGAAGGGTGGGTTTTAAGTGCAGACAGTAAGCAAGTAAATAAATGCGGTATCAGCTGGGAGGAACTACCCGCGGCATGTGCAGACAGACGCCCCATTGTCCCTTCCAAAGGTCAGTTCAACTGCATCTTGGCCGGGAGAGGTCCTCATGTGCAGCCTTGGCAAATGGATCATGGGTGCAGAGGGGGGGGGGCATATGTTGCATTTCTTTGCACATGCTTTTCCTTGTCTTGCCGCTTTTCTTTTTCCTGAAAGGGTTTAGAACATCTTTATGAATGCAAAATAATGCAAGAGGAGACCTGCCTCCCTTTTAGCATTGGAGAGCCGTACTGGTGGTTCAGTAGAGGTACACTTCACGGTTAATTGCACTACACCCATCTCTCTCTAGTTTCCAAGGAAGCAGTGAAAGTACATCAACACTAGCAATTCATCCATTCTTCCTATCACCACCAGCTTTTGAGTCAATATCAAAGTGACTGACTGATTTCATTCTCTCTGAAGAATATCCACTTTAATCAAAATTACAAACAGAAAACCCTTTTTGTACTATTATTTTAGGTGCATCTCTGGTTGACCTAGCAGCTCTAAATTACAGGCTCTGAAAAGCATCAGCTTCCTGTTTCTCCTCATAAAACCAAGACCCAAGCTGCAGGCATGGAGAAGTTACAGGCTAGCAACAGCATTGCCTAGTGCTAATCCCATACAAACTGAAGAGAGCCAGTAGCCAGAGCAGCCATCTTGTTTGCTTCGATTTGATTTAATAAGCAGTTAAATGTAATGTGCTCCAAAGGAAAGATTAAAAAAGCAAGGAGTGTGGAGTTCTTCAAACATAAAACTGAACTGGGAAACGGGCTGGAGGCAGGGAACTTGGTTAGAAACTGGATTCTGAGTTGACCAAGATTCAAACCAGGAGCCTTCTGATTTGTCTACCGGGGTCACTTGTGGCAGAAGAGTCAGCGTTGTATAGGGAAGGAAGAAGGAGGAGGAGTAAACATAATTTACTCCACAGCTGTGAATGGCTTGCCACAAGAAACACAAGAACATGATAGATAAGAAAACCCTAGTTAGCATCACATTACATTCACTCTTGTGTGTGTATATGTCCCAGTGCTTCATGCTGCTTCAGTCTCAGTCCTGAAGGGAACTTACTCCTCCTCCCGCATATATCTAACTTTCCACTTAAACTCTCCTAAGAAAGGGGTTTCTCTCTTCTCCCTTCTCCCTGGCCATTTCTCTCCCTCAGAGCTTCGCTCTCTGTGGCGCTTGTATGAATGTAGAAGGAGGGCTGTTTCCTAAATGTCGTTCGGGCCCTCTTGTGAGTGAACAGGATGGAGGAGAAATGTTAAGGACTGGAATCTAGACAAGGTGAAGCAGCAAGGCCAGCGCCCTGCTGTGCCAGCATATTCTACTATTCAAATAGGGAACCCTTTTTTCCGCCCCCCAGGGGGTTGAAAACTTTCAGGGGCTGCTTGCCAGAGGTAGGGAGAGCCAGAAGCATCAGTGGGTAGAGCCATTGATGTGATTTTGTTTACCTTTGTACAGTAGGCTATATTCTAGCCATGCAAAGGCTAGAGATTTCTCTACAAATTTCTCCATCCCGGCAATCAAGGGGCATTATCACAGTTCAATGAGGTGTTTTAGCCAGACAAAAGCACTCAAGGAGGGCACAGAGTCGAGGGTACTTTGGGGAAAGTGCCAAAGACTGGAAGGAAAGAGGCCTAGAAGGCCACATCCAAGCTGTGGACTGAAGTTCACCACCAAACTGCTCTGTTTTTACAACAACTCGTGAAATGGGTCCACAAAGCATAAAACATAGAGAATTTCTGGGGAAGTGGGTTAAATGTTGAATATCGCAGGTGATTTTTAGAAAGAAAGAAAGAAATCTCCTTTGGGAAGCCATCCTAACTATTATGCAGACGGTTGTGGCATGAGTTTCCTTTTTCGTAGTTGTCCTGATCTCCACAGGAAATGTTTCCTTGACTTATGGCTGTTTCATGAATGGTCACTATACCCACTTGTTGAATTCCTTTTCCATTATTGCCAGATCAAGGTTTCTAAGATGTGGCTCAGAGGAAACTGGACCACTTCAACTAACAAAATCTGAAGGTGTCCTTCAGGCTCCCCTTTTCACAGCCAGCAACAAATATATATTCATTCTATTACATTTTAGAACCTCTGTAGCCAGTTCAACTTTAGTACCTTTAGGGGTCACTATACCCTAAGAAAGGTTCAAAAGGTTAATTCTTTCAAAGAGACCATTTGCAAGTTCTGTGACTTATACATTAAATAGTACCAGATTACCGTAACATCTTGGTATGCATAGTCCTTACACACAGTGGGCTACATAATCAATTGGCCAATATGAGTTATCCTTTTATTTATAGAATTCCAAATTTTTGTAATGGAATGTGTATTTTGTGTTTTTTGAGTGTGTAAAACAAAACAGAAATTACGTTGATAGATAGAGAACGTTCTTCACACCATTAAGGAACAATATGGGATAATAGTGTTATGAGCAGGCTCTATGGTGAGAGCCTTCTAACCACTGGAATCCAGCAAGTGTTAAAATGTAAACCAGGCTAGTTTCTGGATAAGGTAATTGCCCAGGTGATGGGCCACCAAGGGGAACAAAGGAAGTGGATCTATGCAAGATGTCAAATCGGTGGGGCCCCTCCCCCAACTCAATGATAGTTAGAAGAAATAAGGCTGAGTTGAGAGCAGAGAGTTTGTAGTGATGTGAGCTAGAAGCAAAGCAGCAAGATGGAAAGAGAAAGAGAGAGATTGTTGAGTTTTGTTTGAATCCAAGGCTGCGGCTATGGTGGACATTTAGGGCTTTATAGGTCAGCACCAACACTTTGCATTGTGCTCGAAAACGTACTGGGAGCCAATGTAGGTCTTTCAGGACCGGTGTTATGTGGTCTTGGCAGCCGCCCCCAGTCACCAGTCTAGCTGCCGCATTCTGGATTAGTTGCAGTTTCTGGGTCACCTTCAAAGTAGTGCATTGCAGTAGTCCAAGTGGGAGATAACCAGAGCATGCACCACTCTGGCAAGACAGTCTGCGGGCAGGTAGGGTCTCAGCCTGTGTGCCAGATGGACATGGTAGACAGCTGCCCCAGACACAGAATTCACCTGCGCATGCATGGACAGTTGTGAGTCCAAAATGACTCCCAGGCTGCACACTTGATCATTCAGGGGCACAGTTACCCCATTCAGGACCAGGGAGTCCCCCATACCTGCCTGCCCCCCCAAAAAAAACAGTACTTCTGTCTTGTCAGGATTCAACCTCAGTCTGTTAGCCACCCACCCAATCTGTTAGCAATCCATCCATGGATTTGGGGGGGGGGGGCGTGCAACAGTATATTTGTGTTCCAACGTACAGTAGTTCAGTTTGCAAAATCCCTGATCTGTCATGGCCATTGGAGGCTTAGGAAGTATTTGTTACAGCTGTAAATACTATTCATTTTTGTGTTGTGATTCTTTTACGATTTCTCCCCCACCCCCACCCCGCTGGGGTTAGGATTTTATTCAGTTCAATTTAGCTGCAGTTCAGAAATAATGGGCTCATTCAAAGAATTGCACATGGAGTTTACAGTCTATGAGTAGCTGATGTGGTGCTGCCCAGATGTTGGATCCCAGCATTGGCCATGCTGACTTGAGCTGATCTGAGCTAGATTCCAGCAATGTCTGGAGGGTACCAGATTGGTTTAGCCCTTAATATTATGGAAGAGTTACTGTGTTGTGTATTTAAACATCTTTTCTTTGTTCACCAGCCCTTTTCCCATTTCTAACCCATGCTAGATCTTTATTCAAGATGCTGGCTTTTTCTTTCTTTCCTTCATGGCAGTAGGGTTAGAGGGGTACAAGTCAAGTCTTAAGTAGGAGATAGTGTTGTTACGATCATCCTGTCAGCTGTCTCTCATACTATCATTTCTCTATCATCTATACATCAGAATGGCAAGAAGGTTGGCCATCACTGCACAAACCTGGCAGAGGCTCATCTTGACGGTTGTTTGCAGAATTAAGCAAGCTGCTTACATCTCAGTTTCTCCATCCAAGTTGTTGCTCAAACATTTTCTGCCAGAAAAAGATTTATGGTTGCTGGAATTCTGGTGAGGAGTTCATATAGAATGGGTTATATTCTGTTACTAGTGATGGTCAACATGGTGCCCTCCCACTGTTTCAGACTACAACTCCCATTAGCCCCAGGCAGCAGTGCCAATAGCCACGGACGGTAGGAATTGTTGTCCACAGCATCAGGAGCAGTTCACAACATGGAGAGGGGAGCAGGTTGGCTACCCTGATCTAGGAACTCACAACCTTGGCAGTAATTTCTTCTTTTTCTTGCAGAATGTCGTAAAACCTATAAACATGACTCCATTAGTTTCTTCTGATGTTTTTATTTGTCATTAGAAAGCAAGAACCTGCTACAATTCATAAGTCCATTTCATGTGGAGAAAAGCCATTTGCCCCTGTTTTCAGAACTCTAAGGTCCTTTCTGCCTCTCATCCCAAACTGCAATGACTACATAAAAGAAGAGAAGGGCCCCCAGTTCTCTCTATTTACATATGCAGTGGTGGGAGTGGCTTGGGCTACAGCGAACAGCACCGGCCAGTTCTCTATGGTCTGGAAGTGGACCAGAGAGAAAACTACCACTCCATGTCCGTTCCCTGAGCACGTCCCACAGGCCACCACGGATAGGCACGATTCAAAACAGGGTCTGGTGGGTGACCTGTGATGCTCCACTACGGCCAGGGGGTGCGAGCCAACGGCCGCATGGGAAACTGGCGTGTTCCAGGTGTTGTAAACAAGATCTGCCCTTATTCCCTTATGGGGTATGCAAGAGCCCTTTATAGAGTCCTTTGTAGGTTCTCCATCGGTAGGAGAAAATAACAGAGGCCAACCAGAGAATATTGAGAAGCAAAGCAGCTAGTAAGCCTGATCTTTATTAAAGCTGTTGCAACAGGGTGCTCCCCTCACACACAGGAGAGAGGAGGAGGAGGACCCAGAACCAAGGTGTGCCTGCCCTTATATAGACGTTTTAAATTCCCTGCCCTGGAGCTCAAGACCACCCCTCCATACATCATACATACATCACAGAAGGGGTGTAACCCAAGACCATCCCCCACAAACATCAAAGCTACATCACAGAAAAGGCGGTCTACAACATAAATTTGAATGTTGTTGTTTTTCCTGTCTGCCAGGTTATCTGATTCCCTTTCCTGGTAGTCGGGCCATTCCTTTGAGATGGTGATCACTTAATTCCTGAGACAATGGGAAGGTTCCCTCACCCTCTCCCTCCTTGCAGAGAAAACATTTCATCAGTTTGGGAGTCAAAATGGTTTCAGGGCGGTCTTCCTGTGCTGCTCCAGACATGTGGTCCACATATCGATGTACGTGCTAGATTGGTACATTTATGAACATTATACACACATATATATATATATATATATATATATATATATATATATATATGAGACGCGGGAGGCACTGTGGGTTAAACCACAGAACCTAGGGCTTGCCGATTGGAAGGTCGGCGGTTTAAATCCCCACGACGGGGTGAGCTCCTGTTGCTCGGTCCCAGCTCCTGCCAACCTAGCAGTTCGAAAGCACGTCAAAGTGCAAGTAGATAAATAAGTACCGCTCCGGCGGGAAGGTAAGCAGCGTTTCCGTGTGCTGCTCTGGTTCGCCAGAAGTGGCTTAGTTATGCTGGCTGTATAGAAGCTGTACGCCGGCTCCCTCGGCCAATAAAGCGAGATGAGCACCACAACCCCAGAGTCGACCACAACTGGACCTAATGGTAATGGTCAGGGGTCTCTTTACACACACACACACACACACACACACACATATATATATATAAATCCTTAAATTTTTTATTACAAAGGGAGGTGAAGGAGCTCATGTGTCGGGTCACAACCGCCACCCACCTTTTATGGATGGGCTGAGCGGCCATTATGGATCAGTGAATATAAGTGATACTTGGTGTATACAAATGTAAAAAAAACAACAACCAAAAACCTGAAGGATGAAGAGCAAAGGCAACTATATTCAATATTTTTTAAGTTAAATACTAAGTTGACCACTCTCTTCACAGCTTTTTCTTTTTCCCTTCTTCGTCAATTTTTTTTTTGAATACTTTGACATAAGCAATACTGTGAGGACTTAAAAAAAGAAGCTGCTCGCATCTAACTCATAAGTTCCTTCTTGACGGAGCAACCGAGTACCTATCTCTTGAGGTTTGATTTGATTTGTTGAAAACCGATACAGTATATTGAAAAAGGAGAGCAGTGACTGCTAAGTACCCCTGTTCATTCTCAAAGGCAAGTTGGCATCCCTTAATGCTGTATTTCTTCAACTTTAATATAATTTGGTGTTTACCGCTTGGACTCCATGGCTTTGCGTTGCCAGTATTGTACGCTTTTTGGAGTTGTCAGGTATCTTCCAAATAAGGTTTAGGGAAATTATCACAAGTACTGCAAATGTCTGGCCATTGCTTTGCTTATAAACATTTTTGGATAGAGTTTTATTATCAAGAAGTGTAAAGCTTAAATTTAGACCAGGCCAGCCTTCCTACAGGTATGATGAGCAAAGACATAACCATTTTTTTTATTAAAAACCAGTTCATGTCCCCCAGGGGGATGCATCAGAGATGAAATGAGATTATCAAAGATTTTGCCTGCATGTTTAATGTACCGTTTTCCAGAGAATGACGTTTATCAGCTCATTATTGCCTAAAGTGGCCTTAATGTTATTGTGATGCAGGCTAAAAAAATAAAACAAGTACTTTAAAGGTATGTTATTTCAATAAGGCAGGGGGCATTTGTGTGTGTGTATGTTTGGTGTGTGGTTGGTGTGGTTGTCTAATTTTGCCATTTTAAATTATAAAATTTATCATATTGGCATTAATACCTGAATAAATTTGGGTGACAAAGAGGATTTCTGTTTAATTAAAGGGTATGCAGGGACATGACCTTGCTCCACATAAAAAGGAAATTTAGATAATTAAGATTTGGATAATTGATGAGGAAATATATAATAAGAGTGTTATCTGCCAGGTGTCACAGTAACTATATATATATATAGTATATATAATGGAAAGGCTTACTTTCTTCCCTTTTTAAAATGCTGGTTTAGATAGAAAACCCAAGTACTAGTTTGGCTGAGTAAAACTCCACCAGGCACTGTGTTTGGAAATTAAGTAATAAATCTATATAGATTGTAATGATATCTTGAAGCCCTGTATTTAAACTAACCTGAATTACAATGAGAGATAAACAGAATATTTACTCATCCCTTATGAGCTGCTGCTGATATGTAAATTTATTCTTCTACTTTGCACAAATATACTTTTGAGCTACTGCTTAAACACTTCAAGGTCCTTAGCCAAACAGTTTTAATGATGCCTCCAATATTATAAAAGTGTGACATTTGACGAATACCTTGTGTAGTTGTGATACTGCAGTAAAATATAAACAACACACAAAGAAAACCCGGCGCATCAAATCAGTGTGCAGCACCTAGATAATTTATAATTTTACTGTTTATATCCATCTTGACATTTTTTTTTTTTATCTGCCAAAGGCAGGTTTCATTTGGATTCTTAATCTGAGATTTATTTGGTGGATCTGGAAGTCATAGCTAGAATTCCCACAGGAAGTGGTCCATCTACCAACAGATTAAATGGCAGTCCTGCAGTTGTTAAGGGAGCTCTGCATTTAACACACATGCATACTCGCTCAGTCAGCCCGGTGGAGAAAAATTAAAGTAGTAACCCAGGTTTAGGAACAATGTAGCTAAAAAGTCCCATATTTGCTGAATGACAAAGGGTTATATAGCAGCATTTTCATTTTATTATTCGTGCTTGAATTTCTTGTTTGCTTTGTTGAGTCTGCTGACGAATACTAATAAATGCCTGCAACAATCCAGACGGGAGATGCCTGGCAACAAAGCTATGCGGTGGACCTCCCTGATCTTCTCCAGTTCACAACCTGACCTTTTGAAAAATTGCCTGGGCTAAGCTGCAGAATTTGGGTGTAATGGTTATTGTTAACTCCAGCTTTAGGATTTATTAATTTGTGTGATCAAGACTTACCTATACTTCAAAGTTTCAAAAGACCAAACACAATCATCCGTCCATTAGAACTAACATTGTGTTTCATTGAAATTGCCCTCCCCGCTTCTTCTTCTTCGTCGTCGTCGTCTTCTTTTTTTTTACTATCTGTCTAGCAATACTGCTATTTTGATTGTATATGCGTGGAATCTCAAAAATGGTCTTAATGCCCAGGCACAGAACAAAAAAATCTGCACAACTGCAACTGATTTCTCTCCTAAATCTAATGCTGGGAAATAATATCATGTTAATGAATTGCAAATATATATATATATATATAAAAAAAGCAAATGCCTAAGGAAGCTCGTGATATTTACACAGTAAGTGCTTAATGATCACAGTTGACACTGAGTACTAAAATTATGATTAGCCAGCTTTGAGAAGAGGTTATGAAAGGCGGTATCTGCCAAACTGGGCTGGGGGAGGTGGTGGCTAAATTTAGGCTTCAATCCTATGTACACTTACCTGAGAGTAAGCCTCACTATCTATGATGGAATTTACTTTTAAGAAAACAAAAATAGGATTTCATTAATGTTTCTTGAATTTGAGAAAGGGAATTACTACCTTTGGGGTTTCCTTAAAATTGCCTTTCTACTAGAACCTCAATGGCTACTAAATCTCTCTTCACTTTTATCTTGCAAATGGTGTTTATTTTAATGATCTTACATATTGTAGTGTTTCTGTGGTTGGTGGACCATAACTGTTTTCATGCAATGGTATTTTGAGTACTGTTGTTATTATTGATTGCAATACATGTACATGGTGCATAACAGAGAAAAATGAGCACCAAAGACAAATTTCTGATCCAAGGACCTCGTGTTCTAAATATCAATGAGGTGGGGATAGAACAGGAATTGGGATGGAAAAGCAGAAATAAGGATAGCAGGAATGAGCATGAACCAGTGCAGTAACAGGTACTTATGCTTTGTATCTATTGTGTGTGGCCAGAGTTGAAAATAAAACTGGGAACAAAGTGGAAGCACTCAGAGTAGGACACTAGAAAGTGAGGCATTCACCTACATCGATTTCAGGGAATTAACTTTGCAATGTTCATTTAGGGGAGGTGTATGTGGCCACCGTGTTCTTGATTCATAATTCTAATGGGGGTTGATTCATTATAAAAACAAAAAACTTGTCATCTAATTGTTTCCACTTTAGAGAAGAGTAGTGCTGTGGTATATAGCCTCATGGCTGTGATACAGATTCTGTTTGCGCAGAAACGCCCCAATTTACATCAATTTCCAGAGCAGCCTCCTTGAGCCATGCCTAGTGCTATTCCTGTGGGCCTTCCAACCCTCAAGAGCAGCTTTTCACAGGGCAAAGACTAAGAGGCTGTAGCTGGAAGAAGCTGGACAAATTCCCCACTGCATGGGCAGAGTTGCAGTCATGCATCTCTCTGTTCAACCCTGTGAAACGGTATTGAGCACAAAATTGTGCCTACAGATGGCACAAGTTTAATTATGTTTGTTTTTATACTGTCAGAACACATCTGGCAGTCCTATCCGAATTCTTTAATAAATCACAAATTGGATATTTCTAGGTCTATTTTATATGTCTCTACTAGCTGACACAATATATGTATTGATCAGCTCTCTTCTACAGATTTTTGTCTTATTACTTAACTAAACCTAGGGCTTACGTTGTAACACAGAGAGCTAAGGAATATTGAGTAGGGAGTAAAACGTGGTGTACAAAAGTTTTTTTCTGACTGAGAGAACTTGCTGATCATTGATTAGCGGTAGTGGAAGGGTGAAACGTTCTTGAGTTTTAACTGTACCACCTTTATAAGTAGTTATTCCTTAATAATATGTGAGGGAAAATATTGCCATGCTTTAAGGTAAAGGTAAAGGGACCCCTGACCGTTAGGTCCAGTCGTGACCGACTCTGGGGTTGCGGCGCTCATCTCGCTTTATTCCGGGTCATGTGGCCAGCATGACTAAGCCGCTTCTGGTGAACCAGAGCAGCGCACGGAAACGCCGTTTACCTTCCCGCCAGAGTGGTACCTATTTATCTACTTGCACTTTGACATGCTTTCGGACTGCTAAGTTGGCAGGATTGCCATGCTTTACTTCAGTCTAAAACTACACATAATGAAACATGTACTGTAAACCCTACATGTAACTGCAGTTTACTAGTAGGAGCCAAAGTCTGTGGTGTCAACTTCTTCAAGTTTCTGTATGGGTCTGCTTTAGTTTTGGTGACTCATAAGAGACACAGATAAACCTACATGGATACCACTCATGGAGTACAAATACCCCCAATTATGTCAAATGCAAATTGTTCTGAAATCATACACTGCTGAGTGTATGATTGGTGCTGTTTACACTAAGGATGGGAATTTTAGGGGCCTTCCAAATGTTCCTGAGCTTCCAACTTCCATCGGTCCCAACTAGTACAGTTAACAAGGATGATGGGAGTTGCCATTGGACAGTATCTGGAGGATCACAAGTTGCCAATCTCTGGTCTACAGAGCTCTGGCATTGGATCTTTTGGATTCAGATGGAAATCTTACCAGGAATGGAGGCTAGGACTTTACTGTGTGGCAAGCATGCGCTCCACTACTGATCACCTTAAAAGTCACCAGAATATAAATGGCATTGAGATTCATGTTCTTTCTATTATTGGTCTTGAGAAACCCCAGCTTGAAGGGGAAATTTCCTGTACAAGTGATTGTGCTGCTGTAGTTCCTTCAAGAAAAAGCAGATTGCAGTAATGTCAACCGGATATTTGAGAAATTAACTTCATTTGAGTATTCAGTTACCTAGTTTACACATAGAACACTTCCCTCTATGTGAAGCTATCCTTACAGAGGGGAAATGGTCCTATTCACTAATGTTAGTTTATCTGTTTTAGTGGGTAAATAGTGAATTGCATGAAGGTGTCCATAGCATAATAGTTTTGTTAAAGATGCAAAGAAGATGCGCATTCAGTTCCTTGGAAGCACAACAGACTTTTCAGAAAATTTTAGGGAATTTTTGTGCAGAGACTGTAGGAACGTCTTGTGGAGCAGTTTCCTAATGATGTCAGAGCAGCAGTCATGATGTGGTATATGACATCCGTAGCAGGGCATGTAGAAACATAGGTGGGTCAGCTGTGACTGAGGTCTATGTGGGGAATGTGATCATGAAGCTGATCCCTGTATGAAGCAGCTTCTCCAGCTATATGCTCACTGCTTGGGAAGTGTTGAGGATAGGATGGTTCTCAAGCACTCGACAACCAGCTGGCTGTTGGGTGCTTGGGTGTGCTGGTCCCGGGGGGTTACCGTGCGGCATGGTCCGAGTCCAGTCCAAAGTCGAGGGTGTGGTATGGAGGCTGTCTGTCAAGGCTGAAGCGGGGTCCAAGGCAAGGAGTTGGGTGTGGTCAGGAACTCTGGCAGAAGGGCAGGACAGGGTGCCAGCAGGAACAGGTTACCAACAATGTTGCTCCTGCAACCTGGGACTGGGCTGGCTGGCTTTTATCTGCCCTGAGGCACAAGGCGGCCCCGGTCCACATGTGACTCGCCTCTCCTGGCCTTAAGGCGAGCACTCCTCCTGTGAGAACTTAGTTCCCTCCGCCTCTTTGCCCTGAGCCTCTGTAGCTCAGGAGAGGCTGGAGGGTTACTGGACCAAGAGGCAGCCTCACCTTCCCCTGACGGGGCTGAGAGTGGCGCACCTACAGGCAATGGGTCCTCAGTCACCTCCGGAGCCAGAGCAGATTCAGCTGGTGTCTGCTCCTGAGGATCCAGCACAGGTGAGGGCCCTTCAGGTTCGAGCCCCAGCCCCGGCTCAGCTGGTCCTGGAGGCGGGGACTCCTGTGCAGGCTGGGATTCCTCAGGTTCCTTCCTAATCCGATTCCCAGGCCATCACATTGGGAAGCTTTGTGCAAGGGACTGACAGGTGAGTGGAGCAACATTCCTGTCCATCATCTGTTACCAGGTGATTGACAGATGGATTGTCCCAACTATCTGTCACAGTTGGTCTGCTAGGGTGGGAATGTTTCCCCACTCTTGTGTTAGACCATAGTTTAGTGTGATGAGAAAAAGCCACATGATCCTTAGGGCTCATATAGTTTCCCTCCCTGCCTTCTCTTCAAGCACAGTCACAAGGAGCTTCCACAGCTTGACATGTTGTCGTGATCAATAAACTTTGGATCGTGTTAACAACTGTATTTTTGCAACAAACAACGATGAAGCCATGTCTGATTGCAATCACAGTCTTGGAAGAGTTATACTCGTATGTGATACTTTTTGTATAGTTCAGTACTGAATGACTTTGGGAAATGTGCTGGGGCTCCTGTTCTCTGCCACTTAGATGCATGGATGCAGGTTGTGTTCAATTTACTAATCCACACAGCTGGTTTTCCATGCTGTGGAAATCCTGGCAGTTAAACTGGCATTAAATTTTACTTGTTTTTACTGAACTTCTTTAGAAGCCAGCAGCGTTGTCATTCAGCTGCATTAAATGCTCATCTTTCATCTTCTTTAATTAAACAGTAAAATGTTGTTATTTTTCTAACAGAAATCTTGGAGCGGAATTCTGAGCAAAAGAACGATGTCTCTGCCCCCAGTTACCTGAATTTGCAGAGTTCTTCAGCAAAATCACAGCCAAGAGAACAAGCCATTCAGACTAAAAGTGAACAGCTAAACTGTTCTGATCAGCCAACATCCAGTTTAAGCATTATGCAAACTGCTTGTACCAAAACTTTGCAGCTACGTAATCTCACTGTCTCTTGCACTGATAAAAGGTTAAGGTAAGCAAGCTGTTCATTTGAGGCTTTTAAAAGCTCAGGGAAGCATTCAGCATCACATGACGGTGATCTTTTGCCAGGGCAAGCTTTTTGGCTTCCCCCTATGGAATGATCCTTCCTCCTCCCCATGCACATTGTTCCAGGGGTTCTACTGACCCCACACCAAGCAAATTTTGAAGGCACATGGGGGAGAAGGAGGAGGGAATCCCCATAGTGCATGTGGAAGTCCTTATGTAGAGCTTTTGCTGGCAGAACTTGGTTGAATCCCACCTTCAGTTTCTTTTATTATCACAGGAGAGAACTTCTTAAATAAGCTAACAAGAATTCAGTGGGCAGTTGTAGAAAAGTGATGGGATGAGACTGGTGTAAGTACAGTGGTACATCAGGTTACAGACGCTTCAGGTTACAGACTCATCTAACCCAGAAATAGTACCTCAGGTTAAGAACTTTGCTTCAGGATGAGAACAGAAATTGTGTTGCGACGGCGCGGCGGCAGTGGGAGGCCCCATTAGCTAAAGTGCTACCTCAGGTTAAGAACAGTTTCAGGTTAAGAACTTAATTCGTTCTGGAGGTCCGTTCTTAACCTGAGGTATCACTGCACAGTGGTACCTCTAGTTACGAACGTAATTCGTTCCGGAGGTTCGTTCTTAACCTGAAACTGTTCTTTCGCTAATGGGGCCTCTTGCTGCCACTGCGCCGTCGGCACACAATTTCTGTTCTCATCCTGGGGCAAAGTTCTCAACTCGTAGTAACTGTTCCAGGCTAGCAGAGTTTGTAACCTGAAGCGTTTGTAACCTGAGGCATTTGTAACTCGAGGTACCTCTGTAGTTACATTATGGTTGAGACTCTTTGCAGAACAGGAACAGGTATCTCATCGGACAGAAAGGAAGACACATCTGCACATGCTTTGTGCATTTATAGCAAATGGTTTATGTAAAACTTTACAAAACAGTGCTATGGATGTAAATTTAAGAAGCAGCAGTTTTCGCATTGCATTTCTTGAAAGTTTTAAAAATCCAGGAACAACTATGAATGTGTGAACTGGTATAAAACTGCCACCTGGGTCTTGTACAGAGGCTTTCCCCCCAGACTTACTTCCTTCAAACCTATGCCAGGAAATGAATGGGGACCTTCTGGGTGCGATGTGTGTGTTTTACTACACAGCTTTTGTCCTGCCCCTGAATGTAGCAAGTATCACTTTGAACAAGAAGATTCTGTGTTGAACGAACTGATCAATGAAGTTTTTCTTCCTTTTTTCACTCTAGCTCTACTGAAAAGCAAGGAAGAGAAGTTATGCCTGACAACATGGATCCTTTACATGTCACAGCAAACCAAGATAAAGAAAAGGATATTGCATTCCTCTTAAGGGAATTGGATGTTCTAAGGGCAAACAATAAAAAGGTACAGCGAAATATTCTAAGCCTATTAACCTACTCTAATTTTTCTTTATTGTTTGTTTTGATTGACAAGATATAGCTTCCTTTTGTTGCAGGGATCATTTGATTCATGGTTTGTTAATCTTTGTATATTCTTCTTGTCTGCCTTTTTGTTTTTGTTTTAAAATCAGTGACATCACAGATAGTGCCATCTAGATTCTTTTGCAGTTCTTTTTGGCTCAAATTTGGAAATTTGGAATGGCTGGCCTTGTTCAGAACTGACTATGATTTAATTAAACACTCTGAATAACCTGGATCAAAGCTGATAGAAAGAGACTCCCATGTAACAAAGCAAACTCTTTGGTTTGCATTGATGATTAAGAGATCTATTGTACATTAAAAATTGTACATATTTACAGTATTTTTTCCACTTCTCAGAACAGTCAATCTGTGCAAGGTTTTTGACGTTATCAGATTAAGCATCCCTCAAATGTGCTTTGTTATACTAACAGCAATCTATTTTTTCATAAATTAAATGGTAAAATCCTCAGTAAATTGTTTTGCAGATATAATCACACTTCATTATCAAAATAATACTGTTAAATTAACCATTGAATTTTTTTGTTAAGTGATAGAAGTGGATTGTGGATTTTAGAATAAAGATAGTAACACAGTTATTGATCTCAAGTGCTGAAAAATACGTATGCATTACACTTCTGTTCAAATGCAACATTTTTTTCATTATGAAGGATATATACACTCTGAAGAGAAACCAGAGTGTAGAGACATATCCAAGTTTACTTTTTATTTTTTGCTCAGTTTATTTGAAGTTCCTTGTATGGAGTAATTGAAACCTCTGTTGCACTGTTTATTAGCACCCTTAACTTTTAAGACTGTTGCATGCATGCATGTATGTATGTATGTTTATTATTATTATTATTTATTCCATTTATAATCCCACCCTTCATGAAGAGATTTCAGAGCATGCCGCAAAAAAACACCAGTAAAATCATTAAAACACGAGTTTAAAGCAACAGGCAAAAATTAACAAAGCACAGGTAAACAACAAATGATGAAATCAATAGTGACAGGCATATTAACTCAATCCTTTCCAAATGTTTTGGCCATGTGGCTTAGTGTGCTTTTCTTGTTTGTTTGTTTGTTTGTTTGTTTGTTTGTTTGCTGTTCTGGAATTGCTAACCACATCTGAAAACTCAACCAGGTAAATTAGCACACTTTGGGGGCCTTGACCTTTTGCTTAAGGCTGCAATACTTTGCACCCTTTCTAGCGGGTAAGTTCTGCTGAGCTCCAGAAACTTCCCTTCTCTGGTCAACATGCTTTAGGATTGTTCTCTTTGTGTGTATGTTAGGTAGGTAAAGAGTTTGTGAAATTAAATCTGGAATATACCGTAGGTTCCTTTCCCTTCATAACGCATCAGGATGGAAGTGGGCGGCAATTTCATTTTTTAAAGTTATTTATATGAAAACAAAAATGTAAGAGTTGTGTTTACGTTGCTCGATGTTTGTTGAGAGAGTCATTTTGTGAGAACGAAATGCATCTCTTTCTTGCAAGTTAATATTGTGCCCGTGCACTTTTACATACCAATAACAATGTCGCCGTTTCGACTCTTCAGCTTCAGGACCGGCTGTCTGAAAAAGACAAGGAGCTGAAGACAATAAAGCTGGACTTAGAGCTGCAGGAAAGAGTGGCAGAAGCGAAGATTGCGGAAAAGGCTGCAGGTGCAGTAGATGAGCGTTTAACAGATGGCCATAGGGCTCCTACAGCCCGTTTGGTTGCTATATGACGTGGCCTAATGAACATTAGATGTATTTGCTAAAGGAGGGGTGCTTTGACTTCTTTATATGAGGCTGTTTGAAGTTGCTTGGAAAAGAGGTGGCTTTAACATCCTGGTACTGGTATTAGTAAGAGCTTTACCTGTATTCATACTGATTTGGGCATTAAATGAATTGTTAACACCATGTCAATCCAATCACAAAAAGGTTGTTTGTTTTGTTGGAAGGTCCTGAACAAACAAGGGAAATAATGATTACCACGGCCACTACCTTTCAACCAGCAGTTCAAATACCCACTTATTGTTTTAGCTTGTTCAGAGAGATGCTACCACCCCTCCTTCCACACACCTTTGTATGGAGATCTTCATGTTTCTCTCAGCTGGAGACCCGAACCTCTGTTTGGTGAGCAGGGAATTCAGGTTTTTAACCAATGAAAGAAATGTTGCTTTAGAGTGATGATAGATCTTCGCCAGTGGCTTGCTCCACGCATCGTACTGAGGCCAAACCACAGTTTCCTGGGAGATGTATCAATACAACGGCCAGGATCAGTATCAGGGCCAGACCGCCATCATCTCTTGATCAGCAGAGAACTGGGCAGTTTAAGGAAACCTGCTTCTCAGCTGATCAAGTTCCCTGCCTCCATCTCGTGCTAGTAATAACAGTAATATCTGTTTTCTGGTTTCCATTCTTTCTCTCCAGCTATCCAGGTTTGTTGTTGTTTAGTCGTTTAGTCGTGTCCGACTCTTCATGACCCCATGGACCAGAGCACGCCGGGCACTCCTGTCTTCCACTGTGTGATGGCCTGGGATTCCGATTCGGAGGATGAAACAGAGGAATCCCGGCCTGCACAGGAGTCCCCGCCTCCAGGGCCGGCTGAACTGGGGCCAGGCCTAGATGCTGAAGAGCCTGCACCTGTGGCAGTGCATCAGGAGCTGGCCCCAGGTGAGGCCCTTCTGGCCCCAGAGAGGCTTGACGACTCAGTGGCCACAGGTGAGCCTCCTCCAGGGCCCAGTAACCCTTCGGCCTCTCCTGATCTGCAGAGGTTTAGAGCAGAGAGGCGAAGGGAACTGGTTGCCCCCAGGAGGAGTGCTCGCCTTAAGGCCAGAGGAGGCGGGGCTCCTGGGGGCCGGGACCGCCCCTGGCCTTAGAAGAGGATAAAAGCCCAGTCAGCCCGGCCCCAGGTTGCGGGAGCAACGTCGTTGTTGGCTTCGGACCTTCCTGTGTTCTTGATCCCTGCTCGGCCTCCTGTTCCTGACTATCCGGTACTCCTGTTCCCTGCTCGGCCTCCTGTTCCCGACCATCCGGTGTACCTGTTCCCTGCACAGCCTCCTGTTCCAGCGTTCCTGTTCACCGCCCGGCACTCTGCCTCGGACCTTGCCCCTCTTCGTGTGGACTTTGCTACACCCAAGGTACCTTACCCCCGGGACCAGCACAGTTTGCTCCCGCCACCTCCCGCACTCCCCCTTCGTCGGGGTGCGTTCGGGAAGAGCCAGAGGCCATGGCTGAACAGGCGGCTGCACTGGTGGCTTTGGCCCAGGAGAACCAGGCCTTGTCTCACACCGTGCAGCAGCTCAGTGACGCGGTTGAGGCCCTTCAGCAACGCTTGGAAGCCCTACCGGCTTCTGGGGCCGACGCCCCGGCTCCGGGCAAGTACCCAGTGGCTTTGCCTGAGAAATTTGATGGAGCCCCGGCCAGCTTTCCCATGTTCCTGGCCCAGGCCAAACTGTATATTCAGGGGCGAGCCCGGAACTTTCCTGACGACCGTACCAAGGTGCACTTTTTGATTAGCTTGTTAAAGGACCAGGCGGCCAAGTGGGCGTTGCCGCTACTCAGGCAAGACTCCCCCTTGCTGGCAGACTATACGGGGTTTTGCAATCGTTTGGAGGCCGCGTTCGGCAACCCCCAGAAAGAGAGTCAAGCCAACCGGGCGATTCGGCATTTGAAACAGGGCAAGTCCACGGTGGCCACATATACCACGGAGTTCCGGCTGTTGGCACAGGACTTGACCTGGAATGACTCGGCACTGCGGGACCAGTATCTCGAAGGGCTTTCGGACGAGGTACTGGACCAGTTGGCCACAATGGAACGCCCCACCACGCTGGACACTCTCATTCAACGGAGTCTACAAATAGGCGACCGGTTGGAGGATCGTCGTCAGGCCCGGGGTCGCCGTCACTTCCAGTTCACGGCACCAGCTTTTTCCGGCAGCCCCACGGTCACAACTGATTTAACGGAGGAGCCTATGCAGCTCGGGGCAGTGCGGCCACGCCTTTCCCCCGCAGAGAAGGCGCGGCGTCGGGATGGAAATCTCTGTCTTTACTGTGGCGGAAGTGGACACTTCGCTCGGTCCTGCCCTGAGAAACGCCAGCCGCAGGGAAACCGCCAACCCCAGTAGCTGATGGCCCTAGCTACCGGGGGTCCCAAACCGTACAGAATGGGCCCGCACCAATGGACTTGCAACATCTTATGGTTTCGGTACGTTTATACCCTCCAGGTGGGCCCTGGATCCTCACCCATGCTTTGGTAGATTCAGGGGCAACCCGCTCCTATATGGACGCTGCTTTTGCCGCCCATCATCAGGTGCCACTTCGGAACAAGCCAGTACCGGTCCAGGTGGAAGCGATTGACGGACGACTTCTGCGTTCAGGTGCCGTTACTCAGGAGACCCAGCCTCTGGTCCTGTGTCTCCAGCAGCACCGGGAGTTGCGAACTTTGGACATTGCCTCTATGCCCCGCTTCCCCCTGGTGCTCGGGATGGACTGGCTGGAGGCCCACAACGTTCAGATTGACTGGGTCAAACGGACCGTGCACTTCCCAGACCCATGTTCCCATGCTCAATCCGGAACGCTGGCGGCCGCGCCCTCAGAGGAGGCAGCACCCACGCTCCCAGCCGTGTACCAGGACTACCAGGACGTGTTCGAGGAACGGGGGGCAGACCAGCTGCCGCCGCATCGGCCTTTTGACTGCGGCATAGACCTCCAACCCGGAGCGCCTTTACCAGTGAGTCGCTTATATTCCCTAACAGAGCCAGAGCGCGAGGCTTTGCAGGACTTCTTGCGCAAGAACCTGGAGCGTGGGTTCATTAGGCCTTCCACCTCGCCCACCGCGGCGCCGGTGCTTTTTGTTAAGAAGAAATGTGGGGAACTCCGCCCTTGCCATGATTACCGAGCCCTGAACAAAATTACCGTCCCAGACCGGTACCCCTTGCCCCTTATCTCGGAGCTGCTGGAGCGGGTGCAAGGGGCACAGGTGTTCACCAAGCTGGACCTCCGGGGGGCCTACAACTTGATTCGGATCCGAGCCGGGGATGAGTGGAAGACAGCGTTTGGGACCCGGTACGGGCAGTTCGAATATTTGGTTATGCCTTTCGGTTTGTGCAACGCGCCTGCTGTGTTTCAACGCTACATCAACCACGTGTTTCAGGACCTGTTAGACAAGTACGTGGTGGTGTATTTGGATGACATACTGATTTACTCCCGTGACCCGGCTCGCCATGAGGGGCATGTCCGGACCGTGCTGCAGCGCTTGCGTGAGCACCGTTTGTACGCAAAGCTCAGCAAGTGCGAGTTCCATCAGCGGACTGTGGACTTCCTTGGTCACCGGCTCTCTCCAGATGGGGTGCAAATGGACCCGGGGAAGGTGACAGCGGTTCAAGAATGGGCGGCACCCCGGAACCGCAAGGACCTACAGCGTTTCCTGGGGTTCGCCAATTACTACCGGACCTTCATCGCTGATTATGCTCATCGCACCACCCCGTTGACCCGGCTACTGCGCCCAAAGACGCCGTTTTCCTGGGACAAGGAGGCAGAGGAGGCGTTTCAGGGGTTGAAGGCCTGTTTCCAGAGGGCACCAATCTTACAACATCCTGACCCCTCTCGACCCTTTGTGGTGGAGACCGACGCTTCCAGTACGGCTCTCGGTGCCGTCTTGTCTCAACAGATTGGTCCTGAAGCGCCACTCTTACCCTGTGCCTTCTATTCCCGCCAGCTCCTACCAGCGGAGCGTAACTATACTGTGTGGGAGCGGGAACTACTGGCCATCAAGGTAGCCTTTGAGGTCTGGCGCCACCATCTTGAGGGGGCACGACATCCGGTGGAGGTGAGAACCGACCACCGGAATCTGGAGTACCTCCAGACCACCCGCAAGCTGAACCAAAGACAGATCCGGTGGGCGTTGTTCTTTTCCCGGTTCCAGTTCCGGATCCGCTACATCCCTAGCTCTCAGAATCAGAAGGCGGATGCCCTGTCCCGGAAACCTGACGACAACGCAGACACGGTACAGCAAGCAGAACCCACCACGATCCTACCTCCGGCTGCATTCCTGGCCACCCAGGAGGCGCAGCCACTGCAGGTTCGGGTGCGGGAACAGCAGCGGGTCGACGCTTGGGCCCAGGAACGACTCCGGGAGCTGGCTGAAGGGTCCAGCCCACAGTATCCGGGGCTGGTCCTGCATCAGGGCCTTCTGCTGCACCACGGTCGTTTGTACATCCCGCCAGGGCCACTACGGCTGGAGGTTCTCCGGATGGCCCATGATGCCCCAGCAGCGGGGCACTTTGGACGGTATCGGACCACCCATCTGGTCAGTCGAGAGTTTTGGTGGCCCCGCCTGAAGGCTGACGTGGCTCGCTACGTTGCTGGTTGTGATGTCTGCCGGCGCGCCAAGGGACCTACCGGGCGACCCCCCGGCCTACTTCAGCCATTGCCAGTTCCACCGCACCCTTGGCACACGGTTTCGTTGGACTTTGTAGTGGACTTACCCTCGTCTCGTGGCTGTACCTGCCTTCTGGTTTTCTCCGACCATTTCACCAAGATGGTGCACTGCGCTCCCTGTCCATCTGTACCCACAGCCAAGGAAACTGCTCAGCTGTACCTTCAGCATGTCTTCCGCCTGCATGGCCTACCTGAGCGCGTGGTGTCCGACCGGGGCGTTCAGCTCACATCCCGGTTCTGGCAAGCACTACACCGGACCCTCGGGACGGAGGTCTGCCTCTCGTCAGCCTACCACCCACAGACCGATGGCCAGACGGAACGGGCGAACGCGGTGCTGGAGCAGTACCTCCGGTGTTACTGCAGTTACCAGCAGGATGACTGGGTCGACCACCTGGCATTGGCGGAGTTCGCCTACAATAACGCGGTGAATGCGTCCACCCAGCAGACCCCGTTCCAGGCCAGTTATGGTTATCATCCACGGCTGTTTCCAGAGGTGCTGCCGACATCCGCAGTCCCGGCGGTGACGGAGTGGCTTCAAGAGCTCCAGTCCCAGCAACAGCTTTTGGTGGAGCAACTGCACCAGGCCAAGGAAGCGTACAAGGCCCAGGCCGACCGCCACCGCCAGGTGGGGCCGGAACTTCGCGTCGGTGACCTGGTTTGGCTCTCCACTCGCCACCTCCACCCCTCTCGACCTTCGCGGAAGTTGGACGCCCGCTTCACCGGCCCGTTCCCTATCGTAGACCAAGTCTCTCCTGTGGCATTTCGTCTCCGGTTACCCGCAACCCTGAAGGTTCACCCGGTCTTCCACAGGTCCCTTTTGAGTCCGGTGGCCCCACCCGACGAGTTCCACCCGAACCGTCCCCGACCGCAGCCAGTGTTGGTTCGGGGAGAGCCTGAGTACGAGGTGGAACGCATCCTGGACTCCCGATACCGCAGGGGGAAGCTGCAGTATCTCATTGACTGGAAGGGGTACGGACCGGAGGACCGTTCCTGGGAACCAGCGGCCAACGTCCACGCACCTGCCTGCCTCCGAGAGTTCCATGCGACGTACCCCGGCAAGCCGGGTCCGGACCCTCGGTTGAGGGGGGGGCCTGGGAGGGGGGATGGTGTGATGGCCTGGGATTCCGATTCGGAGGATGAAACAGAGGAATCCCGGCCTGCACAGGAGTCCCCGCCTCCAGGGCCGGCTGAACTGGGGCCAGGCCTAGATGCTGAAGAGCCTGCACCTGTGGCAGTGCATCAGGAGCTGGCCCCAGGTGAGGCCCTTCTGGCCCCAGAGAGGCTTGACGACTCAGTGGCCACAGGTGAGCCTCCTCCAGGGCCCAGTAACCCTTCGGCCTCTCCTGATCTGCAGAGGTTTAGAGCAGAGAGGCGAAGGGAACTGGTTGCCCCCAGGAGGAGTGCTCGCCTTAAGGCCAGAGGAGGCGGGGCTCCTGGGGGCCGGGACCGCCCCTGGCCTTAGAAGAGGATAAAAGCCCAGTCAGCCCGGCCCCAGGTTGCGGGAGCAACGTCGTTGTTGGCTTCGGACCTTCCTGTGTTCTTGATCCCTGCTCGGCCTCCTGTTCCTGACTATCCGGTACTCCTGTTCCCTGCTCGGCCTCCTGTTCCCGACCATCCGGTGTACCTGTTCCCTGCACAGCCTCCTGTTCCAGCGTTCCTGTTCACCGCCCGGCACTCTGCCTCGGACCTTGCCCCTCTTCGTGTGGACTTTGCTACACCCAAGGTACCTTACCCCCGGGACCAGCACACACTGCCTCCGGCAGCTTGGTCAGACTCATGTTTGTAGCTTCGAGAACACCGTCCAACCATCTTGTCCTCTGTCGTCCCCTTCTCCTTGTGCCCTCAATCTTTCCCAACATCAGGGTCTTTTCCAGGGAGTCTTCTCTTCTCATCAGGTGGCCAAAGTATTGGAGCCTCAGCTTCAGGATCATGTTATTGACATTTTGACTCCTTTTCTTAACCTCATTCAGCCCTCTGCCCTCCAGTAGCCTCCTTTAGGTTTACTCTCTCCCTTCCCCTATCACCTGCATGACCCTTTCTTCCCAGTCGTCTCTTGCATTCCTTAGAGATGGGGATGGACTCATTAGATGCTTGTCCAACTTGAAGCCTATGTTCTGTTTTCTTTAACAAATTGCATATTTGTTTATTCTAAGCCAGAGTCTTGGTGTTAGTTCCTCGTCTTAGAAAACTCTTTTGGGTGTGGCTCACCATGACTATGGGCTAAAGATCCTAAAGTAAGTTCCTTGAGTATATGTATGTAATGGTAAACATATGTAGACAAGGACACTTGGTGACAATGTTATGAAGCTGGTAAGAGGTTTGAAAGAGAAACGGGAATATGGCTTATTCGCTAGCATGATTGTGAAAAGGTTGTAACATTATTAAAGCTAATTCTCCGTAATATGCTTAATAGTAGTGGATCTGATGTCATTCCCATCTCATTGACAAAGTGAATGGAAGTGGGTTGGGGAATAGTATAGAATTGTCAGTTGATTGGCTTTCTACAGTGTCAGTAAAGAGATTGATTGATATTACCAACATTTGTAAGATAGGCTAGCCATTCTGAATCACAATGACAGAACCCTAAATATTCACAACACAAATTAAATGCATATTTAAAGTAACCCTATAGTTTTTTTGACATATATATAAAAAAACTACCATAAAACCCTTACATAGATCATAGTTACATCTTGATTATCTACCAACTAAACATTTACAGGATGTGAACTGTTTGGATTAAATTCCAAGTTATATGTTTGTTTTGGGGATGTTTGCACAGCGTTTTACTTCTGTGTATATAATAGAGAAATATTTTATTCAGTGTAGACTTTCTTTGCTCATTCAAGCTCATGGAGGAAAACTGGATAAAAAACACATGTGCCATAATCCAGCAGGGTGATCTGTGCACAGAAGTGGCATATGTATGGATGGTTCCCTGGGTAAGATCCTGCACGCTGTTTATGGAGAACCCCATATCCTGCACTTGAAGGTGGCACATATTGTGTGCTTTGCTGAACTCTATAGATTTTGCTTCTATTTTAAAAAAATCTCAAAAGCAGATTTTTCCTAGATGTATTTGAATTAAGATAGGTTAGTTTGGGTTGCCTTCAAAAGATGTTAATACTGTATGTTGCTGGGATTCACTAGTGTTAATCACTGCAGTTGGTATTAAACTACCGTATTTTTCGCCCTATAGGACGCACTTTTTCCCCTCCAAAAATGAAGGGGAAATCTGTGTGCGTCCTATGGGGCGAATGCAGGCTTTCGCTGAAGCCTGGAGAGCGAGAGGGGTCGGTGCGCACCGACCCCTCTTGCTCTCCAGGCTTCAGGAAGCTATCCGCAAGTCTTGCAAACCCGGGGGGAGGTCCCGCGGGCTACCAAGGCTTGCGGGCAGCAGCCTGCAGCCCACATGCTCGGGGGACAGCGGGGAGGCGCAGCGCCGCCACCCCGCTATTCCTCGACCTGGTCTGGAGGCTGGGGGGGGCGGAGAAGAAAGCTTGCTTCTCCCCCCTGCCAGCCCCACAACCTCGGGGGATAGCGGGGAGGCGGAGCACCGCCACCCAGCTGTTCCCCGACCTGATCTGGAGGCTGGCGGGGGGGAGTAGCAGGCTTGCTTCTCCCCCCTGTCAGCCCCACAACCTCGGGGGATAGCGGGGAGGCGGAGCACCGCCACCCCGCTATTCCCCAACCTGATCTGGAGGCTGGGGGGGGGAGAGAGAAGCAAGCTTGCTTCTCCCCCCCCCAGCCCCACAACCTCGGGGGATAGTGGGGAGGCGGAGCACCGCCACCCCGCTATTCCCCAACCTGATCTGGAGGCTGGGGGGGGGGGAGAAGCTGGCTTGCTTTCCCCCCCTGCCAGCCCCACAACCTCGGGGGATAGTGGGGAGGCGGAGCACCGCCACCCCGCTATTCCCCAACCTGATCTGGAGGCTGGCGGGGGAGAGAAGCAGGCTTGCTTCTCCCCCCTGCCAGCCCCACAACCTTGGGGGATAGCGGGGAGGCGGAGCACCGCCACCCCGCTATTCCCCAACATGATCTGGAGGCTGGGGGGGGGGGAGAAGCAGGCTTGCTTTTCCCCCCTGCCAGCCCCAAAACCTCGGGGGATAGTGGGGAGGCGGAGCATCGCCACCCCGCTATTCCCCAACCTGATCTGGAGGCTGGCGGGGGAGAGAAGCAGGCTTGCTTCTCCCCCCTGCCAGCCCCACAACCTCGGGGGATAGTGGGGAGGCGGAGCACCGCCACCCCGCTATTCCCCAACCTGATCTGGAGGCTGGCGGGGGAGAGAAGCAGGCTTGCTTCTCCCCCCTGCCAGCCCCAGAACCTCGGGGGATAGCGGGGAGGCGGAGCACCGCCACCCCGCTATTCCCCAACCTGATCTGGAGGCTGGCGGGGGAGAGAAGCAGGCTTGCTTCTCCCCCCTGCCAGCCCCAGAACCTCGGGGGATAGCGGGGAGGCGGAGCACCGCCACCCCGCTATTCCCCAACCTGATCTGGAGGCTGGCGGGGGAGAGAAGCAGGCTTGCTTCTCCCCCCTGCCAGCCCCACAACCTCAGGGGATAGTGGGGAGGCGGAGCACTGCCACCCCGCTATTCCCCAACCTGATCTGGAGGCTGGGGGGGGGGGGGAGAAGCAAGCATGCTTCTCCCCCCCCCCCAGCCTCCAGATCAGCCCCACAACCTCGGGGGATAGTGGGGAGGCGGAGCACCGCCACCCCGCTATTCCCCAACCTGATCTGGAGGCTGGGGGGGGGGGAGAAGCAGGCTTGCTTCTCCCCCCTGCCAGCCCCACAACCTCGGGGGATAGCGGGGAGGCGGAGCACCGCAACCCCGCTTTTCCCCGATCTGATCTGGAGGCTGGGGGGGGGGGGAGAAGCAGGCTTGCTTTTCCCCCCTGCCAGCCCCACAACCTCGGGGGATAGCGTGGAGGCGGAGCACCGCCACCCAGCTGTTCCCCGACCTGATCTGGAGGCTGGGGGGGGGGAGAGAAGCAGGCTTGCTTCTCCCCCCTGCCAGCCCCACAACCTCGGGGGATAGCGGGGAGGCGGAGCACCGCCACCCCACTATTCCCCAACATGATCTGGAGGCTGGGGGGGGGAGAAGCAGGCTTGCTTCTCCCCCCTGCCAGCCCCACAACCTCGGGGGATAGCGGGGAGGCGGAGCACCGCCACCCCGCTATTCCCCAACCTGATCTGGAGGCTGGGGGGGGGGAGAGAGAGAAGCAAGCTTGCTTCTCCCCCCCCCAGCCCCACAACCACGGGGGACAGCGGGGCAATCCGCTGCCCCACGGAGGCTAGAGCGGCTGTCCCTGAAGGCAGAAGAGGGAGACGGAGTGCTCCGTCTCCCTCTTCTAGCTTGGGTATGCTTGCGCAAATCTGGGGGGGAAATAAAAATTTTTTCCTTGATTTCCCCCCCAAAAAACTAGGTGCGTCCTATGGGCCGGTGCGTCCTATAGGGCGAAAAATACGGTAAGTTTTATTCAGGGTGGACCTACTGAAATTAATGGACCTAACTTAATCATTTTTATTCATTTCGATGAGTCTACTCTGAGTAAAACCTGGTTGCTTAATACCCATAATTGTGTGTTTTGCTTATCATATTTAGATTCCACTTTTACATCCAGATACAACATACAGATGAATGTTTATCTTACATTTGAAATTGTGATAGAATCATGATAGAAGAGCGTGTAATAAAAGGCACTGGGGAAGTGTGTTATAAAACTTTTACCTTGTACTTTGAGAAGGATCTTAAAATAATAAAAACTCAAGCTGAAAAGCCCTTGTTAATATGAAACAGGGAGGAAGAGTACAAAATACAGAATGTTGATCCCTATAGAATCACTAAAACAATATTTTCTTCAATTTATCAAAGCTGTGATGTAACTTTTATAAATATTATCTATGTCTAACAAACATGTATCTTTGTGCGTGTGTGTGTGTGTGTGTGTGTATGCACGCACACACACGCATTTGAAAGAAAGGCATGCAAAAAGTTCCCCCCGGAATTTCCATAGTAGCCAATCAGGCTGTTGACCAAACTGGCTTTGAAATTCAAAAGCAGCTTCCCTTGTTAGTAAGATTCCTGCTTTTTTGGTGTTTGAGAAGAAGTTAACTGGGAGAAATAGTGCAAGGAAGCAGATGGAGAATTAAAACAGCAAGGAAATATAGCTAGGGTGGAAAATATGCACACCATCAATGTGGATGCATAGGACTGTACCTTGGACCTGTGTTCAAGTCTCATCCCAGCCGTCAATTTACTGGGTGGTTTTAGATGAGTCCTAGCATTTTATATATCTGGGCAGAAAATGGGAATAATAATGATTCAGTCCTTTCACATTTAAAAAGCTGGGTTAAACATTTTTGTATACATTTGGTTTTGTGCAAAGTTAGACCCTGGGTTTGGGAATCTGTGTGCTGCAACATGCCTCTTTAGAAATTTTAGAAGAAATGGTCAGTTGACCAACTCAATTCTGTGGCCACTAGAGGCTGCTATTCCTTCTTAGTGTTTAGTTAGTTTATTCATTCGTTTGTTTAATTATTTAAAGCATTTTCCTCTGCTCTTCAGCCAAAAAGCCTCCCAGAGCAAATTACAAATTGTTCCTTCAGGATTACAATATAAAAAGATATAGGAAGCTGCCTTGTATTGGGTCAGGCCATTGGCTCAACTCAGTATCTTCTGCACTGCCTGGCATTGTAGGACTTTTACTTGGAGATGCTGGAGATTGAATATGGGCCTTTTGAATGTGAAGTAGATGCTGTCCCAGTGAGGATAAAAGCCAACTTTGGCACTAGTTTTTAGTTCCAAAGTTCCAAAGTTCCTACAATGACTGGCTGCAATGGAAACAATTCAAAGAGGGAAGAAGCCCAATGTTGCTGGTTTCTCAGCTGGCCAGAAGCACTGTCCCTGCTTTCCATCTCCTGATGCTGGTGGAACGATTGTTGCAAGATGGCAATTAGCGTTTCACAGCTTCTTATAGTTGAAGGGAAAGCTGTACACAGTGGTACTTTGGGTTACATACGCTTCAGGTTACAGACTCCGCTAACCCAGAAATAGTGCTTCAGGTTAAGAACTTTGCTTCAGGATGAGAACAGAAATTGTGCTCCAGCGGTGCGGCGGCAGCAGGAGGCCCCATTAGCTAAAGTGGTGCTTCAGGTTAACAACACTTTCAGGTTAAGAACAGACCTCCGGAATGAATTAAGTACTTAACCCGAGGTACCACTGTATATGTCAAAGGTGTGAAAGCAGGAATGGAATGGAAGATGGATGGAAGAAGAGGAAACATAAACTAGAAGACAAAAATGTTAGGGGAACCCAGAGGCTGAGAAACCACACAAGGTGTCAGTATGCCTACTTCTGAAGCAGATTAATGTTAAACGGATGCGTGATTTAAGGAGACAAATAGGCAATCATTAGGATTAGTAGAATCGTTTTGTCATCTGATACACAAACTATATGTTCTGGTTTCCAAGGAACTGAGATATCCTTGTGACATATAGCTCCACAACATGAAGACTCGCCAAATACCCACAACGTGTGTTTGTGTGTGTGTGTAAAAAATAAAATCCATGCAGTCAATATTTTGTGGAAGAAAACTTGAAAACAGATTTGATGCTGTAATTTTGAACATTATGTCCAATTATGAATGAAGTTGTCTGTGGAGTCCTCTGTTAAATCTTCTTAATGTTATGATTTGTCTCTTCACTTAAAAATGTATGTGGCTTTTTTTAATATTACCAACCTTATGTTCTTAAGCGTACAGATAGTCCACTGAAGGCTAGCAGGCTAATTCCTGGAGATGGCACCAGGCTTTAGCTGATGAGTAATGTGTTGTAAAGACTCTCGTATGAGATCTAAATCAGTGTTGACCATATCTGAAATAGGAAGGATAGGAACTTGCCTTAGTGAGCTAGTGTGAGGATGAGAGAAACTAAAGCATTTTCAACCTGACCTGAAATGTGCCACTGTTAGATTTTGAATATGCATATATGATAGTTTATCCAGTTCTGTCCCAATAGTTCCTGCTGTTGAGGCCTGAGGATGTGCAGAAGGCGCTTCTGACTGTCCATCCAACCACTTGCCCTGTGTCCAGCCTGCAAGTTGTGGGGTGTTGACCAGGGAGGAGCAAGAGGTGGTTAACACATCGTTATGTGAGGGGGTTGTCCCTTTTGTACTTGTTCTGTTGAAGCTGAGAGTTGCCAGGATTTTTTTCAGCAGGAACTGGCCAAAACTGGGAGGCTTCTGAATGCACAAAACATGGCTACCTTCTGCTGAAAAAACACTGGCTAACAGTTTGCTTGATTCAGGCATGGCTGGAAGAAGAGTAAGACTAGGCCTTGGTTTTTATATTTAAAAAACCAGTGCAATGCTTAAGTCTGACTCACTGAAGGCCAAGAGACCAAAGTCCAACTTACTCAAACACCAGCAGGAAAATAATGTTTTCGAGAGCTACTTTATTGTGGTAACAAAGTGACTGAGATGCAAACCTAGAAGCTTCTGCCTCACATCTTGCTTCTGCTAGGAACTGCTAGACAGCCTTAAGCAATCTATGGTCTCTCATTCCTGCTGTGTACAAGTTGGGAATGACGTCCCTTGCAGGGTTGTTGTAATAATTACAAAGATAATATTTGCAAAGCACCCTAAAAGGCTGATTATAGTTCATAATATAAAATTTTGAATGCGGTCTTTGTTGTTTATAAGAGAAACATATGGGACCCAACCAACAGCCCACCCCACCTTTCACTGCACTGCACCACTGAGGAGAGAATATTTTTATTTTTCATACTATTAATGGATATCACTTGTACGTCAAAATGGCTCTCGGTGGTTTATGACTATAAAATCAATCTGTGATTAAAAGGCAGAAAAGCATTAAAACATCCTTAATTAAAATATATAATTAAACACATAGCAATTAAAACAGTTTTAAAACAGTTAAAACAATAAAGTCACAAGTTCCATTCAGGTGAATGCTTGCCTAAACAGCTGCATTTTCAGGAGCTGGTGGAATGTCCACACTGAGGAGACCTCTTGAATTTCAGCAGAGATGGCTTTTCACAACCGTGGTGCCACCCATGAAGAAGCACACCTCCATATTACAAGCTGATGATCATCAAACATTGGCAAAACTCCCAATGATCTCAGTACCCTTAATGGGTAGTGAAGAGGAAGATGGTTTTTCAGGGAGCTTGTCCAGAGTTACCGTATTTTCCCGTGTATAAGACTAGGTTTTCCCCCTAAAAAATAATGTCAAAAATTAGAGGAGCGTCTTATACTCTGAGCCATCTTCTCCCATTTCTTAAGTCTGAGTCCCCCAAAATAAGATGCCCCCATGTCTTATACATGGGGGCATCTTATAGACAGAAAAATATGGTATTTAGGCTTTGTATGTAAGTAGCAGAACCTTAACATTGTCTCAGTAGCTAATAGGCAGCCAGTGCAGACCCCGGGCATATGTGCCCAATAAGAAACAACACTCACCATCCAGGCCGTGGCATTCTGCACTAGCTGCAGCCTCCAGAACAGCCCAACAAAGAGTTCCAGTAGTCCAGGGGTGTGGTTACCAATACACATGTCACAGTGGCCAGGTTTACCTGTCCATGAAAGGGTGTGATTCATGCACCAACCAAAGCTGAGGATAGGCACTCTTTGCCACAGACACCACCTGGGCCTCCATGGGCAAAGATGGGCAGAGCAACGGATGTGACTCTTCCAGTTGTACTGCAAGCTGCATTCAAACCATAGAGAAGCCATGGATTTCTACAGACATCTCTCTATATCCAGGCAATTGGAAGGCATTAGAACAGTTCAAGCACGCATTCCAGCATTTAGGAGGGGATGGTGGTATGGCCTAGGAGAAGGAGATGAGGCCATTATAGGCCTTTCTAAAGGCCCCCAGTTAATCCTATCTCTTTTTCTTTGTCTGGTCCACAGTGTGCATCCTTTTCTCTTTACCACCATAAACCATAGGTTCCCCCACCCTCATCGGGTCTGTTTGCCAGACCCTCCAAGTGTCCCTATTTTCCAGGGATGTCCCTGATTTAGAGAAGCCGTCTTGGTTTCTGATTTGGTCCTTGAATGTCCCAGTTTTTCTTAGGATACCCCTATTTTCATTGGCGAAATGTTGGAGGGTATGGAGCAGGCACAGGCAAACTCGGCCCTCCACATGTTTTGGGACTACAACTCCCATCATCCCTAGCTAACAGGACCAGTCGTCAGGGATGATGGGAATTGTAGTCCCAAAACATCTGGAGGGCCGAGTTTGCCTATGCCTGGTATGGAGTTTTCCGACCCCTGACTGAAGGCAATCCTGTATAAGGAAGGTTTTTTTTTTCATGTTACGTTTTTATATATGTTGGAAGCTGGCCAGAGTGGCTGGGGCAACCCAGTAAGATGTGTAGGGTATAAATAGTAAAATTATCATTATGGAATAGGATGTCCCTATTTTCATCACAGAGATGTTGGAGAATCTATTTTCCACTCCCTTATCTCAGTTCCACCCTTCTCTTCCTTCATTTTCTGTTTCTGCTGCTCCTCACCTCCCCAGTTCTGCCATTTCTTTGCTATGTCCAGTGGTGGTACCTTTCACTCTTATGAATGTGTTCAGTCTTTTGTAATAGTAGAACCTGATGTTATCCAATGAAGCTGAAACTTAGGAGCTTAAGGGTAGACAAAATGGGGGCACAATCAGCCCCGGAGTATTAAGTTTTGGAGGCTTGTTCTAGTAGCTAAATGCCGCTTCAGTAAAAACCACCTTAAAAAATTCTGTAGCTGGTTCAACACATGCAATAGGGCAGGATGTTCCAGGTAAACACAGTCAGGTAGCCAGTTTGTTCATATTTGTTGTTTTATTAAAGTCCTTGGCCAATGGCCATGTTGCCATTGAGAAAATATATTGTCTATGCTAAAAGTCAGGTAATTGCTACTGTTTTTATTTATAAAAAAGAATTCTGTCAGGCAAATAACCCTTAACAATAATTTAACTGTTTGTTCCTCATTTGTATGAAAATGTTGCCTTTTGCTGAGACCTTCAGCGGTTTATAATGAACATCAGAAGCAGAGAGGAGTTAAAGGACAATACCCCCCCACAATTTTTTAGGAGGCAGAAAACCAGGGTGGAGAGACCATACCACACACACAAAATAAGGTTATCTAATTTTGCTGAGTAGCACAGAGTAATTTACAGTGTGGAATTTGGGTGGAGGGGTGTTGGTTCCAAACACCCAGCTTGAGAATCATTCATAACCTGCGCAGTTCTGGTGAGATTAAGAGAAAGTAGCATCCCACATATATACAGCTGTTAAATATGCACTTAAAAGCAGCACCATAATGCTTTAAGTGCCAAGCATTTATAAAACTATAGTCTGGCTGCATCTGTGTTTAATAAATGCAGGTCCCCTAAACAACTAACATTGTGCACATATTATAAAAAAGAGGGCAGCACCACAAATAATTGCCACAAGTAATTTGTCGTGAGTTTATTGTTTACAGGAAACATTTTTCAGAGTTGCCTTAATTTGTATTCTGTGTGTATATTCCATATTCCAGTTCTTTTGAAATGCTCCTTTAAATTCCCCTGCAAATTTCTCTCATTGTACCACTCTTCCTTTTTGCCTTTCAATGAGGATTTAAAATTTAAGTGAAATGTGACACACATTACTTTAAATGAGGTGGGAAAAGTTACGATTGTTGTGGTTGTAAACAAGCAACAGTTTGGGCTTGGAGGAGAGAACAATCCAGTGACACACAAGAAATAAGGATTATATTTGCATTGGTAATTCCATATTACCTTAAAAGTGCTCCTTTTTATCTTTCGCTGATCAGTAAAGGGAAATATCTACCATTTCATTTAAGCTCAATCGACAGACTTTTTTTAGATGCCATTTATTTTTTCTTTCTTGCATGTCATCCATTAAAGATTAGCTGTGGAAGGTTGGAGCATGGAGAGATTATGAATGACAGAACAACTCCTGTGGAATAATAATCAGTTTTTGATATTTAATGCTGTTTGACTTTTGCAGACACATTTCTTATTAACCTTTGATACAAAGAGAAATCCAGGTTCCTGATATCTCATGGAGGAGATGAATTTGAGATCCTCTTCCAATTAAACTGAAATAAGGCCAATATTGGGCTTTAGCCAAAAGATCTCAACAGTTCCCAACCCTTGTGTTTATAAATCTAAATATGTGTGACATTCTATTTTTAAAAGTATGTAACGAACATAGTTTTACTAATAATTGAGTCGTAAAATTATTCTTTCTATATACAGTATGTATCTAGCCTTAGTTTTGGTGTAAGATTCATATGTTATGCAAATTCATTTCCTAAACCTTTCGTCTGATGGTTTCTTGATAAAGGCAAAGACTTTTAATGCACTATAGGTGTGGTTTACTTCCACTAAAATCAATCAGAGATTTGCCATAGACTTCTGTAAACTTGCTCAACTCATAGCATTAAGAAATTTGAAACAAGGCAGTGGTTTTGCTTCTCAAGAATTCTAGTAATTCATATGAAGAATGTGTGAGGTGGAGAGCCTCAGCGTAAAACCATATTCTGTAAATATGGGTACATTTATAAAATAAGCTTGTGTCACAGATGCCAGATAGCACGTTTTGAAACTATAGAATAATTCTCAGTGACTGAAAGTGCAATCATATATCCCACCTAGGAATAAACCTCATTGAACTCAGTGGGACTTACTTCTGAGTAGACACAGTTAAGATTACACAGCCGGTCATCAATATGCTATGTGTATGAATTATTCAATATAGTTGTTAATTGTGTATGTTCTTGCTAGCAAAATGCCCTTCTGTAGACTCAGAAGTATCCCAGTAGCTCCTTTGAGAGACTACTTTATTGATGAGAGACATTCATCTGCATACAATTCAAAATCCCCGAATTTTCACTATTTAGCTAAGCAAGGATTTTTGGAATTGCGGCTGCAAGACAGTAGTGTAGATCCTGAAAAGTCATTGTCACCACTGCAAAAATTACTATTTTGAAAGGAGGAGGGTGGTTTTCGCACCGGTACAAGGACTGGTTTCAGTAAGAAACTGTAAATGCAGTGTAGATAAAGGTATACGTATTCTCATTTGCATGCCTTCTCTTTCATTTTCTTTTTGCGTAGCTGAGTAAACAGGAATGCCACAGTGCAATGTCTCTTTGCTTGCTTATTGCTAAACAGTTCAGGTTCTTCGGTAAAATCAGTACATTTACAGCACCCAAAATTTAGGAGCTGTTGAGTACTGCAAACTAAATACATACAACAAACACACGGCGACAAGGGTGTCAGCACATTCTATCTGTGTTTGCACACATTGCTTTATCTACCAAGTCACATTTATATGTAAATGACTTTAAGTCTGTAATTCCTAGTACTGACCTGTCAAAAACTGTTCTACTTCTATTTTATTCGTGCGTCTTTCTAATGCTTCTACATTTCAGTTATCCTAATGACGTCAGAACAACATAATAAAAAGTGTATCGTGACTTGGGGCTATTTCCATTCATTTTAACAGGACCACAATCTGGTCCTTAGAAAATTTTATGGGATTATCAGTATTTTGCAATACGTTACGTGCACAATCTGATTAGTACCATATTGTAATGACCCGTACATATATACACAAATTTCTATATTGGCACAGAGAGGATCCAAAGCTCTCTGGGTTGCAACAATTGCTAAACTCCAAAATAAAAACCCACCAAAGAAGTTTCATGTTTTAGGTCTCTTACGTCTTCCCCTTCCCAAACAATTTTCCTTACTCCTTTTTTTTATTTTTTACTCCTTTCCAGGAGATTATTAACTAAACAAAAAATGATTATAAGTAGATTTACCATTAATGAACGAAGAAGAAGAAAAGCAAGCAGCCCATTACAGGAATCTCAGATTCAAAGGATGGCATGACAGAACAAGCTTTATCTCTCTCTTCGCCCCCCCCCCCCCCGTCCTCCCCGTCCTTTTAAAATGAGAACAAAAATGGAAAATGTTATTTGTTCTCCATTTTCCACTCCCATGACATATTAACTCTATATCGGCCTGTATAATCTAAAAATATCTTTCAGATTAGAAAAGCTTTATCTTTACTAGAGATGTCCTCAACATAAAAAGTACCCTTTCGTCCCTTCTATTGACCTTTTTGGGTAGAAGACATCTGTGCATATCCATTAGAAGTCCTGTGATCATTCCTTCACCAGCTCTAAGGAAAATCCTAGGTCACTCAGAGTTCAACAGCCCCTAATCCTGAATACTAAATCCAAAATCACAAAACTACTCACAACAGTCTCCTCATTATTGCAGCAAATTTCTTTCTTTCTTTTTTTCTTTCTTTCTTTTTTTAACTTACTGAGGATACCTAAGCAACGATTGCAATCAGAACTACGAAGAAAACTTAGAAAATGTTCACAATAGAAACGGGGGGTGGAAATGTGGGAGGGAGCTGCTTCTAAAGATGTTGACATTTTAGGTGCCATTTTTTGTTATTTTTAATTTTTCTTGCAGAAAGGAGAAATTGTAGGTGGTATTCTCATTTTGCAAAAAAGGAGGGGGGAATCATACTGGATTTTTTGCAAGAAATAATCTGCAACAATTAAGTCTCAGTGTGGCGTAGCACAAAGTTAAGAGTTCTGTGCATTATATTTACTTGTAGATCTTAGCTGTTGGCTGTTTTAAGTCCTTAAAAAAATCCAGACCGTACGAGTTTTGCAAGTATGGTGTTTTTTTTAATATCCCTTTTTTCTGCCATCAGTTCAGTTTCTATATTTATCCAGATGACCCCTAAGAAATCAGCAAACAGACATCTTTTCTGGGAAATGCCCCCCCCTCCCTTCCTCTCACCCACCTCCTCTCCAAGGTTCGGTTGTTTGGAGAATCGTGAACCAATGTTTATACTAGCATGATTTCTAACACCCTCTCTTGCTACTACTGTATTTTAAAGGTAGCTAAAAAGTGTGGCCGAAAGGTTTGCCAACTGAATCAGGTTTAACTAAGAAAATATGTACACTGCTTTGACTCAGTAAACTCATACTCCGAATGGTTCAGCTTCTTCATATTTGCTCTATCCTATATTAGAAAACAATTAGCTTACTAAACAAATTTGAGCATTTGGGGGAAAAGATCTACTTTGAGTCTCTCTCATTTGACTAAGAATTACAGGATATTTGATAAGCTTGTTTAAAAATGGACATATCCAAATATTATCGTAAACACCCAATGATTTGTTTTACCTGCAATATAAGTATTTTACTTAGTTGGCTTACATAGTAGCTAATAATATTTGTTAATGTAATTTAACTGCTGTGAACCTTTACTGAACAAATATTGAAATTTATACAAGTCAAAGAATGAGGATCTCTAATGACTTTTGTAAAGACTTCCGTTTAATAGTTAAAAGAGAAAAGTTTATATGACATAGCCAATGTAATTAACAGCAGATTTTACATTTAATAAAAAGAAAGAAGCATATGTATTTGCCTTATTCACTCCAGCATAATTTGCATTACAGTTATGGGTATTTAATGAGCAAATTCCAGCTAAAATGCTATGTTGATTTTCTAAGTGAACTTTGAAATAGCTATGTACCTTACAAAAACTGCCTGTTTACAGTTATTATCTATCTTAAAACTACAAGTCTGTTAGACTTGATGGATTGGGGACAATTACATTTCTGAAGGGGCAAATCATTTTTGTAGGCTGGGTATTTAGTAATCTTGTTACAAATAACCTAAAATACATTTTAATAATTGGAAATTTATGTTTCTATCATTTTTGAAGCAAAATGCACTCGTGTTGATTTGTTTGAACTGTTGAGTTGTAGTCACGCTCAACACTTGCGTTGAAATCAATGGGCTTAAGTGTGCTTAACTTTGGCCAATTCCTTATCTCCCTCCCCTCACTTTGCATATCATTAGCCCCTGACATTAAATGCACGTTGACTTCAATAAGCTTCACATTTCAATTAAAATGTCGTTTTTAAAAAGAAAGGGGGAAAAACAACTTAAACATACTAGGCTTGGCTGAAATATTGTTGCCAAGGTAAACCTTGGTGTTCCAGGAAATAACAAAGGTGACTTTGGAACAAGAGTCCTAAAAGTCCTTGCCAGTAGTTCCACTGAAGTACAATATCCTACCCAGAAATCTTAATAGCAGGTCACTCTTTTTTTCCCTTCCAGAGTTGGACAACTTGGAAGCAGGTTACCTATTAGACTGCCTCACCCTTCAGCTGCACTGCCCCAATGCACCTGTGGAGTGCACTTGTATAAGAATGAGGGATTTTAATATTGCAGCTCCAGCCTCCCTGGAATCAATCAGCAGCCAAAATTAGACAGGTGCCTGGAGTCATGATGCTTAGGCACGTACTGAAAACCTTCTTGTCTAAGAAATGTGTACCTGACGTGTAACCTAGTCATTTAATTGCAAATCTGCAGAAATGGTTTTAAATGGTTGGATTCAACTAATGGGACCCACAAGCAGAAATCCGCACAAGGACTTCTGCTAGTGCAAGGGGGCCTTCCCCACCCCTCCCTCCCCACACGTGCCCCTTGCACCCCGTTAAACTGGCTCTGGGGAGGGTTGGGATTTTACAGTTTTTGGAGTTTGCTGAAGTGGTTTTATTTTTCTAGAGGTTGTGCTTCTGTGCTTTATTCTGTTTTTATTTTGTGCACTGCTTTGGCAACTTCATGCCGTGAAGTGGTTTATTAATGCATTAAATAAATAAAATGAATGAAAATGATGCTGGCTTTCACCGAAAGCTCGCAATGCCCGTGATTTAAAGGAACTGATTCACATGTCCAAAAGGTTTGCTGAGGCAGCGCTCCTGTCCCATTTGGTGCTCAGAGCTGTGAACAGGTTTCTTAACACTGAATTCCATACTTCTATTTACTTTTTCTGATACTTAACTTAAATCAGCATCTCTGTAATGTAAAACCAGGTTTTAGATTTTGCTTGGTCTCCAGTGCATGGACCCTCAACAGCTTGCCCCTCTTCTTAGTGATGCTCTTTTTAATATACTCACTGCTTCCCTCTGCCTAGGCTTAACATATCTAATTTATTTTTGCCTACCCTTTTATGATTTGACTTCTAGACCCTTTATCTCAGTGACTCTCCAGCTTGTCAAAGTCCTTGAACTTAGTGCTCCAAAGTGAATAAAGTATTCTGTGTGTGGTCTTACCAGTGCTGAGTGGCATGGCAACGTTAGTTTTGAGTCTTAGCCATAGCGCTTGCATTGGGGGAACTTATTTATCTGTTACATTGTGCATTCCATCTTTCTCCAATGAGATCACAATGGCAGGTGTTTTCTTACCACCACATTTGTATGAGATAGGTTAGGCTGGTAGTGATTAGTGACCTGCATGGATTTGAAATGGTATTTCTCCTCCCAACTCCTGTGCTTTTATCCATTGTCCCGGGTTGGTTCAAGAAATTAGGCTGACAGTGTAATGCTGCAACACATCTAGTCCATAAATCTTTCTCCAGGGTGTTGCTCATCAGCCAATTACCTATGTTGCTGTGGGTATAAAAATGAGCACTAACAAACCTTGCTCAGAAATCAGGAGAAACTGCTTGGATAATGTTTGGAGATGGAAAATAGTCTAGCGTGCTTTTAGGACGTACAGATTTGTTAAATAAAATGATATTACAGGCACACACACACCCATCTACATGTGTTCAATATGTGTGCGACTGCGCCAAACCTGGAAGTAACCTGAAAATGCTACAAAAGGGGGTGGAGCAGGGTTTTTTGCAGGGTTTTCCAATGGTGTTTCAAATATACCTGATTTCACTGACATGCACATTGCATTGGAACATAACCCACACATAAATTGGGGGGGGGGTTGCCTGTATACATTTGCATTAAATAAAAGCTATCAATCAATCATTTTCCACCTTTCCAAAATTAAAACCAAAGCTGCTTATGACATATAAAATAATTGCATAACTGCAAACATAACAGAAGTAGTCATAAACAATAAACAGAACATCCAGAAGTACACAACCAAATTGAACAATTGCCCCATAAACCATAAGATCCACAATAAAGATGCAAAAAATTAACAACAACCCCTCCACAACAAAATCCCATAACAGGACCCCAACCCAACAGCTTCTGCATCTGGAGTCAGTCAAGGCCCTGCCCTCACAGCCAAGATGGTTGCAGCCAAGAAAAATCTATTAATGATATTGTATGACAGCAGTCACGAAATTAAAAGACGCCTGCTCCTTGGGAGAAAGGCAATGGCAAACCTAGACAACATCTTAAAAAGCAGAGACATCACCTTGCCAACTAAGGTCCGTATAGTAAAAGCCAGGGTTTTCCCAGTAGTGATGTATGGAAGTGAGAGCTGGACCATAAAGAAGGCTGATTGCCGAAGAATTGATGCTTTTGAATTATGGTGCTGGAGGAGACTCTTGAGAGTCCCATGGACTGCAAGAAGATCAAACGTATCCATTCTTAAGGAAATCAGCCCTGGGTGCTCACTGGAAGGACAGATCGTGAAGCTGAGGCTCCAATACTTTGGCCACCTCATGAGAAGAGAAGACTCCCTGGAAAAGACTCTGATGTTGGGAAAGATTGAGGGCACAAGGAGAAGGGGACAACAGAGGACAAGATGGTTGGACAGTGTTCTTGAAGCTACCAGCATGAGTTTGACCAAACTGCGGGAGGCAGTGAAAGACAGGAGTGCCTGGCGTGATCTGGTCCATGGGGTCACGAAGAGTCGGACACGACTAAACGACTAAACGACTAAACAACAAATGACCTTTTAGTGGCAAATGTTTGGTGAGGGTGCAAATGTTACAGTAGATATTAACCCATAACCTAAATCATTCCATTACTCTGTTCACTTTCTAATTTTCTTTTTTTGAAGAAACACGTTTGCCCTTCCTGCCACATAAAAGCCACTCCTGAAGCTAAATGCCAATCTGGCTGGGATGTGTGGACACCACCATTGAGAAGCAGGTCCACATCTCTTTCATACATCTCCTCAAAGCCCATATAGCATGGGTAGGCAAACTGACGCCCAGGGGCCGGATCCAGCCCAAATGCCTTCTAAATCCTGCCCGGGGACAGTCCAGGAATCAGCATGTTTTTACATCAGTAGAATGTGCCCTTTTATTTAAAATGCATCTCTGGGTTATTTGTGGGGCATAGGAATTTTTTTCTCCTCCTCCTCCTCCTCCTCCTCCTCCTCCTCCTCCTCCTCCTTCTTCGTCTTCTTCTTCTTCAAAATATAGTCTGGCCCCCCCACAAGGTCTGAGGGACAGTGGACCAGCACCCTGCTGAAAAAGTTTGCTGACCCCTGCCATATAGTATTATACCATCATAAAAAAATTCCTTCCAGTAGCACCTTAGAGACCAACTAAGTTTGTTATTGGTATGAGCTTTCGTGTGTGTGTGGTGGCGCTGTAGGTTAAACCACAGAGCCTAGGGTTTGCTGATCAGAAGGTCGGCGGTTCAAATCCCTGCGACGGGGTGAGCTCCCATTGTTCAGTCCCTGCTCCTGCCAACCTAGCAGTTCAAAAGCATGTCAAAGTGCAAGTAGATAAATAGGTACCGCCCTGGCGGGAAGGTAAACGGCGTTTCCGTGCACTGCTCTGGTTCGCCAGAAGCGGCTTAGTCATGCTGGCCACATGACCCCGAAGCTGTATGCTGGCTCCCTCGGCCAATAAAGCGAGATGAGCCCTTTACCTTTAAGGTGCTACTGGAAGGAATTTTTTTATTTTGTTTCGACTACGGCAGACCAACACGGCTACCTACCTGTAACTATACCATCATAGTTACTGTTTACACCTCCAAAATCAGCCCATAGAAGTGCAACAGTAGAGAAAGTTAGTGCAATGAGCTCACAGAAGGCATCTTCTTTTTCCAGTTGTTACCAGAAATAAGTGACGGGAGTGGAGATAGAAGTGTTGGTAGCAGCGGCATGTCTCATTTGACAGCAAGAAGGATGCAGCATGTGTTTAAAAAAATTAAACACACTTCATTTGAGTGTCTCAGTCCTCTAGACAGGCCTACAGCAATAATCTCCAGCCTTTTCAGATCTGGGACACACTGTTAACTCAAACTTACATTTGGGAACCCATATATTAATTTTTTTAAATTATATATAAAGCCCTTAGCAACTTGAGACCAGTTTACCTATGAAACCGCCTTCCCCCATGTATGCCCTCTCCACCACTTTGATCTGAAGAACTGGCATTCCTACAGGTGCCACATCCTAGCCCTTCCACATTTGTAAGAAATTGATCTTTAATGTGGCAGCACCTACATTTTACAACTCCCTGCCTGTTGACATAAGGCAGGCAGCTTCACTCTATTCTTTTTGCCGCCTGCCAGAAATGCTTTTTGTTTGCCTGTCCAGATGTGTAGAATGTCGGTGTGTATTTTAATCTGATTTTGCTTCATTGTGCATTTTAATTTATTTGTTTTTTGTTAAATGTTTGAAACAGTTGCTTTTGACTCTTTTCACTGGTGATGTTATTGTTTCATTCGCTTGGAGGCTTTTATGAAATGAAATGAAACAAATGTATTTGTATGGTTGTTAGTGCTACTGCTTCAACTCACCTTAGATCAGACAGATGAAGGCCAGTAGCCTAGACTCTCTGAATTGTGTCCACGGATTAGTAAAATCAATTTCGAAAATAAAATTTTGTCCACTCTAACGTTTGGGAATTTATGGAAATCTGTTCCACTTGTGGGTTGGAAGGGCACCCCCTTCCCTGTTGAACGTCTTGCACCGACTGAAGACTTTTAAAATTTTATTTTAGCAAGGCATTTTCACTGAATTCTGATCCCATTGTTTTAACTTACTTTTATCTTGTTTTATTGAGTTATTTATACACAGCTTAGAGACAGATGTAATTAAAAGGTGTATGAATTGTTGAAATAAATAAATAAATAAATAAGATTTAGATTAGATTAGATTAGATTAGATTAGATTAGGCACCAGATTTAGCCAGTGCTTTTTTTCTGGGGGGACGCAGGGGTACACACACCCCTAAACATTTTGTGAATCTAAGTTTGACTTCATTGAGGGGTATTATTTCAATATGAGCAGGAAAATGAGAGTACCTACCCCTAAACATTTTTTAAAGGGGAAAAAAGCACTGGATTTAGCTGTGTGGAGTGAAAAGCCATTAGTCTGGACGGTTACAAACTTGCTCTAAATTAGTGACAAATGCTCCTTTCAGTATGTTCAAGGAATCGCAGGACACGCACACAAACCAAAAGGTAAAACCTGCATGTTTGTTTCTGCCCTACTTACATGTTTAAAACTCTTGCTTTATTGTAGCTCTAGTAGAAGAGATTCATTGTGCACAGCAAGAGCGCGATGAGGCTGTCATGGCTAGGCTGAAGCTTCCCAACGAAGAGAGGGAGGATGCATGTAAACGAATGAAACTCTTGGAACAATCTTTTGAAACGTACGTAATTGGCTGCCAGATGTAAAACTTACCGCTATTTGATCAAATGTCTTGGGCAAGAACTCTGCTGGATCTGACTCCCTTTTTCCACATGACAAACATGCGTGCTTGAAGGCACTCTTTTTCACTCTTCCCATTCCCCATCTACTTTTTCAGCCCCTTATCCTTGGCCACCGCAGGTCTTGTCAGCCTTGGAGGCAAAGATTGTTGACTTACTACAGCTATAGTCTTATACCTTATTACTAGCGCACCAAGTCTTCATTAGTGCTATATACCGTACTTCTCCATGTATAAGACTAGGGTTTTTTTACTTTAAAATAAGGTTAAAAATCTGGGGGTATCTTATACACAATAGTGCATATGCCCATTTTCTAAATTTGGGGTCCCCAAAAGTAGGGGGCGTCTTATACCTGAGGGCATCTTATACACAGAAAAATAGGGTATATCTCAGGCATAGGCAAACTCGGCCCTCCAGATGTTTTTTGAGACTACAATTACCATCATCCCTGACCCCTGGTCCTGTTAGCTAGGGCTGATGGGAGTTGTAGTCCCAAAACATCTGGAGGGCCTAGTTTGCCTATGCCTGGTATTCTGTTCCCTGATACAAACTAGGGAGAAATTCAGCATCACACTGAGGTAATAATTCAGTCAAGGCAAGCATTTTGGCTAACAAGACAGAACGACACCCACCCACATGCTGTACTGGGCATTCTTCAGACCTCCCCCCCCCCCCGCAATATCAGGGCAGAGTGGGGGGGGGGGTAGGCCGCATTGCACAAGAGGAAAGCTCTGAGGAGCTAGTTAGTTGCATCCAACCCTGAATCCTGTATCTGGGAGACAGGAGGAAGGACTTGCCGGTTTCTTGGCAACCATATGACAGGTTTCCTAGATTAGTGAGGGAGCAGCTCAGAGAACCTCATGGGAGTTGAAGGAGGAGCAGCTTGTGAAGTGCCCCACCAGCTCTCTTAAAAGTTGGGTGCGCCTGTTGTTAGCGCATCAACGAGAGTTTTATTTTTTGCCACACTGGGAGATAGTCTTGAACAGGCCATTGGCTTTTTTTGTCGCAGTTTTTATTATTGATTTCAGGTCACAGTTTTGCTCCCGAGACAGAAAACAAGGTGAATCGCCATGGATATAGAGAGAAAAGTCCAGTATTGATTTTATTCAGCAATAAATCAAGGAAGTGTGACATTTCATGCAAGGGTCCAGTGCTTGGACTACAAGGCTGTCGGTCTGAAGTTTCCCTATATAGAAAATCAATCAAACCTTTAAGGCCAGTAGATGATTTTCATCAGGAAAAAGCAAAACCCACATGCTTATTAAGGAGTAGTAATCAAAGCATGTATCCCTCTTGTCCCTGCACCTGCTGCATTGCAAACGCATTTCTTATATTACTTTAAAATAGAATTATTTCTATGGACCATACCCAACTGAGTCATGCTTCAAAAATTCACTGCTACCGGTGAACCTAAGGGCCTAACTTACATCAATTTATTTCAGTGGGTTTACTCAGTGTATGACTTAGTTGGATATGATGCTCTGTGCTTGTTTTGTTCTGCTGCATAAACAAAATGCAAAAGATGGAGCTGTTGCAGGTAGTACATCAACCATCAGTATAGTTCCTGTTAGTGGTTGTACAATCACAGCTTTGTATTGGCTCCTGCTATCATTTCTGCTAAATGTGTTCCGGCTCCAAAATCAATCAAAAATTGAACGGAAAATATATAAGGTAGGAACTCAAATTCACCTTTCCACCAGGCTTTGAAACAGTGTCCAGAAACGTTCTTGTCAAAGTTGTCCATTTGGCTATACTTATTATTGTCCAAACAGCAGACACCCACCCAGTGAGCGAGCCGATCTTGATTACTCACCCCTCCCCTGCTAACAGGAGCCCATATAACATTCAAAGATCCTCTTCAGAGGCAGATAAAGGGGCAAACTGCAAACTTTTTGTACATTAGCTTTTTTTCTTTTTTTAAACTATCCTGATAACACATGTACATTGATTTTTAGAGGTTATTTATATTTATCCCTCTTTTTTAAAAAGTGGGTTCATTACGTTGTGTGAAAAGCTGGTTCAATCAAATTAACAATGTGGAGAGAGAGAGAGAGAGTCTTGTATAACCTGTTAAACTGTGTTATTACTTACTTCCAGCATTTGTCTTGTTAAAATAGGGTGGGATCCAGTTAATGCAAACTCATTAGTTTTCTGTCTGCAGCTATGCAGAATGGTCTTGACAGAGCTGTACATCTACTAACAACAATTTTTCGGTAAAAGTGGGGGCTGTTCAAGAATTGATGGACGGAGACCTTTAATGGCTTAGCTTTACACACACATTTCAGCTGGGCGGAAAGAGTTTTAAAAATAAATTTCTTATTTTCTGACTTGCTGATAAGCAGAAAACATAGTAAGATAACCTCATCCTCCTTTCCATCGCTTTGGGCTGCAATCCTACACAAACCTACTTGAAAGTAAGTGCCATTAAAGGCAGTGAGACTTACTTCTAAGTAAATATGTTTAGGATTGGAGTGTTGGTGTTTGCTTTCTTTTATTATTATTATTATTATTTGGGAGGGTTGCATTAAGCAAAATTAAAATATATAAATTTCTGGTGAAAGTTGCGGGCCCAGAAATAAATAAATAAATAAATAAGAGCATCTGTGCTCCTGTCGCTGGGGAACTTTCTTCATCTAAGCACATATGAACAATTGATCCTTGTAGTCATATATAGCAGTAAACATTAATAACTTAACATTCTGAAGTCGGTACCTGAAGATATGGAGTATTATTGAAAGATGGAATCGAGCCGGTGGCACTTTAATATGTTCCATGTCATGGTTGACTCTAAAGACTAGTAGAATGAAATTACTTGAGGTTCTAAAGATTTAAAAAGCGAACTCATTTTGCTGCACTAAGGAAATGCTACTGATCAGGCTTTCTGTGTCCCTTTTTCCTAGGCTAGAAAATATTAACCCTGAAGAAAATGACATGGTAAGCCATTCTCTGAGGAGATTTCTTGATGTCAGTCTTATATCTTAGAGGCTTAAGTTCAATTGAGTGGGTTTCAGGAACTAAGATGTTGGGGGGGAAGAAGAATTGACACACTAATAATGTACATCTTTGCTGCAGTATGAAAATTCAATAACTTCACTCAGTCAATTTACAATTCACATGTGCCTATTAATTAAAACCCCATATTAAATAAAATATATTAAAACTTCATGTCTGACTAACATAAAATGCTGTTGGTAGACATTACAGGAATTACTGAACAGAATAAACAATGCAGACACCGGGATGGCGATATGGAGGAGTGGAGCTGAAATTGTCGATCGAATATACAGGACCCAGGAACGGAAAAAGAAAATAATAGCTGAAGAGATGAATGCAGTGATAGAAGAGCGAGATGCTGCATTGGCTCAAGTAAGTCCACATTATTTTATAAAAGGATTTGTCGGCAGATACCCACTCACCCCCTTCCTTCTCTTCACGGCCGGGAAAAATGGAATTGCTTTCCTGTTTTAAGGTTTTAACTTCTTAAGAGAAAACTTCCTTGTGCTGAAAACCACCCTAGGAAATTATTGTTGTCACACCGTAGTGAAATAAGAATAATATAAAAAGGAGATGTCCTATTCTTTTCTAAGCCACTGTTCAGAATAATAACGCATGAGATAATTAGAGAAAGGTGATAAGAAAAATATAGGGGAAGCAGAAACCTTGATCACACAGGAAGTAAGATTAAAATCCAAGATGGGAAGTTGGGGTGGGAAATTTTAAGGGATTAAAATGGCATTGAACACAGATAAGTGTAAAGAAATACAGACCGAGATGAAGGGGACGAAAAAACCACAAATGTATGTGTAAAAACGAATGTATAAATACATTACATGAGGAAGGAGCTTAGGTTCAAGTGCTGTTGGGAGAGACTTGGGTTTTAGAAGAGATCATGGTATAAATGTGAATCAGCAAGGTAAAGGCATTTGTCATTCTCTCCCCCACTCCCCCCCCCCCCCAATGTTGCTTTACTGAAGAATGGGGCCTATTTGCCTGTGATTCCCTCCATTCCAGTGTGAAATGGGATGGATAGGGCACTCATCATTGATGCATCATGAATATTTCACATTCATTTTATGAGGCATAGAGGTGAACAGGTTTGTCGCAGGATCCTATGGGGCAGTGGCGCCGGGATATAGCTAGGCTTGGATTCAGAGCAACTATTCCACAATTTGAAAGGCTTCCATTTATGGACTAACTGGTGGTGATTCATCAAAGGCTCACAGATGTGGGAGGGGAGGCGGTTTTCATTGATTTCACCAATCACTTCCTATGCAACTTCTCATGCTGTTTAAGAGGGTTCTCTGACTTTCAAGGGTCAGGTTTACAGGGCACATGGGGGTGCAGGAGAAGAGAGAATAGACAAACAGTGCCTGCATTCTTTGAGTAGAACGCCACACACAGGATCTCTGGATCCAGTCCTCTGTTTGCAGGATATTCTCAGTTGGGGGGGCTGGTGGTGCTAGGCTTGGCTATTCTAGAAATTGCCCACAGGGAAGAGGGACTATGGTGTGCAACAGCTGGCTGGGCCAAGCCGAGCCCTCCTGAAGTACGTCATCTTGCAATCTGATTGGATGGAAATGATGTGATGGGACCACAAGGGCTTGCACTGGTGAATTGGTGCGGGAAGGAGGGTACACTGGGAAAGAAGGATTGGCAACACTGGAACAGGACAGGGGCATATGAGAATCACAGAGGATGACAGCTATGATTCGCAAAGCCCCGGGGAGAAGAATTGAGGACAGGGAAAAGGACTGCACAAAATTGCTGAGAAATCTCTTCTCCGAAGTGAGGCATCTACTAAAGCCTAGTAGTGTGGTGCCTGAGGCATCTACAAAAGTTCTCTGTGGAGTACCCCCTTATCCTATGTGACCTATCTTAGATGCAACAGGAACACAGGAAGGAACACATTCTTAGTCACATAGGATAAGGGGTACAGGAACACATTCTTAGTCACATAGGATAAGGGGGTACTCCACAGTTCTCAGTAAATATCTCATCAGAAATCCACAGGGCAAAGGCTCCCACTGAAGGAAGGGGGTGGAAGCAATTTTATGCTTCTGCAACTCCCCCAACCTCCCAGTGATCTAGATGGGGTCCCCCAACCCCCCCGGAGCAGGTTTTTCAGCGCTCTGGAGTTACTGAGAAAGAATAGACCAAAATGATTCTCTCTGAGAACCTAAAGTCATCTGTTGCAAGTCATAGACAGTCATTCAAGGTAGAGAAAAATAAGTACAGTGGTACCTCGGGTTACAGATGCTTCAGGTTACAGACGCTTCAGGTTACAGTCTCTGCTAACCCAGAAATAGTATCTCGGGTTAAGAGCTTTGCTTCAGGATGAGAACAGAAATCGTGCTCTGGCAGCAGCGGGAGGCCCCATTAGCTAAAGTGGTACCTCAGGTTAAGACCAGTTTCAGGTTAAGAACGGACCTCCAGAACGAATTAAGTTCTTAACCCGAGGTACCACTGTACTTCATAAAATGCCTAATTAACTTTTAGGACCCATTACCGCAGGATGTGATGGGTATTAGTTTTTATCAGCTGTATTGGGGACTGTTTTTGATCCTTATATGATGGAGATAGTGACTGCATTTGGACATACACAAAGCTTTGGTTTGATGAACTTTGAACAAGCCTCTCGTCCTCCTTGGCTTATGTACTTCTAGCCAGGAAGAAGAGTTCTGAAATGTTTGCATCCACTTTTTTAGCTAACTGATTTGTCATGTCTTCCAACCCTAACAAACTGTGAATAACATTAAAAATGGTTAGTTTCCAGCCAACCAATTTAAAATTATGGGGTTTTTTGGGGGGGGGTAAGCCAACTTATTTATGTTAAATATAGTTAATGTTAACTAGAGTTCTGTGTCTAGATGAAATTTCAGGCTGCGGTTAATTAAAAATGGAAGGAAAAGATTTTTAACTCGTCCTCCCGGTTATTCATGTCTTACTAAACTATAGTTTAACATGATCTCTGAACACAGCCGGTATAGTCTGATAGTTAGGTGGGGGTAGCTTTAGTCTTCATAGCTTGCTTGTAAGCTTTCAGAGATATTTGGCTGGCCACTGAGTGGATAAAGAATATTGACTTTGGTCTGATCCAGTATCTGGCTTGGATCCAAAGAACCTACGATGCACTCTGTGAGGGGAAGATACTTCTGCTCATTGTGTAGATGAGGAGATGCTATTGAACTTGGTTATAGCCTCTGCAAGGAGCCCCTGATGAGGGTCAGGTATACCTTTGCAGGAACAGATATGTGGGAGAAAACCAGCAGTACCCCTCCATGTATCTTTGAATTCAAGACTATCTTCTTGTGATGTTTGAATTCTCTGAAGACTTACTGCGACTGTGATCCCCATTTTTGCTTACTGATTGAAAATGAAATGTCTTAGCAGTTGCTTTCTGTTCCTCTAGTTCACCCATCAGAATATACTTATAACTTAAATTGCAGAATGATTTGCCTCTGGGAAATACAGTAGAATCTTTTGTTCTTGAACTGCTTTTTACACGCTGTATTTTTTTAATACAGACCACTAAAAGTAAGAGAGAAGATGACCACCCAAGAAGAGGGGATTGCTATATTTGGTTGGTGACAGCTTTGGTTTGTTCAGCCTTTCTGGTCACAATATGCTTTCCAACAGGATGTCTCTGACTACTAGGTCTTAAGCAACTTAGGCTCTCAACTGTGGATGCGAATTGTGAATCTCTTTTGAGCTGAAAGACACAGTCCAAAATATTAAATGCAGTCTTAATAGTAAAGGCCATTAATCCAGAGCGTTTTCTTGGCACTGTTCTCCTGGCACCTGATTTGTACATTTGTCAGTATAGCAGACTGGAAGTTTCAAGGAGATAGTGCGGGCCATAAATGCCTTTTTTATCTTAAGTATACTGCACTCCAAATATTTGATTCCAAGCAGTACTGCTCTACCTGATACGCATTACACTTAAGTGCAATGCATTTTTATGGACTTCTCGGTGGTAGCAGTGCCTGCCAATGATAACTTTTATTGCATCAGACCTGTCAGAATTTCACTATTAGATTGTTTATCTGTATCTCTTCCCTGCACACACACACCATTTATTCTCTGGTTGGTCTTTAGAGAGTGTGCTGTATAATAATTTTTAGCTACTTTGCTTTAATGCTCTCTCACAACCGACCTGCAAAGTGAATAAAAAGAAGGATTCTCATCTGGACATAAGGAAAGGATTAAGCTCTCGCTGATCATTGTGCTGACATTGAGATGAATGGTTGTGAACTGGCTGCGTTATTGGTGGATCGTTACCCTTAACTGCGGAAAAATATTTCTGTTCTTGGTTTGGGTTTTCGTTTTGATTTCATTTAGGAACCGAATTTACAAAATAGTACTTCTCCATTTACACTGCACAAGAAATAAGATTTCCACAGGAATTCATGAGACTGAATCCCATCTATACTGTTCGGTTGTTGTTGTTTTAAAAAAGATAAATAGGCAACCATTGCCTGTGAAAGCATAAGCATTGTGGAGGTTTAGAGAAGGTTGGATTATGGAAGAAGCTATGTGAAAGCCTCTTCTAGTTATAAGCATAAGTATCTGATTTAGGGTCAGATTGGATGGTGCCTTCTTTTCATATTCATCCCATATAGCTGGTGGCGTATGAGAGTCCGACAACCCTGCCATCTTAGGATGCTTGTCGCAGTTCATTCCTGGATTTTACTTGAAATATCGGCCATGCAGAATGGGACTCAATGAGTTGGATTTTATGCACACAGGTCCTATTAACTCTTGAATAGTTTTCTCACTTGTGCATCTGATGACAGTGGAGGTGGGGCCAGTACCCTAGGAAGGTTGGTAGGCAAGGTGTGTTCTTTCTTCCTACCATGCGTATGGGATAGATGCAGGCACAAATGTAGTGTAGCCCAGTCCAGCCTGTAATCTGGAGATAGGTAATACTCGAGCTGAAAACCTGCAATGACTTTCATGTGGGTCTTATGTTCCTGCACAGTGCAGCATGTTTAAATAAAAGTGCATTTTATTATTCAATAGTTTCTTGACCCCCTGGTAGCTCTTCATGGGTTATTCAGCTATAACCCCACCCTTCCCTTATTTGGAAACCAGCTGTACTTACTGTTTTCTTGCATGTACTGGATAAGTCCTATTGAGCGATTTACCCTGACCAGGAAATGGCTATTGAGTCACTTAGTATACGTTAAAGCTATTACAAGTTTGTACTAGAACCTGCAGCCAAGGTAGCCTACTGTGGATCAAAGGATATATAACAGAGGCTACCTCCATGTGGCTACTATTGGTGCCTTCTGCTCAGTTCTAGGCCCCATGTAACCTTGGAAGTAATGCAGCTTTAACATTAGTTTGGGTTCAGCAGGCAATGAAATTAATAGTTGCTGTATAGTAATACAACTTGTGTGTCTTCTGTGAGCAAACAGTTGTACTTTACTGTCTGTATTTGAACTAGCCTTTCAGGTATAGCATGGCATCACATTGTTATATAATGCAGTTAAGTTTTTAATTAACCTATAATAAACATGTGGCTGTGCATTTAAGGGTTTTTAATTAGATTTTCCTTCAAACTTTGCTCTGCTTGTGTTTTCTTGGTGGAATGGGTAGTGAAAATTCTGACAGAGTCCCATATATGTGAGCACATTGTCTTAACAGAGCGATAGGCATTATCCTCACTGGGTTGAATGGTACATGTGTGTATAATCTGAGATCATTCACTAGATTGCTGAGCAAATATGCAAACTACTTTTTCTCTGTGCAAAAACAAATAAAATGGTATAAACTCAAATATTTGATACTACTTTTCGTATGTATTTTCAAGTGAATAAAAAACAAACAACTAAAGCATAACTAAACATTGACAGCAGTCTTTCTTCTAACTCTTGGCCCCTTCAGAGAGGAAAACCCACCAACCATTTACTCTCATTTTCCAAGATTATATTTGTTAGCCAAGAGATAGGGATATATATATATATATATATATATATATATATCTTCTCTTTGCAGAGAAAACGGTTTGTGCATGAATGGGGGACAGAGCCTTCATTCAGACATCATACTAAACCATGGTTTATTATGCCAGGCTGTGTCTAGACAAAAATCACAGTTCAGCATTGCCTGAACCCTAAACTGCAGCTAATTTTAACCATGGTTTGTTTGAATCAAACCAGCTTTATAGTCCATACTTTGAAGTTGGCTTGATTCAAACAAATCAAACCATAGTTAAGATCAATCACAATTTGTTGGGTCTGGGTGATACAAGGAGCTATGACCTATCAAAAATGGAGGCAAAAGCTTTTGAACATTTGCAACCACACAGGGAGTGTCCAAACGTGGGGGAAGGCCAGGTTCCTTCCCATCATCATAAACCGTTATTGGACATGACATTTGAACACATGTATCCCTCCCAGATTTGGAATTAATATACTTTGTTGGTGACTGTTCAGCAGGTTTGGGTGTGTAGGTGCATGAATGTGGAAGTCTTTGTATGGAAATGTCCTCAACTTGCCATTAACATATTTTCCTTCTGTTGAGCAGTGGTGTCTGAACATTTCAACTCTGATTAAATGTTAATGTTAACAGCTTGGGTTCTTAATAAAAGTATTGCCAGTAGTGGGCAGTATGATGAAATACCTCAGAGCTGCTTCTGGACCTTTGCCATTTACACCTTCTGGACAGGAATGTTTAGCATGAGAGAGGCTTGGCAGCCGAAACTAGGTAACTGAGGAAGGGACAGTGAGTTTTCTCTTATATGTTTGGGGGCAGGGAAGTAGCTATTTTTAAGTTGCAAGAGGGGCTTTGAACGCTGGGTGTGATTTCTGTACTCTCTGCCTTTTATAGCTGTAATTATGGGTACAGTCTCGCAAAAGGGCCAAGGATGTAGAATTCATTGCTGTTGAAGAGAGAGGAAAAAAGAATCATTTTATGGCCAGTGTGGCACTGTCTGTTTAATACTCGGCACTGAAGCAATAACGTAATTGGCAAGCAAACCTGGTTTTCCGGCTCTGAATAGTTTGATCACATCCTGCTCTGCAGGAACATGCTTATGACTGTTCATGAACAAAATTGGCACGCACCCAATTGCTCATCTGAAACGAGCCAAAGGCCGTTTCTTCTGTTCGTGGCACCACTTGGCACAGGGCTTGCTGCTGTTCAATCGCCGGGAGCACAAAGATTTAGAAGCAGCACACTTGACTGCCCATCTTTATTGATTCCATCTAGTCGTTGATAAATCAGTAAGCATCAATAGGCCTCACGAGCCTGCTTTAGAGCAGCCTTTTCTGCGCTTCAGTTTACCAAATGGAAGCACTCAAATCGCTCTCTCCTTTTTCCCCCTTTCCTTTTTCAAATTCAGAAAGCATTCAAGCATTCTTGCCACAGGCGAGCAAACATTTCTCATGTAAGAACTACACCTGTGAGGTACAGCAAGGTGATTTCTTTTCCCTTTTAAAAAAGTTGTTAGATGCAAAAAAGGGTAAAGGAAAAAGAAAAAGAGTTTGCTTGTGATTTAGGAACCTGTGTGCCCCACAATGCTGCGTTACTGTTCTCTGAAATTTTTTTTAAAAAGAAACATCAACCGTGTGTTGTTAAAACTCAGCATTTGAAAGAGTATTCTTGGGAGCCAGCACATTGTGGTGGTCAGAGCAGGAATAGCCAACAAGGTGCCCTTTAGATGTTGCAGACTACAATTCCCATAATCCTGTGCCATAATGTCCATGCGTCAGGTTGATTGAAGTTGAGGTCCGCAACATACTGAGGGTATGATATTGGCTACTCCTGCAAGAGAGTCTCAGGCTACAGCTGTGGAAATCAGTCTTCTAATCCCCACTCAGCCATAAAGCCCTCTTGAGCATATAAGAAGAGGCTGCTGGATCAGGCCAATGGCCCTTCTAGTCCAGTATCCTGTTCTCACCGTGGCCAACCAAATGCTTGTGGGAAATCTGTGAGTAACCTTTGGACAGTCCCTGTCTTTCAAACTAACTTAGCTCACATAGTCATTGAGAGCCACATTGAGAGCCAGTGTGGTGTAGTGGTTGAGAGCGGTAGTCTTGTAATCTGGGGAACCGGGTTCGTGTCTCCGCTCCTCCACATGCAGCTGCTGGGTGACCTTGGGCCAGTCACACTTCTCTGAAGTCTCTCAGCCCCACTCAGCTCACAGAGTGTTTGTTGTGGGGGAGGAAGGGAAAGGAGAATGTCAGCCACTTTGAGACTCCTTAAAGGGAGTGAAAGGCGGGATATCAAATCCAAACTCTTCCTCTTCTTCTTCTTCACATAGTCCAATATAACCTAGAGGAGTTGGATTCTTCCTGTCTCCCATCCATGACCTAGACAAAATTGCGACATCAGTGTTTCTTGCAAGAAAATGTGCAGAATAATGTGCTGAGCAACATTATTGTTGTTGTTGATTTGTATACCGCCCTATACCCATAGGTCTCAGGGCGGTTCACAGCATACAATTACAATATCAAAACCACAAAATACATAAATTGTATACTATAATTATTATCTTATGAACCTGTATCTAACTTACTTATAGCACTGTGATTAGACCAATGAAATACAGTATTGATATGAATAGTACTGAAATACTCTTGAAAGTCCCATGGACTGCAAGAAGATCAAACCTATCCATTCTTAAGGAAATCAGCCCTGAGTGCTCACTGGAAGGACAGATCCTGAAGCTGAGGCTCCAATGTTTTGGCCACCTCATGAGAAGAGAAGTCTCCCTGGAAAAGACCCTGATGTTGGGAAAGATGGAGGGCACAAGGAGAAGGGGACGACAGAGGACGAGATGGTTGGACAGTGTTCTCGAAGCTACCAGCATGAGTTTGACCAAACTGCGGGAGGCAGTGGAAGAGAGGAGTGCCTGGCGTGCTCTGGTCCATGGGGTCACAGAGTCGGACACGACTTAAACGACTAAACAACAACAACAACAAGTACTGAAATAAAAATATTTATTAGAAGAAGTCAATATGGACACAAATAAAGCAGGATGGACTAATCATGTTCAGGGTGTGACTTCTTGGCTCAAACAGAACTACCCCTGGTTTGGGTGGATGTGTGTGTTGTGTGTGTCTGTGTACGTTCTACCCTAGGATCTCAACTGAAGTAATTCAGATTATATTCTATAAAGTTATCCCATCATACTGTAGCCTTAAAACTTTATTTGCAAACTATGTGCATCAAATGACCAGTCATACTTATTCTGAAGATGAAAGAATATTGGCAATGATGATCTAGAATCCCATAAGGTTTTCTCTTCCTTATACTGCTAGATTTTAAAATAAAAAAAATATGTATGCATGAATAAGCAGTTGGCACATTTTAATGAATCTTCCATTTTGTGCCACATCTCTGCCCTGGAATGTCTATTATTTGTATTGTAAAATCACCTGTTGTGCTTGTTTAAACAATGGTGTTGTGTAGAATTTACAAAATCCATGTCTGCCTGGTAGCTGAGGGCACAATTAAACCTATCTTTAATTACAAAGATTAATTAATTTTTAACGTGGAAGATTCATCTTCTTTCTAATACTTAAGGGCCGCTCCCCTTTTGAACATGACTCTAGGTAATGTCCCTAAATTTGCATGAGAGCTTGTTAGATTAATTGCTGTTTGACTCTTCTATCATAGTGCTAAGCTCTAAGTTCATACAGATCAGACTCCCTAACCACTTTTTGGAATGAATTTAAATATTTAACATTAGGACCCCGAGAGGAAACATAAAATGGTAAAGTATTACTGGTAGCTTGCTTCAGTAACATATATTGTTTTTAAAAAGCTTAATATGTTTAGCAATAATATGCATGTAATGTTATAGCTCAAAGCATATGCGTTTTATTGTTGTTTCTAAAAAAGAAAATCTGTTTGTTTTTTTCCTATTTCAGACTTCCCTAACCTGATGCCCACCATATATTTTGGACTACAATTCCCATCATCCCTGACTTTAGGCAGTGCAGGCTTGGGCTGACTGGATTTGTAGTCCAATATACTGGCAGCACACCGGGTTGGGGAATGCTGCTGTTTTCTGATTCAGCTCCTTGCGCATGCAGGCGCTCCAATGCCCATTCATAGTTCCTGTGCAGCTGATCTTCCCATTTACTTAAGTGGAAGTACCTCTGCTCATGCAGAAGAACCTGCGATTCAAATCAATGACAAATCCATCAAGCAGTGAAGATTGCATAATAATGAATTGCCATTGAAAGTTGTGTATGCTTCCTCAATGCACACACAAATCCTGTATGTGAAAAGATTCAGTAAAGACTCCACTGGACTCCGCCAGTTGACTCACTGGTTAATTGAGGGTGAAAAAACATTTTTGGAGAATCCCCCTTTTTTTCTTTCCTCATTTAAAATAGGTGGAGAAAGCACACTCACAAGGACAGTTCCCCATGAACATTTCCTCATTGTGCTTGTTCATGGATCATGCAGCTGAATGACTCTTTGTTTTATATCTTCCAGTTTTGCTTTTTTTGTTGCATTCTGTACAGAGTGACATCATTAGAGGAAATGTGTTGAAAGCCATTTAATAATGAGGAAGTGATACCTGGAGCTGAGGGGGCTTTTCCCTCCATATTTCTGATTTCCTCAAGTCCAAATAACTTAAAATATATTAATTTTTTTATTATTATGTTCTTTATTATGTGTGTATGTGTGTTTATGTATGTTATGCAGTGCTCTTTTTCTAAAAAAATGTTTAAGAGTACTCTCATTTTGACTGAAGAAAATCACCATTTTATAGCTCAAATTGGGAAAAATAAATACAGTAAATGGATGAAAGTACAATACAAAGATTCACAAAATGTTTAGGGGTATGTATATCCCCAGGAAAAAAGCACTGGTGTTACGTATTACATGCAAATTTATACTTTTCAAAATGCAACCATATTGTCAACTCGTTGGAACGTGAGATGAAAACTACCTATAACAGTTAATTATCTCCTCTTTTTCTTTTAGAATCCTCATCTGTGTAAGTTTTTGGTTAAAAATAAATAAATTTGCTGCCATTAAACTTGCAGGTGCAATTAAACAGGAGTAAAGCACTCAAGCTAGCATCCGAGCAGCTATGAGTGGATTATTTTTCCTTTTCCTTTGAATGGGAGCCCTCCATCTCATGTAACACCCTACTTTAAAAATCTCCTTGCTTCCAGAAGAGGTTTCCCATGTGCCTTAAGAGTGAGGAAGCTGCTCTGTTGAGCAACGTAAGTGCAAAGCTCCCATAGGTGGGCAGAACCTTGTGGTCCTCCGGTTATTCGGAGTCAGTCGTCGTGCTGAGGCAGCCTAACAAATTAGACTGCACTCCCGTTCAAATATACATGGGAGTAAACCTTGTTGAAATCATTGGGCTTCTTTATCCAGTTGGTGCTCTTGTGAAAGCACAAGGTCTTTTGGTTGAGCAGGGATGTCTGCTAATTGTAGGAGATCAGCTAATTTTAGCTGAATCCACCCCCCCCCCCACACACACACATCTCCAGTACCCCTTGAAATTCTGTTTTGAAAGTTCCTCCGATCCTAGGCTCTAGTGACAGGCTGGTTATAGTGACTTCATGGAGTAGCAGGAATCCTTTGAAGACATTTCTGCTGGATTCTGCTCAGAGGACCTTACCTCTTTCTCAGTAAACATGCTTGCTCTGGATCTGCTAGACATTGGCAGTGGTTGAGAAATATTTGTATCTCCCTGGTGTATAAAGACAGACCCTGGATTAAGGGTCTTAAAATAGGCCGCTAGAAAGATTACACATTCCGAACCTAACACCATTTTCTTGTAAAGCATTTAATTTATATTATTTATATTATTTCAGCTTTTCCATTAAATTTTCAGTTTCTTGCAGCCCATCTACCATAAAGGCCTTTTGTAAGAATTTAAAGAATATGCATCAGACAACAAGGCCAGCAAGAAGAGATACTTAAGCAGTTTACAACTCAACTGAGAGTTCAATATGTAAAAAAGGCAAACAAATATGAAGTCACCTGCAAACTCCTGATCTGGAAAAGTAATAACTGAACGAAAAGATTAATAAATGATTTGGTAGTGACTATGGCACAGTGATCCACAATATTTGTTTCTTGAACTAATGTGTCGGTATTTTGCAAAGGACGAGAAACATTCCTGTCCTTTTGTGTTATAACTGCCAACTTAACATTTAGGCAATATTCTTGTTTGCATATGGATTTCAAGAAAATCCATTGAAGCTTATTTGAAAACCAGCTCATTAGAATGACAGTTTGTTTACAGAATTTTGTTTTCCTGTCTGTCAACTTAAATTGGTGGCATCCAACCAAGCAAGAGCTACAGTTATGCAAAAAGACTGCCTCTCTTCACTGCTCCTTCTGCAATAACCGAAGTTTCTTTTATTTCACTGCTGAGGAATCATTGGACAAAAAAATGTTTGCTCTAAGTTACAGAAAAGCAGTATACTTTTTCCATGCTCAGAACCAATTGAGCTATGTAACACGTGCCACTCTGTCCCCTTATCCTAGATATTTGGGTTGGGACTTTAGAAAGGCTGTGTTACACGCGCTCTTATGACACTCTATTTATTATTCATTCGACATTCCCAAAACTGAACGTTTACCCTGAAAATAGGCTCATATGAGTTGCCAATGGATATATTATCATATCAATAATATTTAGTGTTTATAAATAATGTACAGACCCCTTCCCATCCACACTAGAACTAATTTGGTTTGTACATTTGGCAAAAAATAATCCTGGTCCTAGATTGGATCTTGGTGTTGTTTGATTGCTGTGCTGGGAATACCTCCTTTGCTGACTCCCAGTCAGTGGTGTAGCGTGGGTTGTCAGCACCCGGGGCAAGGCAAGTAATTTGCGCCCCCTAACCCGGGGCAAGGCAAGTAATTTGCCCCCCCCCGCTGCACTGTCCCTCCCCCAGATAGTCCCTCGCTCTTTCTCCGCATCGCACGCCTGGCACCCTCCCCTCCACAATGGGCGGCGACCCGGCGGCTCGGATCTGCAGTGAGAGAGAGTGAGTGAGCCAGGTAGGGGCAGAGAGCTGCGAGTGCGAGCGCTCCTAATTATGTGGTTCTGAGGTAGTCAGCCTGGTGACTCCCATTTGTTGCACTACAACTCCTAATCATCTCATACCAGTTCATGTCCATGTGGCGTGAGGTTGACAGGGATTGGGGAAGTTGGACAACCAGCTGTAGTCCAGAAAACCCTGGTGGGCACCACATTCTGAGGGCACCACCCTGAGTGGGCACATGACTTCCTAAGTGTTCAACAGACACACACACCCCACATTGTCTTCTCCTCACTTGCAGGTTCTGCTGGCTTCTGACTCAAGATACAAGATCTGGCCTCATCATGCCCAATTGGGGGCACTCGCTTTTCCTAGCAATCTTTGTTGTTTGGGGGTTCTTTGGGGACTACGTTGAAATTGCGGTGAAGATCAAATATGAACAATGCAGCTCCCTCAGAGGGAGTGTGTTGAAGCTCGTGCTGTTGCGATTGATGTAAATTAATATATATATAAATAAATAATAGTAGTAATGACACTATTGCCATTTGTTATTTCCAAATGCCTGAGACATACACAAAATAATTCGTTGTACAAATTCCACTATATCTACTGTCGTCAGAACCTTGGCCTTTTTCAAGCGAGATCCTTTACCAGCCGACAACTTGTACTCATCTAGTTGTTTGCGGGAAATGAACGCACCATCTTTGTGTGCTGCACTAATAGGAATTGCTGGGAACGTTCATACTTCTGGCATGTACAAATCAGCACTCTGAACCTTTTTAAGCCCATTGTACTGCAGTGGTTGCCTATTGTTTGAACAACTGGACAAAGGTGCATTATCTCAGGTTTGTAAAGTGTGCTTGAGCATACTAATCTACTACCTTGAGTACTATTTATCATCTTACATGCTTTGTTTATAAATAATTTATTGGAATAAGAGGCATGAAATTAGAAAATTGAATGAATAATCGAGCCTCTGTGTAAAACAGAAGCCTCTTATTTATATATAAGGCGCATTTAAAAATAAATAAATAAATAAATCCGGCAGGCTGAGTAAATTAAATTTTTTAAGTCAAGTGTGGAATCGCACACAAATGTCTGATCCAGATTAAAAAGCAATTAGAATTTTGTTCTGCTGAAAGAAGTTTCCTGGAAATAGGAGAGAAGGCCGAGAAAAATCGGGGGCAGGGGGGAGAAACAAGTTTAAAATAAAAATAAAAATGAATAAATGAAAATATGCGCAAATGTGTTATCTATTACAACCAAGTAATTTTTGTCGCTCCAGAATTCCAGGGTGGCAATTCATACTCTTGTGGTTTTCCAGAAATAGCACAGAATTATCTGTCTTTTGAAAGTGCCATAACTATTGATTCAGCGTAAGGAAGTGAAATATACTGACTTCAGTATATTTAGGTATATATGTGAACTTGGGTATGTAAAAAGGTAAAGGGACCCCTGACCATTAGGTCCACTCATGACCGACTCTGGGGTTGCGGTGCTCATCTCGCTTTATTGGCCGAGGGAGCCGGCGTACAGCTTCTGGGTCATGTGGCCAGCATGACTATGCCTCTTCTGGCGAACCAGAGCAACACATGGAAACGCTGTTTACCTTCCCGCCGGAGCGGTACCTATTTATCTACTTGCACTTTGACGTGCTTTTGAACTGCTAGGTTGGCAGGAGCGGGTCCGAGCAACGGGAGATCACCCCGTCGCGGGGATTTGAACCGCCGACCTTCTGATCGGCAAGTCCTGGGCTCTGTGGTTTAACCCACAGCAGGAAATCTGGTGCGCAGGTACAAAACTGTGTCTGCTTTGTTCCTGCCCTGCTCCTGCGGCCTCCACAAACCAGAAAGCTAGCCATGGTTTGGTTTAGTGTTATGTGTGAAATTGGGCTTGTGGTTTGTCTCTCTCAAACAAACCGTGAGCACTACGTCAAAAACAAAACTGGATTTATAGCTCATGGTTTGTTTGGAGCAAGATAAATCGTGAGCCCAGGTTTGCACAGAAGGCTAAGCCAAACCACAATTTAGCTCCTGGTGGTGCGGCAGGAGCAAGGAAGAAGCAGAGTGGCCGCAATATTCTTGCCATGTCCTAGCAAGCTTGCTCATTCATACTAAGCCATAGTTCGGCTTATGTGTGAACCAGACCACTGTCGACTCCAATGTAATGGCCTGGATTTGCTGAGGGAATGCGTCTTTGCTATCTGTTCTCCACACGATTGCTGCTGAAGGTTGGGAGATCCATCTGAATGGAATTGGGGGTGGGGGCTCCAGCAAGAGGACAGAAATCAGCAGAAATTGGGAGGAGCAAGTGGTGTGAACCAAAGAGCGTTTTGAGTCATGCAGGGCACAATCGGTTCTTAGCCAATACGCTTTTCAACAGTTTGATTTCACTGGATGCAAAATTACATCCTCATCTTATACTTTAGAACTGGTAGCTCAGGCATAGGCAAACTCGGCCCTCCAGATGTTTTGGAACTACAACTCCCATCACCCCTAGCTAACAGGACCAGTGGTCAGGGATGATGGGAATTGTGGTCCCAAAACGTCTGGAGGGCCGAGTTTGCCTGTGCCTGTGCCAGGTGAAGCAACAGAGCTGATACAAAAAGTCTGCTGAATAGGAATGGCTTGTTCTGTGAGCATGATGCTCATTTCCCTCAGACATTTGCCTGAGAGTCATTGGGTGTTGATTGGTTATAAGGGACTGTTGTGTACATGCCTGCTCGAACCAGTCCGCAGAACTTTGTAGGACAACTGGTAATAAATTAATCCAGTAATTTACAAAAGCAGGGCACCTATGTAAAACCTGAAATGGTGGTCCTTGTTTTTCTCCCATCAGAAATGACTCCCATGTGTCTTAGATTGGACTAGTTCCTTCTAAGGTCTCTAAATACTGGTGACATGTTTGAAGGCCCATCCCATTGGTTCATGCTGACTAGCTCTCCAGGAGTTTTTCCAGCCCTACCTGGGAATGAACCTTGAAATTGGCAGCATGCAAACCACATCTTTTCCACTGCCCTTCCTCAACAGATCTGCCAACTGCCGTCACAAAATTTAATTTTCAAAAAAACATTGGACAAGTCAGAGGAGATATGATTGATAGTCGTATGTTGTGAACTACCTTGAGATCTATGAGTGAAGGGCAGTACACTGGTACCTCAGGTTAAGTACTTAATTCGTTCCGGAGGTCCATACTTAACCTGAAGCACCACTTTAGCTAATGGGGCCTCCTGCTGCTGCCGCACCACCGGAGCACGATTTCTGTTCTCATCCTGAAGCAAAGTTCTTAACCTGAAGCACTATTTCTGGGTTAGCGGAGTCTGTAACCTGAAGCGTATGTAACCTGAAGCGTATATAACCCGAGGTACCACTGTATACAAATTTCGCAAATAATGATAATAGCATGCATTCTTTGTTTCAGTTTGGTTCCTAATGTACTCATTGTTCCATGGTAACTTTATTTAGTAGCATTTTGCCTAAAAGTAGTAGTAGTAGTAGTAGTAATAATAATTTATTGTTTGTACCCCGCCCATCTGGCTGGGTTTTCAGCCAGATGCCCTAATAAGATCATAAGCTCCAGTAACCTTCATGCAAATCAAATTAAATTGAGTGGGATTTGTGCTCCTCAAGAGTTGCATCTGAAATCACACTCACACACACCCCAACATGGTTTAACAGAATTTTGCATTCCACATTTCTTCTTCCTGTTATGCATAAACTGATATTTATTAGGAGCAAGACAAATATACAGAGTTATCTTTGAGTTCATGACAGCTTCAAGCTCAGACTGGATTACAGCAGTGAGACAAGTAGTGTTTAATCAAACCTTTTATGGCTTCTGATTGGCAAGATGTTAGAGCTGCATTGCATTTTCCCCCAAGTTGAAATGTTAAATGTTTCTTTTCCTAATCAAATAATTTTTTCCCCCTAAAAATGCAGATGTTCCTGGGGTCTGACCTCTACCAAAGCTCTTTTTCTTTCTTTTTTTCACTCTTCTGAAATCCAGGAGGTTTAAAACGGCTGGGCATTGTAAAAATAATCAGTTAAACACTCTTGTTGACCGCTTGCCAGAAGTGTAGAGGAAAGGCTTCACAGTTTTTTAAAATGAAAAAATAATAATAATTCAGAATTATGGAATAATTAAATAAATCTATCTAGACCATCATTTAGTGGAAGAAGAAACTAATTCTTTTAAATGGAAAAGAGAAGGATAAAATCAATTTAGATAAATACAAGTGTTTCCAAACATCTGCTGCTCAAAGTACATAACTCACATTGACACCAAAGGTTGGTTTGTGTTTTGACTGGAAGAGTTTGATATTATTTTTGTCTGCAAAGGAAGGAGTTGTGTAGCATCCAAGTGGTGAGATATTTGCCTCTCAAGCAATCATGATGAATTTGGGACAAGGGGGAGACTGTGTGTTTTTTATTTTTAAAAAAAATCACAGTGAAAACTGCTTGCTTTCCTTGAGGAATCTTTGGATCGGAAACTGTCCTCATGTGCAGATCTTTCAAAAGAAAATAAAGAGAAGAACAGAATAATAAAACAGTTTTGAAATCTGTTAAACCACCTTTGTCTGGAACATGGAGTTTTATTCCAACATGTCAACCGAGTTTCAGTTTTGATTTTTGACTTTTTTTAAAGGAGGATGTACACTATTAAAATAAGTTAAAAAATAAGCTAGGATCAAAAGATCATCGATAAAAACAAGCTTTGAAATTGGCTGCTCGGTACACTGAATAAATGCTTCCTGTTTAGTAATCTCACTATCAGTAAACATAACTTGTCTCCTTCACCTTTGGCCTCAAACTGCGCAGGCTTAGTCTTGAGTCCCACTAGATTTGATGGGACCTTGGGCCAAATAGAGGGTCAATCCAGGCTCCCCTCCATGCAAGCCACTGGAAGAATGCTGGCAATAGATGAAGGCGGTCAATGCCATGGGAATCCTACAGACACAATAGGAAGCTTCATAGGAAACTGCCTCAGACTGTTACTCTATCTTCCTCCATATTGTCTACACTGACTGGCAATGTGTCTCCAGGGTTTCAGCCTCCAGAAATTCCCAGACCTACCTGGAGATGACGGATTGAATTCAAGGCATTCTGCAAGCAAAGCAGATGCTCTTCCACTTCTCTCCCCTGCCCAACCCCAGAATACTCCCCAGGTAGAGAATGGGGAAGGAAGGAAGCAACGTGGAACTGAATTGGGCCTGAGCGTATGGAGGACTGCAGACTCAATCTCTTAACTATTTTACAGTTCTGAAATTCCTTCACGGCCTAGGACCCTCGTACCTACCGGACCGCCTCTCCCGGTATGCCCCACGGAGGACCTTAAGGTCCATAAACAGCAACACCCTAGAGGTCCCGGGCCCTAAGGAAGTCAGATTAGCCTCAACCAGAGCCAGGGCCTTTTCAACACTGGCCCCGGCCTGGTGGAACACTCTGCCTCATGAGACCAGGGCCCTGCAGGATCTGATTTCTTTCCGCAGGGCCTGTAAGACAGAGTTGTTCCACCTAGCCTTTGACTTGGAATCAACTTGATCCCCTCTCCCTCTTTCCTTTCTCCTTCTGTGATGGAACTCCTATTTGGGGATTTCCCTGGCTTTTTTTCTGGCCCCCGTAGGACCAGTCTGGATAGTTGGCCTTGGTGAAGATTTGACGCTTTCATCCCCAAAAAGTTTTGATTTGAGTTTGTCTGAAATGAGGCTGTATTTTAATGTTGCATTTTAATCTTGTTTTTAAGTTGTGTTTTAATCAATTGTTTTTATACCTGGTGTTAGCCACCCTGATCCCGGTCTTGGCTGGGGAGGGCAGGGTATAATTAAAAATTATTATTATTATTATTGTACATGTACACTACTTTATGTCGTCTGCTCCCAACCTGAGTACAAAGACAAGAGCTTGTTTCCAACAGCATCATCCATACAAGGGTTTCTGCTTGTGCAGTGGAACTTCCTCTCCCTTTCGTCTCCTCTCCTCCCTTCATGTACCCCACAACTCCATCCCCAAATCTGCTCCATGGGATTGGGGAAAACTCCATAAAAATTGGGAGGGGAGAAGACAGAGGGAAAGTGAATCAGATGACTAAATCGGATGCAACCCGTTATTTTCTGCATCTATCAACTACTTTCTCTTTCAAATACAGTGAAATCCTGGTGCCGAGATATAAAAGCATAGCTTATTTTCTCCAGAGGTTAGTTGTTCTCTGGATTGTGTGAGGAAGAAAGTGAGATTCACCTTCCAAATCCTACTTCTGGGATTAGGCAAGGTTTTCTTATTTCTAATCTAAAGAAATAAACAGCACCGGAACTCCTCCAGAATGCATGTTAGATGTTTATAATATACTTCTGTCACAATAAGGAAAGCTGCTTGGTGATGTTGATACCAGGTTCAAGCTAACATTAAAGGACTTTTGTTTTCCAATTATGCCTATCCTATCAACCTGAATCTTCTATATATTTGCATAGACAAGTTTTCTTACTGATCACTCCAGTTGCATCAATCCAGCTAACATCTTGAGGAGCATTAAACTAATATTAAATGAAAGCTATAATTGTTCGAGTTCATTTCACTCTTAAACATATTTAAATTTCATTGATTTTAGTAGGACCTAAGCATTTGCTACTGTAGATTGGACTCTAGCCAGTCTGCACATCTGGATGTTGCTTATGAGAATAAATAGTTCAATATGGAAAATGTCTTATTTTCCACAAAAATCTGTTCTTTCTTATTGGCATTCTGTACCTGTTCTCTTCAGGAATTGCTTATATTGCAATTTTATTAATATTGTAACTTTGTTATTCATTGGAGAAAGACATTTGTGCTTATTCAGAGATTAATATATGTATGTAAAATCTCTCTGCAATAACATACCCCATGGGTGGTATCCAACTGTAGTATTTTGTTTGTGCGAATGAGCCTTACCTTTCCTCTCTTCTGTTTACACCCCACCACACCCACCCACCCACCCAGGAGGTTGTGAGGGCTATACCAAAAAAAAAGGAAGTTTTGTTATGCCCATTGGTACATTGTTGGGATTTTCCCCATGTACAGTGGTACCTCAGGTTAAGTACTTAATCCGTTCCAGAGGTCCGGACTTAACCTGAAACTGTTCTTAACCTAAAGCACCAATTTAGCTAATGGGGCCTCCTGCTGCTGCCGTGCCGCCGCCGCACGATTTCTGTTCTCATCCTGAAGCAAAGTTCTTAACCTGAAGCACTATTTCTGGGTTAGCAGAGTCTGTAACCTGAAGCATCTGTAACCTGAAGCGTATGTAACCCGAGATACCACTGTATCTGTTAGCAATATTGCACTCCAAAATGAATTCTCCCAAAGTTTGGGGCACATTTCAGGAAATGTGTTTTTCAGTTGTCAAGTTTCACACTGCTGAGTGTTCAAATGTTATCATTTTCTTACTTTTCTTAACATTTTCTGGTATACAGTTGACTTTAGAGTGTTTATGTTACAGATCTCCATGCTTTCAGAGGTTCCCTTTTATGTTTTGTGATTGTTCTCCAGCCTCCCTTATACACCTTATGGTTCTTTGGTCTTGAATTCTTTTGTCTTTATTTTGCCCTCCAAACCACCATTTTACCCTTAAGCCAGGATAACTAGGAATTGCACCTCATGACCTTCTGGAAAGTTGGTTAGATGCCCATCCAATATGTTGGGCTATGTCTTAGTTGTTTAATTCTTTGAAGCATGCTCCCTGTCGCACAAATAATTAACAATTCTGCTGCTTAGTACTAAACTCTAATTATTAATGCAAACACATGATGTTTATAGCTGTATCTTTAACTGGCATGAGATAGGGTGTGCAGTGTATAATCTGTTTTGTTTCACATTATTTTTAATAAGCAATGCATAACATTTGTGGATGTAACTTCCAATTCAACATTTTACATGACAGCTTTACTTTCCCGTATATAAAATCATCTAAGTCAGAATGTAGACAAGTCCCTCTCTCTCTCTCTCTCTCTCTCTCTCTCTCTGTAGCTATTTAATACCAAAATTGCTTCTCATTCTGACTTAGAATATTATTTTTTCTCAATAATTTATATGCCATCTTTCAGATATGTTGTGTTAGTCATGGGAATTTGCATTTTTGTCTGTGAGTAATTATACCGTGAGAGAATGAATAAACCAAGATCTGTGCTATCTCATATGCTAGATCACAACATGTTTAAATGTGAAGTTTAAATCAATGCAATAATAATATAATATAATATAATATAATATAATATAATATAATATAATAATATGTTTTATTTGCATTAATTCATTTGGCTTGCTGGAGGAGAAAAGATCTGTCCCAGCTCCTTCACTTAATGGGATTCTTCCCTCGTTGCAGTGCAAACTGCTGGAGCAGGAGCTTCATCATATGAAAGAGCAGAACCAGACTTCTGCAAACAACACGAGACATCTGACTGCTGAAAACAATCAAGAACGTGCTCTGAAGGTAAATCTCCATTCCTTCTTGCAGGCAAATTAAGGTTGTAAGCCCTGGGTGCCAGCTTTCTGTGCTGCATATATCAGTTGTGTACATTTCGGCAGAAGTGAGCTTCGCTGTTTGCCAACAACCCCTTCTTTAAACACAGATACAGCACCCTTCTGTTATGGTATTATTTAGTAGTGTGTGTGCGCCTGTGAGCACAACAAAATAAAAACAACATATTCTCCAAATTGACAGGCTGTGTTATGGTAACTAACGTTCAATTCACACCGGTTCGCTTCTGGCAGTATTCTAGCTCTATAGTGTTTGGGGGGAAATTGTCGCTGTTTGCCCAGCGGTAACTGTACAAAATGAATATTTCTAAAGAATGTCTGTTTGATATGCTTCAGGTAGTGTGTGCTGTATTAATAAGATTGTTGACCTATCCTAGTAGTGACCACATAGTTGATACTGATGTTTGCAAAAGGGTAGCTTGTGAGTCCTCTTTCCAGTTTCAGCGGGGGAAGTCTTGTCAGAAAGGATAAAAGGGAGAAAGAGATAAAAAGGAGCAGGAGGAAGAGAGAAGGAAAGAAGAGAAAGATAAAAGGCAGCAAAGTCGGAATATTTGAGGAAATGATACTTTAGCTTTAGAAAGGGCATCTTATGTTGACACTGCATTTCCTTGCTAGACCATAGAATCATAGAATTGGAAGAGACCACAAGGGCCATCGAGTCCAACCCCCTGCCAAGCAGGAAACACCATCAGAGCACTCCTGACATATGGTTGTCAAGCCTCTGCTTAAAGACCTCCAAAGAAGGAGACTCCACCACACTCCTTGGCAGCAAATTCCACTGTCGAACAGCTCTTACTGTCAGGAAGTTCTTCCTAATGTTTAGGTGGAATTTTCTTTCTTGTAGTTTGGATCCATTGCTCCCTGTCCGCTTCTCTGGAGCAGCAGAAAACAACCTTTCTCCCTCCTCTATGTGACATCCTTTTATATATTTGAACATGGCTATCATATCACCCCTTAACCTCCTCTTCTCTAGGCTAAACATGCCCAGCTCCCTTAGCCGTTCCTCATAAGGCACCCTCTTAGGAACCAAAAGGAGAAAACAGATTCAAATAATGTTTTTTTAAAAATCCATGTTGTCCTTGCACCAAGCCAATGCATGCAGACAGAGGCTCTTACTTCAGGCAAGTGATGGTAAAGGCTCACAGCAGGCAGGAGTCATGATTCAGGAGCAGGGCAAGAAGTTCAGAATTGGACAGAAGCCTGGAAGATGTCCCAACGAGTTTTCCTGCCAAGACAAGGTGTGGTGAGCTCACATGCAAGACTCTCTCACCTTGTAGGAATATTGGGGTTGCAAGCATACACTTGGTTGGAGTGGGTGGGTCTGATCCCATCTGTGAAGGTGGGGCCTGGTTCTGAGCAGCAAGGCTTCATACTCCAATTCAAACTCCAGTTCAGTTGCTGCCACCTTCTGTTCAACCTTCTCCACCCCCATCGGAGCCTGTTCTCAAACCTGATCCCAGCAGCACTGCGGGGCTCATGAGACATATATTTCTACATCATCCCAACATGTATAATGAAAAGAAAAGAGAGATCTTTGTCTGGAGCCTACAGTTGTTTTATTACTTTAAACTTGTTCTCATTTCCCACCTTTCTTCTTGTTAAGTTGGCATGAGGATCAACATTTCTGTTGTCTATATTGATTAGTTCTGAAATGTGAAAACATTTGTCCCCATTAGGGATGGAGAAGAAAACCGAACCCCATTCTATTTAAAAGCGAAACTGCCCAATTCACACTTTCCAAAGCAATATCTAATCCGAAATGCAGCCATCCTCTGAAATTTGCACCTCTCCAAATTTTCTGGTGCAGTTCACTGGCCAAACAGTGTGTTCAAAAATGCATATACTTGGGTAATGTGTGCATTAAATGCATATATTAGGAAAAATAATGCACACAAAAACACACGTGCAAAAATGTGCAATAGTAGATTGCTTTGCAAAATTGTATACAATGTATATATTAGGAGGAATTCACAATAAAATGCTAGTAGATTTTCATGAGGACTTAAAAAAAAGGTTCTCCAACTTAAGATTGGAAAAATGAGAACCTGAGAGAAAACAGATTTGCCCATTCCTAGACTCTATCAACAAGTGGACTTGTGGCAACTCATGAAGCTAAGTATAGTCATAATACGTGGAATTTTCACAAAACAGTAGATATAAAACCAATCCTTGTTTGTGTGTCATGGGAAGGCTCAAAAAGCACTTAGATGAGGGGGGAAATTAGGCTAACGTGAAATCAAATGTTAATTCATCCTCGGATGTCCAAGGTGCTTTTTACTTAGTTATTGTTTAATTATCTGCACCAAGCCCAGCATTTATCATTCCAGTCACACAGAGCTATTAAACTTCCATTAGAAATGAATATTTGTGCCTGCGACACTGAACTAACATTGCTCAGAGTTGTCACGTTTCATACTTTGAAGTTAATGTGCCAAAGTAGTTGTTGTTACCCACCCTATGCATTTTCACACTGTAAATGTTTTCATGTATTCCTGCAAGGCAGTTGAGTCATTCAGAGAGGAATACACAGTTTTCCTCTTTGGCAAAATTGTCCTGTTTACAATACATAATATTTGTCTCCACAAATATTCTTTTCAGTAAAGCTAAAACATTGTAATTGGCTTTTAAAAAGTGGACTTGTGTTGAAGACATTTTTACAGCTATCTATTTCTCAATTAACCCCATTTATGAATCACTTTCTATGAAATGTCTCAAGGTGATTCAGCAATGAAAACATCAACAGTAGAAACATATGTAGCATAGAGCAGGTTCATATATCAAAACCATTTCAAATGTGCAAATAAAGATTGGGATAAAATATGGTCTTAAAAGGCTTATTGAGAAAAGGAAGGTCTTGTGTAGGTGCTGAAATCCTAATAGAAATGGCACCTGTCTGGTACATAAGAAGATGGTGTTCCAAAGGGTAGGGGCCACCACACTGCCCTTTATATAATTATCCTAATTGTTTCCTTTGAGATTCATCTATTTCATCCATGTTTCCAGCAACAGCAGGTATGTGCAGTAAATATTGTAGGTTTGTCGTAGATAGTACAACACAGACTGATTAGGATGACGTCTTACAATTCTTAATGAGATTGATATTATTTGCGGCATAGAAACCCAGAGGTTTCAGCAACATCAATTCTTGCAATCTCTGAATCTGACAAATGTACCTTGCAGATCATGGAAAATCAGAAATCTCACTTTGCACAAATGACTACTGTATAGAGGTGTCTGAAAATGGCCACATGCCTCATGTGACCCAACTTCTAGAGATTCTATACTGCCTGAAAGCCAACAGTAGAAGAATTAGACAGGGCTAATCTTTCACAGGGCTAACTAGCCAAGTGGAATTGCCTCTTGCCTATTTCCCCGCTTCCCAAAAAGAAAAACTCACACGCTTTTTAGAAGTGGCATGCTACTTTGTGCGGTGAGATTTTGATTCGGATGATATTTACATATGTGGCTCTCTTTACACAAATAGTACTATTGACTCATTTGTATGAGTAATTTTAATTGTGTGCCTAAGTGTCCGTTTCACTGGAGATGAAAGCACATATTAGCAAGAGTATTCTTTCGCTTGTTACCAAAGACAAAAGGATTGAGAGCACAGCAGCCTTTTTCTTTGTGGTTAAAAGAAGGAGACATTTGGTCAAGGAAAAAATATTTCCAGAAGTAAAATAGATTACATTTAAGTGGTGAGTTAATCCCAGTGTACATTGAGGCCTGAAGGGACAGGGTTTAATATAAACGTTTAATAATACGTAGCTTATTTAGTTCATATATGCAGAATAATACTATTGTCCGGGAAAACATTTCAAATGAATAGGAGCAGCAGGTTTTTTTGGGGGGGTGTTTCTAGTCCTGCCCCAGGTTTGTTTGTTTTTGAAACACGAATCAAACATTTTAGATGTGTGGGATTCTCCAACACTATACAGAACATTCAGATTTTAAAATTAAAAATGAAGGTGGGGTAGGGACAAGAAGATCGTTCCAAGCTCTTTAACTTTGCTTTTACTACTGCATCGCTGTAAGTAACTGATTTTGTAGCCAAAAGAGAGATGTCACACTACCAGAAATGTAAGTTGTTGTCAAGCAATATAATTTATTTTATGGGGGGTGGGAATCATATGAAAAGGCTTTTCCTTTGGGGGACATGATGTTAACCTAAACCTGGGATGTAAGTCAAATACATATATAAATTGACACGGATGAACTGTTAAATATCCTCTTTCCTTTAAAGTGGGATTGTTTTATAGAATGACAACAGACCCTCTAGGGACTCTCAAGACAGATCTGTGTTTCAGCACAATCTTGTGTCTCCTCAGAAGCATGTCCTGTTGAATTTAAAGCAGCTTCCGTCTACCTAGCCAAGGATGTACAGTGGTACCTCGGGTTACAGACACATCAGGTTACAGACACCTCAGGTTACAGACTCCGCTAACCCAGAAATAGTACCTCGGGTTAAGAACTTTGCTTCAGGATGAGAACAGAAAGCTTGCGTCAGCGGGAGGCCCCATTAGCGAAAGTGGTACCTCAGGTTAAAAACAGTTTCAGGTTAAGAATGGACCTCCAGAATGAATTAAGTTCTTAACCCGAGGTACCACTGTATAGGATTGCAGTACGAACATGAGTTTGACCAAACTGCGGGAGGCAGTGGAAGACAGGAGTGCCTGGCGTGCTCTGGTCCATGGGGTCATGAAGAGTCGGACACAACTAAACAACAACAGGATTGCAGTATTTGAAAGATTTCAGCCTTAATAGTGTGTGGTTATTAGCTGCAGTATAACTGGGACTTTAAGGGGGGGGGCACTTTAAAAAGGTATCAATAGTGAACTGTACTTCTTAGGGCAAGTGTCAAAATAAGCCTCCATTAGATTTTCCCATTCACCTTGAGTGCATAACGATACATTGTTGTTTGTGCTCTAGTGAAATCTTATAAACGCTGGTTACGTAAACCCTTCACCCCAAAAGCAAGCCTTAGGAAGCTCTAAATAGGAAAGATCTTTCTCTGACCCATGCATGACCTCCTTATCTGAAAATGCCGTTCCACCTTCGGTCTGTAATAGACACTGAGGAGACATAGGTGGGGCAAAGCATATATAAATATTTCTAAGCCTCGTCTGTTTTCTAAAAAATTGTACCAGGGCCCCTTTACCTGATATAGCCTCTTTCTTTTGTGTGGCTTAAAATTTGTAGATGTCATGAGCGAGTTCCCCACAAGAGATGAGACAAAAGCAGGGGAGGCCTTAATGCAGTCTCAAGGCTGCCAACTAGCCTTGGCTCAAAAGATAATACATGTTTGCACTTTTCAGCTTTTCTTTCATTCTTAATCTGAAGGATCTTCTTGACTGCAGTCCTGTGACCAATGAGGATATCAGAAATGTATCTGTAAAAATAGTTTTGCAAACTATTTTTACCAAACTCCCTACCATAATAGTATCCAAGGCGGGAATTCTAACACCTGCAAATGCAGGGAGATCTGTAATTTTTTATTTTTGCAACTTTTTAATAGTTTTAACATTTAAGCGTTGGTTCAGAATTTAGGGTCCCGTCCCCCCACTGGAAAAAGGAAACAATAAGGAAATTGATAAGTGTATGGTGGTGTGATTAGGCATGTGAGCCAGAAGTGAGAGCAATACTAAATGAAGAAATCTATTGCTTTTACAATCCACACTAGATAAATTATTGGCAGGGCTCTAATGTTTCTAGCTGTACAGTAGGTGAAAATTCAGCAAGAATAACTTCCATGTCATGAAAGCCCGCAAGAAGTAGGATGTTGCTGTTGCGTATTCACGGGTACTTGGTTAGACCTACTGGTCAGTTTGTCCCATCTAATACTTGAAAGTTTCATCCATGAGATTGGTCTACCTCTGATTCAGACATAACGGCAAACTTTGACATTACATATGAACCAACTCCAGGTGTCTGTGACAAAACATACCCCGCCAGTAGCAGTGTAGATCAGTCTTCATTTCCAGTGGCTTTGAACTGTGTTGGAACAGTTGGAAATAAATACTTCCCCGCACATTGTTGCTGGCAGCTGCTTTTTGTAAGAACTTTATTGCTATGTTGTCCTGCTGAGTGCTGGCAGCCAACTAAGGATCTATCCTGAAAGTATTTGCTTTCTAGGAAGCCATTCCCAGACCCAGAACACATAATGCTACATTGCATGTGAGCAGCTTCCATGTGGCTTCATCCATGCTTTCCCATTACATGCATCATTTTATTTGTATACCGCCTTTCCGTAGCTAAAACCATGCTCAAGGCAGCTTACAGCATGGGGGAGAAATAGATGATTACAAATACAACAAAAGTAGTCGAAACAATAAATAAAATACATCAAAAAGTGCACAGCCAATTTGAAGAATTCCACATTAAATAAGAGCTGAAAATAAAGATACCAAAAAATGATATCAATAAGAGGAACAAATCTCCCCAAACAATACCGCGAGCCGATAGTCTATTTAGTAGCGTCAGTCTCTGTAGCTGGCGTCAGTCAGTGTCCTGCCCCCACCAGGCCAGGTGGGAATAGGCCTACAAGGCAGGGAGCAGTTCTTCCTGGAGTCACAGCCAAGATGGTCTCCAGAACACTGTAGAGGAGGAGAGTGACATGTGAGTGTTTTTTCATAGAATCATAGAAGTGTAGAGTTGGAAGGGACCACAAGGGCCATCTAGTCCAACTCCCTGCAATGCAGGAATCTTTTACCCAACATGGGGCTCGAATTCACAACCCTGAGACCAACAGTCTCATGCTCTACCAACTGAGCTATCTCTCTCTCCCTTCTCTGGGAGCCAGGCATCATTTGCATGGGAAGAAACCACACCATGATTCACGCCATCCGTGTGCTTCTATCATATTGTCATTACTGGTGTCACGTAGGAAGAAACTGTGGGGAAGTGGCTCCAGTGCTGCTCCAGGAATTTGTAAACCAGGGTCTACTGTGATCATGAGATGAGCAGATCACACAGCTAAACTCTGGTTCAGATGGTTTACTAAACCAGCGAGAGTCATAATTGTGCCGGAAGGGCAATGTTCATGTCCCCTCTCTTCTACCACCTAAAGAATATTGTGCCTTTTACTGGTTTTTAATCTGGTGTCCATGATTCATTTTCACAAAGAGCTGTGGATTTATCATTGGACATAAAAATTGTTGTTGTTGTTTAGTCGTGTCCGACTCTTCGTGACCCCATGGACCAGAGCACGCCAGGCACTCCTGTCTTCCACTGCCTCCCGCAGTTTGGTCAAACTCATGTTTGTAGCTTCAAGAACACTGTCCAACCATCTCGTCCTCTGTCGTCCCCTTCTCCTTGTGCCCTCCATCTTTCCCAACATCAGGGTCTTTTTCCAGGGAGTCTTCTCTTCTCATGAGGTGGCCAAAGTACTGGAGCCTCAGCTTCAGGATCTGTCCTTCCAGTGAGCACTCAGGGCTGATTTCCTTCAGAATGGATAGGTTTGATCTTCTTGCAGTCCATGGGAGTCTCCTCCAGCACCATAATTCAAAAGCATCAATTCTTCGGCGATCAGCCTTCTTTATGGTCCAAATTGGCTCTGGCCTTATCTGAAGTCTTCTGTCACCTGCCAGCAGATTCTGCTATGCCCAATACTTGGTTGTCCCTTATTGCTCCAATACCGGGTGATAAAGGTGTAATAGAATGTAAATGTCACTCTAGTTGTCTCAGTGTACAAGACAAGCAATTGTAACACACCCATAGAATGGATCCTCACATGTACATAATAGGCTTAACTATGAATCAACTATGCAGATCCCACATTCCCTCTGTGATTTGGAAAGCCAATAAGCTGTGCAGCATGCTGCGATAGAATTCCTTCCTTGTTGCATGTTGTTCCTTCATAAGGGCTAGGCACAAATACTAAACATGACTACTACTCACAAGTAAGTCAAGCTGAACGCAGTCCCACTGTGGGGAAGATATTAAAGCAGCACAAATACTTGGAGATTTCAGCCTAGACTATATTAGGATGTGTCATCCTTGCAGAACCTGATTGCTCAGTCCTGGCATGTACTTTGATTTGAGTATTTCATTATACTTATACAGAAATGAATTATTCAGTAGGAAGCAATAAGCTCAGAGAAGTTCTTCTCCTCTCTTATAGCGATAAATACAATGGCCTGGCATTCCCCGTTAAGAGTTCAATCTCCACTGATTTAAATATTCACTTAGGAGTGTTGTGATTTCAAAATCTTACCTTCCATTAAGGAGAAAAATGTAAATGTAGCTAATAGAAAAGGCATGAAGAATGTTAACATTACAGATAAACTAAATATAGTTCAGTTTGAAAGCAGAATTAACTGAACACCACTTGCCTATAAAATCTGCCAGTAATAACTTCTTGGGATGAACCTAGTCAGTTCACACTGTAGAACCAAACTTACAATTAAGATGAGCTCAGTTCACAAACCAGTAACCTGATGTATTTGGATTTTAAATACCCAAAGGAATCCATATGAAGAAAAGGTGTTAAATTCAAAGACCTCAGTCTAATATAAATGTGGATTAGGCTGTAAATATATGAAGTCCAAAATGGTATATAGACAGATATGTGAATAGACCTGTGTATAGTCAGGTCCAGTTCACTCAGTGAAAGAATGCAGTTATTTAAAAATATATATAGATGTGAATATTTTTGCTCAAATGGCAGCATGCAAGTTTGGGCTAAAATGCTGTTATTGCACATCCTTCGCCCCCCCCCCCCTTGCTTTTGTAGGTATGTGTGCTACAGGGTTTTTTGGGGGGTTACTCTTACAGCATGTTTTATCTTATTATAGATAGGTAACGTAGATGAGTGGCAGATTGAATTCCTAAGTATCTCCAGTCAAAAGGATCAAGTGTCTGGTAATGCAGACAAAAGCTGCTGCCTATCCAAGTAGACAACCTTGGACTTTATGGGCAAATAGTCCAAATACAAGGCAACTACATACTGTGGGTGGTAGTTTGGAAGTGAGATTACCAATAGGATCCCACAGCATACAAAATATTACCTGTACAGTTAGGGATGAGGAATCTGCCCCTCCAGATCATAGAATCATAGAGTTGGAAGAGTCACCTAATTTAACCTCCTGCAATGCCAGAATCTCCATGAAAGCATCCATGACAGATGGCCATCTGACTCCTGCTTAAAAACCTCCAAGGAAGAAGAGTCCACAGCCTCCCAAGGGAGATAGCTCCACTGTTGAACAGGTCTTCCTGTTAGAAAGTTCTTCCTGATGTTTAGTCGGACTCTCCTTTCTTGTCACTCAAAGCCATTGGTTCGAGACATACCCCTCCACAGCAGGAGAAAACAAGCTTGCTCCATCTTCTGTGTGACAGCCCTTGAGATACTTGAAGATGTTGTTTAACTCCCATTAGCCCAGGCATAGGCAAACTCGGCCCTCTAGATGTTTTGACACTACAATTCCCATCATCCTTGACCACTGGTCCTGTTAGCTAGGGATGATGGGAGTTGTAGTCCCAAAACGTCTGGAGGACCGGGTTTGCCTGTGCCTGCATTAGCCCTACCTAACATGGCCAATGGCTAAAGATCGTGGGAGTTGTGGTCCAATGGCTTCTGAAAGGCCAGTTCCTCAAACAACACTATGAAGGAACTTTCAGGAGTTTGTAATGTGGATGGGAATTTTTTACATCCTTTGCATTGTTGTTAGACTACAGAAAACACAGAAAGTCTCTCGCAAAACAGAATAGGGGGGGGGGGAGTATCTGAACTGCCAGGTATGTGCAGAGGAGCAGCATGCCACTTCCAGGTGAACAACACTCCCAACCTAAGAAGTCTGAGGGAGAAGAAATGTTGGTGGATGCTGCTTTCCTCACACCTTCATGGCAAATGGCACCTGCTGAAATTTCTCTTTCTAAAGAACCTTGAAAGCCCTGTTCTCCTTTGCATCATATGATCGCCGTGTCAAAGACTAAGGATCTGGAAGTGTCCTGAATGTACCTAGGATCAGTGCCTTAGCTGTAAACTGAATAGACGTTCAGTCACAAAAAATATGTGTTCTTAAGCATCAAGTATCTGATTATTCCTAGAGAAAGTATTGGTGCGAATTTACACCAAATACTGAAGTGATGGTGTTTTGTGTATTGCCTGGTTTTCATTCTTTTGTTAGAGTATTAAACAGATATTAAATTTTATCATTAATTCAGCGCATGGTCTCTCTTGAAATCCCCTTAATTACAGATTGACTCCAAGGATTAGGCAGCATGGATTTTAATTTTAACTGAAACAAAAAAAAGAAAAAGAAAAAAGCTCCTTAAAAACTATTCTTGCAGATCAATTGTCAGACCACAAAACGATGCAAACATCTTTTGACACGTGAGCCCGTCAAATTCAAAACATTAAAACAAAGTTAAGTGAACCTTTAAACCTAAATTGTGTCATGTCGTCTTCCAAATGTTTTATTAGCTATGACCTTGGAGAGGAATGTCTACATCTCTCAAAAGTTTTGTTTTTTCAGTTTTTCTTCAGAAAAATAGATTCACGCTCTTGCTGGGTTTTGTTTATGTTCAAAGGAAAATGACATCAGCTTTCATGTTTCCTCTCTTTCGGTACTTAAAAAACTTGCCTGGCAAAGTTGACATTGCAGTAGAGGCAGAAGCAACTTAGGTCCGAGCATTGTAGCTTCCTACCTACACAACTTTAAGACTTTGCAACCCAGACTTCAATCTAGTCTGCAGTTTAGCAGATGTGAGTCCAGAAAAAACATTTTTCACAAACTGGAATTTCATCTTGGAATTACTTCTGTAAGAAGCACAAGCGGGGGTTTTGTTGTTTTTAAAATGAAGGACTTCTAAGAAAGAAAGACATGCAAACTTAAAAAAAAATTATTTCAAGCATACACAAAATCACATTGGATGATATCCAATTTTGTCATTGAGTAGACCTATTGCCTTATTGTGTCTCTTGTGAGTATAGCTTACTTTGATATCTCCCTTATATGCAGCATTAAACTACAGATTTATTAGTCACATAAATTTAATATGCTCCGTGTAATTAATAAATAAGGAAGACAAGCAAACTTGATGAGATTTATTTATTAGAAATAAAATTAGTTTGACTTTGTAACTTATAAATTTATTTTTGCAACAACCTGCTGCTGCCACTAGTAACCATAGTACTATTGTGGTCTGATTTCATTTAGCTTGATAGACATATATAATGCTAAACTGACATTCAGAAAACACATTCACAGGTTTACCAAATACTCGTTACATAATCTGTGTTTGAATTTAAAATAAATAAATAGATGCTTTAGGAGTTGGAAGGATGGTGGGAAGGAAATGGAGAAAGAATATTCCATTGTTCAAGGGCAGTTGTGTGATGCTAAAAGCCACAGGTTTAGAAATCACTTATTCCAGAACAAACATATTAAAAGCAATTAGGTTACTAAAGAACAAGCAGTTTCAAGATTGCATCAAGTGATTTGGATTAATGGTTTCTGGCTGCAAGGCAGGGTTAATCCATTTGCACAGATCCAGAGTTGGAATCTGGATTTAGCCAGGGTAGAGCTCTCTGCAGTTCATAGATTTGATCCTATTCTGCCCATATCACAAGAAGGCATGTAAGAAGCATTATTTATTTTCATCTAACGTAGATGAAGGTCAGTCAGGGTCAATGCTGCATACCCTCCAACATTTCTCTGATGAAAATAGGGATGTCCCATTCCTTAATGATACTTTTGCTATTTATACCCCGAACATCTTAATAGGTTGCCCTGAGCAGCTACCAACATATATAAAAACATAATAAAACATTTTTTTAAAAAACCCTCCCTTTACACGATTGCCTTCAGACGGCTCGGGGTTCAGATAATTCTATACCCTCCCAACATGTCTCCAATGAAAATAAGGACATCCTAAGGAAAAATGGGACATTCCAGGATCAAATCAGAAACTGAGACAGCTTCACTAAATCAGGGATGCCCCTGGAAAACAGAACACTTGGAGGATCTGATATTGTGAGGCATCTGTAGCCCATGAAAGGCATACAGCAGGGCTCAGCAAACTTTTTCAGCTGTGGGCCGTGTCCCTCAGGACTATATTTTTTTTGGGGGGGGGGATGAATGAATTCCTATGCCCCACAAATAACCCAGAGATGCATTTTAAACAAAAGCGCACATTCTACTCGTGTAAAAACACACTGCTTCCCGGACCGTCCGTGGGCTGGATTTAGAAGGTGATTGGGCCGGATCCAGCCCACGGGCCTTAGTTTGCCTACCCATACAGGCAAAGATGAACCAGCCTGGAGACTGGAATTGCCGTGTCAGCCTGTGGACACCAAAGCAGAAAGAGCCAAACTGAACATGAATTGAATGTGTTGCATTTTTGCATGTAATGTACAGTTTTTGAAATTCAAATAACGGCTATAGGGGTTGAGTAACAGTCTTGGAGCTGACTAGAAGTAGTAGTTTAATCTTTTCCTGCCCCTGCAATCCTGACAAAAAGGCTGCCTACTATAAGCTGTTACAGTCATACCTCATGTTGCGTCCGCCTCATGTTGCGTCTTTTCGCGTTACGTCCCGCAGCAACCCAGAAGTATCGGAATGCTTCGAGTTGTAGGCATTTCACGTTACAGACGGACCTCCCGTCCATAACATGAGGTACCACTGTATTTGCATTGATAGGGTTACTGTTGTGCAGATCCCAGTTATTCCTTGATCATTTGTCGTGAACATATACAAAGAATATTGCAGGGGGTTTTTTAAAAAATGTGGGGGTCAGAGAAAAGGCTACACAAACATTACTGAATGAAAGCTGCTTGCCTCATGAAACATCAGTAAAAAAGAAAAGGTTATTACCTAGAAGGTGGAGTGGGGAGGAGAGCCAATTTCTCATGGAGGCAACCAAAAATGTACCTAGGGGCAATCCAACCCCCTGGCTGGCAGCACCAGGGTTAATGAAACAACATGCATCCACAACCCTACTGCTGGGGCTGGCCAGCACCAAAGGAGGTGGTAGCAGTGGCAAATGGCTCTTGCCCAGGCATAGGCAAACTCGGCCCTCCAGATGTTTTGGGACTACAACTCCCATCATCCCTAGCTAACAGGACCGATGGTCAGGGAAGATGGGAATTGTAGTCCCAAAACATCTGGAGGGCCGAGTTTGCCTATGCCTGCTCTTGCCTGTGCCAGCTCTCATGTTTTACTCACTAATACACTAGTTGGGGTGTTTTCTTAACAATAAATATTTTAAGTACACTGGTGCCCATACTATAGATGTCATATCCCAGTGCAGGATCTCGAATTTCCCTTTAAGTTGTTGCCCAGCCAGGTCTACGAATGTGCCACCTGCTTCCCAACTCTCCGGGTAAATCAAGCAGCTTTTGGGGTAAGTCGCTCTTGTCTAAATAATACAGATTCCATAGCTTGATTTACCCATTGTGTCTTTTGAGCCCATAGCACAGTATGGGAGATGGTTGCTACTTTAGTAGGTCCAGTTTTTGCCATTTCGAAGCAAAACATCTCGCTTAGCAGTCATTAAACAGATTGTGGCTGTGTATGCCCAAACTGATCTGCAACTGTCCCTTTCCATCTGCATCTTTTAGCGCTGCTTTGGACTCTACTCTGGAGAGCAGCTTTTCAGAGGGTTGTCCTGTTCCAAGCAGAGGCTGCATGGAGAACCACTTGGAAGTTTCCGAGCTGTCTTTAAAGGCAGCTCCAAACAGAGCTTGCGTAAAGGAGCGACTTAAGGGTATGAATGACCATGGTGGCTGATGTTTATAAAAACAAGTCACCGAGTAGTTTCACTGGATCCAGTAAATTAGCCGGCTGATTCTCTGGATCATGCTCTTTGTGTGTAATAACTATAGCGCTTTCCAAGAAACCAAGAAACTTATCTTCCAAATAAAGTAATTAGTAAAAAAATATATCAAAAAATACATGACTAATTCGAAGTTGGCTACATTTGAAAAGAAAATTAGAAAAAGAACTATTTGCTTGAGATTTCCTGGACAATACCTTAAGCTCTGAGTTATTTTGAGGTGTTGAAAGGTGAAACATTTGACATTTTCTTGTTAAGCTCTCCTTTTAAAAAGAGAGGGCGGGAAAGAGGCATAGCCACAGTCGAGTTAAGGCTGTTTGTGGTTGTCCATGACAGCAGCTCCAGTTTTAAAACACCTGTGTTTACTCTCCAGCTTTTCTCAATCTGCTGGAAGTGGCCAAAGAATGAGGGGAGATAGACCTGCCTGATGGCTGAGTTGCCTCTGTAATCCAAAAGAGAGAGACAGAAATCAGTCCATTAACACAGCTAATCATTAACCGTACTTTTGACCCTTGTTTCAAAATATTTTGATCTTACTTTTGCTAAATGTTTTTTATTCCTTCCAACAAATAGTTGAAATGCGAGCAACGTATGCTTTTAAAAACATCTTATTTACAATCTGGGCATTTGTGGCATTTTAGCTGGTCCTAATGAAGGTGTTATCCTAATACTGTTGCTTCAGAAAAGAAAGAACTTTTGTGTACAGCTGGTAATTTGAAAGTTGGGCTGGGGAGAGGGTTGTCCCTGGAAAAGCCATTAAGAGCCAGGCTCAAACTTCAGGGACAGTTTGCACTCAGTTTCTAATTGCTTTATGTTTTCTGAACTGAGGGAATCATTTCCCAACCCAATTTCCAAATTTTGGCACCGTCGCTAAAAGAGAAGATGGAGATGATACCTGCTCCCAACCTGGGGTCATTCAGATGTTTTAGACTGCAATTCCCATCATCCCCAACCATTGGCAAGTTGTAGTCCATAATATCCAAAGGGGAAATTGTTGGGGGAAATTGTCTTCTGTGGACCAGCCCTTCCTGATAAGCTTCCTGATAAGCATGCCCAAATATTTCCTCACTAATCCTCAGTGTATTTTAAGCATGTACCCATGTTATTTTTGAAATAATTTATATAAAGTAAGAGTATCAACCTGTATCATCTCATTGTATTATCAATATGCATTTGCTTGTAACGAGTGGTTCTCCCCAGTGTGGGGGGTCAGTGTAGCCACCCAAGGAATTCTGTCCCCTGCCCAAGACCCCACTGATTTTTGTATCAAAAAGGGGAAATGTAAAGTACTGTATAATTAGTGATGGGGCTGAAAGAGCTGAGTGCCCTGATGGGGATCCACATTGCTTTCTCCCTGGTCATCAGATTGATCACTGGGAAGCTGGAGAGGGGGTGATAGCCCCCATGTCAGTTGGTCTGTATCAATCAGCTGAAGGGGTGGGCTGCCTATATATGCCCTTTGTGTTCCATGCATAGAAAAACGTGAGAGAGAGAGAGAAGGTGGCACACCCACTTTTGGCCAATCCCACCACTGGCATGGGGACCCCAGATGAATGCCAAGGATGAATGTGGCCCTCAGATAAAAAATGGTAAGTCACCATGGCTTGGTTTCCAGACCCTTTAACATCTTGGCCACGCTCCTCTGCATGTGTTCCGGCTTGTCAATACCCTTCTTAAATTGTGGCGCCCAGAACTGGACACAATACTGCAGATGGAGTCTGAGCAGGGCAGAATAAAGGGGTCCCATTACTTCCCTTGATCTGGACACTAGACTTCTGTTGATGCAGCCTGGAATAGCATTTGCTCTCTTCCCCCCCTCTCCCCTTTTTTTTGCTGCTACTGCATCACACAGTTGATTCGTGTTAAGTTCGTGGTCTACTAAGACCCTTAGATCCTTTTCGTGTGTGCTGATATCAAGCTAGGCGGCCCCCATACTATATTTGTGCATTTGTTTATTCCTTTCTAAGTGTAGTTCATATCTCTTGTGCTTTTCACTCAAGAATACGTGTAGCTAACCTTTGACCCCTCCACAGATGTTGCTGTACCACAACTGCCACCATGGCTAATGGTCAGGGATTAATAGAATTGTAGCCAATCAACATCTGGAGAATCACAGCTTAGTTAGATCAGAACCTGGATGTATTTTCTCAGTTACTGGTTTTCATCAAGTGAATACTGTATAGTTGACAATTTAACAAGTGCCAACTTACCAGGTAATTATGAGTAAACATCTTGCCAAGCAGTGAAGAGTGTCTTAGTGCACATTCTCTCACCTGCTCAGAAAAGTGGAGAAGCAGAGAAATAGTACAGTTCTCCTCAACATTTACAGTTGACCAGCATGCCAAGTGGCTATACTACATGCCGCCCTGGTTAAATTTTTATTTGCCTTTCCGCTGCATGTTTCTATTCAAGTCATGGGAAATAACTCCAATTTCCTGCATGTCTCGAATTAAACACAGCCGTCTTTTTAATCTGTTTCCTTACCGTCTGGCAGGAACCACTTCTACTCTAATAATGCGATATGGTTATCACTCGGATGAGGAGATTAAATGAGTTGTTAAAGAATAGTTGCTCACTTGAATGAATGAGATAGAGCAATGTATGATTGGTCATATCTCATGACTGTTGATCATTAAGCAGTCAAAGGACTGATATTATGCCTCATAACTCAAATGGAAACCAATACAGGGAAATATGGTAAACAGGTATTTATATCTTAACCATAAAACCTTAATCAGTAGGGAAAGATATCCTGTACTGTAGAGCACCTACTTCATGAATTAACCTTTAACAGTTTGTTTTTTTAGATGATATGAGAGAGATTAGAAGACTATATATTTTCTGTTCAAAAGAAAAAGCTTCAAATAGAAGGTGTCTTGAAATAGTTTGTTGTTTTTGGAAATGTTTTTAATCAGTCACATGTGTCCTAAAATCGATTGTCATTTTATTTGCATGTCGCTTTTCCATCATTAAAACCATGCTGAAGGTGCAACATTACAAATAACGAAAGTAGTCATAAACAATAAATAGGTAAAGGTAAAGGTACCCCTGCCCGTACAGGCCAGTCTTGACAGACTCTAGGGTTGTGCGCCCATCTCACTCAAAGAGGCCGAGGGCCAGTGCTGTCCGAAGACACTTCCGGGTCACGTGGCCAGTGTGACATCGCTGCTCTGGCGAGCCAGAGCCGCACACGGAAACGCCGTTTACCTTCCCGCTAATAAGCGGTCCCTATTTATCTACTTGCACCTCGAGAGTGCTTTCAAACTGCTAGGTTGGCAGGCGCTGGGACCGAACAACGGGAGCACACCCCGCTGCGGGGATTCGAACCGCTGACCTTTCGATCGGCAAGCCCTAGGCGCTGAGGCTTTTACCCACAGCGCCACCCGCGTCCCTACAAACAATAAATAAAACACATCAAAAGGTACACAACAAAGTTGAAATGTTTCCACATAAATCATCATATCTAAAAAGACAGATGTACCAATATCCATAATTACCAAAGTCCTCAGCAATGCCCCCTAAATAATACCACAGCCCATTTGTCTGCTCAGTGGCCTCAGCTTCTGCAGGTGGAGTCCAGCAAGGCGGGAAGTAGAAGAAGAAGAGTTTGGATTTGATATCCCGCTTTATCGCTACCCTAAGGAGACTCAAAGAGGCTAACAATCTCCTTTCCCTTCCTCCCCCACAACAAACACTCTGTGAGGTGAGTGAGACTGAGAGACTTCAGAGAAGTGTGACTGGCCCAAGGTCACCCAGCAGCTGCATGTGGAGGAGCGGAGACGCGAACCCGGTTCCCCAGATTATGAGTCCACCGCTCTTAACCACTACACCACACTGGCTCGCCCAGAACTCACAGCCAAGATGGTTTCTGCAGCCTCAGCTTCTGAGTTCATAGAATTGGAAGGTACCCCCACGGGTCACTCAATCCATCCTGCCGCAATGCAGAAATCACAGCCCAATAATCCCCAGCAATGTCAGCCAACCTCGAGAAACCTCCACTGAAGGAGAGTCCACCACCTTTCATACTACACAAGCTGGGCTTGCAAAATGAAGAACTTTTGGGATTTGCCAAAGCTCCTGCTCCTGCACAGGAAAGGAAAATAGTTAAAATGAGGTTGGTTGTTTTGGTGCCTGTGGCCTTCTGCTTTAGATGAAGGATGGGGAACACCGTAACTCTCCAGATGTCATTCAGCTAGAACTTCCATCACCCCGATCACTAGCCATGGTGGCTGAGGCTGATGGGAGTTGGGGTCTTAGAACATCTGGAAAAGGGGTCAGCAAACTTTTTCAGCAGCGGGCCCGTCCACTGTTCCTTGGACATTGTGGGGGCCGGACTATATTTTTTTTGGGGGGGGGTGAACGAATTCCCATGCCCCACAAATAACCCAGAGATGCATTTTAAATAAAAGGACACATTCTACTCATGTAAAAACCCACTGATTCCGGGACTGTCCATGGGCAGGATTTAGAAGGCGATTGGGCCGGATCCAGCCCCCGGGCCTTAGTTTGCCTACCCATGATCTGGAAGGCTGCAGGTCCTTCATCTCTGCTTTTGAGAGAGTTCATGCTGGAAAGCTTGGCCAAGAAACATTGCGCATAAGAGCCTACAGGAAAAACCTCAGCAGGCTTTAATTAAATTTAATTAATTAAGGAACAAACCTGACAAAAAAACTTCTTAAAATCCTGTTAATTTTGACGAGGGTGTGTGGGAACTGAAATCAATGGAACATACATTTATCACCATTTATATGCTTGCATTTAGCTGTGTCACATACTCTCGACTCCCACCCACAGCATCATTAATGTGGCTTTCTGTTCCTTCTGGCTAATGGTTTCAGTCTTTTTGCAGCAGCAAGTTTCAAAACCTAAGTGTATCATTCCAGAACTGCAATCCAAAACACAAATACTAAGCCCCAATGAAGACAGTGGGACTTACTTCAGAGCAAATGTGCATAAGATCACATTGAAGAGCTAAATGACATCCTCAGTATGGTTACTTTGAAGTACATTTAATTAGAATCAATAAATATGTGTAGGTTTGAGGTTCCATATAATACTTGTTATTAGCAAGTACTGTATATTAGTGCCAAATTAGTGATAGTGACAGGTTCCTCCCCCCACTAAAAAAAGAACCAAAATTCTATACAATGCTTAAACATTAGAATTATACTAGATATGTGGCCTATAATGTTAATTATAATGATTATTTGTAGAGTGTTACAACGACTAGGCACTGTATAGTAAATATATTAAAAGGAACAAGCTTTATAATCTAAAAGATGCTGAAAGTTCCTTACTTGACTCGGAATGGGCTTTTATATTTATTCTGTAGAAATATTTCTGTCTTTTTTGAAGATTTGACTTACAACTTGAGGTGTCACCAATTATACAGAGTGGGCAATGGCTTAGCTGCTTTTGCTGGAGAGTTCCAGTGATAGGATGCTATTATTTAAAGTGAGGAATTGTTCTCTTGTGTTCTTGGTTGTGAAAGAGACATGGAAATAATCACTTCAAAATGAAATTTTGAAATCGAGACTTGGGGAAAGCTTGCATAAGGAAATAAATTTGAGCATACTGCTTTCCTGTACTGATAAATAGTTCACGTTAAATGACTTCTCTATTTAGTAGCACATTTCTCTGTGAATGATAAAAATAGTACTGTGAAATTGCTGTGATCAAAGTGATAGTGTTGTCCGTCTTTCAGCCTGAAATACCAGTAAAGCCCAACAGAAACCTGACACTCATGTTGAACAGGATTCTTACTTTTTACTAATCATGGGGGGGGGGGGAATAGTTGCGAATGGATTCATCCATTCTACCTGCACGTAAAGCTATCAGGAAAATATTGATTGGAAGCAAAGCAAAAATTAGCGGGTCCCTGCAAGGAACAGGAAATGAGCTTGGTTTATACTATTTAATATGTTCAGCTTAAATTTAAAACCCAATGAGTTATTAATCTCCTTTTGTAAGATTTACCTTTTTAATAGTCGGCCAACCTCTTCATTGCCTGTTAGGGTTTGTTTTTGAAAAAATCAAAGAACAGATCTTATCAGGTGGGGAGAACAGAGACTGAAAAGTGCTTCAATTAGCAGTTTTTCATGCAGAATCAAAGAATCCAGTTCCATGGAGCATTCTATATAAATAATCTTGACATAATTTAAATCGATACGCTGGGTGGGGGGTTAGCTGTAAGAGGAGTGCTGTAACCAATGTGCTCTGTATTAGGGGGCTGAATCTTCAAGCCTAGGATCTTACAAATAATAGCGTAGAGCCCTCGAATCCATTTAATCTCGTTTTAATATTCTCATTTATATATTCTCATGTTCTGATTTTTCCAGGGGAAAGTGTGCAGCTACCTTTGACGCGATGCGCTTACTCACGCTTTTGCAATTATTTAACAAAGCGGGGGCGAGTAGTGTAATTGGAACCCTGGGAACTAATATTTTTGTGTGTGTTTATGTACCAGACGAACAAAGAGTCGCTACCACCAGCATCCCACACCTGGTGTGATTCCTCTTTTGCTCAGTCTTGGCTTTGTTAAGTTTTGCTTCTTAAGAATCCTGGGCTGTAATGCTACCAGTAATAGTCGTCATGGATGTTAACTCAACAGCAAAATTCGCCCAAGGTTGTTGATAAGTCATGCAAATCGCATTAATCTAAACAGTGTCACTGGGATATTTCACCTTTCCCAGAAAGGAGTGACTTTTGATAGATTGATTGAAACCCAGGAACCCACTGCTTATTCCTGCTTTCACCTTTAAACTCTGACTCAACCACTTTTTTTTCCATTTCCTTAGAAACACTAAACAGTTGGTGCTACTGTTTTGGCACTACCTTGAGTTTTCTTGATCACAGCAGTTGAGGAAATAAAGAAATTAGTGGGGGGTTCCCTTCTGACATTCTTCATTTCATGTTCCAATGAAATTCAACATTTTGAGTGCCGCTACCTTCTTTGAACCATGATAAAAAGGCAGTTAATAATAAAATATTGAAATTTGCTTCCATTTTAGCATGCGACTTAACCAAACCCCTTTTCAACCTCCATTTGATTGATTACCGGCTGGGATAAGTTTATACTGAAATCTTTCCTTTGTCCTCTTTATCCCTTGCTCACCGTTTCATTCTTTGCATGTCAATTATTAACGCCATGACGTTTCTTGTTGCTGCAGTAACTTTGTTTCAATGCAACTGTTGCCAGGTGAATTTTGTTGGGTAGCTCGATTGGAACATTTGCCAGTATTTTATGAGATATATCAGGAAGGAACTGTGATAGACAGCTTGTGGCGGTTTAGAATTTTATTAGAATTCTGTTCCTATTCTGCCTTTGTGTATTACAAAAACCACCTGTGCCCTCATACTCTGACCAAGACTTGACACAAGTTAAAATTGCACATTAGAACGTAATATACAGACAAAAGGTGTGTGTGTGGTTTGCATGTGGCATAAATATGGGCAACATTACGAATGCATCACTGTTAAAATTTATTTCATTTCCCCATTAAATTTTGTGTTGTAGGTGTGCATCATACCATGTCAGCATTTACAAACAATGCAGAAATATAATCAAACTAGGTCTCAATTCCTCCCACCTAAGTCTAGTAAATATTACTTATCTGAAATGGTTGGGGGAATAAAATAAAAAAGCATGTTCTTCTTGTCTGAATGCTGAAGAATTTTTGTTTGCATTGCAGTCTGACAAGCCAGAAGTCCTTGAGGACACATAAACACAGAATATGGAATATCTTCTTGCTATGTGTGAATTTAGGATAACTAACCTATATTTTAAACGCTTAAATGGGTTTCCCACTTTCGGCTGAGGCAAATTTAAAATACCTATATAGCTAAGATCAGTTGCTTTAAATCAGTGGCCAAAATCAAGCTATAGGTTACTCAAGATATGGCTGCACATCTAGATATTTTTGCTGGACTTTCAAAATGTCCAAATTCTGCATGTAGGCATAGTCTGTGTTGCTTTCATTGCATGAAACTGAGTATGACAGCAATCTCCAGAAATAGATTTTGGACTAAAGGAATCAATCTGTGTGGTTTTTCCCAGATTGCTCACTGCCCTCCCCTGGTTTTGCATATATGTTTCCCAGTGTGGCTCAGCATCGCAACAATAAAAAATACTAAAAGTCAGAAGAATCAGGGAAGGGTGAGATCACCCTTTGCCAACCTAGATTGCACGTTCAAAAGGATTGTCAGATGTATTACAGATTAGTTAATCCAATTATATGAAGTAGATAAAATAGGTTTCTCCCTACTATTTTTTCCTAAGCTGTCTTATGGAAGACTTGCTTAGAAGTGTCAAACATAGTTTAGTGAAAGTTTCTGTTTTGTGTTCAGCTACAAATATAGCAGGCAAGCCTATCTCTAGATTATATCTATTATTTTGGTACAGTTCATCATTGATAGCAAATTCTGGTGAGACCTGCTTTATATTCTACAAGTCCTTACAGTTGTCTTTTTGCCATATTCACATAAAGTAGCACCAAATAACTAAAGATAGCACCAATTTCTAAAGATGATGCTGGGAGGGGGGGGGAGTAGCTTTGTGGGGAAAGGCATTATCTCTCAAACTGAAACTTGTTACAAATTTTGGATTTCTTTTGCCCCAAGTCGTATTAACAATGAAATGGTGCATAGGCAACCCAATATATCAAGTTACGGTTCCTTATATTTCTTGTTTACCTTTATTGGTCACCTCATAAATGGAATTCTCTAGGCCCTAAGATAATTCATTTCCTTTGTGTTTGCAGGTTGAGAATGGGTATGTGTTTCACTCAGGGCTTTGAGATACAAAATAATGAACTTTGCTTTAAATTTTATTTATAAAATTTAAAACACATCAGTGTTAGAAATCTACTTTCATGGGCATTGTGTGGGCTGTTCGGGCTGGCTTTTTTATTTGTTTGCTTGCCCTGTAATGTCTCTTAATTGATATTGTCCCTCTTAATGAACAGAGACTTGATTATTGTCAAGCTTCTCTACTTAAAAGCTGGCTGAACACGCTTTTTATGGTGATTCTACCCAAGACATAAGGAAGGAAGGACATGAAAGGGTGAATATTCAGCCTGCCTTAATCCTTGTTTTCAGTAAGATGCTGTCTTTAATGTGAACTAATTAGTGGATAGACTTAAATTCCTGTAGACTTGTCCTTTGTTGGATTGTGATGCACAGCTTTGCTTACATAAGAGAATCAAAATTTCTATTTTACATTGCTTTCTTTATTCCAACGCAACTTAATGAGTTTTAATAACAAAATATTTGGAATAACGTCAAGAATCAATATATAAACAACCACATGATCATCTATGTTAATATTATTTCAGATATTCTGACTTATTTTCAAGCATGTTGTTATCCCACACATAAGGAAATGTGAATGATACATTGAACACCCAAAATGTCGTTACTAAAAGACTAAAAGTGGAAGTTAGTAACAGACAAATAATGTTAAAAACTGAAAACTAAGGAAAGTGCTGGTGTATTCTGACATGCACATCAGTATGTATATCCTAAAAGTGGGGACACCTCTGTTTTTTACATTCATAACATTCATCTTTAGGTTTAACAGCATTCATGTGTGAATGTCAACTTTATCAGATTTTCAGCATTGACTGTTACCTGGGTATGAGGTTATTTAAAAATTTTAAGCAGTAGAAAAAAGACATATTTCCATCATTTGCTTATTTGGAAAATTGTATCCTGTGTTGTAACATTTATCAACTTGATGTCAGAAATTTCAGATCATTTCCACTTTTGGTATATGTCAAAAATATGTCTTAAAATAAGTAAGTTAAATAAGCAGTTGGTTGTTTATGGGGCTGAATCAAATGTGCTGAGATGAAAAGACATATTTGCTCATTTCCCTAGAATATATTGCTTTTATTTCATATTGTATGACTTGTGAATTCTCACACACATACAACTTAAGGCTATTCCAAATCATGGTAAAATATAATAAAGAGAAATATGACACGGCAAGCCCATTATAGGCATTTGAAGAATATATATTTACCACAGAAAGGAAGGGGATGTAATATGGTATGTTTTACTGGGGTGTTAATTCACTACAAGAGTAGGCAAACATTTAAGACACTCAGGACACTTCATCAGAGTTTTGTTAAACTGAATTTTGTTGCACAAGCATAATAAAATTCAGTATTAGAGGTAATATTTCTTACTTTGGATCTCACTTTTTCTGGATCAACACAGAAGCAGCTAGAACAAACCATCCTTGTAAGTTTGTAGTTGATGCACACATGCCGCCACGTTGAGAGAATTTTGAGGCCTGCTGGAGCAGCAAATACATGTTTAGGTAGAATGCAATATGCTAACTGCTGCACCAGTGTAACATTATAAACCTTCCAAGAAGGTATGCCAGCACAAATATTTAGGATGGGGGAATCTGAAACTTAAATTGAACATATATGTAGTAACTGTTCTTTTGTTATTGAAACTCCCCAACCAAGCTTTACTGCATTTATCACCTGTATTATTTATAGGAGATAATTACTGCAAAACAGCTGGCTGTTGGTTTTAGTGAGCATCAGTTGTTCTCCTGTCCCAGCTGTGAGCTAATAAGGACAGTCAACACATCTGTTTCAACAGCTGGTAATTAACAAAAGCCTAATTGCTGCAACTCTTTTAACATCCAGTCTGTGAAAAGAGGAAAGATGTGGAAGAATATTATTGACTTTGTGTTCTGCACTTTCTGTGACCAGTTTCTTTCTTTCTTACTTTTTCTTTCCCCTTCCTTTCTCCCTTCCTTTTACTTTGAACACCAAGGCCTTTGTCTGATGCATTGAATGGCAGGAGAACACAATATGGTAATCCAGAGCTTAAGATTTTCGGATCTTTGTTGGTGTTTCTTATTGCAACATTTCTTTGCTACGTTGCAAGATAAAATGGATCAAAAGCATTTGCGGAGTTCCGCGTAACAGCCAAAATCCATAGCAATCTAACCCAAAGCGATACGAATCACAGAAGTTGCAGCCTCCGAAAGAAGTCGCTGTGTGCCCACCTCTTGATGCAACTTTTGTACATTTGAACCTCGTCGTTAACAGGATTTGGTGATCGGGTGAATAATTTTTCTTCCTAAGCTAAGCACATCAGGCAACATCATATCTAAAAACAAAATAAATATAAATAAATAAATAAAATCACTGCTGCTTTATAGGCAATTGGCAGGGCCTGTTTTGCGGCTGACAACTGTCAGATCTAATTGCATCCTGGCATTACACAGAAGAGCTGCGTGCTCAACATAACTGTCAATGTTTCCCTTTTTTTAAGAGAAATTCCCTTATTCTGAATAGGATTCCTCGCAAGAAAAGGGAAAAGTTGACAGCTATGGTGCTCAAGGGCTAGTCAACTGAGTCCTAAAGGGGATGTGAAAACCTCAGAGATTTTGGGTGTAAACGCATGAGGGAAGCATTTTTTCACTTCAATTTCCTTTCTTTTTAGCGATTTTTCGCCACTGGACATTACATCCTGGTGGTTCACCTATCCTTGGGGTGTGGGGGTGTTATGTGTTTTCCACTTTAAAGATCAGGTTTGCAGCACTGGAGTGCTTTTGAATCCAATTCTGTCTTAATGTGTTCAAAGGGCATTTGTGGCATGAAGTACCTTCTCCCACAATAAAAAAAAACCACCCAAAAAACAGTGAAAGGAAGTCTTAAGTAAGTGCTGGAAGTTCAACAGGAAGGGGGCCCTCTCCTGGATAGAGAATCTCAGCTCCTGTGGTCCACATCCTGATAACTACCAGTTAGACTTCTATGCTTTAATGTGTTATATATTGGACTGTCTTTGAAGACTTCCATTTGGTCATGGTTGACCAAGCGCCATTCAGAGCACAGTGTAATATTCAGCTATGTTATACTTAGAATAAGCCCATTGGATGGAGCTAAGCAACTTAAGCCCATCCATTTCAGTGAATCTACCATGATTTTCAATTGGTCTACTCATGCACAGGTTATGGTTAGATATCATCCGTATGTTGCCCTTTCTTATAAAACTGCACTGGCTTCTGCTTCCAAGTCCAAGTCAAAGTGCTGGATCCTTAATTGTTTTTAAACACTGCATGGATTCAGTAATGTATAGAGATAAAAAAAAGTAGCAGTAGTGTCAGAGGTGGGTTATGGGGTGTAGAGCCTTGGGAATGCCACAGGGACTCCACAACAATGATGTAGAATGGAAGACGGGAGGCACCACATTTTATCATTGCACAGTGCACCGCTAAAATTTGAGACCTGAAGGTCCTCCACTGGTAGTATTTTATTTAAAATTATTCTATCCCACCATTCCTCCAAAGAGCCTAAGACAGTAAACAACAAAGATAATACCACAACAGTTAACAAACATCCCTTAAAGCTTAATTGTAAACAGTGACAAAATGCTCTTTATTTATGGGGTATATTGCTTCTATAGGGTGGCGCTGTGGTCTAAATCACAAAGCCTAGAGCTTGCTGATCGGAAGGTCGGCGGTTCAAATCCCTGCGACGGGGTGAGCTCCCGTTGCTCCATCCCAGCTCCTGCCCACCTAGCAGTTCGAAAGCATGTTAAAGTGCAAGTAGATAAATAGGTACCGCTCCAGTAGGAAGGTAAATGGCGTTTCCATGCCCTTCTCTGATTCACCAGAAGCGTCTTAGTCATGCTGGCCACATGACCCGGAAACTGTCTGCGGACAAACGCAGGCTCCCTCGGCCAGTAAAGCGAGATGAGCGCTGCAACCCCAGAGTTGTCCACGACTGGACTTAAAAGTCAGGGGTCCCTTTACCTTTATTGCTTCTATATATGGAGGTTCTGTTCCTAGCTATAGCAGTTGATGTGCATCGATGTCCTTTATGACATTGTTAGGGATAGATGCATCTGTCCATTTTGATTACTCCCACTTTCTCATTTTTCCAGTCTTAAGTTTAGTTTTCCACATTTCCACATCAGTCTGTAATTTTTTTAATAATGAAAAAGTCCTCATGAAAACTCATAATAATAATAATAAATTTTTATTTGTATCCCGCCCTCCCTGGCCAAAGCTCAGAGTGGCTAACAACAGGTAAACAACAGAGCAGCTAACAACATCAGCATTGTAGTGTGAATTTCTTCTAATATACACATCTTTCTAATTTTGCCCAATATACACCTTTTTGCAAAGCAACTTGGCCTAATAGAAAGCATTTATTATGCTGTCTTCACAAATATATGCATTTTATTGTAATACATGTATTTATTTATTTTTACCGTATTACCTGTCTGGAGAACTGCACGGCAGAATTCAGATTAGTGCAGATTTTGAAGGATGGCTGTGCCTTGGCTTGCATATTTGGTCTCAACATGTGTGAAGTAGTAGGTTTACCTATCATTGTGAACTGAATTGATTCCCCCTCCCCCCATGGTTCCAATAGGGCAGGACTTCCCCACTAACAGAGGGGAGAGGGGCAGAATCAGGCAGGGATAGGTGGAAGAACACCTCTGCCCCATCCAAACCCCCTTCAGCACAGCAAATTGAGGGAAATCAATGGGACTCAAGCCAGTCATTACTATACTAAGTACCCATTGATCTAGTATTTCATTGGGTACGGGTATTGAAATTGCACAAATCATCAGTAATGTCCCACACTTAAGGTACAAAAATAGTAAAGACTATAAAGGTAAAGGTACCCCTGCCCGTACGGGCCAGTCTTGCCAGACTCTAGGGTTGTGCGCTCATCTCACTCTAGAGGCCGGGAGCCAGCGCTGTCCGCAGACACTTCCGGGTCACGTGGCCAGCGTGACAAGCTGCATCTGGCGAGCCAGCGCAGCACATGGAACGCCGTTTACCTTCCCGCTAGTAAGGGGTCCCCATTTATCTACTTGCACCCGGGGGTGCTTTCGAACTGCTAGGTTGGCAGGCGCTGGGACCGAGCGACGGGAGCGCACCCCGCCGCGGGGATTCGAACAGCCAACCTTTTGATCGGCAAGTCCTAGGCGCTGAGGCTTTTACCCACAGCGCCACCCGGGTCCCTAAAGACTATATTATAGATTATTTATTCTTCCATTTCATTGACTGGGCAGAATTATGAAATAATTTTCATGGACTCGCAATATTGCAATTCAATCTGGTAAATTGTTTAATACTTTCATTTTGTTTTTGCCAGAAATACGCTCCTTCTTTGCTATTCAAAATGACTTGATTAAACTTGCTGGAATAACATTTCGGTTGGCAAATATCTCTGTACAGTCAGTTATCCAATTGTCTTTTCGTTATGTTGAAAGGTAGAGAGGAAAGAGGACCCAAGTGCTTGCCATTCACTGAATGGAGATTGCCTAACCTTCAAAACATTTCTGGCGTGACAGGTTCACTTCAGCAGGTGTTCAGGAGCTGAACTGTAAGGTAGTCACAGTGACAGCAGATGAGATCCTTTGAACAAACAAAAACAAAAGTATTGGCAAAGATTCCAAATGCAGAAGGGCATTGGCATGTAGGGGAAAGTTTACAGTTCGATTTTAACAGACTGCGGGTTTGCACACGGTAGTTTGGTTTTCAGCGGCTGATATTTGCTCTCATTGGCATCTTTCGAGATCATTGCAAAAAAGTGGTTAAAAGCAGGGGTAAATTTGGCAAAATCGTTGCTAAGGGATCCTAAGGATTTTTTGCTCTAATAGGGAGCCGTCATGTGTCTGCTCAAGACAGAAGCAAAACATCCATTTATTTTAACAGAGCAAGATTTTACAACCTTAGATGTTGCATTGCTGTGAATTCACAATTCTCCTTTTTCTTCCTATTTGTTTATTTATTTCCTTGCTTGACACACCACCTTTCCATTAGCATGCTCAAGGCAGCTAACAGAATCAACGCTGTGCAAAACAGTTGCCGCATGCCATTTCAGAATGGCTGGGAACAGAGTTAGGCATCTTTTTGTGACATGTTATAATAATCTGATAGATAACATGAGAGCTGCCTCCTGCTGGCAAATGATTGCGCTGGGTGGCCAAAGCAAGAGTGGCAAATGGAGAACTAGCAATAATGGCAGGGATGTTGTTCGTCTGGTTGGCTCTTGGTCTGATCTAAAAGAGCTCTTGTTTCCGTTGGTAAACTGGAGGCTAGTATGTTCAATAGCTAATATCTAAGATGTCCCTAACATAATTAAATTGCTGGCTGCCCAAAAAAAATAATGGGGAGTGGAGGGTTTTCCAAGTGCTCTCCATGCTCCTGTCTTTGCTGCAAGCTTTGGAAGTTACTTTTGTAAGAAGCTGAGTGCTAAGTTATGAGCAGTGGCGTAGCGTGGGTTGTCAGCACCCGGGGCAAGGCAAGTAATTTGCGCCCCCTAACCCGGGGCAAGGCAAGTAATTTGCACCCTCCCCCCCGCTGCACTGTCCCTCCCCCAGATAGTCCCTCGCTCTCTCTCCGCACCGCACCGCACACCTGGCACCCTCCCCTCCACAGTGGGCGGCGACCGGGCGGCTCGGATCGGATTCGCACAGCCAGCACTGCAGTGAGAGAGAGTGAGTGAGCCAGGCAGGGGCAGAGAGCTGCGAGTGCGAGCGCCCCCCCCCCCCCGATGTTGCGCCCGGTGCGGCCGCCCCCCCCCGCTACGCCACTGGTCATGAGCTATTTGCATGACTTGATTATGTATCATCCAGAGGAAACAGATGCATACAATTGACTTCTATCAGAATATTAATATTTCCTACTTGAGCAGCAACATTTGTGGCAAGGAAAAATTATTGATTGCTTAAGGCTGTTCTTCTAACCCCACTTACATGAGAGTAAGCTCCACTGAATTCAATAGGACTTACTTCTTCGGAGACATGGATAGGAGTGCGCTTAATATTGTAGGAGAGCCCTCTCCTTTTGAGCCACAGGTCTGGCCTTCCTTTATGGCTGACACAGAAACCAAGTTTGCTGGCAGAGAAGCAAGCGAGTGATCCATCCCTCTTCTGCCAGTCCGGTCACTTGGCTGCATGGAATTCCTTGTTGCTTATGGCAACCAGGTGAGTTGTTAAATACAAAGCTGAGCAGTATCAGAAGACGCTGCCCCCCCACCTCCAATATGAAAACTCTGAATCATGAGAATGCAATGGTTCATTCCTGAACCAGACATTACAGTTTGGAGACACACAAAACACTACCAAACCACTCTACATTCTAAATCTTATATTAATAATCCAAAAATTGAGAGAACAAGGATTATTGGATTATTAATGTAAGATTTAGAATGTAGAATGGTTTGGCAGTGTTTTGTGTGCCGCTTATGTGCTGCTTACTTCATACTGGTCTACTACAAGAATTGGCAGCATAGGTTCATTTCTTCAGTATAAGCAAATTAGAAAGCAGTTGGGGTTGTTGTTGTTGTTGTTGTTGTTTTGCCAATGAGAGGCAGCAGTGTTACAAGAATGACAGTAGATTAGATTAAATGTTAAACAAAGGTTTCTAACTGAAAGATTTAAGTCATAGAAACTTGTCAACGAACTTTTTAAAGAAGGCCTTAGATAAACAGTTATCGGAGCTTCTTAAGGTATAATGATTCCTGTCTTAGTGTGGTAGGGGTTGAACTGGATAATCCTTGAGATTCTTTCCAGCACTGCAATTCTAGGCAAACAACATTGTTCTTTAGGTTTCCTAAAATACCATATCCATTAAAATCTTTCTTAGTAGGCTACTGCATATTGCTGTCACATTTCAAAGTTCCAAATGACATTCAAAGTATTCCCACTGAAATCAATGGGCATGACTTGATTAAGTTGATTACTTTTGATGGGTGTCCTCTGCGCATGACATTACCAAAAATATCTCAGTTGATGTAGAATTTGCCTGTAGTCTCATATACCTGTTGCCCTGGAATTACAGAAGCACAGGGGGAAAGCACCTTGCCCCACGCCACTGGCCAAAAGAATTATCAACTGCTATTCAAGCAAGAACACCAGTCAGGAAAGATCAACCTGGCTCAAACTGGGTATAAATCATTATACATCATCACTTTGTTTTGGCCTTGATAAACTGATCTCTCGCTTCTGCCTTTTTCTCTCACTCCCCCTTTCTTGTGTGTCTTGTCTTTTTTAGTTTTGTAAGACTAATGGCAGGGCCTTTCTCTGTCTCTCTTTATCTTTATTGACACGAGAGAAAAAGGGAGGTTAAAAATCTGGCATAGAAATACATGGCAAATGAGAGAATGGTATTTGCTAGCCAGCTATTTTATTGCAGTGCAAACTTCCCGGATAAGATTTAAGAACATAATAATAGCCTGCTGGATCAGGTCAGTGGCCCATATCATCCAGCACCCTGTTCTCTCCGTGGCCAACCAGAGGCCGGTGATAAACCAGGAAGCAGGACATGAGCACAAGAAGACTCTCCCCTTCTGTGGTTTCCAGCAACTGGTGTCTGGAAGCATTGCTGTCTCCACCTATGGAGGTAGACCATAGCCATCATGGCTAGTAACCATTGATAGTCTTCTCCAGCTCATTGAAATACTAAACTGAAAGGAAGTGGGGGCTCGCAAGATTGTGCTCCATATGATAGCAATAAATATCCAGCCCTAGATATCAGGAATAAGCCAGCTTCGTAACATCTAATTTTCTGTATGCATGGATTTTTATGATGCTGGTTTATTTGTATTTGTATGTGTCCCCCTCTCCATCTGAGATGCTACAACCAAGACACAGGTTTACCACCTTAGTGAGGATTGGGCTTCTGTCACAGGTAGCAGGCACCTAAATCCCAGATTGGAATGTTTGCTATTGTCTCTGCCTTACCAGAATTCGGCTCCCATCCTACACATTATACTCAGGAGATTAACTGCAAGCCTAGTATTATTATTTTTCCCTCTTTCTCAGGGACTGATTGCCTTGAATCCATTTACGTCAATTCTCCCTTCTCTTATGTTGCAATAAACTAGAAGCTAATCTTGTGAAGTAGTACCAGACCAGTATGGGTTTAAGTGAAAGGGGAATCCAGACCTACATCTCCTGACCTTTATCCTAAAAGGATATCAGGTGTGATACCTCTCTAAAGAATCGAACTGGTAATCTCTTGGTGAGTGGGTGTGTCTGCTACAAACATTTCCTTCCAGTCTACGTTTCAATTGCAGTTCACAGTACACTGAAAATTGTCAAGGATGTTAATTATTGGCCTCTTGGAACAACCCACCTACTTTGATTCAGGCATGTTTTCCCCAATATTTAAGAAGATTGGTTCACAAACGGTACAGTATAATTATAAAAAATAGCTTGGTTTGGCTAACATTCTTTTGTGGTTTTATATCTGTGAGCCTAAAAGGTTCAACACATAAATGGCTCAACCTGCAAATGGAATTTTAACTGCTTAATTCCAGGAATCAACTGTTTGCCTGTTCATGGAAGCAGAGTAAATGCCATTGTGCACATTTAACAGAGGAAGCAAGCACCTTGAGTTTTAGAGCAAATTCCTTGGCCAGGCGTGCATTGTTACCTCATCCTCTGCTTAGTATGGTGTTGTTTCAGAGCTGCAAGGCTGGCTCATTTTGCTGTCTGGGGGTGAAGGATAAGATGGTGCCCTGTAGAAAAGCTGACTAGACCAGTAGCTGAATCATACTTCAACAGAGGAGATGAGGTAGAGGCCGCCATACCTGAGGCACAGGGAGACAGGCTGCATGGCACATAACTCTTTCCTCACCTACCGCCTATAGCAACAGCTCACTCTACCTAACAGTAGGGCTATCCTAATAAAATTATTGTGAGATATTGCATCTGGTCACCTTTTCCTTGCAGTACTCTTCTATGAGGAATACATTCTGTGGGATTGGATAAGGTAAATGCCTGAAAGAGTGCTGTGTGAGAAGGAACCCACAGATACAATGACTTAGCCCGTGGTATTTTTTGCATACTTCACAGCCAGACAGGACACAAGAAATGCTCTAGGTGAGATTGCTTTTGAAAAATGTTTGGACACTTCGGTTGTTATAGAATGAGGCTTCCAGGTTGTTGAGTGGAATAAGCTCGGAGCTTATTGTATTAAATTTACAGCAGCTACATTGGTTCTGTTTGGCTTTGGGGCCCAATTCATGTAATGGTAACCTAGAGACTGGATCACTGCAACGTGGTCTGTGTGGGGCTGCCCTTGGGCCTCGTTCAAAAACTCCCATCTGATGCAGAACTCAGTGAGCTAGACTGCTAATAGCCTACAGCAGGCATGGCCAACCTCAGCCCTCCAGCTGTTTTGGGACTACAATCCCCATCATCCCTGACCACTGGTCCTGTTAGCTAGGGAGTTGTAGTCCCAAAACATCTGGAGGGCCAAGTTTGGCCATGCCTGGCCTACAGCATCCGACACCTCTGCTACATTTGCACTGACTGCCAAGCTTTTCCTGAGATCTCTTTGCTAGATTATATTAAAAAAAAGAATAGTTAGAATTAATTGTTGAGGACAACAGCTCAATTAGCAACTATTTATTGGTTGTATTTATATTCCTCATTCCTGCTAATGCATCCAAGGTGGTCTCCTAGTCATTATGCTTATATGCCACCTCTGCCGTATGCCTCTGTATATCCACTGCTGGGAGCACCAGCAGGAAACTGCCACTGCAATCATGTCCTGTTTGTGAGCTTCTCAGGTACATTTGATTGGCCACTGTTGGAAACAGTAAGCTAGACTAGATAGGCCTTTAGTGTGATCCAGCAGGCCTCTAGATTGAATCCTGCAGGCACTTACCTGAAAGGCACTTACCTGAATAAGCCCCAGTGAACTCAGTGGGACTTACATACAAGTAAGCATGCATAGGGTTGCTCTTCAAGGCATTTGCATGGAACACAATGCCAACTTTTGTGTATAAAGTAATATATTTTTGTTATTTTGGGAAACTCAAGGAAAGGGGAAAATTAAACTGGCTTTCTCTTTATAGGAAAAATTGATGGCTATGCAACAAGAAAGAGAGGCAGCTGTTCAACAGTATAAAGAACTAGAAGAAGAGCTCCAGACCCTTCGCATTTATTACAGGTAATGTAATTTATATTACTGAAAAAGCAATGTCCAATGAAATGTGATTTCCCACCCTATTGTGTTATTATTCCTAGGAATACAAAAAGCAAGAAAAGGGTCAGGGTAATAATATCCCTGAATTCAGTTTATCAGATGCATATTTTAGGGAGAAACTATATAGGACAAGAAAAAAATGTATCAAAGTTGCAAGCCAAAAGACAAGTCAGGCAGCTCTAAGGTGCTGGTCAGGGCATCTGATGTCACTGAGGCCGGCCTCTCCCCTACAAACCCAACTGGCCCTTCCCCAGTATCCAGATCAGTGCCTCCCCAATTCTGCACTCTTGTCCTTTTCTTGCTTCCCCTCTGACCAGCCTTGCCAAGATGTCTCCATTGGGCTCATGAAGCTCACTGATGTGGGAGGAGGCTGACCTCCACTGGAGGAGAGGAACCCTTGACCTGAGGGTGTTCACATCTGTTGTAGCATGGAAGTTCAGAGCCATTTCAATGAGGAAAGATTTCTTATAATCACACAATGGTTCCTTGAGCATGTTTTTTATCCAGAAACTGCTGTATTTCTATTTGATGATTCTTATTTTTATTCCTTTCTTTAAAAAACACCATGGGGTTGCCCCCCAAAATAATAAAAACCTATTTAATCTAAAGAAGGAAAAAGTGGGGGTGGAGAAAAACAGAAAGGAATCTACCTCAGGCTCATGAGCCAAGAAAAAGTTGGCTGGGAATGAAGACAGGCAAGTTCTTTCTTTGTGTTGTGACTCAGGACAAGGTGCCATTCAGCCTGATTCAATACCTGAAAATCATTCCTGAAACAAAACTTTGCATGACAGTTAGGAGTTACAATGTTGCCAGTTAAACTGTTCTAATTTTCTAACCACTGTATTCCTGAGGTGGTGATTAATGCAAATCATAAAAACCCTGAGTGTTGTGCAAGGCTGGGTTGGTACTGGGAAAAATTCATTCTCCTATGTAATAAAAAACCAAAACGTTTACCAAAGTAAAGTACAGTCGTGCCTTGGAAGTCGGAACGGAATCCGTTCCAGAAGTCGACTTCCAAAACGTTCGGAAACCAAAGCGCATCTTCTGATTGGCTGCAGGAAGCTCTTGCATCCAATCGGAAGCCGCGGAAGTCCTGTCGGACGTTCGGCTTCCAAAAATAGTTTGCAAACTGGAACAGTCACTTTAGGGTTTGCGCCGGAGTCAAAACATTTGAGAACTAAGCTGTTCAAAAACCAAGATATGACTGTATACAAAAGTAAGAGTCTTCTTAAAATAAAGGTGTGGCAGCATATTATAGCTTTATTTTATTTTTTAAGAAGGCTTAAAGGTGGATAAAGAAAATTTTTCATCCTTGGTCATGTTTCTGTGTTTCATGCCTATATGTTATAAGTTGGTTAAGAGACTTGGGCCTGGTCTTCATATATATTGTGTTGGTTCCAGAGGGCCATCACACAAGTGGAGGGGGATGGACTAGATGACTCTCGTGGTCCCCTTCAACTGTACAATGTTATGATTCTGTAAGTAGAAGGCACTTCCCCTTGCTCAAGGGGCTTCATGGCTGCTGCCAACTCCCCCCCCCCATCTGCAGACGCTTGCACCATGTGCCACACCTTTCACAAGGGTCCTAAGGGGTGTGTGCATGTGTGCAAGGGGCTGCAACAGGGAGGACGTTTTGGAAGTGGAGTTCCGTCGGTGGTTTGTGGGTCCAAACCATCATATCTATTTCTTTTCTTCCCGGGGCAATAAATGCCACAGGTATGTTTAAAATTAGTGCATTGTAAAGTTCTAACTTTATTTCCATTTCCTATAGCAAGAAAAGTATCACTTACACACACACAGAGAGAGAGAGAGAGAGTATGCATGGACTTAGGACTGTTAAAATTTTATGGATCCCTGCAGGTTGCAAAGTTTCACTGTATCCTTTGTAGCTAGTGGCTCCAGCACCTGAGATCAGGGGATCTCCCTTATGCCCAAATCTGTAAAGAAATACTCACATTCCAACTGCATATATTCTAGAACTGTGGGGAACACTCAGGGTGGAGGCTCTTAAATTTTATTTTATTTTTAAGGAAAGAAAACAGCCTGTGAGTGGCCTCATTATTCAAGACCTTTGACCAGATCTATGCCCTTAAAAAGAGGCTTGATAAACAGGTTAGTTTATCTGATTGATAATTGTCCAGGCAGGAGCCTTCCCAGACCAGTAGATGCCAAGAGTAAAAAACAACAACCGAAAACCAAATATATCCTGCTTCCTCCTTTCACCTTTCGGTCTCTTTCAGCACCTCCTGTATTCACTTACTTAAAATTTGCCAAGTCACTTCCTCTTCCTGCTGCACTATGGGACATAAATTCTAACTCCTTCCCATACCCAGTCCTTTCATTCAGCCCACTTCCTCTTCTCTATTTTCTGCTATTAAACATCCAATGAATCCCAAGTTCTTTAAGTCCCTGTTTCCCCAGGGTCTCCAGTCGCAAGCGGCTTGAGCTTTTACACACCTGTCAGCTTTGCTTGAATCATCATTGACTCTCTAATGGCCAGTCTACACATGATTGCATTCGTTATTCTTCTTTAAAAGTGTGCTTAATGCTGGCTGGCCCCCTCCCATTTTATTAAGGAAAATGAGCTTTGCAATGACATTTTGGCACTGCTTTCCCAATCTAGACTGGTACTTTGCACTGGCCCCCTCCCCACCCCATCTTCTTTTTTCCCTGGAAGATGCTGCTTTCTAGCGGCGTTTCCGTGCGCTGCTCTGGTTCTCCAGAAGCGGCTTAGTCATGCTGGCCACATGACCCGGAAGCTGTACGCCGGCTCGCTCGGCCAATAAAGCGAGATGAGCGCCGCAACCCCAGAGTCGTCCGCGACTGGACCTAATGATCAGGGGTACCTTTACTTTTTAATGCTGCTCTAATAACATTTGCCCCTAATATTCAAGTTGGGAAAGGAAAACATTTAAAACATCACAGAATTTCCTTTCTCAGAATGTGGTCTCTTTGCTTTCTCTCCCAGAACTCAAGGGCCACCACTGAAAACCGAACCAGACTTGTAAGTGTGAGGGTAGCTGGGAACTGGCTTTCCAAAATCGGGGGGGGGGAGGGGGGAGAGTGTTCTCTTGAAGAAGAAAGGAGACGCTTCATCATAGGGTCTGGGGGTTTTATTTTAAAAGTGTAAATAGCAAAGGTCTAGAAGGACCTCCAAGTCATATGTTAAGATTTATCCAATCACATTTTTCAGAAGATTCAGTGCCCTTCTGACATAAAAAGCCTGGGCACCTAAAACTTCCATCATGTTGCCTTTCACAGGTAACATTTTCACTGTGTGCAAAAAGTACCCATTAGCAAGGGGAGAGATGTCCAGGACATCATCATTTATTATTTGTGAAGTGCTTAGTGTGTACTTAATATAAATAAAAATGCACATCAATCCCTAACTGCAGGCCCTCCAGTCTAATAAGAGGGATATAAGAGAAGGAGGGAGTAGAACTATAAATTACTGTGATGACAGGAACCAATAATGGCAGTAACAGTTTCCTGGTATTTCTTAATTTGTTAAACAGATAGGGTGGTATCCAATTGTGCCCTTCTGCTGACAGAAGGCTGCTTGGTCCAATGGAGGCTTCTGTTGGTGGGAAAGGGAAGGGAGTTTTTTCCCCCTTCCTTCTGCGGCCCCCCTGTGCCTCCCGTTAACTTTCCTCAAGTGGGTTGGAGGACCCTTTGAGAAAACATGGTAGATGATGCAGAAAACTGAGGGAGAAAGGGTGAATCTGAGAAAATCACCTTCTCCTCCCCTTTTGGTTCCACTGGATCAAAGAGCCTTCCGTTGGGACACAAATCAATACAACTCATGGACTTCGTATTGTTTTATGTTTTTTGAAGTGATAGGAATGTGTTTCTGTAGAACCATTTTTATCCTGCCTTACAGCCTTAAGATTTCTAAGGCAGCTTGCAAAATAAAACATGGAAAACAATCGTAATAAAATGTGTCAAATCATCCCCAGTTAAATAGTACGATTGCAGAAGAGTCAGTATCAATATAGAAAAGTTGATAATACCACTAGAGGAGGTCAAGTTTTAATACGGTGCCTAAACACAAATGGTTTTGGTATGGTGAAGAAGCCAAGTAAAGCGTTGTGCTAAAGTCCTAATGAGCCAGTGTGGTGTAGTGGTTAAGAGCAGTAGACTTGTAATCTGGTGAATTGGGTTCGCTTCTCCGCTCCTCCACATGCAGCTGCTGAGTGACTTTGGGCTATTCACACTACTCTGAAGTATCTCAGCCTCATTCACCTCACAGAGTGTTTATTGTGGGGGAGGAAGGGAAAGGAGATTGTTAGCCTCTTTGAGATTCCTTAGGGTAGTGATAAAGCGGGATATCAAATCCAAACTTTTCTTCTTCTTCCTCTGAATTGCCTTTCATTACCTGTTGTACTATGAGTTGTAGCCAGTCTTAGGGTACACTCTAAAACCCCACCCACTGCTGGCATCCCAGACCCTTATGGCAGCCCCAGCAGAAGGTGGAGGGCAGGATGCAGCGATTCTACTGTGCAACAGCAGTGTGACTGGCTCGGCATTCAGCAGATCCTGGGCTACCTCAGTCCTGATCCCAATGCCCCATTTTGAGGATTTCAGCTGTCTGGTGTGGTGTAAAGCCCACCAAGGTGCCGCCCAGTCACATGTTCAGGAGTTGGCAGGATGCCAGCTGAGCGGAGAGGTGCCTCTACGCAACCCAGCTCTGTTGGGGGTTGGATTATTCTGTTAGCCATACCTACAGTAGACCCCTTTGAAATGAATGGGTCTACTCTTCAGTATAGCCAAGTCTGGATGAAACACTATGATTCCCCCCCCCCCCCAGTTACTACCAGCAAGAAAAAAATTATATCTTATTGTTGTCTCTTATGTAATTTTTTTTGTTTTCACATGCAGATCTAACATTTCCATGTGCCAAGCAAGACCTGCTTTAAAGAAAGTATTTTAAATAGAATTGTGTTTTTTATATCCCTCCCTTACTCAACTGCAGACTTCTGTACACACATAGAAACTAAGAAAGGTTTCAAGAAACTAAGAAAGGTTTCAAGCCTGCCCATGTAACTATTCAGAATTCATTTAATATTAAGTTCCTTGTTTAATATTCTATTTTCTTTTCTTCATACCAGTTTGGGGGTGAATATGAAATATACAAATGAATATTGCACCTGATGCAATAATCACACACATACAACAGCAGCAGCAGCAGCAAGCAAGCAAGCAAGCAATTCTCATTTTTACTAGCAGTGTGTGTGACATAGATTTTTCCATCATTCAGAATGGAAAAGGTATCTGGGCTTGACAGTCTCATTTTTATGCTTCAAATTGCCTTCTCCACAAAAGACCCATCAGATGTGTACAGGGTGGGAGGCTAAAGGCGGGGAACGAATTATCTTTTTCTGCTTTGCCATAAAGAAGAGGTCTTTGTTTACCTTCTCTGCGCTGTGGGACACAATGTGATATGTCTCGATTTATTCACTTCATATGAAAGAACCTAACCCAGTGCAACTTGATATCGCACAATTTAAATGAGATAAAGAAAAAGGAAGGAATTGCCAAGCGTGTTGCTTAGGGTTTTGGTTTTGTTTGTTTTTTAAGTCAGCATCCACTTGTGATGCCCTTTTGTGCATTTTAGTTTTTGGTGGTGTTCTGGCTATACAAAAAGAAAGAAAAGGTTAAGTCTTGGTCCTTCCAATCCTACGTTCTGTTCTTTTATCAGTGTTCTTGTACTAAATCCCTAATTTAATACATATTTCAGCACAAAATACACATTTAGATGTTCTGTGACTAGGGGAAGGGGCGGGGAGTAACGGTGAAGGGAAGAAGACTTTTAGTCCTCCTCTGAGCAATGCAGACAGGAAGGTGTTTTTATTCCTGTCGGGTTTTGAATGTTTTTCTGTTAGTGAGATTGGTTAGGACAGAACTCGAAATTCTAAGAGGAATTTCTAAGAGGAACGTGGGGTTCCAAACCCTGTGCTTCTTTTGTAATGCTAATGGAGAGATTGGAGGTCACACTAACAAGAGTGAATTTTTGGAGGGTTTGTAACTCTTCCTCTACCCACTGATTCTCTCTTGTGAATGCTAGTCCTCCACCCTGCGCTGGGACCCAGAACTGAATTTTTCCATCCCTGGGTTGAGCACCGCTTCCTCTCGTGAATCCTCCCCTAAAACTTCCAAAATCCTTGGTGAGTCTTAGGCTGCAGACCTGAGCGTAAGTTTCATTGAAATTGGTGGGACCTCTAAATAGATATGAATAGGACTGCACTGCAAGGCACTTGAGTGGATTTAGGGCTGGGTGGAAATATGAAAGGTTCTTCCTTCTTCACAGCTAGGGATTGATTGAACTGACTGGCTTTTGAGACCCTTCCCATTTCATATGCCAGGATGGGAAGCCTGTGGCCCTCCAGGTATTGTTGGACTGCATATTGCATAATATCTGAGCTGGTGGAAATTGGAGTCCAATGACACCTAGAAGGCTACAGGTTTCCTACCTCTCAATGCCAATTCCAAAAGACAGGGAAGGGTCTGGTGCACTTTTGGGCTTTCCTTAGAGAGAAAATCTTACCACCTCCTCTGCAAGACATTAAAATGTTTCGACAGATATACCAATAGTTGGTATTATCACATTTAATTAATTATAAAGAAGTTATTGTATTTGGCTCCTGTAAATGGGTATTAAAGAATAATCTTGTGTTATGGGAACTCACCACATAGCACTCCAAGAGGTCATAAGGTCTGCATTTTCCTGCCATTTGAACTAGGAAAACATTTAAATATTTATTTATTAATTAACACTGACAATTGAGTAGCAATCAGTGTACAGTGGTACCTTGGGTTAAGAACTTAATTCATTCTGGAGGTCCATTCTCAACCTGAAACTGTTCTTAAGCTGAGGTACCACTTTAGCTAATGGGGCCTCCCGCTACGACCGTGCGATTTCTGTTGTGTGATCAATTAATGCATTTTGCCACATCATTATTTTACTGCTAGTATTAATTATTTTACCACTGCAGGAATGCTGCATCATCCGCAACACTGATTTGTGAATGTACACAAAATTTAGCTGCATTTAACTTTTGATGTAATTGTCATCGTCTCTACATTTCTTTCACCCCTCACCCCAATCATGTATATCTGACAACTTACATTTCATGCAGCTGATGAAGTCAACTCGAATTCACAAATTCACAAACCACGATAAATTTGTTAGTCTTTAAGGTACTGCAGGTCTCTTTGCTAATGTATATATGATAGATGGTTGTTTTTTCCTGTTTCCCCTGGTTGGGCAATTTGTTTTCAACTTCAAGTTGTGGGGTAGGAACCTCAGATTTGCTCATATTGGTTTTTATGTGGTATTTCATTTACTTGCACCAGAAAAAGCTTCTTTAAGTTCTTTTTAGCCTGTTCTTTGAGAGGATAATCATAAGAAAGAAGAGCAGTGTTTCGAAGCAGACCAGTGTGAAGTCACAATAGGTTGCCCACTGTTACAAGATAGAATATAACAATAGTATCTCAAAAGCTTATCTATGTTTAACCACTAGTCGTATTAAAGCTAATGATGTTGTAGATAATACAAGTAATCTTATCAGATCTTTAGGTTTCCAGGGCGGAGCTCAGTGACCCCGGGCTTTTACTGAATGGCCTCTCTAAGATGTTACGTTTCACAGGATTTTAGTGACCGTAGCCAGATTTACAAAATTATAAAGAAGAAAGCATTTGCTCTACATACAACTTCTTGCAGATGGTACACAGAAACGGGGGTGATGGGGAGAGTGCAGGATTAGCATAGCATCATATCTGACAACATTGGATGCCATTTTTTCACTTGTATGTCTGTTTTGTGTTGCAGGCTGGGAAACTATAATCAGTTGTGGCTTCTTATTAGCTATGTTTGTAGCAGTTTGGTATATAAGATCAGGACAATTTACCTGCTGATTTCATGCCAACCCCCCTACAGAGAAATGTCCTGGGTGTAAGAATTTTTGAAATGCGTGACTCTGAATAGCTTGCGAACCAGCTTCAAAATATGGTGGCCAAAGTGTGGAATCATCAGTACCAGGAAGTGATGATAGCGGCTGGTGAGAATCCAGGATCTGTGCCATATATGCTTAGACCATACATCCTGCATTATGGCAGTTAGGCCTATTGAACTCAGTGGGATTTGCTTCTGAGGAGATACCCATACATGTGTGCTGTTAAGAGATAGAAAGGTTTTTAAGTGATTGGTTGTTTAAAGGAGTTAATTAAACGAATGCCAGGAATTCTGGTGTCGGAAGATTCTGTTATTTACATAAATCAGAAACAGGGAAACTTGCCACAGTTGTGCAAAATCCAAGTTGTATTATGCAACCATTTTCTTAATTGAATTGTGGTTCATGACTTTTATAATCCTAAGAAGCACCCACGGTACAGGAAGTGGGCAGGAACGGAGAGGCGTCGAGTTCCAGAAACACTTTTCTCCCCACTCGCACTCATCACTGAGCTTAAAAATACCAGCACAGCATGATGGGAATACCGGAAAAACACTGCTCTCTGCATGCATGCTAAGGCTGCCACCCTAAAGGTGCTTTAGGAGCAAGTTGGCTCCATTGTACTTGGTGGGCTTTGCAAGCTGCTTTGCTTGCATACCTCAGGTCAGGCTTCGTGTCAGCCTGCTAAAGTTGTTTAAAAAAAGAAGAAGGTTTTTTCAGCAGCAGGTTTGCTGACTTTTCAAGCAGTCCAAACCCTCAAACGAGGTTTTTTGTTGTTGTTTTTCAGACTGAGGGGAGTTTAAGCCTAGGGTTTTAGTGGAGAACTAGTGAAAGGGGGCCTGGCTTCTGTGTGCATCTGCTTCACTCCCACCCCCCGACCCCATCCTCTTTTTCTCTTTTCAGGGAGTTAGCTTTTTTTTGTCCTACAACTTTTAAAGTATGTGGATGTGTTTTAACTGCCTCGAAATTCTCCAAACCTGTCATGGCCGACTGCTAGTGAATATACAAATAAAAGAAACTACCTTAAAATAACATTAGCATTTTGACATATGCCCACAGAAGCCAAGCAAGTCAGAGTGATCCCATTAGCTCAATGTGATCCCATTAGTTGAATTGTTCCGTCTGCCTCCTTTCATCTAAGGAGCAGTTCTCACATTCCATTTGTCAGTACTTGATGAGGCAAGCTGCTGACATTCTTCGCCTCCATAGTATATTCTCTTGTTCTAAAATCTTAGCTCCCTTCTTTCTCCCACATCCCAGATCTCACCATTAAAGTAATCTTGTGTGCCCTACATCTAAATTTGATAAACCGATCTTAATAGTTTACCATTTTAGCACACGATGCTGATTCCATGTCTATCCCTGAACTTTTAACAATCTCAGCATGTGTGTGGCTTTGACAGGGGACTTATTTCAGCCCAAAAACAAAACTTGAGTTGACAAGTGTTACTTCCTTTACCCCTTTACATGTTTTCCTCTTTCAAAAAGCCATGCCTGTACTAAAGATTCACCTTCCCAGGAGTACACAGAGAGTGTCAGAAGCTTTTTGGGTATTGCTCGGTGCCTTAAAGATTTGAGACACAGGTCCATAGTGTAAATCTGCATAAAATTTGCATATGCTGATTTATATGCATAGATGCAAACTTGCGGCAGATCTTCAGAAGTAAAGCCACCCTGTAAGCAAACTTTTATTTATTTATTTTTAAGTGGGGGTGAAAGGCAGGAAATCTAGGGCCCCATTCAAATGAGCAGGGGGTTCTGTCCCTCTGGGCCACCCCTTAACAATGCCCCAGAGGCCAAGCAGCTTACGAAAAGGTCATGACTCAGAAAGTTCTTCCTGAATAGTGGATCCTAACATCCTCCCCTTCAATTCCATACCAAAGCATTAGTTTACCTTCAGCACACAAAACAGCTATGCTGCATTCAGCGGAAGTGTTTACATTGGGAACCATGCAGTGATAACATTCAGAGTAAATAAACTGATATTGTGACCAATGAAATAATGTTAAAACTTGAACTGGCAGGGAGCAAATAGCACCCCAAAACATAAATTTAAATATGTATTTTTAGGCTTGATAGCTAATAAGTGATGGTCCCCTTAGTGATGGTCATTAATCTTTCACCCAACAATGGCAAAACAATAGGTCGTTTTACTTCAGGTAAACCAGAATTCTTTTCTTTTTCTTTCAAAATGTACAGTGTTACCTTGGGTTAAGTACTTAATTCGTTCCAGAGGTCCGTTCTTAACCTGAAACTGTTCTTAACCTGAAGGCACCACTTTAGCTAATGGGGCCTCCCGCTGCTGCCACACTGCCAGAGCACAATTTCTGTTCTTATCCAGAAGCAAAGTTCTTAACCCAAGGTAATATTTCTGGATTAGCGGAGTCTGTAACATGAAGCGTATGTAACCTGAAGCGTATGTAACCCAAGGTACCGCTGTATTTATCTGGTCCAGTAAGATAAAATGGATTTTTTGCAGGCAGTTACTTGATTCCAATAGGTGTCATATAGGGAATACTGTTAAGATTTAGTAATTATTGAGACCTTTAATTCCAAGACATGTTGTTAGCTTTAAAAAATATCACTGTGAAGTCTTAGCATATTGTGGTATTTACCCGTGGCAAATAAACAGGTTTTCCAGTTAGACGACAATTTATACACAACACAGGAATGTTAAGATATATATTCTGGACTTGTGGGTGTTGAGCATGCTGCTTTATGGAAGCGAGCAACTTACAAGTGCCAGGAGAAATACCTTGATGCCTTTCACATGTGCTGTGAACATCACATGGCAGGACAGAGTCTCCAACAAAGATGTGTTCTCCCAAGCCCACATTCCCAGCTTGTTTGCACTTCAGTCCCAGTGACATCTGCGCTGGCTTGGTCATGTACACAGAACGGAAGATGGCAGGATCCACAAGGACGTGCTGTACAGGGAACTGGCTTCAAGTCCTAGGACTCTTGGCAGACCAACTCTGCATTACAAAGATGCCTGCAAACATGGCATGAAGGATGGCAACATTAACCCTGCTGTGTGGGAATCCCTCGCAGACAATCGCAGTGCCTGGAGACAGATAGTCAAGTCATGTATCCACAGCAGTGACCAGACAAGGAATGACCACTGGGAGGAGCGCAGAGAGAAGAAAAGCCATGGTACACCTGTAGCAGCAAAACCGACACCACCTTCTGCCTCAGCTGCAACAAAACATGTCTCTCTTGTATCCTTCTCTACAGCCACAGGTGGCACTGTAACTCTCCAATGGTTTGTGTTAAGTTGTGGGTGAACATATCAGACGACACAGCGATTCTTCAAACAGCTCTTGTTTATTCACAGGCCAGAACAGAACTGAATTGAAGGGTTCAGCCAGCCTGCTTATATAGAGCTCCACTAGAACGCAACAGTAACCATTTTCTGTAACTATCCAATCACTGAATGTCACTTTCGATCCCTTATTTGCATATGTGGACCTGAGTGAAAACTATCTACAGTATCTCCCTGCTGGCCCAGGGTGAGAACTTCAGTACATAACAGTTTGACTTTCCCTCCGAAAGCACTCTTCCATTTTCTCCTGACAGTGTCTCAACTGAGCATCCTCCCCATCACACGTATAACCTTTTACTGTGGATCCTACATCCGTATGAGAAGACCCTCCTCACTCGCCTTTGTATTGTCTGTTTGTAGCAATGTGTCAAAAAGAAACCCAGGCGGGGAATGGGACTTAACAGTGTGATCATATACATATCTACTCAGAAGTCACATTCAGTCAGACTTAATTGCCAGATAAGCGCATATGAGATTGCAGCCTGAGAAGGTAAGTCACTGTCCTCACCTGGTCCAGCACAAGACATTCTGCTCTCTGAGGTGAAAGGTACATTCCAAGTACAGAATGTAACCCGACTGCCAGCTGAATCTTACTTCAGCACTGGTGGCATGAACAGTGCTCTCCACTGCACCAGAAGACAGTAGGCTACCTTAAGGGGTGCAGACAGACCACATGACACTCACAGCTCTATCCTCTCAACATCTTACCTCAACTCTCTGCCTGCCTCACAATTACCAGACCTGCTCTCCAGGATCCAGATTGAGCCATCTCTTGACTGGGGCAAACTTTCAATTTATGATCTTGTTTTTCTAAGTCTTCTCCATGATACACAGCCAGCCCCTGTGTTTTATTGGTTGTTTTAGTCCCATGGTCTCAGCCCTGAACATGGGGAAAACACCATCCTCTTGACACAGTGGTCCAGGGTGGCTGAGGTTCAGAGACATCCCTGGTCTTTGATGTCTTCCAAGATTCATTTTAAGTAGCCTATGATGTAAAGCTACTTGGTCAGCTATTTTCATAAATGGACCAAGCCCAAGGAAGCTACAGTCAGAACCTGGATACTGATGATTGCTTTATATCTGTGTGTGTGTGTGTGTGTGTGTGTGTGTGTGTTTGTACATTGTTGTATTCTTTTGAGCCAAGAACTGTGTAGCTACATTTGG